>NW_027040769.1:0-692795 GCF_037179485.1 Ochlerotatus camptorhynchus
AATAACAAATTTACATGAAGAGGCAGGCATTGCCAAAATAGATTCCCGAATTAACGAAATTAAGACTAAATTTGCACAAAAATGTAATTTATCAGAACATGCTTTGATAAGCAATTTGTATATAGTAGATTAGGTGTATATAGTAGTTGTAGGTTAGTTGTAGTTGTAAATAGTAGTTATAAGTGTCGTGACCACAGTCTCCTTTTTTCAAATTTTAAACAAACCAATCCCACCAAGGTGGTCATTCTTAAAACAGGCCTGATAGGACTAGGAACTGTAATTAATAATAATTTTAATTGAAAAGGAACTAAAGCTGAAAAGACGCATCTGTGTCACTTGATAAGGTATACATGTAAACCACACAATACAAGAAATAAAGATCATTTAAGTCAAGTGCCACCTGTTCCATTCAGTTCATCTCTCTTAGCGTTTCAAGTTAAAAAGCAAGTAGTTTTTTACGATGGATAACAATTTCAAGTGTTGTAAACCTCTACCTAAATCAATTTCAAAGCATGACACAGTAGCATTTCAGTTGTTTATCTCAAAATTATAAGAATTTTTAAAGTCGCAAATAACAGTCCAAAAGTGTATTTTTATGTTAGATAGAGCAGCATCACAATACAAAAACATAACTATATAAACTAGCCTTTGTGGATTTAAAGATAAGCATAATGTAGAAATTGAATGGCATTTTTTTGCAACTTCACACGGCAAAGGTCCTTGTGATGCGATTGACGGTACCCTTAAGAGAATGGCAACCAGAGCAAGTTTAGCTAAGCAACACGAGCACCCTATAACGAACCCTAAACAACTGTACGACTGGGCAAATAGTCGTAAAGAAGATCTTCAAACAAAAATGTCATTTTGTTATGTTTCTACGAAAGAATGCAAAAAGGCTGACACGGAATTTGATCCAATTTTTAAGAAAGTGAAACCAATTCCTGGAACTCGAAAATATCATTGCTATATTCCAGTTTCAAACAACCAAATTGCAGTAAAAATATTATCTAATTCAAACGATACACCCAAATTATTCAATGTATTCAAATAATATGAGTTGTAAAATAAAATAATAAATATATACTGTTTCTTATCTCAACAAATCTTTCATTTGACCACATCAACGTGCTTCTCTTCCGCTGCCTCTAGATATAAACGGGTAAGTCTGACAGCTACCATATCTGAGAATGAATTGTTTGGTTTTTAATATACAACCATGAAATAAAATCTCGTTGCTGGACATCACGACGAACATTTGAAAATGGCCTAATATGTTGAAAATTGTTATAATTATATTTTTTTAATTCGCATTAACTTGAGAACGGCTGGACTTAGGAAAAAAATTTGTATATGCAAAGTTATCGAAAATTATGCGTAAAATCCAAATAAATTATTATTTTATAAAAAAATATGCATTTTCATCAACTTGTAAAAATCAACAAAAATTTAAAAAATTATAGCTTTCTTTTTAAGAAAGTTACCAGCATACACTTTTCACGAAATTTAAGGATATTCCATCAATATTCTTGAAAAAAAAAATTATAAAGATCGAAGGGGGGGTGTTTTGAGATAATCATCGTTTTACGTTTTTTGAATACTAATTTACCAAGTTTTTTCTTTCAATGTATTTTTTCCGCAAAGATAATTTAACTACCTAAAACTTTTTCTCATATGCCGTTTTGATCAGATCAATAATTTTCAAGTTATGATTTTTTGAAAAAAAAATAATCCATTTTTTTATACGCCCTTTTCAAAAGTTACTCTGGAGGAAAAAATCATATTTAAATGAAAAATGCAACCATTAGTAGCAGCGAACACGTGAGCAATGTTTCATTCAAATCAGAAGGGGTCGAGACAAAATTGACATTTTTTTTAACGATTTGAGCTAGAAATGCTCTATACCAACCTTCCACTACCATCGTGATCTCTGCTGTTTTCTTCCCTTCTGAACTCCTGAGCCATTGTTCATCTTCGAAATTCCCTCGTTACAACAGCATAGTTGTTCTGTCGCTTCCGCTATTATTCTAAAAGTTCGATACCGGACTTCACAAACCCTTAACACCTATCAAACCCTTCGTTGACCCCTCCTCCTCCTCTAACCGTCGTCGACGGAACGGCAACACTCTGCCTCTCTTCCGCGAATTAAGTTTGCGTCGCACAATTGCGTCTTATGTAATAGGACAACCCATTTTACTGTTTTTTCAAGCTTTTCCAAAACAAAGTTGGTGAGCTCATCCAGTAATGCAAATATGGATGATTAGCTACCATTTCAGGTGGTAAAACCAGTTTTGACAATAATTCAAATGGGACCGACTTGCGATGAGTGGCAGATAACTCTTCATGAGAATACGCATGAGCGTGAATAACCGTCACTACTCCGTTATTGCCAGGTCAGCTGTAATTACTCAGGTAATGAACAGACGAAGCTTGGGACTAACGTTCGTCCTCAATGTGTAAAAACTGGGGATCTCAAACTAAGCAATTTCAGCGCTTACCGCGTCCAAATGCAGATCAAGAATGGAATGGGTAGGTATGTGTTAACATGACACTCGCTTTTATCGTAGCCGAGAAATCCCTTGCACTACCACGAGGAATCACTGTGACGTTGGATAAAAGGGTTTTGTTTGCAGCATGATTCATTTTGGTAAACGATAAGCTGTATTGATGTTCTAACAATATTAAAACGCTGGCCACTAGGAAAATGAGCTCCTTATATTACAGCACACCACTTGTGATCGGGTTGCTGTTTTGACCATGTTGGGGAAATGACTCTAATGTTGGCCTATGGATCTTAGATTGGGCCCATCGCTAAAAATCTGCTATTTATCAATCTAGATGAACGCGTCATTGGGACGGTACTAATGGATATTTTTGGTTGCTATTGAAAATGTAGTCGATTGCTGAATTTATGTATGGGCCCAAATTAGGGACACTTAGGCCGACATTGCATACATTTCCCCTGTTAATATTATCTAATAAAACGGTTAACGAAGGGGCTTGACATTAAACTTATGATGTTCTGCTCAGTAAACAAAAGTGGTCGCTCTAAGGCCACCGAGCCCTTCATATGGCTTGTACTCGAAAAAAATGCACCATTTTTATCCATGTCTAACTTTTTATCCGTGCGTAAAAATTGATGAAAATTTGAGTATAACTAGTTTGGAGTGAATTGTTTGCATGTGCAAAATTTCATAACAATCGGTTAAGTGGTTATTGAGATGTCATCGAAACAAGAAGAAAATCACCGGAGAATTTTGCGCGCCGCCATGGAAAATCTGACTGCGACCATGAGATGGATCGGAAGACAACTGGGAATCACCCATACAACTGTGTCCGGGTGGTAAAATCGTTTAAGGAGTTCCAGACGACCGAGCGGTGGGCTGGAAGTGGAAGAAAATCGAAGACAGCTGACCCTGTGAAGGCCCGGAAGGTGTTGGATTATTTCAAGCGTAATCCGAACCTTTCGATTCGCGACGCGGCTCTGAAGGCAAAGTGTTCCGCCTGGTTCGTTCAGCAAACCATGAAACGAGCTGGGCTTCGTGTATTCAAGGTCCGGAAGGTACCGAACCGCCATGATCAACAAAACACGGCGGCCAAATCCCGCGCAAGGAACCGATGTGTGTGGTTATGGATGACGAAACCTACATCAAGGCAGACGCAAAGCAGATACCGGGGCTGGAGTTCTACGTTGCCAAATCACGGTTTGATGTTCCGGAAGACATAAGGAAGAAGAAAGTGGACAAATTCGCCAAAAAATACTTGCTCTGGCAGGCCATATGCCAATGCGGTAAACTGAGTAAACCGTACATCACAATGGGTACCATCAACAGCAAAATTTACCGCACCAAGTGCCTCCAGAAGCATCTGTTGTCCTTCCTGCGGTTCCACGGAGGCGAGACATTATTTTGGCCGGACCTGGCATCATGCCATTACGCGCGATCGATTAGTTAATTCCCTGAAAGTTTCAAGAAAATTTGACTTAAAATAAATTTTTGGCGAACACTTTTGTCTGGTGTATTTTTTTTCGAGTACAGGCCTTATCACATAATATCAGCTATGATCGAGTTGTGAAATCTGGTATCAATGACGACCATGAAGAAAAGTTTCGTAAAACTCAAAATAAGCAAGTGATGACTATACATACCCTTAATGTGAAGGAACTTGGGATTGATTCCACGCCTTCCACTTCGTAAGTAAAAAAGGTTGTAAAGACTGGAACGCGCAAAAATTGGTCGACAGAAAAATCGTTTCTTTCAGTCAAAATTCATATCACAAAAATCGTCTTTTATTTCTTTTGGTAGTTCAATTCATATATTTTAAGGAAAAAAATCTATGTTTATTCTTTTGGTTTGACAAATCCGAACTGCCGTGCCTTCCGCTTAACCCCTTCCATTAAATTTTGCACAGTGCTCCATTCGCCGCCGGACGCCAGTTAGATTTAAACTGCTGCTCGTTTTCCATGGATTTATTAGTTTTTTGAGATTCCGTTTGACCCAAGCCCAATACCGTTCGATAGGGCGGAGTTCTGGGCTGTTGGGAGTGTTGTTGTCTTTGGGTACCACAACCACGTTGTTCGCATCGTACCACTCGATTGCCTTTTTCCCATAGTGGCAGCTCGCCAAGTCCGGCCAGAACAACACAGGTATATTATGTTGCTTTAGGAATTGTAGCAGCCGCTTTTCCAAGCACTCCTGGACGTAGATCTCTTGATTGATGGTTCCCGTAGTAATGAAAATGCCGCTTTATAGACCACACGTGCATATGACCTGCCAAACGAGATATTTTTTCGGAACTTCGATAGTTTGAAGGTGTTGAAAATTTCAGCCACCTTTCCTTTTCCTGATGCGGTATTAAACTCCTGTCCCGGAAGCTGCTTGAAATCCGCCTTCACATAAGTTTCGTGTGGGAAAGTCGGATTCTCTTGCTGCGCGAGCAAAATTTTGACACGCTTCTCCTGCTTGGACGTCATTTTGAAAACTGGAGAGCAAACGGTGAAGATTCATCATAGTAACCATTGTATATACACTCAACTTCCAAATGCAGCATTTCAGTTTTTTAATGCATTTTTAACAGAAATACACCGATTTGAAGTTGACCAATTAAGGCAGCCAAGTATCTCACAGCTGATGCTATAGTCATTAAAACCCGACGGCGGTGCCCCTTACACCAGAACAAGTCACTGCAACCGACGATCCTTCAAGCCCGAAGACAAAGCTACGAAAAGTACTTAGGCCTTTTTTAAATTATACTTTTAAGTGACGTTAATTGTTTCGATTTGTTCTTCAAGAAAACGAGAACAGAACGCATATGACCGCTACATTTTTCATGCTTCTATTTCCCTCACATAACAATCAACTACGACCGGCGCGATGATTATTCAAGCCCTGGTAAAAGAAGCTATTCGAATGAAACCACGTCCCCCTACTAATGATAAATATAAGCAATAAGAATAGTTAAAAAGATTAACTCCCAAAATTATATGAAATGAAACGGTCTCACCTAAACAGATGTTCTGCATGACTGTGATCCATCATCAGAAACTTTTTCATCGCCTTTCTTTTTTTCTATCATTTCTATGATACAATTAAGATTCACTACAATACCAATCAATCGTCCAGATACATATCACACATTTTGAAAAAAAAAAAATATGTATAAATTTGGACGTGGAAAATTACTCCGCGGAAAACAGTTAAATTCGAGTCAGCTCATGAAAACCCACCCGTCCATGGGCTAAGCCTACTGCCATCTCTATTTTTATATTGTGTATTTCATACTAAAGTACCCTTAAACATGTTTCTGCTCATAGGGTTTTTGATCTAATTTCCGTCCTACTAAGCACAACTCTCGCTTTACCTCTCTTTTTTGAAGTTATTTGAACAAAAAATTGATTTATTTCTGTCAAAGATGACTTCTAAATTTATTCACCTTTCCATACGTACCGTTGGATTTGATAATAAGTCACAAATTGATGATATATTGTTCAAAATCTAATACTTTTTCTTGATTCTAAATTCGTCCTACGAGTTTCAATTCCGTCCTAACGCATTGAAACGCCATTAGATTTTCTTCGTCCTACGGATAAACGTAGAAAAAGGGGATTCGCTTGGAGCGCTTCTTTTGTTTTGAGAACAAAGCGCGTAAATATTCATGCAATGCGCTCTAATAGGATTCATGTTGTAGCTAATGAACTAATGCATCGGAACAAACCTATTAGTGATTTGTACGCGCTTAAATCATTGATATTATTGACCTTTTCTGCTCGATAGAACGGAAATGGGCGATTACGACGAAGTAGCGCTCTACCCTACTTGAAAAACAATAAATTAATAATTTTCAAAGATCAATGACCACTAGTATGACGATAGGATACTTTTTTTTTATAAATTCAAAAAGGTAGGTTCTTATTTTTAATGAGGAAAAAACCTGAAAGGTTTGGTGCAAAATGTGCAATGAATGGAATGGAAAAAACGGAGTACTTTCTTTGTTTTTAAAAACAAAGCTTGTATATATGCATACTTTGCGCTCATCAGCATTGTTGATCAGTCTTCAAGGTGCAGCATCGCGCTTGTGAGCAAATAAGTTTTCGTACTCACAAGAACATTCATTCTGTGCTCACGCATGCACTCAGCCCGAGCGTATGTTTAAAGTTCATGCGCGCACTTTGTTTTCTCCAGCGCTCGAACATCAATGTTCGCAACCAAGCGCAGACGCTGGTTTCTTTTTCAACATTTTGTTTTTGGGAAAACGTGTGTGACGAACGCGAAAATATATTAGTGGTGATTTAGTAGCGTTACCTATTCAGATATCTTATATCACAAGAAGTAATCGTCGGTAAGTAAGACTGTAAAATTAAAAAAATATATATATATATATTCCAGCCGAAGCATAAATATTTAGCTATAGTGCTGTCAGTGATCCGCCTACTACGTCGTATGGCAGCCATTTCCATCCAAAAATTATCAAAGCAAATAAAGCTGTCCACGAGACAGTTGCGATCAGCTGACTTTTTTGTTTACCACGAACTTTTGACAGATCACAGTTGAACTGACAGTTCCCTATCATATGAATTTCTGCTTTGTTTATGTTTACATTCAGCACCATTAACACCAGATCACTCACACACTCTTGATTTCTAGCTGTCAGTTCCTCTGAGAAACGTCTCTTGGATTACCTTATTGCAACTAATGTCGTTTTCGTTTTTGCGGTGTAGCTACACCGGTGCTACACTGCAGTACACCGAAATAATTTAAAGTGTAGATATAGGATGCACCTTTGTTTACAAACAAATTATGTTGAGATGTCAAAGACTTGCGCTTATTCCTGCTTACACTACACCGGTGCTACACCGCAAAAACGAAAACGACATAAAAAACGTTGTGTGTTGAATTGTTTGCACAATTTCTTTATAGTGGTGATTTATATACGAAAGCTTCTTTATATAAGAAAGCTCTTCATGGGTTGCATTGGTATTTTGACTAATTTGGAATTTACTATATATTTTTTGTGTGAATGGATATACTTATTTTAATGACATACAACCGTCGATGTACGTAGGAACATCGATTTACGGAGGCAAACATATAACATTCTTATGTGATACCAGTTGTGACACAGTGACTGCAGGGGCCTCAGATAGCCTAGTGTTATTCTAAATGTTTACAGCACCTGCTTATTTGTTTATATAGTTATATTTTTACTTTACACTTATATACATTATGTTTATTTTTATGGAAAGAACAGCATGTAATTTCAAGAAGGGAAAATTCTAAAAAAAATAATTTATTACAAACGATGTAATGTTTTCTAGTGAATTTTCCCTTCTTTTGAATATTAGTTGTTTTTCAAGTATGTCATTCACTGATTTTTTTTTAATGTACAAGGATATATTTACATTTTTCATAACCTCACTTAGTCGAGTGGTAAAGGTACGGTCTTCCAAACCAGAGGAGGCAGGTTAGGGAAAGTTAATTAATTATGTCACTCAAAATATTAAATGTTTAACCAAATTTCATATTTTTAGTATGAATATTAAAACATTTTCTTTGGATCGTCATCGTTTCCAAACCCATAATAATGAACTGTACTATGCTCAATACAATATTTTTCAAAAATATTCAATACTAAAAAATATACAGTCAAATTTTGCTCGTCGGGCTGTAGCCCACCTGAATTGTAGTCAAACGTCATTTCTGACAGTGCTGATTCATTTTCGAAGGGCTCATGGATGAACAATTTGGCTAGTTGCTAAGTGATTTGGATAATAATAAACAATCGGTGTATCCCTCAACCAATTTTCAACTTGAAATCTTAGCCCAACTAACGAAAGCCTTTCACTAAGTGGGATACGGGTCCGCATCAGCTACGCAGGTCTCAGTTGACGTGAAGACTGTTGTTGATGGTTGTTACTGCCTTTAGTTATTACATTAAAATTGCTTTTTTTTTGTTACTTCAAACGTGAAGCTTACGATTTTCATATTTTTAGAAGGAACGATCAGCCGAATGGTGCGCGAAAATGGATTTTTCTAACCGAGTGTGATCGAGTCCGCCATTGGTCATTGGATCTCTGGTAACGTGTTTCAGCCATCATCTGTTGGCCTTGATAGCATTCAGCGTGGACTGAAACACCATTCGTAGGGCACGCCAGCATTCCGAGCCGACCTAAGCCCCCTCTGCTGGCCTCCCGTACTGGCAAAAGCACTAGTGTCATCACCATTGCCCATAAGGTAGGAAAAAAAAGCTATGTAAAATTCAATTAATCCCATTTATTCAGGCTATCAGCTTACTAAACTCCATAACTGAATACCCTGGAACCCGGAAGTAAAGAGGCCTTCGGTGCCTACCCCATGAGCTGCCGTTGACTTAAGGCACTTCCCCTTCTGGGACTGAGTGATTTCCCAGGGCTTTATATAGTATCACAACGCATAATTGAATCGTTAACACCGAAATCATAGATTTTTTTTCTTTGATTTGTTTTCCGTCGATATTGTTTTCCGTACTGAGTACTAATGCAACCGATGCCAGGCCAGGGAGGCAGCTCCCACACCTGTATCCTACCTATCGACCCATCAACTCATGGACCGGGGAACAACGGATTTACTTCCCGTGATCAGAGATTTTATGCCTCAGAAATCCTGGCGGTGCCAACTGGGATTGAACCCGGGCCGTTCAGGTGAAAGACAATCACGTTTATCACTGCACCACCATCGCCGCAAAATCAAAGATACATTTGATATTTTCTGCTCGATGAATTCGAGCCAAATAAAAAAAAACGTGAAAATCACCAAATCCGCCAACCCTACCAGTACGAAAACAAAATTGTTTGTCAGTGCGAACCTCTACCTAAGGCATAGTTTACAAACAAACCATCAAACTGACGTTTGTCAGAAAACAAGCAGTCTCAATCTTGATAAGTATCCTATATAGGTTGAAACTGAATAAAAAAATGAGAGCTGGTGTGACAGCCACAATTCGACAAAGTACGTTCATAAGGGCCTTATTGCAATGATCGATTCTCTTCATCTTTTGTTAATAACTCGCTTGAATTAATAATTTCCAGAGCGCTTCTTCATTTTGCTTCCCTTACCTGTAGCAATTTAAAGAGAAAATCGATGAAGAGAATCGAACATCGCAGTTAGGTCCTTATTCATGCTCACTGTCAAGTTATACTCTATGTCAAGGATTCAAGAAGCTGAGTTGTATCCTTCCTACATAATGCTACAGGTTTCGTTTTACCTGGAAAGGCTTTCCACTAGACACTATCCCGTAGATCAATTCTCTAACATATTCTAAATTAGCATTGGTTTTCCCAAAACAAGAAAGTAATTTCATAAGATTGTCAAAATTTCACCACAGTCAGCACTTTGCATGCAGGGTTTCTTTCAAGCACAAATAAACTCTGATCGTTCCCCAGTTCCGATAAACATAATTTCCTCCGATTATTCTTCTCTCCGACCGAGAACTCTCCGAATGATCCACATCGTTCTGACGAAAACATGCCAAAATTTGAAAACATCGTCGTCGAAAGCAGCAATCCGACCGGATGTGGATTTGTTTCCTATACGTTATCTCTCCCGGTTTACGAGCGTACGGATGCACGGATATATGTTTGCCGGTGTGCGAGGCAAGAGGGGTGTGTGCGCCTTCGTGCATACCATCGACCGACGGAGGGACGCGAAATGGGAGGAGTTGGAAAATTTGTTGCTGCTTCCGTTTTATCAGTGAATTTCTTCGATTTTTTTATTATATTTTCGTTGGTTCCACTCATAAAACGAGATAAAAGTATAGCAATAGTACAAGTCAATAAAGGAAAAATGTTTGACAATCAATTGGTGGAATTTAGCACAAGGGGGATGGACGATCCTGAGCAGAGCTTCGGTCGGTGCATGTGAGGACTTTGTGAAAAGAATGGGATCCGTTCTACGTCGGAACTAAATTTTATTTGTTTGCTTTCGCACAGAGAGCCATACTGCGAGCATGAAGTGAGGTAGGTGGGCAACTGTCAGATATAATGTGAACTGCTCTGATACCCGGAAAACTAGAAGAGATTTGCTAGCTGAAATATTTGCTTTCGATACTCTCCGGGGCGAAAGTATGGCATCAAAGCAAATCTTTGCTTTCATCGACTTTCAATTTCCGCCATGGGTAGCTACCTACCTTCCTGTTTAAGACGAGGAGTACTATACATACACAAACACACGCACACTCTGACACACACACACACAGATAGGAGCCCAGGGCCCATCAGACGAGTTGCAGAAAAATAGATTTTATTGTAAAGTACAAAACTATCATTTCCGGGACGTTCATGTGCCAGGAAAAGTTCCTGACAGGTTACAAATTCGATAACATGTCACGCACCCGTCCGTTTGATCTACCAGTTGGAAGCAATCAGAAATGGATTTTACCTTGATCACGTGTGTTCATTGCCAGCTGGTCTTGTGTTTGATAGGAAACAGATTTTTCAAATAATGTTGCACCTAGGTATCTATATTGATGCCAAACGTGACCTGCAGCAGGTAAGTCAAACATCACCGTACACATACTCTATATCCTGCTCTCGATGTTCCCTACTTGCGGTGTGGAAAAGTACTGCTAGAGAGTGTCCGGAAAATATTTGAAGAACGTGGTGTAGCTTGCGAGAGCGGGATTTCTTCACGAATCAAAAGGGTAAACAGAATATAATCTCCAAAAATTGTGTTTACCTTTTACAAGGCTAGCTGGGTGACACTTTGTTTAGAGAAATGAACTTTTACCGCAAATTCGCAGAAAATTACGATCGTTTGTTTTCAAGAAGTGTTGCTTACAAAAGTGAAAACGATCAAACTGAATCGGGGACTTGCTTTATTATTATATTACCTGCATCCTATTGCAAAATGAAATCTACAAGAACATGTAACTTGTAATTGAAGGTATTTTAAATGGGAAATACAAGTTACAAGTTCTTGTATATTCATTATGCAATAAGCCCCGGGTTGTACATCTGTGTTGTTCCAATTTTATTACAGTGATGTTTCGATTTGATCATAGTAAACCATTTTTTTCACGTGATTTATTTGAAACGTGATATTTTTAAAACGAACAAAAGAAACTCTCCGACCGAATCCATTTTTTTCTTCATTTGATAGACCGAAGTGAATTCATTGGCGTTTCAATGTCGTTTCAATGCGTTAGGCTGAGTTTAGAATCCGTAGGCCGAGTGTAGCGTCAAGAAGCAATGTTAGACTCTTGACAATATCTCAACGATTGGTTTCTCTTTATCAAATCTTACGGTACATACGGAAAGGTATATACATTTGGAAACCATCAGTAATAATAACATTCCGTTTTGTGGTAAACTACGCTTGTTTAAGAAAGGTAAGTGCGGGTTGTGCTTCATAGGCCGGAAATGGGGTAGGTAATCCTATTTTAATTCCTTTTTATCAAATCGAAAACATCATATTAAACAGACTGGCAGCTCTGCTTGCATTCAATGGACAAATGCAGTAGCACTGCGCTTGAGCAAACCACCGGAAAGAAAAATTAGCAAATGCGCAAACATATCTTTTGACGGAGGACTACGTCTGTGATCTATATATAGGGGTACACTTTGTGAAAACCGAAAATGGAAAATGTAAAAAAAATATGAAAGATTTTGAACGATTATAACTCAGCTGACCCTTGGCCAATTTCAAAATTTTTATCACCAATCGATCATAAATATTTCTACACCCAATCGAGGGATGTAAGATTCGATTTCGAAGATTTCGAAGATTCGATGATTATGTGAGATTCATCATTAGAGGATGTTAGTAGAGACCGCATGAACCGAGGATGCGATATACTTAGCTGCGGTCCAATGCCAGAAAATTTGAGACCGAAAAATGTAGAGTGTATTAGTGAGGTAAATTAGTTATGTCGAAAAAATTGTAAACAGACTGCCGGCTGGACTCGAACCACGAACGTTGCGATTATGAGACCTGTGCTTTCTCCACTGCTCTCCATGCTTCTGAAAATGGATATCCTAAAAGCATAGATGAAGCACTCATTTTCTGGCATACTCGACTTCGTATGCTTTTTCTGTTGGAGAGATTCGAGGCAAGTGTGTGCGCCGTTCTATAATGTTCTACAATGGGCGTCGTTCTACAAGCTTACTGGAATAGTCGAAAGCGTAGATAGAACACGAAATAAAAAAGACAAAAAACCGCCTGCATGGTCAATTCCTAGATGATAGGAAATGGAACTAACATAGATGTAATAGATTTTTGGTTTGCGTGTACGCATCTGTACAATTTAAGACTTCATTATTTTAAAAAAAATTACTATTGCAACTTGCACGAATGTGCAACTGTTGCTATGATAATTTAAACTATCACCGATTACCTGCGAAAAGCGATTTCCCTAACACAGATTTCAAAGTTGAATTCAATCCGGTCTCACCAAACGGTGTTTAGTCAATCACCGCGTAGTGAGTGGTGGTGTTCTCCAGTACACAACAAAAGGCTGCCTGCGAGCAGTGAGCTGCAGCCCACATGAGCATCCATAGAAGGAGCAGGAAGCTGCACCGCTATTGATCGGAATCAGTAGCTCTTCGTGAGTTGCTGTGGGCCATCTATGTCAAGCGCGTCATACTAAGGAGTATAAACAGAGAGAACCCCGCTAAAATTTCTATTCCTACTCAAAACACAAGCTCCTGCTGCAGTTAACAAATAAGATTTATTATACAAGACCACGTAGTCCTACGTCACCATTGCGTACAACCCCATAGGGCTGTCCCTTGTAGTTTTAGGTTGGCATATTTACTGTCCAATTCGTTCAGAGCTTTGACCTTCTAGCGATAAATGATGAGATTTTATATTTTTGAATTAATAATTTCCAAAGCTGATAGTTCTAGCCCCTCCCTGGTAGTGAAGCAGTTTTTCCAGTATTGGAAAAATCGTTGATTCATGCAATTCTCGGCAACTTCGCCGTCTAATTGGACTGTTAGGCATCCCTAGAAAATATTGTATTTTCATGTTTTTTTTCCGGCCCTTCAAAAATGTCGAACAGCAGAATTGCTACCAGAAAGTGTAACCCAAGAACCAAAAGCGTTGCTATGCTAGTTATCATTGCTATGACGACGACTGAACTAAGGGGCTTAGAGCAGAGGGGTAAAAGTAAATTCTCTTCATCGATTTCCTCTTTTGATGACCATTGCTTCACTAACCTATTTCTGCTATGCTCTTCTATCATCCAGAACAACAAACGTATCAACGAATGTGTTTACCGTCGAGTTATTAACGAAACAGAAAGTCGATGAAGACAATCGATCAAAATCACTTGCAAAAAAAAAAAAAAACTTGCATCCCTGCTTCCAAGTTTGGCTACAAGATTGCAACTCTGGAGAACATTTTGTGTGGTTGTTGAATATTGCGATGAGTGTGCAAAATGTTACGCAATTGCATCCTCCCTAATCGCACGCGCTCGAAGATTGGTGAATGCCACTTCGACTTGTTTCGTCTACTAACGACTCTCTGATGGCAGTGTTGGGGAAGCAGTAATGCTACATAAACATGTTTTGTCAAGAAACGATTCTCTGATGACTGTGTTTGGGAAGCAGCATATGCATGTACGTAATTGGTGGATTTGTTAGTTATTTCGATGGTTTTGGACAATGCTTGACATTTACCACTTTTTCAATAGTTTCTTGTTGAAATTCAACAGTCTCCCTGCTATCTATGGGTAAAAATATTTCTGACCGATTGGTGATAAAAGTATTGAAATTGGTCCAGGGGAAGCTGGACCAATTTCAATACTTTCATAGTTTCGTTACATGTTCCATTTTCGGTTTACACAAAGTACACCCCCATATAGAAATCACAGACGTATTCCTTCGTTAAAATGTCCATACATTCTCAGATTCAAAACATCCAAGCCCATACACTTCAAGGTAAGAGGCCACTTACATGTGACTACCGACAGACAGAAGTGGAAAATCCGACAGATGTCGCCCCACCATTGGTGGATAAACCAGTTTTGTGGTATGGAGGTTTTCGAAAAATCGTCGATTTCTCTTCCAACCTTGATTCTAGCGGTGAGAAAATTTTGAAGAGGGTGAGCCCGAGACCTCTCAAACTCAGTCTACGTAGTTTATGAACAGCCCCTAGTGAAGAAGCTTGCAAAAAATAGGTTTGTTCCCGTACTGCCGTCTACCCACCTCCATTTCTCAATAGTCTTTCAACCAATTGAGCTGACTTTTTGTGAGTGTCAAGTTTGCGATTGGTCCTAATCACATACAAAAAATTAGCTCAATTGGTTGAAAGATTGCTGAGAAATGGCGGCACCAAGCATCACACAAATAGGGGATTCCTGTATTGTTTTCTTTTAGCAACGTACAGCAAATGAAAAAAGCAAGTACGGGAACAAAGCTAATTATATGTGGTTGCTTCCATCGTTCCGATCAGAGGTTTTCATGGAAAAAAAAACCAAGAGGATTTTTTCCTGTTATTTGCCGTTACTGACAATATGTTATCAGCTGTATAAGACAGCTTAAGATGTGCTATCGACAACTTAAGATGTGCTACGTATCGATTTCAAACAATAGATGTTCAACAATATACAGTGCTTTCGATATAATAACAGCACATGCTAATTTTTATACAAAATTGAAAACTTTAACATGTTGTAATTTTGTTCTCCTAAAACCAATCGAACGTTTCACGCCACGGAACTACAAATATGTTTAATTTTACGATTACAAATACCAAATTTTTTGGAAGCACTTCCCGGAAAGTGAGAGACTAGGTTAAATTGTTCAAAGTAATATCAGATTTAATAATTTTAAATTCAGCTCAATTTTGAGATTTTAAATTTTACAATTATTCAAATAATCCCACCCAATTAACAAACTCAAAGCACGTGACAGTACATTTTTCCTTTTCACGAGCACTAGCTTAAGCTACCCGAGTGCACAAAAGAAAGTCTCAAAAGAACAAACCATTAAGAACTAGACCACTTGCTCTCGCTCGTATTTATCCCTTTCCACTAATTATTTATTGATGTACTAAAGTATTAGAAGAAGACCAATCATTGTTAAGATAAAAACCGTGTGTAATAAAGGACCAGAAACAGTCTTTCGATGTGGCTTCCCATACACAAAGTTTCAGGTTATTGTGAGAGATGGCAATTACCCATGACTTAAGTGTGAAAAGGCCTGTGAATTTTCAAATTGTTTCGAGAATTCCTCGTGTAATTACTAAAAATCGATTTCCATTTAGGTAGGGTTCAGGTGTGGGAGTTGCCTCCCTGGCGTTGGTAGCATTGGTGCTCAGCACGGAAAACAAGATCGACGGAAAACAAATCGAGGGAAAAAAAAATAAGATTCCATTAATCAAAGATAGATATAAGTTTAATTTTTTTTTTAAATTTATTCTGGAACTGGAATGTTACTATATTTGCATTATTTGTGAGTGAGATCTAAGCTATCAATTGATAAAATTCCAAAGTTCTGGTAGTATATCTCATCGAATACCACTCTTTTTTTGTAATTCACAATATCATCTCTATATTGAAAACCCCCGTGGGACTCTGATTTTCTCGATATCCACGGCCCACATAGACGGACGGAACGGGCAACCTGCATTATTATTATCATCAACATCATCAGCATCTTCGTCTGATGACGGATAGAATGATAAAAAAAAACACAGTTCCCAATATAAATTAGTTTCGCTTTTTATTTCCCACAGCTCTCCATCTTCATCATCTCCGTTCATGCTTGACCGGGAGCCTAGTGCAACATGCCAATAAACAAGTGCGCTCCGCATCACAGTGCTTGTTTGTCCTAGCGTGAGCGCTCGTTTCAAAGGAATTCGGATTTTATCATTATACTTTTAATATAGTTGAGCACAAGTGTCCTCGTTTCTCCCTCTTCAGGCTACCGTTGCGTCGGTTGGTCGGTCGGTGCTGCCCCGAGCGCCAAACCAGAACACCGTTCGAAGTGTATCGTTTTGAATGATGACAGCCATGCTCAATCTCTGATTCACTTGGTATGGTGAATTTAATATCTTCCGGCGAATTGCTTCCGCCCACACGTCTCCGTCGATTTGCCGCAAGCGAGCCAGAGATCTATCAACAACCAGTCAGTGGGCCAGTAGTAGCGGGTGAGCGGTGGTTGCACTGTTTTCTTCTCCATAAACATTCAGCTTCTGGCAAAACGCAGCAAAAATTCTTATCCAAAAACGAAATAAACTCAAAGCTGCACATAAAAAGCGAAAAAATCGAGTGTACATAAAATTCCAAATGAATAATTTCCAATTTTAATGTCTTCAGTGATTTTAATTTCTTTTTCATCTTTCAGTTTTGTTTGGATCGGGGTGGATGGAGGAGCGAACTGACGAGTGGTGAATTTGTTTTGCTCATCGTCGATGGTAATCATTATATTTATTCGTTTTCCTGTTTATTTCAACTCGTCTGATTGTCAGCGGGGGATAGCTGTCGAATCTGGAATGGGCAATGTACACGCGTTTTCCCTCCCAGTTCAGTGTTGGTGCAGTTGGGAAGCTATAATCCCTGGTTTGTTTTGCATTTTCCGGAATGTTGGTGGAGGGAGATTATTTGCGCAGACTATGAACGAAGAGCCAGCAGTGGATATTCACTGGTAATTGCGAAGAGAAGGATTTCGCTGATGGACCTATTGATGAGCAAATCCTTCTTATTAGTGGAAAATACTTGTTGCGATGGAAGCTACGTTGCTATGCACTTATTATTGGAGCACCTTCTTTAAGTAGCTTAAAACTCTGATCTGATTATCCTTATCATTATGATTGTTTTTCATTTTGTTTTGTTATCTCATAGTTTGCCAATTATGAATATATTTTGTTACTGACCTGCAAAGAGCAGATTGCTGGAAAAACGACTGAAAGGACTATTATTTGGCTTGTTTAAGTGGGGCTTCCGATTCATCACATAAGCGGAAGTCACGGAATAATTTACCGGATCATTTTTTTTTTGGCTTTGAAAACTTTCATCCAAAGTGTTTTGTTACTTCATACGTGAAGTTTGCGATTTTCAGAGTTGGGAAGAAATGCTATGCTATACTAATTTTAACATGAAGCTGTAGTGAGGTAATCTATTAGCTAGAGAAAGTTCGAAAAAGGATAGATTATCAAGGGGAATTAAGACTATGGCAGTGTGAAAAATGAACAGAAGTTGAAATTGAGCGAAAACAGTATATGAGCAAAACAAATGCACACTGTTTTGCCTGTAGATTTGAGGACATACTAGCGATACCATCCGTTCTGATTTTGCAGGACATATCCTGAGTTTGAGGTCGTTTTGGAGCGTCCTGATTTATTTTTAAAATTGTACAATTGGTCCTGATTTTCTTGTTTTCCCCACAATAGTTTTATATTTTACTTGATTAAAAGTGTATAGTTTCAGGGAATAAATCGATCGATTTAAAGAAAATTAATTTCTTGTTTTTCATTTTTGACTGAATTTTTGTGAGCGTTTGTTTTGTGAGTTCTCTTTGATTGTTTAAAATTTGAGACCTCTTCTGCTAATCACTGTGTGAATTTTGAGTTTTAATTCGTTAAGTTCGTGTGCCGATTTAATAAACAGATCGATAAAAATGTACAAAGAAAGTGCTATTTCACCGTTGAACTGCCGGAAGTATCCTTGCTTCATTCAGGGACGAAGCGATTTTGAGGCTAAATGTTGTGTGAGTGATTCGTACGTGTCAGTGCACAGATTTCCATGTTATAGGAATAATATACCTAAATAAATCATAAACCTCCTCAGATAACTCGGATTTGGAAAAGCATATCCAAACACCCATGCATTCTAAATATGTTCAGATGGCATCGACTTCGAAGTCCATGCTGAAAGTTGTGGAGAAAAAGTTTACTCCAGCGATACTGAACATTTGGGCAGCAGAAGGAGCTCTTGCATTTCACATGGTAATGCACCACAACAGCTTTGTTGCGTATGATGTTCGACGATTCCGAAACTGCCTGAAAGATTAGCTGCGCTCGTACTAAGATAGAAGCCATCATCACTGGAGTTTTTTCGACGCACTCAATCGACGTTACTTTGAAGAAACTCTCCGGAACTCCTTTTGTTAGTGTAAGTACAGACATGAGCAACCACGGAAACATGAAGCTATCGTTGTGCAGTACTTTGCTGCATCTAAAGGGGGTACACGACGTTAGACATACGGTCGTTAGGCATACGGACGTTAGGCATAATGTACGATAGGCATAATGGACGTTGGGCATAAAGTACGTTAGGCATAATGGACGTTAGGCATAATCTACCAGATGAATTCCAGAAGGATGATAATGGGGACCGTCTATTGATTGCTGACTTCGGTGACAGTAATGAAAGAGCCTTAATTTTTGGAACTCGAAAACTTGCGACGTCTTGGACAGGCAAAGTATTGGGTTACAGATGGCACGTTTGCCACAGTTCCTTGTTTGTTTCAGCAAATCGTCATAGTTCATAGAAGTATCGCTCCCTCACATCAGCAGACGGTTCCGCTAGTTTACATTCTGATGACAACAAAAACAGAATCGTTGTATCGAAAAGTATGGCAGGAAATCCTGGAAGCAGCAGGTATGTTTTTTTGTTATTGAATGAAAAATCACAGAATTCACCATTCTTTGAGCTGTTCTTTGAGGAAAACCTTTTCTTCTTTGACAATTGCAATATGTGTGTAAGAATATATTACAACAAATGTGTGCTTTTTTTATTTCTGGATGGGATTGATTTCAAGATAAACTATGCTGAGTTTTCATTGCCAGATTACTTAACCGCTATCGCTACTAATCTTGGATCTAAGTAAATATGTAGCTACGTCACTTATGATATGATAAATAATGGATTCCAAACTGTGTTTATTAAATAAACTATGTTTGTTTAACTTGTACTGCACTGTTTACCATGCTCGAAACAGGTTTCTAGAGTTGCACAGCAGCAAGGTATTTTATGCCTAACGTCCATTATGCCTAACGTATATTATGCCTAACGTATATTATGCCTAATGACTTTATGCCTATCGTCGATTATGCCTAACGTCCGTATGCTTAACGTATTTATGCCAAATGGGGTACACTCATCTAAAGGTGGCATTCAAGTGAGGATTTTGGATCTCCATGCTAATGAGAAAGCTGGAGTATTCAAAAAACACAATTTGCAAGACATATTAGTAGCTTTCAGTGGTGACAACACTATTACGAATTTTGGTGGCGATAACCGACGAAGAAAGGAGAACATCTTTCACTTGCTAAAACAGACAATCAATTCCAACCTTATTTATGTATGATGACCTTTTCACGTTCTGCACAACGCGCTTGATCAGTTAGGAATTTTTGATGTGAACTCGATTGTCGTGAAAATTTACAATTTTTTTGATCTACACTGTGAGAACACTTGAGTTCAAGCACTGGGTAAATTGCTCAGCGCTTATCTACTTTAATGCAAGGTAAAAGTGGTTGTTGCTGATATTTCTTAATGAATTCGGTGCAAGTTGTGTTTCAAATGGCCTTGGGCCTAACCGTATTTTATAAATTTCTATGGATGAAAAAAAAAGTTATATCCTTAATTGTTTGTTTTGATTCAAAGATTTCTATGGATATGTTATGGTGGTGGGTTTTACATTAGGAAGAGTCCCATGTTGCCTGTTTATGTATTTTTATGTGGTTGCATATATTTGTTTTCCTTTTTTGTCCATTCGAAATTATCCAAAATTTGTTTAAGGTTGTGTCGCGCGTGATCTATTTAGCGGTTGTAGTTAAAACATAAGAAAAGGGAAACTTTCCGTACACTTAAAAAATTCCAAACGTTTTAGCGAAGTGTTTAAACACTTGATTTATTAAATGCACAATCACATTTACTTTAAGTGTATTTCACCTTGGTTCAATGTGTTATACACGTTAATTTCTAGTGCTTCAAACTTTGAAATGTTGAAAATCTTTCACTATCTATTCAAGTGTATTGCACATTGAATCACACTACTGTTCAAAACAGATGGATTTAAAATGTTTTACATTTCAATGCGATGTGAATTGCTTGCTCAGAAAGGTAAACATAGAAAAATAGACTTGTGACTTTATCCTATCAACCCACCTCATATATAAGAACAACCGTAGCACAGTGAGATCGAACGAAGACTCCGGCAGCAGCACACCCCAACAGTCCATGATCGAATCCCAAATCAGACCCATTAAAAAGATATGTGAAAGCTCTGGCCTCTGGCAGTTTTGCTTATATATATATGTCGATTCATTTTTAGAGTCGGTAAAGTAGAAATATATAATGTAGAATATTGTAGAATATTGAATTATAATGTGCAAAGCTATTGATATCCCCAAATGAGGCACATATAATCCAAGTGTGTCACAATTCAAATCCATAGTGTTCAGGCATGATTCATAGCATAAGATTCACACATGAAATGGATGAGTTTCACAATAAGTGCAAAATTAAGTGTGAGACACATCATGATTTTTTTTTTGTAATAATTTATTTGTACAGGCTCAATCGAATAAACTTTACAGAGCCATGGTATCATTTGTGTTGTACATAATAGATGTCTTAAAGCTAGAGTTAAAGGAATTGAACCGATTACTCGCGGTCGTCTCAAGGTTAGTAGAGATATACAGTTTTATGGATGGGGAGAGGGAGAAGGTTTGAGTTATGATTTACGATACAATTATTATTTCATTATTCCTAAAACATGAAGTTATTCCTATTCAATTTGGTATCCGCAGTGTAACTATACAATTATTACAGAAACAAACATTACAAAAAAAAACACACGAACAAAACAAAAATTAAACACAAGGTTAGTCAAACTTACAATCTAAGGTTAATATTCTTTAAGAAAACATATATAAGTTTCATAAACTCCAGAGTGCGTCTACTCAAAATATCCCGAACTGGAACGATATTTTTGCCTTTTTGGCTATATACGGGCTTCAGCAGAACTAGCAAAGACTAGTATAGCCGTGCCTATGGTTACTTGGGTAGTTGAGTCTTTTGAGGGAAAAGACATTACGATTCATTCCAGGCTACTATTGTAGAAAATTGTAACTGATAGATCTTGGGTGAAACACTTCGGAATGTGCAGAAAAAATAGGGTGCCCACTTGATCCAGTTTGGGATACATTATTGACTGCTTCCAAGAATGTAATTTCATATTAATAGATTGTTTAACCAGAGTCTACACAATCTTCACGTCGGTCATAGCTTGTTATGATAGCCTAAACAATGCGCAGCTAATCGAAACATTCAACGTCTCGTTAAACTGGATCCTAATGAAGGACTAAGTGCTTTTTCGTAGCGTTTAATTTTTGGATTTGAAAGATAGTCGGTTGCAGTGTCTTACTGAGGCTCACTGAGCAGAAAAACGCGGTCCCAGGTGCTTTCATATGAAAGATATTTATGGTCAAATTGTTTGTTTATCGTGTGTTTTGCGAAACTTGTCGTAGTCGTCGTCGGTGCTGGTTTTGAATGGTTACAACAACTCGAGTAACGGTATGATATGATATGAAGGGCTCGGTGGCCTTAGTGTAACCATTTTTGCTTACTGAGCAGAACATCATGAATCTAATCGCAGGCCCATTCAAATTCGAGATTCATCAATCGTTTTATTTGTTAACATGATTCCATACAGCAACTCGATGATTACTTAGAAGCTGATTGCCTAGTAAAAAATGTTTTAACTTACTGAGCAGAAGACCGTGGGTTCAGTTCCAAGCTCCTTTTTCTTCATGATTTTGTTTTCTGTCGATCTTGTTTTCCGTGCTGGGCACCA
The DNA here is from genome assembly GCF_037179485.1 of Ochlerotatus camptorhynchus. Taxonomy (NCBI): domain Eukaryota; kingdom Metazoa; phylum Arthropoda; class Insecta; order Diptera; family Culicidae; genus Ochlerotatus; species Ochlerotatus camptorhynchus. The sequence continues at coordinate 22,274 of NW_027040769.1, forward strand.
ATGCTACCGACGCCAGACCAAACCCACACCGGACCCTTCCTATCGACCCATCAACTCATGAACCGGGTACCAACGAGTTTACTTCCCTTTTTCTCCGATAAGCTAAAAACTATTGAAGTATCAGTTCCAATTCAGCATCAGGTCCTCTTACATGCGCAACTGGAGGGATGGCAAACATGCTTTTGATTACTCTTAGACTAATGTAAGTCGTGTGTATCGATTTCAAGGGTCTCAGAACTACAAACAGCCCAAGTAACAATTTTGGTTTTATGGGGGTTCTGTAGACCATGATTTAGGCTTGTAGAATGCTATAAAACCGCTATAAAACTTGCAATGTTACTTGGGAGAGCTCTCAAATGATAAAAAAAAGCTGACAGTGACCGTTTAAGATATGTGTTCCACGCTTTTTGCAAACGCTTGTGATCAGGTCTTGTTTGTTTACACTGAATCAATATTAGAATAGATGAGATAAAATTCAAAGGACTTTGCAGCACCAGTGGTGTAGTGGTAAGCGTGATTGCCTCTCACCCCATGTCGATATCGTTCTTCCCTCTCTGGCGACGCCCTCAACAGATGTCGATATCAAAGTAGAGAGCAGTAGAGGTTTCAATTTACTTCGGGCACTTTCTTCACAGATCACTTTATCTTCTGTTAAGTTCAGTTCATTTATTATATTTTCAGGTTAAACTAAGATAATCCATTTTTATTTTTACTTAATTTCACTTAATTTCAATATTTTACAAACTATGGACTTGGTTCACTTTGGTTGTTCACAATCGGTTTCGTCCTCGTTGTCGTAGTCGAGAAAAAGACAGTTTTTCCCATGCGGGATGGTCCTTTCATACAACGGGGCTATTCATCGGAAAAAGGAAGTAAACAAACGACAACACTATGTTGCATGAGTTACTCTGCTCCGTTGGGACGACAGTGGGGATGACAGCTTGTTGGGACGACAACTCGTATAAAATCGACGAACGAGGGATCTTTATTAAGGGTGATGATCATTTTCGACAACTAAGCGGCGCTAGTATATTCGGACGCAAACACCCCAAGAAGCCCAGTCGGCGCCACCGAGATTTTCTGAGGCACAAACTCTCTGATCACGCCTTCTGCCTTCGAAGGGAAGTAAAACCGTTGGTCCCCGGTTCATGAGTTGATGGATCGATAGGTAGGGTCCACGTGTGGGAGCTGCCTCCCTGGCGTCGGTAGAATTGGTGCTCAGCAAGGAAAACAAGATCGACGGAAAACAAATGAAGGAAAAAAAAGTTAAGAAAAACATAATCGGAGAGCTTTTTTTTTAATAGAAAAATATTTTTTTACACATTTGGAAGGTGTTTCATCTCTCAAAAAGGGGGAAGTTTTTTTTTTCATTTGGTGGAGATGCGGAAGGGACTCTTCCTAAGATGGAGGTGATTCAGAAGGAATCCTTTTAATTACAGAGATTTTAAATAGGGTGGGGAGAATTCTGAATCATTTTTTTCTAGTAACACAAGTCGGGGTGACATTGGGTCAAAAATGAGAAATTTTTATTGTTGCAAATATCTCGAATATACAGAAATTTATGACCAAAATTCAACATAGGGTAAGATGACCTTTTTCTTCATCTCCTGGAAAAAAGTGTAAATAACAAAAACGACTAGTTTTATTCAAATAGTGTTTTAGAGATCAGTGTCATAAACACTACACAGATAAAACAACCGAGCAATTTGTAAACAATGTTGTTTACAAAGATGGGCTTTTGTAAACAATATTTGCCACATTGCATTAAATGTGTCAGAACTTTACATGATATAAAATGTAAACTTATATGATATGTAACATTCCATTTATGTGCATCAAATTGAACAGAAGTTTACACTACTTTTTCGAACTGTGTACATATTAAAGGCTATATAAACCAAATCTTTGTTTTGGGGTGACATTGTGTCATTATTAATATAATTTTAGTTAAATGAGATTTCAATGTCAGTCGTAAATAAAGGGTGTACGGAATCAAATTGCATCATTTTCAAATGACTGTAACTTTTTACCCATTGGGTATTTTCTGTTGAAATTTTGGGTGAAATTATTTCAATGTGTATTGTTTACACTGTGCAAGTTTCACTAGCAGCTGTGCAATCGTTGCGAAGGTGGAGTCCGATAAACGCAAGAATGACAACTGTAAAAAAAATCGAATACTTCATCATTTCTCAATAGTGATGGAGTAATACGACATGCACTAAAGTAAGGACACGGGATATACTACAATAGACCAAATTTCTGGTCGCAGTGGTGTTAGGTCCCGAACAGAGGAAAAAAAAAATACTGGAACACCTACCCTATTGAAGGTTTTTTAAATGAAAGTACACAGAGAAAGAAATCAGAGCTCTGTGATGAAAAACTAAATAAATATTCTTTACGAATATTATAATACCTTCCACCTTTCGAATAACAGCCCTATATACTGCGAAATTCCAATTAACATGATACTGTTATGCCAACAGCCGCAGTACTATACCTTTAATTATAAGATCCCCACGTGACGAGTTGCTGGTATGGGTTGAATAATTTCCTTTCAATTCCTTTTTAATTGCTTATGATTTGACATAAGAAGCAGCGCATGGTTAACAATAATGAAATTTGGTTTGTCTTCTTCTTATTTTCATGGCAAGTTATTTCAGTATGTATTGAGAACAAATTGCAAGAATTATATTGATACAAAATAAAATCTGCATTTACCAAACCTTCTTCAGAGAATGCCTTGCTTGGGCATAGAATATCATTGCATTGTGCTTGCCCCAGAATACAAGAATGGAAAAGGGGAACACCAAACCGAAAAAATGTAAAATTCTTCCACAGATTTGTATTGAAGACGAACAGAGCTTGAACAGATTTCGAGAGGATATAAATATAATTTTGAATGTGCGAACAAAGTTAGTTTTCCCAAAGTAATGAAGTGTGTGAAGGATCCACACTTTCATTTGTTTGCATGCCATTTGTTTTGCGTGTATAAGCTTAAACATAAAAATGGTTACATAAATATATTACTACGGAAGCGCTCAATGAAAGAATACTACGTCTCAGATTGAATTTTACATCTGAATTTCTATTTGAGACGTAATAGCCAAAAAAAGAAGACAATTGCTGTTCAACTATTAGAATTTTAAATGCCTTCTCACCATAAACCATTATGTATTGAGTGCCTTTACATTTAAAATATCGATATCATGCACGAAGTCAAACATTACACGCATTTCTATTCTTCTTAGGGCCAATACTTAATTGCTTCAGTATCGAAACTGAAAAAAAAGTGAACTGAGGCTAAGTGAACGCATGAATTCAGATGATGAAAACTGTTGCATGTGGGGTGAAACTTTTGTGGAAAATGAGGAAAAACTCCTCGCTGAATAGACATCATTGGGATTCTTGGGGACCACATGAGAGAAGAGAATTCCACTTCTCTCGCTCTCAATGAATCACCCTGGATTCCGTGGTTAGCAACAGGTTGCCAAGACGAACGAGGAGAAGTTAGCAACAGGCATAGCAACGGGCTCATCGGGGAGATATTACGCCATGATGGGAGAGAGAGCATAACGTACGGTGCTTTTGCTTTATCTACAGTGTCCTAGATGGGTTTTCCATTGCAGTTGAGGAATTATTCTCAAAAACTCATAGCTACTTCCAGTTGAATACTTATACACTGCTACTATATATTTTTACTACCTCAACAAATATTGTGGATACATGTCCAATTAGACTAATTCAAACATTTCCAAAAACGTAGAATACTCATCGCTGAGTAAAAGTGACTGTTTCTCTGAGTTATTCTCATCGGCCGTGTACATAAAATATTCCTTTTTTATAAAATGATCGATCAAACAGTTCATCGATATCAAAGGCACAAACCAGAAAAGTTTTAGTTTATCCATTCTGTAATATTAAAAAAGCTCCGTATAAATGTTGTCGTGGAACTGAACGTTCAACCCTTAGAATTCACCATTCTATATTCCCCACGACAGGATGAAAAAGCTTCAGCTGTAGGAGCAGAAGCTAAGGATAATATTTTATAGCAACGAAAGCTTTCCGTCCATAGTCTCGCACATGCACGGAGTTCGTGGGAACAAGAACATGCGCAGTACAAGCAGTTATCCGTGTTGGGTGTATTCAATACTGCAACCAATAATGTAGTGAGGACAAGTTGAGAAAAGATTTGGAGCTCTTTCCGCCGGATGTCGCTTTGATCAATAGGATGACAGTAACACTGCTCTTCTGGCAATCGTAGACACTAAATGGGAACTGATGGTATGAACGATTTAATAATGTAGAATGATCTATGTAGATGGAAAATATCAAAAATTGTGCCACATATAGTTGGGATGAATATTCGAATAGCCCGAACCCGAAAGTTATCCGTTTCTTATAGTTATATTCTATACTGTCCATAATCGCATGTCAGTCCCATCTGTAAAAAAAAACTGCAAATGAGAAAACGGCGTTCGCAAATTTTAAAGTTTTCTGATTTTACGCTTATTTTGGAGGGATAATTAAAAAAAAATAGTCGTGTAATGTTATAGAATGTTTACTAAAAATCATTGGAAAAATATCGTGAAATTTTTATTTTAAGACAAAAATCTGAGTGGGACTGACTTGCGATTACACGTTAAGTCAATGAAGAAAATAACCGCAAGTCCGTCACAATGCCATGACGATGATGAATTAGTTTACCGCAGTATTGAACAGTAGAAAGGTACCCTCATCCCAAAGAACGTTATTTAATGTTTCAGAGAGAAATGATTTGTATTGATGTTTTTCCTAAAAGTACAGTGAATTACCTTTGTTTTTATGTATTAACCTTATTTGTGCGTCAATCCGTTACCGAGATACAGATAATTTTATTATTCTGGATTCTAAATGGACATAGCATTAATACTCAATAATCTACGGAAGGACATACTTACTAAGAATGCCGATTTACACCTCTGTATTCACTTTATCCCCTTCAGGAATGATGCAAATACTATCACGTATACGATTTATGAAATGCTGTTATTTGACACTCCGAGCTGAACTAGTCTAATGGCTTGAAATGTTTTTAATTGACACTGTTAGATTAGTTCCTGGATATGGTGCTGCAGACTAACGAAACTCTAGAGAGTAGCAGTCTTCGTCAAAGTTGTTCAGTATTCTCTTCTCTTGTTTTATTTATTAATATTTTTACAGAACAGAATATCGATGGTTGCCTCCACCTAGGCTTTCTAGCAAAACTTGCGTTTGTTTTAAAAAAGTGCGTTTCTTAGTGCCTAATTTTCGATTACCCCCAGATTTGAGTTTATCGCACGCTAAGCTAAGAGGCGACTTTCATTAAATGTTTATTGCACTTGATCGTAGTTTATGACCACTAGTATTATAATCTGAGTGGTTTAAAATTTGTCATTTGTTATAACATTGGTTTTGTTATTTTTTCTTAAAATTATTGGAGCACTATATTAAAAATCTAAAGACAAATATTTTTTCCTCTGATCTAAAAAAAATTTACGTTTTAAATCATATTGTTCATGTCTTCATGACAAAAATATAGCTAAATAAAACTGCAAACATTGACTTTTTTTCGTTTTTGGCTTATAAGTGCAGATGCAACTGTGCTTTACTGTTGTTTTTGTAATTGTTGTTGTCATGATTTCAAAATCGAATATTTTTTAAATGTTGTTTCATGATAGGACTCGTGATGACCAATTTTGCTTATTGAGCAGAACATTAAGGGTTCAACTTTATAGCATTATAGAGTTTTAGTTTGAATAGGATCTATCGTTGATTTAAGATGTAGTGTATAGAAATTTGGTTGGAGGAACGATTACTTAAAAGAATTAATATTCGAGTTTTAGGAAAGACGTGTTGATTGGAAATCTATAACAAATCCTTCTCAAGAGTAGTTTAATCGTAGTAACAACAAGTTGAACAGGAACTTGGTCATATTGTTTTTGTGAAATAAGAAGCTCGGTGGCGTTGTGGTGACCGACTTTGCTTACTGAGCAGAAAATCAAGGGTTTAATCCCAAGCTCCTTCACAACAACGTAAAGAAATTTGGTTGGAGCGCCAGGTACGTAAAAGAAGTAATATTTGAGCTTTAGAAAAGACGTGGTGATCGGAAATCCATGTCAAATCCTTCTCAAGGGCAGTTGTTATCGTCGGCAGTGAGGACGCCGGGATTCGCCGGGATCGAAACCTAGTAACAGCAAGTTGAACGGATTTTTTTGTTTGCTTTGGTTTGTTTTTTTCGTCGATCTTGTTTTCCGTGCTGAGCACCAATGCTACCGACGTGCCAGGAAGGCAGCTCCCACACCTATCGACCCATCAACTCATGAACCAGGGACCAACGGCTTTACTTCCCATCCGAAGGAAGGCGTGATCAGAGATGTTATGCCTCAGAACATCCCGGTGGCGCCGACTGGGATTGAACCCAGGCCTGCTGGGGTAGAGGTAATCACGCTTACCACTACACCACCGGCGCCGTTTGAACGGAAATTTGATCATAATTGTTTTGTGATATAAGGAGCTCGGTGGCCTAGTGGTGATCGATTTTGCTTACTGATCAGAAGACCCTGGGTTCCATCCCATGCTTATTTGCGCTATTGAATCGGTAGAACATCAAATCAGCATATTGTTTACCAAAACGAATCCTGCTGTAATCCCAATCCTTTTATCCAACATCTCAGTGATTTCTCGTGGAAGTGCAGATGTGTTCTTGCCTTTTATTAAAGTGAGTATGACGTCAACATATTCCTACCCAGCATTTGGACGTGGCCAGCACGAGTATTGCCAGTATTTGCACATTGGGGATGGTTCCTAATCCAAAGCAACGTTTATTGGTTCTCTATGTAATTACAACTGATCTGGCAATAACGGAGTTGCATCCACGGGTGGTCAATCATGCTCATGCTCATGTTTATCATAGTATGTTCCAATTGAGAATTAAAAATCATGATATTGCCATTTCAGAGAAAAATTAGTATGTGGTGTCAGATTATGAGCTTTAAAATCACGCTGTGGCTGTCAGTTACGTCGAATAATTCTCGCTGAAATGGAAATACTCATTCACGAGGAGAATCGTGGAAAAGTGCGAGTTCAATGCTTTAAATAAGCAAATCAGCTGAAACCCATCATTAATCAAACACTGTAGTCAAAAATTTTTAACCAGATTACAGTGCATCTGTTTCACGTGTGAATCTAATTATTTTTATGTGTGTAGGTACTGTATCGTTTCTGATTGATTCTGAGGATCAAAATTGTCAATATAATCAACTATTTGATCGCGTAAAACACTTTTAAGGACGTTGTAGATAATAGGAAGGACGGTGAGTGGTCGTAAGTCTTTAGGCTGTGTAGGGATTTCAGGTAGAGCGAACGAAAATAACCATAATCCAAAAACATAATTTGAAAATCTAAATTCATTCAAAATGTAAGCAGGTGAATGTTAACGTTTTGAATTTAAGTTAATTTTTTTAGTGCGTGGATATCGGTTTCACATGGTTTTCGCTAAATTACATGATCTACAAAGTCATAAAAAGAAAACATAAATTAACACATTTTTTTCGTTCGGTGTAATATAAAACATTACGTCAATTAGGAAGTGCCTCCCAACCGCGAGCATGGGCCCGTAATTGGGACGACGAATTGAAAAATTAAAGTAACTTATCGACCGCGTGATGAATTTATGCGATTTTACAAAATCAACAAACAATCGAACATTTCCCTGACATGAAAACAAATTTATATCATCATGCTTCGGCTGCCATGCTGCATCCGACCATTGCACATCACCGGGTCTGCTTTTTCTCCCGCGAGAGAAATCCTATTTGTCAACCGTTCCACATCAGTGCCCCGCGGGTCCAATCAATTTCGCTCGATCTGATGGAAAGTCGATGTTTTTATGACAACATGTCCATCATTTTCAAATTTCATTCGCCTTCATAAGCACCATATTTACCATGACAGGGAGTAGCCCTACTGGGCACCGCGATGATTCAACCAGAAAGAGAGAGGTAGAGAGATAAAGCGAGAGAGAAGAAGCAGTAAAAAATCAACTACTAGAACACAATATCCCCAAACCATGTCATTATGAGATTTTCATCCAAATCATCATGTTCATTATAAATTTTCTAGTTTTTGTAGTGCCAGTATGGTGGGTGGAGGCACCTCCATCTCCCGGGCTCATATCGGTGTCAAATTGTCGTTCCCTATCCCACCGTTAAGCCGATGACACGCACGAACAACTGACTATCACCGCGTGTAATACATTTTTGATGTTGATTCGAATGAAATTGAAATCAACAATGGGACACCCACCACACACCGACGCGTCGGTTTGGACCGTTTTCCGGTTTTATTCACTCTCTATAATCACCGCTCGCTCACTCACATCACAACGTCATCGCCCCTTGTCCCGATGCACTTCGGATGTGATCAGTGTGGCAGCAGTTGCCACGAGGTTTAGAAAAACACCACAGGGGAGCTCAAGCCACATTCCCACTACCATTCAAATGCATTGTGCACGTGTATGTGTGTGTGTGTGTGTCACCAAAGGGCTAGCAATTGGATGCATTCCATGTCATTCAGCAGCGCCGCCGTCCGGTGTTGCCGAGTGGCATGAATTAATTAAGCACCAGAGTGATTAAATTATTAGGCATTAAATTCAATTTCAAACGATATTGACAGGCAATAGGAGAAATTAAATCTGTGGTTTAGACGGATTAATACTTCTATTCCACACTGCCACGCAAACACGCAAACGCTTTGGTTGTGCAACTTTGTGGCACACCAAGTTCGAGTACCTATCTAGCGAGTTGCCATCAATTGGATAGACTTTGTGATAAAACGAAAGTATTTAGTTTATGATAAAAGGCTGCAGTTCTAGTTTTATTCTAACAATATTTTTGATTTAAAACAACACGTAAGCGACGCCAGTGGTGAAGTGAAAAGCGTGATTGCCTTTCACGCCAAAATACCTGGGTTCAATCCCAGTCGGCGCCACACGGATTTTCTGAGGCATAACATCTCTGATCACGTCTTCCTTCGGAAGGGAAGTAAAACCGTTGGTCCCCGGTTCATGAGTTGATGGGTCGATAGGTAGGGTCAAGGTGTGGAAGCTTCCTCCCTGGCGTCGGTAGCATTCGTACTCAGTACGGAAAACAAGATCAACGGAAAACCACACGTGTCCATTAAAATGAATCCTATGACGTGATTGAGCAGCATTGTATTGTGCAGTGTGACATTACAGTATTTCAGCGTTATATGGAAAAATGTTGGGGTCTGGAATTTCATAAGTTACCCCATGGAATGGTAGCTTGGGGGGGGGGGGTCAGAAACTCTCTGCCGAAATTTGAAGTCATTAGGTTCACGGGCACCCTTCGCCCAAAGGGCTTAAAGTTTGTATGAAGAAAATCGTCTTAATGTATGGCCACTTTAAAATTTGCGGCTCTAGGTGGAGCTGCAGTTAGACAATTTTCTTCGTGTACAAAATGTAGAACTTTTGAAGTATTGGGAACATCTTGTCTGAAAAGCGGATGTGAATCTGAGCTACCCCCGAAAAGTTATTAGCGATTAAAATGAACACCACCTGTGGCTATAGTAAAGGTCGCGTGAAGTTTATAAAAAAACATCCATGTATCAATGATTGACTTTGAATTGAACCGGTTGTGTAAAAAACTTATTTTGCTCAGACACACAGTTAAACAAATGTAATAGGTCTTTGTTCAATTTTGAGATTTATCACCCAACAGCAACTATCCCATAAACTTCAAGCGAAAATGGAAAATGTAATCAGTACATTCCCAAGCAAGCAACCACCAATACGCAGCATGTATCGATACTCGACTGTTCACATTGTTGGAGCCTAAATCTGAACGCACACGACCCAATCAACATATCTGAACGATGAGAGATGGGCCCGAACCAAAGTCATATCAATCGTCTCCGCTCGTTTAACCCATCAACATGCTTTTGATGGATACGGCTTATCACGAGACCGCACCACCATCATCAGCTTAGACATCATCATTCGAATGTAGGGCCATCGTTTAGAGACGGACAGAAACCGAGAGCCCTTGTCGCCGGAAGCATTCTCAGGCCATTGGAAGCGCAACAGCAGCAGCGAGGCGTCCGAGTGAAAAGAACAAACAGTAGCACTATCTCTGGCCAAACGCTGTATATTGGATTGCAATACGCACTAAAGTGAAATGCCTAATCAAGGCCGAAGCAACGAGTTATCCTTATTAATCCCAAGAGAACGAAGCGAGTTCAGAATCCGAAAGGGCACTTGATTGCACCACGAGACCCCTTCGTTCCCTGGCCTGGTGAACCTTTGCCGATCTGTCAAGGCCTCGAGCGCGAGATGATTCGTCGTAATCAGAAGCGATGATGCTTCTCCCTGCTGTACTGTGGGTGTCTTTGAAATGGGAGCGTGCCCATTCAAAACCACACAGACGACGACGGCACGCACCAAATGCTAATTATCGGCCAATGTCGATGCCACTGAAGAAGATGCATAATTGAAACAATTCAATTGCAACCTATTCCATTGAACGCGAATGCCAATCGCCACCGGATGATGTCCGACTACCGAGGCTCTGATTATGTTTGCGATCTTGTTCCTATGCCGAGACTCACCATGGGGCTACACTGTTGTACGTACCGGTTTTGCTGTTTACGGAAAATGAGCATCATCAACAGCTGTATTAGATAGAGGTCGTTCCGTTTTTATTATTTTTTCAAAAGCACAATAAATTTTGAGCAGAAATATCTTCTGAAAACTGGAAACAAAGCAGCTGTATGCTTCAAAATTCATTCTTCATTACAGCAATATAAAGAATATCTGAGACTATTAGAGCACGTTGCTAAAGAGCATTTCCAGCCCAAAACGCAAACCGGTTGGTCATGAGTGTTTCCGATTTGAATGAAACATTTCTCACGTGTTCGCTGCTACTAATGGTTGCATTTTTCATTTAAATTAGATTTTTTCCTCCAGAGTAACTTTTGAAAAGGGCGTATAAAAAAATGGATTATTTTTTTTTTCAAAAAATCATAACTTGAAAATTATTGATCTGATCAAAATGGCATATGAGAAAAAGTTTTAGGTAGTTAAATTATCTTTGCGGAAAAAGATACACTGAAAGAAAAGCTTAGTTAATTAGTATTTAAAAAACGTAAAACGATGATTATCTCAAAACACCCCCCCTTCGATCTTCATAATTTTTTTTTTTCAAGAAAACTGAAAAAATGCCCTGATATTTGGTAAAAAGTGTATGCTGGTAACTTTCTTAAAAAAAATTTATAATTTTTGAAATTTTTGTTGGTTTTTACAAGTTGATGAAATTGCATATTTTTTAGTAAAATAGTAATTTATTTGGATTTTACGCAAAATTTTCAAAAACTTTGTATATAGAAACTTTTTTCCTAAGTCCAGCCGTTCTCAAGTTAATGCAATTTAAAAAAAAAATAATTATGATAATTTTCTACATTTTGGGCCATTTTCAAATGTTAGTCGTGATGTCCAGCAACGAGATGTTTTTCCATGAATATATATTAAAAAACAGACAATTCATTCTCAAATATGGTAGCTGTCAGACTTACCCGTTGCTATTTAGACGCAGCGGAAAAGAAACAAGTTTATAAGTAAATACTCTCAAATATACCCAAATAATCAACAAACCCACTCATGTGCCTTTTTTCTGTCCTCTATTAGTTGTTTACCTGGATAGAATTGTGTATGTCATAACAGAGGCTCAAAACATAAACAGGTAAACAAATATGTTATTAAACCTGTAATTGAGGTAAATTATCTAGGTACTTCTCTGACATATACCATATTGTGCCTTAAGAGCTCATCCCGCGATATCACAACTACGTAATAAAGCACCCCGTGGAGGCTTCTTACACTCACACCTAAAAAAGTTTGCTATAATCAATTGTACCTAATGAAGATAGGTATAATGTCAACATTGTAATTATTCTTCTACATATATATATATATACACTGGAGTCGCTTTTTACGCGGGTGATACGTCCCGCGTAAAAAAAACCGCGTAAATTCCGGAATCCGCGTAAAAAAAAACCGCGTAAATTCCGAAATCCGCGTAAAAAAAAAAACCAAGTAAAAAAAGACCGTGTAAGAAAAAACCGCGTAAAAAGCGATATACCGCGTAAATTCTGAAATCCGCGTAAAAAAAAACCAAAATCCGCTTAAAAAAACCGCGTAAATTCCGGAATCCGCGTAAAAAAAAACCGCGTAAATTCCGAAATCCGCGTAAAAAAAAACCGCGTAAAAAAACCGTGTAAAAAAAACCGCGTAAAAAGCGACTCCAGTGTATATATATATATTGGGACGATCTTCATCTGTTCCATTCAGTTCATCTCTCTTAGCGTTTCAAGTTAAAAAGCAAGTAGTTTTTTACGATGGATAACAATTTCAAGTGTTGTAAACCTCTACCTAAATCAATTTCAAAGCATGACACAGTAGCAGTTCAGTTGTTTATCTCAAAATTATTAGAATTTTTAAAGTTGCAAATAACAGTCCAAAAGTGTATTTTTATGTCAGATGTAGATGTAGATGTAGAAATTGAATGGCATTTTTTTGCAACTTCACACGGCAAAGGTCCTTGTGATGCGATTGGCGGTACCCTTAAGAGAATGGCAACCAGAGCAAGTTTAGCTAAGCAACACGAGCACCCTATAACGAACCCTAAACAACTGTACGACTGGGCAAACAGTCGTAAAGAAGATCTTCAAACAAAAATGTCATTTTGTTATGTTTCTACGGAAGAATACAAAAAGGCTGAAACGGAATTTGATCCAATTTTTAAGAAAGTGAAACCAATTCCTGGAACTCGAAAATATCATTGCTATATTCCAGTTTCAAACAACCAAATTGCAGTAAAAATATTCTCTAATTCAAACGATACACCCAAATTATTCAATGTATTCAGATAATATGAGTTGTAAAATAAAATAATAAATTTATACTGTTTTTATCTCAACAAATCTTTCATTTGACCACATCAACGTGCTTCTCTTCCGCTGCCTCTAGATAGAAACGGGTAAGTCTGACAGCTACCATATCTGAGAATGAATTGTTTGTTTTTTAATATACAATCATGAAATAAAATCTCGTTGCTAGACATCTCGACGAACATTTGAAAATGGCCTAAAATGTTGAAAATTGTTATAATTATATTTTTTTTAATTCGCATTAACTTGAGAACGGCTGGACTTAGGAAAAAAGTTTTTATATGCAAAGTTATCGAAAATTATGCGTAGAATTCAAATAAATTATTATTTTTCAAAAAAATATGCATTTTCATCAACTTGTAAAAATCAACAAAAATTTAAAAAATTATAGATTTCTTTTTAAGGAAGTTACCAGCATACACTTTTCACGAAATTTAAGGGTATCTTCTTGAAAAAAAAAAAATTATGAAGATCGAAGGGGGGGTGTTTTGAGATAATCATCGTTTTACGTTTTTTAAATACTAATTTACTAAGTTTTTTCTTTCAGTGTATTTTTTCCGCAAAGATAATTTAACTACCTAAAACTTCTTCTCATATGCCGTTTTGATCAGATCAATAGTTTTCAAGTTATGATTTTTTGAAAAAAAAATAATCAATTTTTTTATACGCCCTTTTTAAAAGTTACTCTGGAGGAAAAAATCATATTTAAATGAAAAATGCAACCATTAGTAGCAGCGAACACGTGAGCAATGTTTCATTCAAATCAGAAGGGGTCGAGACAAAATTGACATTTTTTTTAACGATTTGAGCTAGAAATGCTCTAAACGAAATTCTGGTTCGTTGGAATTTCCCAGACATGTCATAGTAATGACTTGATTTTCTGACTGAAGCCATTCGTATTTGTCTGTCCAGTCTGGCGCGTTCAAAATCGAGCAATAACACCGATTCTTATGACCATGCATCATAATCCTAGTCTTAACAACTTCAAACTAGAGAACTGGAATCACGTAGATGAAAATAACAACTAACTAATTCTTTCATTGTTTCAAGATCATCCTCGGTGGACAATTCCACGTCTTGTTACTATCATCGAGGCATATAACGTAAAAAGGACTAAGATGCGTTGCGTTAATTACAAAACAATCCTGTTTCCCTAGTTTGAAGTAGTTCGGACTAGGCTTCGGTGGTAGATCTTAATGCCAGTAATGCACTATGAAAAGGTTTTCTACCAGGCGTTACTGGGCTTGATCTTCCCATAGTTTCGACTGATTTTTGGAATCGGGGGAAATAACGTATTCTTTATAAATACGAAGAAAACAGCTAGATTTTACTTGACGACTTACTCTACCAAAACAAAATACCTTAAGGTCGCCATCCACCGCTCACGTAGTCTCTGTTCACCGCTCACTGCATAATTATTTTTAATAATTTTTCTCTTAACTTGCACAGTATAGCAAAAGATGATCAATCATACTACTGTCATTAATTGTAATTATGCTATTGATATTTGTTGTAAATGTATGTAAATAATGATAACACGTATGCAGTAAACGATGAAGGGAGCATGAGCGCTGAATGGCGACTTTACGTTAGATACATGGTTGCATGAGAAACAACTTGACAACAATAACAATTTTGAAGTAATTGAAGATTTTTTAATCTTGGAAAATAATCCAAGAGCTATCGGCATTTTCGAGTGTAAAGTGCTGGGAACAGTAGAGTAGAGAACTACTACGGCATAAGTGCACGGTTGCAAAGTTGGTATTTCAACCTCCTCTCGTAGGTTAAATGCCCACACCTTGGACTTAACTCAACCCATCAAATCCTGTGCAACAGTTGTGCCACACATTTTCATCCACTCCTTTTTCAAATCCTTGTCGTGTTTGAAGACCTTCTCGGTTTTCCGGAGCTAGCCCTTAATAATCGCCCAAAATTTTTCTGTTGGGCGAAGTTCTGGCGAGTTTGGCAGATTTGCCTCCATCGTTGGTTTCGTAACACTCCATTACCAGTTTCGCGTAATGGCACGATGCCAGATCCGGCCAAAACAGAGTGTCACCTTCGAGGGACCGGAGAAAGGACAGCAGGCGCTTCTGGAGGCATTCTTCTTTATATATTTGGCCGTTGATGGTTATGTACGGATTGCTGAATTTGCCGCACACACAGATCGCCTGCTAAACTAAGTACTCCTTGGCAAATTTTTCGACCTTTTCCGGAACATGCCGACAAAAACTCCAGGCCGGGGATCTGCTTGGCGTCTGCTTTAATGTACGTCTCATCGTCCATTACGATGCATTCCGGCTGCACCAACCACTCGCGGTACAGTTTCCTGGCACAGGATTTGGCCACCGTATTCTGATTATCGGTTCGGTTAGGCGCTTTCCTTACTTTGAAGACATGAAGTCCGGCCCGCTTCATTTTCTGCTGGACGAATTGACCTTCTTGGCCACGTCCCGAATCGAAAGGTTCGGATTACGCTTGAAGTAATCCCTCACCTTCCTTGCGTTCACGGTGTCGGTCGTCTTCGCTTTTCTTCCGCTGCCAGCTCGCCGCTGAGTCGTATGGGTCTCTTTGAACGATTTTACCACACGAGACAATTGACGATCCCAAAGTGTTTCGCGATCTACCTGTGGGACCGACCTGGATCTTTCACGACCGTCCCCATATTTTTTTTGTCGAAGCACTTCTTGCTTGGAAGTCATCTCGATAACTAATTGACAGATTGTGATGAGATTTTGCACATGTGATCATTATACTCTAAACTAGTTTAACTCAAAATTTCATCAATTTTAACCATGCAATAAAAAGTTATACGCAAAAGAAATTGTTGCATTTTTTTCGAGTACAATCTTTATACCACAATTTCCTACCTTCAATGGCATTTCAATGTGTTTGGATGGAATTTAAACTCGTATGACGGAATCGGAATGATTGTTAGATTTTAAACATAATCTCAACAATTTGCGACTCGTTATCAAATCTAACGGAATGGAAAGGTAACTAAATTGAGAACACACCTTTAAAAAAAAAACTATTTTGTTGTTGTTCAAATTCGTTCGAAAAAGAGCGGTAAAGTGCAGGTTGTGCATAGTAGGGTGGAAATTAGATCAATCCCCTTACTATAGGTTGGCTCAAAGCGCTAAACACACACGGCGTTTTTGACAACAGACTTTTTAAAAGTGATTGTTGCGTGTCCGTTGTGTTCCCACGGGGCGATTTCTTTTTTTTTTTTCCTTTGGTTTGTTTTTTTCCGTCGATCTTGTTTTCCGTGCTGAGCACCAATGCTACCGACGTGCCAGGAAGGCAGCTCTCACACCTGGACCCTACCTATCGACCCATCAACTCATGAACCGGGGACCAACGGCTTTACTTCCCATCCGAAGGAAGGCGTGATCAGAGATGTTATGCCTCAGAACATCCCGGCGGCGCCGACTGGGATTGAACCCAGGCCTGCTGGGGTGAGAGGTAATCACGCTTACCACTACACCACCAGCGCCGTTGCGGGGCGATTTCATAGTGACATAAAATTGGTTTGAGTCTATGGTAAAGGGGAAACAAATAAAACGGAAATGGAAAAAGTGATACTCGAATCGCGTTGGGGTTTGGTGAACTTGACGGAAGCTCTATGAACATCTCGGAAGTTCTATGAACATATCGAAAGTTCTCTGAAACTTCGAAAGTACTACGAACTGCTCAGAGACTCTATGATCTGCTCGAAATTTCTATGAAATTCTATGGAATTCTATAAACTAATCAGAGGTTTATGAACATCTTGGAAGTTCTATGAGAGTTTTGGAAGTACTACGAGCATCACGAAAGTCCAAGGAACTGCTAGGAAGATCTATAGACTGCTTGAAAGTTCTTGATTCATCTCTGTTTAAAGTTCTTCAAATCAACGGCAGTATGGAGTCAACCTACCCTACTTCGAGCGTACGCAGCAAGCTGATCGTTTCGATGAGTGACGAACCTGCTATTATCGAGCACCCTTTATTATCGAGCACCCTTTATTATCGAGCACCCTTTATTATCGAGCACCCATCGTCATCATTGTGTTCGTCATGTATACGAATCCGGTTAGCAGCAACGAAAATGTGGAGAGTCTTTCTCGGGTTTATTAGTTGTAAGATAGGGGAAATGTCTCTAATGATGGCCTATGGATCAAAGATTCGGCCCGTCGCTAAAAATCTGCTATTTATCAATTTTATCTAGATGGACGCGTCATTGGGACGCCAGTGGTTGAAAAGTCCATTTTGACGCTCTTAATGAATAGCACCATGGAAAGTTGAGTTAGAGTAAGGACGTCTTCAGCAAAGTTGATGAGTATGACATGCTTCATATTTTGAAGGTATGGGTTTTGTGATTAATCCCCATAAAAGTGAAATGAAAAATTTATTTTTTCACAATAACGAGATAAATGATTGACGTTTTCAGCAAAGTTGTAGCAAAAATGATTACAAACAACTTTGTTGAATACATAAAAGTCCTAAGTTTAACTCAAATCGAGATAGAGAGCGTTGTTTGAGGATGGACCCCCAAAAACACGGTTTTCATCAAAACACACATTTTATTTAATTTTAGGTCGATTGGTATACTAAAATACACTTCTTTTTTGAACATACTATACCTGCATCATTTTAATAGGATGAGTTGTTGATACATTTTCTTCTGTTTTCCTCATATTTTGGACTTGCGTATCTTTCTTAAGTGCAAGAAAGTGCAGATGAAGTCAAATACATCAAAAATTAAATTAAAAGAGCTTTCAAATGGTGGTAAACTTGTCCGTCCACGACCGTCTGCTGGAGAGTTATGATCAAAACAAGCACCCGTTGATAGGCTTTATAGAAGTCATGTCAACAACAAGGGGATACTGTGTTTTATACCGCGTAATAAATTCGTTTCCATAGTAACTGGCTCAATAAACAAATTTCCCACTTCTCACAGCTTATCAAATTCAAGAACGGCACATTTTCTTTTCAAAAGTTGCCCAGAAGGCAAAACTGAAGCTTAGTTATCAAAAGAGAAAGTCGATTAAGAGAATCGATCAAAGCAGATAGGACCATTTGAAATGTTCATCGAGAATTGTGAAAGTATATAACTCTCCAGTCTGGACAGCGTTTAAGATAGAAGAACTGCGGAAGCCAAGCGAAGGAGAGAGAGACTAATTCTGCCAAAGAAACCGAACAGCAGAAGAAGCTACGAGAGCAGGGCTTTGAAGTAAAATGGCATTATCTGGTAGGGCTTAATTTCTTTTAAATTTTTCAATTCATCGTTAGATTACAACAAGTGCCAATGATCTTTTTTTTTATTCAATTTAAGTTGAAATTGATAAGCGTGATCTCTTGTCACTCTGGTCAAAAGCGAGTGAAGGCCGAACATCAAAATTCAACTGCGTTTATAAGAAGGTACTCCAGTTGTATGCCATAAATTTGAATATTATGCCGGATGTGGCTGCACATGTCGGAAAACCCGTGAAAACGATGTGCGACTTTTTTGAAAAGCTCTGGACCAAACATGGAAAAGCTCTGGACTCGTGTATGGTTGTCAAGTTTCACGCCAAGTATTACAGTAAGCCGTTCACGCTTCCTGAAAACGTTTTAACCTTGCTTCCGTCTACTTCTGAAAATGCAAAAAGTGTGGCAGGACGGAAGGTTGTTCCTTTCGAAGAATGTTGTGAAACAACGTAGAGGAAAAAAAAAAACTGCAGAGGCTCGGAATAGCTACCATCTTAATGAGCTAGCATTTGCGACACAAATGAAGATGAGAGATTCAAGTGAGAAAGAGGTGACGGATATCCTGAAAAACGTTTCTCACGCAAGTCCTGCAGATGAAAATAAGTTGATTCATTCTTTGAAGAAGTCCTCGAGCAGCCCTATACACAGATCTACAAGCTTTGGCTTTGTTAATCGACACCAACCTATCGAACCTGGTATTACTTGCCAGCTCGTATTTATAAAGTATTGATACATGGATCAGCAGTGATTGAACATTTCCTTGTTCCAATCGGTCAGCTTTCTGAGGAAGCACAGGAAGCAAGGAACAAGGATTGGAAGAGGTACATGTATTTAACCAAAATAACAACTTTTATTTAACAGATACCGAGAGTTCAATACCCGCAAGCAATCAAGATCGCTTACAAATCGTGATCTATTGAACTGGCTCCTAGTATCATCAGATCCATTATTATTACTATTATAGCCTAAAAAGCACGAGAAGCCATTGTCGAGCGATGCTAAACAGCTGCTAGCAGAAGTATCTATTGGAAACGGTAATGATTATATTAATGGTGATCATTATGATAATAATGATGATAACTGAATACAATACAAAATATTGACAACAAAAATGCAAAACCAATCGAACAAAAAGAATTTAATCAAGAATGTGTGGATATATTGAAGTTGATTATCTTTTTTATACTGGTTATATCATAAAACAGAGTAAAGATATAGATACTTGTTTTGATCACAACTCCCCAGCAGACGGTCATGGACGGACAAATTTACCACTATTTGAAAGCTCTTTTGATGTAGTTTTAGATGAATTTGACTTCATTTGCACCTTCTTGCACCTAAGAAAGATACGCAAGGCCAAAATATGAGGAAAATAGAAGAAAATTTATCAATAACTCATCCTATTAAAATGATGCAGGTATAGTCTATTCTAGGACGATGTGTATTTTAGTATACCAATCAACTTTGTTCAACATAATGAATACCTAAAATTAAAGAAAATGTGTGTTTTGATGAAAAACGTGTTTTTGGGGGTCCATCTTCAAACAACGCTCTCTATCTCGATTTGAGTGAAACTTAGGACTTTTATGTATTTAACAAAGTTGTTTGTAATCATTTTTGCTACAACTTTGCTCAATACATCAATCATTTATCTCGGCATTGTGAAACAATACATTTTTCATTTCACTTTTAGGGGGATTAATCACAAAACCCATGCCTTCAAAATATGAAGCATGTCATACTCATCAACTTTGCTGAAGACGTCCTTACTCTAAATCCGCTCTCGATGGTGCTATTAATTAAGAGCGTCAAAATGAACTTTTCAACCACTGTGGGACGGTACTAATGGATATTTTTCATCGCTATTGAAAATTTTGTCGATTGCTGAATTTATGTATGGGCCCAAATTAAGGGCATGTCCATGCGTTCAGTCGTTTTATTCGCTCCAACACCAGAGTAAACCGGCAACACGAGGCTCCACTAAATCGAGGAGTCGGACGGTGTCGACGTATTGTACAATCTCAGAAGTTCAGTGAACTACTCAGAATATCTATGAACATCTCTGGAGTTTCATGAACATCTAGAAAGTTCTATAAAATTCTCTCAAGTCTTGTATTAATAGAGTTGAAGTTCAGTGAACCTGTCGGAAATTATATAACCAGAACTTGTCCGAAGTTCAATGAAATTTTAGGATATAAATGAAGTTGGAGTAAGTTTCATAACCTTGTTCGAAGATATATAAACTTGCCGGGCGTCTCTCAGCTATAGTTTTAAAGATATCAGGTTGTTGATCAAGAATTTTTCCAAAGACTTCAGTTGATCGAAAATCTCCATAAAGTCTATTGGATATTTTGTCAAGGCCAAGGTTCAACATGTAAGCTCGAAGAGGAAAAATTCAACAATGCCTGCAAGCGTTTTTTTCAATGACGTTGAATCGTCGTTAGGCGGGGAGACATGTGAGCTTTTTGCTGCTCATTTTCGTCGGTTTTTGCCGCAGAATCCATCACCTCGACTGAACTTGTCTCGGCTGTTTCGGATGTGCCTTCAAACATAAACACTTTTGAAATAACGCCCGTTATAGTAACTAATACCGCCAAGAAAATGAAATGTACCTTCTCGCCTGGACCAGATGGCATTCCTTTTGCAGTGTATTGTCGTACCATTGGAGCGCTTGTTGAACCGCTTTGCAGAATCTTCAACAAATCTTTTGTAGAGTCGAAATTTCCTGCAATCTGGAAAGAGTCATTTATGGTTCCGGTACACAAGAAAGGAGATAAACGTGACGTTAAAAACTACAGAGGAATTACTAATCTCTCTGCAGCATCAAAACTGTTTGAGATAACTGTGAGTGGTTTCATTCTTGAGCACACCAAATGCTTTATCTCTAGTGACCAACATGGCTTCATGCCTGGACGATCGGTTACCACAAATCTTCTAGATTTTACCACGACATGTTTTGAGCAACTGGAAAATGGGGCACAAATAGACGTCATCTACACCGATCTAAAAGCAGCGTTTGATACGATCAACCATGACATTATGTTGGCAAAGCTATCCAAACTCGGTGCGTCGGACCGTTTGACTTCGTGGTCCTATTTGACTGACAGGTCTCTGCGAGTGAAACTCGATTCCAGTACTTCCTCGTATTTCACGAACTCGTCAGGTGTACCACAGGGTAGCAATCTTGGCCCGTTGCTGTTTGTGTTGTACATCAACGACGCACTTCTTCTACTTGGAGATGGCTGTAAGCTTGCGTATGCCGATGACCTAAAGCTGTACTTCGTGGTGCAGACTGCTGAGGATTGCATTCGTCTTCAATCGGTATTGGATCTGTTCGTTGATTGGTGTCGTCGGAATAAGCTTACCCTCAGCATTCCTAAATGTATGGTAATGTCGTATTACCGCATCAGGCAGCCGATTGTTTTTGACTATGCCATCAACGGTGTGGTTCTTCAAAGATCAGCGATCTTGGTGTTCTACTGGACCATAAGTTGACGTTCAACCTCCACCGCTCTGCTCTGATCACAAAGGCGAATCGCCAGCTAGGTTTTGTGTCGAAAATATCGAAGGACTTCATTGACCCACACTGCCTGAAAGCTCTCTATTGCTCACTTGTGCGACCAATCCTGGAAAATGCCTCCTTGGTCTGGTTTCCTCATCAGTTGACTTGGAGCTTGAGGATCGAAAGTGTTCAGCGCAAGTTTATCAGGATAGCATTACGTAATCTACCATGGCATGATCCGCAAAATCTCCCACCGTATTCTGATCGCTGCAATCTGCTGAGCTTGGATACTCTGGAATGCCGACGGAAAAATCAGCAAGCAGTTTTTGTTGCCAAGCTATTGAATGGTGAGGTCGACTGCTCGAGGCTTCTCTCGCTGTTGGATATCCGAGTACCACCGAGAACATTACGAAGTGGTACCCTTCTCCAACCGCGGTACCATCGAACGGCGTTCGGTTACAACGAACCACTAACAACTATGATGCGTACGTTTACGGCTGTCGAAGAATTATTCGAATTTGGGGAATCTTCATCATGGATTAGAAACACTTGAATTGTTTTAGCTTTAAGGTTGTTTCATGTAGACAATAGTCCGATGAATATAATTAAATAATAATAATAATAATAATATGTATATTGTTCTGAGGATCTTCAACAGTTCAACAATTCAAGTCACGTCTCTCAGATATTTTTAAAAATACAGTCAACTTTTGCTCGCTGGGCTTAGACAATTGCCCACTTAGTGAATGGCTTTCGTTAGTTGGGCTGAACAGCTGAACACTGGTTGAGGGATATACCGATTGTTTATTATCATCAAAATCAGTTGCTAAGCACCATTACCTGGAAATGCTTTTGACAACGTGGGGCGTTAGGTAGTGATGAACGTCGCTAGAACTATTCCAAAGCCGCAGATAGTAGGGGTTTTGATCTAATTTCCGTCCTACTAAGCACAACCTACACTTTACCCTTCTTTCTTAAACGGGTTTTAACAATAAATGAAATGTTTCTATCAAAGATGACTTCTAAATTTATTCCCCTTTCCATAAGTACCGTTGGATTTGATAATGAGCCACACATTGTTGAGATATTGTTAAAAATCTAACACTGCTGCTTAATTCTAAATTCGTCATACGAGTTTCAATTCCGTCCCAACACATTGAAACGCCATTGGATTTTCTTCGTCCTACGGATGAAGGTAGAAAAAGTGAGATCGCTAGGAGCGCTTCTTTTGTTTTTAGAACAATGATTGTAAATATTCACACAATACGCTCTAATAGGCTTTGTGTTGTAGTTTGTGAACTAACGCATCGGCACAAACGTATTACTGATTTGTGATTATACTGATGATTTCTGCTCGATAGAACGGAAATGGACGATTACGACAAAGTAGCGCTCTATCCTATATGAGCAAGTCAAACGCGCACTCTTTAGTCTGTGGATTTGTGGACACACCCCAAATCCCTTCATCCATCAAAGTATGATTTAGGTAAAGAAGTGCGCAATAAATTAGGATTGCCGCATGAACAGCCCTTTGCTCAATTTCAACTTCTGTTCAATTTTCGCACTGCCGTACTCTAGCGGAACTATCAATCTATCCTCTTCAAAACTTTCTCTATCTAATCAATTATTACACTAAAAGCTCCAAGTTGATATTAGCATAGAATTTTCTCCCAACCCTATCGAGTCCCTCGAAAAGGAATTAGCACTGCCAGAAAAGACGTTTGACTTTGATTTACGTGGGCTACAGCTCAACTAAAACATAGCCCACTTAAAGATAGCCCAACGAGTGAAATTCGACTGTATCAGGTTGACCTAAACAGCGACCCCAAAAAGATATCAATATTTTCAACTTTACATGATACTTGCAATATAAATCTACATAATACAAATTTAAGAATTACTCTTAAACATTACATTTTGTTAAACATCAATTTGATTGAGTGCATATTGTGGATTCAAGCAAGGTTGCAAATACTCATTTTTTTTTTAAATTATGAAATAATTAGATGGCATGATCATATTTTGAATTAAAAGGATACAAGAAGAGGTTGCAAAGAATGTGTTTGACATATAAAACCTGTATATTTCACTTCATGAGAGTCACAATCAGTGATTTTTCACACACTCATTCACTCACTCACTCACTCACTCACACACTCACTCACTCAGCGATCAGCAAATCGCTGGTTGTGACTCATAGAAAGCAAAATTTACAGGTTTTATGTTTCAAACGCATACTTTGTAACCTCTTCTTGTAAGTTACAAGTAAAACATGCCATCATACCATCTTTTGGTTTTATTATTCCGAAAAACATTATTTTAGCTGAAATGAGTATTTGCAACCTTGGATTCAAGAGCATCAACTTACTTAAATAGTATCTTAACCAGGGGTTGAAACAGTCGACGATTTTTACTACACTCGCTTCGTTGTCGTACGCGACTGTCTGTTTGTATTCGTACTTTCATGCTCTACCGTCGTCTCTCTCACACAACACAAACGGTAGAATAACATTCGAGCAAATAGAAAATTATTGAATAACTATCATATGACAGGTGTGATTTCGTTCTATTTCTTAATTAAACCATATCTGATCAAAAATGTTATCATTAAGATATCATTGCTTACTAATTTCCAAATTCACTAAAACACATCATCCGCACCTTTTATTATGAGAAAAACTAAAATAGATACATTCGTGACGGTCTACGGCGACAGTTTCGTATAAAAGAGCCTGTCATATGACATTTTAGTTTGGTACAGTGGAAAAGACAGTCGATGATCACAGAAAATGTGTCGACTACCGTGACCGCTAACAAGACTGATCCCAACAAACAATACAAAGTAACACATAAGAATGTATATTGAATAACAAATAAAATGGAATTGAAAATTAAGAAAATAAATCTACTTTTTATAACGAGAAACACGTCAAAGCTACCATATCATAATGAAATGCAATCAAGATTTTCTCTTGATATCTATCACCAACCGATCAATTACACCCCGGCAATCAATCTGCCCCGGATCAATGTGGTAACTGTTTTTCATTTTTGTTGAGGCAAAATGTAGATTCCACAAGGGGTAATCAACTCAGCATACCTCAATCTGTGCCGAAAGCTGTGCCGAAGCGTGCCAATCAAGTATGCAATGAGTTTGGCAACTCTGAAGTTTTAATTACCTTTGTGATTGTTTGTTTGTGATTGTTCAAGAAAACGAAGCGTGATAAAGATAAATTTGTGTATACAACCTAAAATTACTGCTGCCGCATGGAAATTTCGCCAGAATAAGCAAACTGGGCAAAGCAAACCAAATCTGTCCAAAGTACACTGATTGTAGCCCTGGTGGATGCCGGTTCCTTAGCTATACTCCGTCGGATGGATTCTGGCAAGCTGGACATGAATCTTCATACGAAGTGGTGATTATGGAACAGTCCGACAGCGAGGCGGGGGTGGAACTGTTCAATCGGCTGCAAGCGGAGGATGGCTGCATGAAGATTAGAGAGGATTTTGAAAAAATAAGGTTTATCGATTTTCTCGAGGTGAACACTTTGAGGTGTTGCATGCCAAGGGGAAGATTTGAAGGGTATCATACTATTTATTGAATGAATACTGATTAATAAAACAGGGTGAGCTACCGGTGACTATGGAGATCGCTCATTTTGGGATAAAGGTGTTTGATTTGTATGACGCTATGTATCTGGCCACCGTGCCTGTGGAATTGATCCATGTGATTACCGATATTGTCACTTCCGGAAACGCCAAGCAACTGTTGCAATCACGTTGGTTGCAAAAGTGGATGACCCTGAGGGTGATCTAGTTATTGCTGTTGCTGGTCATGATCTCGGTGCTGGTATCTATCAACACACTTTAACAACTCTTCCAGAGCATTAGACAAAGTACTGGCTGCAAGAATGAACAGAGCAAAGTCCTATAGGTTTGACTTCTAATCCGTAATTCTTAAGCGAAGATCAGCGACTGTCAAGAAAGTGCGGAGCATTAGCAACTATTGGAAAATCGTCAGCAAAAAACAGTGATGTCGTTTTATATTATATTCTGTATCATTCTTGTATGTGTGCATTTTCTTCTATTTTTTAAAATAAATTTAATTATTTTTCAAACATAGATTGTAGGAGGAAAAATACGATCGCGCATTAAAAATTCATATTTCGATAGCAGATAATAGGGAGGGCTTAAGGAAAGCTGCTCTAGCTCCCTCCCCTCCCCCTTCCCACGCATCCTAAGGCACTGAATGTATGTATTTGACACGTAACCATATAAATTTAGTTTTCAGAGAGTCACAATCAGCGATTTTATCATTCGTGAGCTTACACTTGGAGTCAGCGCTCACCAATTATAAAATCTCAGAAATTGAAAGTGAAATAGATAGATTTTATGTGTCAAACACATACTTTACAATCGCTTCTTGAAATATAATTATAACATCTAACGGTTTCATAATTCCGAAACACAAAATATACCGAAGAGCGTTGAAGGAACCCTCTACGTTCATATTAAATAATTAAGCTTGCTAAAAACGAGAGATTTTCTTAAAAAATCTTTTCATTTAATGAAACAGAACAGAAAGCAAATCCACATTGAAATCACACACAAATATAAATTCAATGCAGCAAACTTGTTCCCTGTCACAAACATGAATGCAAAAAATCATGCATTCTAATCAAATCATTTAATCTGCTTACATAGATGAACGAACTGCATCTGACAGACAATCCCATCCTGGTTTTACACACTTTATCATGCCCTTAAATCTTGAGCATGTCTGTCATAGGCATAGGAGAGCTCCGACCGCACAGTCATCGCACCTCGCACCCACACGCTCTCCGTAAAATCCTGCAATAAATCAACACACTTCGAATACGAGCCCGGCCTGAGTGATAGGTCCTGTGGCTATATACCGACATCGCACATGTACTATTATTTGCATTTTAGATCGATTGCGATTGATAAAATGAATTAGATGCACCAGATGTGTGTAAATGTGTGATTGATAGGGTGCCTGATACAATATTTGCACAAAACGGCACCCTGGCTTCTGCTGTCGATGACGTCACATTTATTGGAGCCTGCATCAACATTTGTGCACGTTGGTCGCTTTCGCTTCGGCCATTGAAACTATAAACACAGCTCGCACAAATTTGGAATAATATTGTTATCCAAATGAAACGGAGCATTTCAAATTTCATTAAACATTTTCATTGATTTATGTTGATTTCATTTCGCTTTCACCACCCGGACTCGGTGTTGAGCTGACTCACACTATCCGTTTATGATCGATATACATAGGCAGAGCATGAGGGTGGGGGCGTGCAGAGCTCAGTGAGTAGGTGCGCATTAGTGTCGGGTGTGCTGATGGGAGGCTTTTCCTCTGTCGAATGAGAGTGTTAAACGGATTATATGAATTATTTATGGAGAACTTTCCCCAATTTTCAATCGAATTGAATGCATAATTTTTGTTCCACCTCCGTCGTCCAACCTGTGTGTTCTTGATGGGAATGATGGTGGAGGTAGGCCAGAAGGAACTGAAAAGGAGACGTACCCAACACTACGCTCTTATCACCTGTGCCTTCGACAGGACCGTATGTAGACGGGAGCCAGTGGCATTTCGATGAAAAAGGGTTTATTTTCAGGAATGAGCGCATCCCTTAGTGTTAGCTGTCTGGAAATCTCTCTTGGACTTAGTACACTGGAATCTCCATTTACGAACCAAACAAGTGGTTCGTAAATCGAATCAGTGCGCATTTACTTCGTAAAAAAAAAGTTTTCTGAAAAAAATATTTGACAATATGAGTACGTTTGGAATCCGAGTGACGTGTAGGAAACGGAAATCCGTGTCTGACGCCAGGGCGCCTTCCATTCATTTTGACTAAAAAAATATTTTATGGATGTAGTTTGCTTGCTGGTAATTTCGATGACGAATTTTCCGTGAAGTCGTAGTGTTATTCCGTAGGTTGCTTCTGCGACAGATGCTTGCACTTCTTCCTTGAGGGTGGTTCTCATTCCGCGGACTATGATAGGCAACCCTTCGGTCCATTTTGGGTTCTGGCGTTGTGAGGAACTATACCAGCAAACGGTTTGTCGTGACATGGATGGTTCCAAAGAACAACGATATCATTTCGCGGCTAGGAGAATCACAGGAGGTCCACCGCATTGGGGGTAATTGGTCGTCCTGGATTACGACCAGCTTGCCTACTTCAACCTGGACCAGCAACTTCCAAAGCTTGGTTCTGACTTGAAGCTGATATAAATATTCCCGTCGCCAGCTTCGCCAGAAACCTTGCAGCTTTCGTTGCATGGTATTGGTTGAGTCGATTGATGGGAATATCTTCGAAGTTTGGATCTGGAATTGCTAGGAGAGAAGTTCCGACAAGGAAATACGAGGGAGTTAGCAGTTCCAAGTCTTCTTGATCCTCCGGCATTGGAGTGAGAGGGTGGGAATGAAGACATAGCTCCACTTGCACCAGTAGTGTTGTAAAATCCTTCGGTGAAACTGGATTCTCTTCGACTACCTTCAGAAGGTGCTTCTTGAGTGTGCGAACCGCATCCTTCCATAGAGCCCCGAAGTGAGGAGCACTTGGTGGGATGAAATGCCACTGATGCCTTGTGTGGCACACTCTTTGGCAACGGTCTCGATGTGAGTTTTGTTTTTCTGCAACATCATGTTCATGCCTTCCTCGAAATGAAACGATGCAGTGCTTGGAGAAATCTATCGGTTTATAAATCGGTGACGAATTCCAAAATTGTCCACGTATGTGCGGGAAAATAGTCCAAGAACCATGACTCGGGCTGCTGGTAGATCACCCATAAATTGATGGATTTTGTATGGCTTAGAAGGGTAACACTTCAAACATCTGTGTACCAGCTGTCTGGCCACATTCCGTCTTCCTAACGGTAGAAAACGTATATTCATTACTGCCAACAATTGTTGAGGTCTCGCGTGAATAAGCTTCTCATGATAATGCTGCAAAAGCTTGCGTGTAAAGGTGTGCCGTGCCGGCAACAGGATTGGATGCTTGCAGTCGTCTGTCTCTTGAGACTTGCTCTAACGACCGCCAACGCTCATGATCCCATCCTTAGATATGGATCTGTAATGGAGAGTTAGACGGCAACATCGTGTGGTTGGGAATCGCTTTCCATTCTCGATTGAATGTTTTCTTCTGAACTCGCTTAATCCGAACATTCTCTGCCTCTTGAAGTTCAGTATCGGATAGGAACGATCCATTATTCGGTTCGTTCTTGGTTTGCGAAGTAAATCCATCAAATGTAGCTAATATGCAGAGCGATGGATCATGTCAGTAAAAGTGAAGATTTTCCCGATATATTCCTCATTGAATTCGGCGAACGGTAACGCTACGTTTGATACAACTGTACGACGTTTTTCATCCTCTCCTTCTTCACCGTAGTTTGGCATAAGTTTCGGCCACCTATCTACATTCTAACCAATTTGAACCTTGTCACCAAAAACGATTGTTCAAGATCTCTTGCGAAGAAATTAAGTGTGCGGGATTCTCGTGTCCTGGTCTCCATTCACATTTTTCGGTGATAGTTTGTATCTTTGACACTCGATTGGCTACGTACGTTGCTCGCTACGTAGGTTGCTTGAATCCAACGAAGGACACATGCAAAGTCAGTCCAGAAAAAGGTTCTCATTGTAAGGCCTGTACTCGAAAAAACTGCACCAGACAAAAGTGTTCGCCAAAAATTAATTTTAAGTCGGATTTTCTTGAAACTTTCAGGGAATGAACTTATACATATGGATTATGTTTCGGCATAATTACTTTATTCAATTTATTTTTCATCGCTGAAAGCCCGCACCTTTCCCTTAAGACCCCTCATTACATTTTGTGCAATGGTGGAGCCGACCTTTTTGGTCACTTTCATCCATTCTTTCTTCAACTCCAGCTCGTTCTTAAACACTTTGGACAATTTTCGAACTTTGGTCTTCATTATGGCCCAAAATCTTTCCACCGGACGAATCTCTGGTGAATTTGGGGGGTTGGCGGTTTTTGGTACAAAAACAACGTTATTGTCTCTGTACCAATCCAACGTCGATCGCGCGTAATGGTATGATGTCAGGTCCAGCCAAAAGAATGTCTCGCCTCCGTGGGACCACAGAAAGGGCAACAGACGCTTCTGGAGGCACTCGTTGCGTTACATTTCGCTGTTGATGGTACCCATTGTGATGTACGGTTTACTCAATTTACCGCATTGGCATATGGTCTGTCAGAGCAAGTATTTTTTGGCGAATTTGTCCATTTTCTTCTTCCTTATGTCTTCCGGAACATCAAACCGTGATTTGGCAACGTTGAACTCCAGCCCCGGTATCTGTTTTGCGTCTGCCTTGATGTAAGTTTCATCATCCATAACCACACACATCGGTTTCGTTACCCACTCTCGATACAGCTTCCTTGCGCGGGATTTGGCCGCCGTGTTTTGTTGATCACGCCGGTTCGGTGCCTTCCGGACCTTGAATACACGAAGCCCAGCTCGTTTCATGGTTTGCTGAACAAACCAGGCGGAACACTTTGCCTTCAGAGCCGCATCGTGAATCGAAAGGTTCGGATTACGTTTGAAATAATCCAACACCTTCCGGGCCTTCACAGGGTCAGCTGTCTTCGATTTTCTTCCACTTCCAGCCCGCCGCTCGGTCATCTGGGACTCCTTAAACGATTTTACCACCCGAGACACAGTTGTATGGGTGATTCCCAGTTGTCTTCCGATCCATCTCATGGTCGTAGTCGGATTTTCCATGACGGCGCGCAAAATTCTCCGGCGATTTTCTTCTTGTTTCGATGACATCTCAATAATTACTGAACTGATTGTTATGAAATTTTCAAGTCCCCGGCTAGGTGACAGATAATCTTAGTTTCACGTACCCACTTGCAAATAGTAGATGTCGCCACACAACGTAAACAAAGGGACTGCCCTTCACCGCCGCAATGGTATTTCTCTATGGGAAGGCAACTTTTTGTTTCACCATGTGTGGATGTCAAGCAACAAGCAAGAATGCCATGTGAAAAGAGCGATTTATGATTTTCGTGGTGAAATGAAATAAATCCAAACCAATTGGAACAGATTGATGGAAGTTTTTCTTATATAATCAAATAGAAATAAAAACACATTGGTTAATTCTATTAAATTTTGCTCTTGAATATTATCAGTCTTGAGAATAATGTTTCTGAGCATACTTGTGCGGTGAAGACTTGCAATAAAAAGCCGTATCAATAAAAAGAGTTTACTTCCCCATCTTTCTATTGAGGGTGAAAAAAAAAATACAAAATTGATTCTTATTCGCGGTGAGTAGCAGGTTTGCTTTGTGAACACTAACATTTCGTATATCCATTTAAACATGAAGAAATAAATAAAATAAATTAAAATAAGCGTCTCTCAGCAAAAGATATTCATAATGAGCTTCTAAAACGAATAAATTTCAGTGATTGTCTTTTGTTACACCCGTCTGTTTCATTAACATTGTTCCCCACAAACTTGAAGTTTCAAGAAACAGATGAGGCTATCTGTTTTTATGTTCAGTATTTTATTTACTTTATTTACATATCAGCATTCGCCCTATTCCGAT
This sequence comes from Ochlerotatus camptorhynchus, assembly GCF_037179485.1. NCBI lineage: Eukaryota > Metazoa > Arthropoda > Insecta > Diptera > Culicidae > Ochlerotatus > Ochlerotatus camptorhynchus. The sequence continues at coordinate 53,577 of NW_027040769.1, forward strand.
AACACTTCTGAAATTTGTGAGTTTGACAGAACCACCAGCACCAAATTATCGGGATACACTGGAGATGTACTGGACTTGTCAAGTTGCCCCCGGGTTGGAAATTTTGCACATGTAAACAAATTCACTCCAAACTAGTTATAACCAGATTTTCATCAATTTTTACCCACGGATAAAAAAGTGACACACGGATAAAAACTGTGCATTTTTTTTTTCGGGTACAAGCCTTATCTTTGATAGATGATTGGACCTTTTCATAAAGGTGAGCAGCTAGAAGGGCACCGCAAAGTTTTAACCGTGTTATAGATTAGCATTTTAGTGGACAAACCCGACATTCGCAAGCTAGAGATCGGATTGCAACTCTTCCACTGGCATCTTCACTTCTCATGTAGATGACATTATGACCTTCACCAAAGACCTTCTCAGAAGCGTGCGAGAAGCAAAGTGTCTCCACTGGTATCGGTAATTGGAATTTGAGGACATCCGTATTTGGTATCCACGTAAGTCCTAGTGTTCTCACAAACCGATCCGGATGCCCCGTAACGTGGGTAGATCACCTTTTCGTGGTACGTTACGGGATGTAAGATCTACCACCGATTCCTAGTCTTGACTACTTCAAACTAGGGGAACAGGATTTTACAGTAATCAAAGGAACACATCTTAGTCCTTGTTACTTTTTATGCCTTGTTGATAGCGATAAGTCCTCGGGTTGCGTGGACCGAGGATGATCTTGAAACAAGGAAAAAATTAGTTCGTTAGTCTTCACCTATGTGATTCCTAATCTTCTATTCGTTGTTTCCTAGTTTGAAGTGGTTAAGACTAGGGTTCTGATGCATGGTCATTATCGGTGTCATTCCTTAATTTGATTGCTAAGGAATCCGATTTTGACTGACAAAGGGGCGCGCCTTCGGAGGGTGTTTCAACACTCCGAAGGGTATAAATAGCGGGACCTTTCAATTAGAATCGATTCCTTGCGATGAAGGCAAGAATGACAACTGTATCAAAACCGAATACTTCATCATTTCTCAATAGTGATGGAGTGATACGACATGCACTAAACTAAGGACACGGGATATACTACAATAGAACAAATTACTGGTCGCAGTGGTTTTATGTCCCGAACAGAGGGAAAAAACCGATCCGGATCAAGGCTGATCTCCGTAAAATCTTTAATTGCCAGATCTTCCGGTTGAATACCTTCGATTATCTTGTGACAGTTTGAGGCCCACTTTCTGAGTCTTAATTCACCTTCCAACAAGGACACACAAGGGGCTTCCAATTCTTCTTCCTCCCAAGTGGTTAACAGCAGGGGTTGAAACTGTTGACGTTTTTTACGACACTCGCTTCGTTGTCATGCGCAACTGTCTGTTTTTATTCGTACTCTCATGCTCTACCGTCGTCTCTCTTACACAACACAAACGATAGAACAACATTCGAGCAAAAAGAAATTTTTTAAATAACTTGCATATGACATGTGCGATTTCGTGCTATTTCCTCAAATTGGTGTAAATTAAACCATTTCTGATCAGAAATGTTATTACTAGGACATCGTTGCTTGCTATTTTCAGAATTCACACAAGCACAACATAAGCAGCTCTTATTATGAGCTGCTTATGTTGTGCTTGTGTGACGGTCTTCGGCAACAGTGTCGTATGACAGAGCCTGTCATATGACATTTTAGTTTGGTACTGTAGTTTGATAGGTTGTTTTGCAAGTGTCGAAAGCGAAGGCAGTCGATTATCACAGAAAATATGTCGACTACGGTGACCACTTACAAGACTGGTTAACAGGGCAACCACTGATCGCAGCTTTGAGTTGTCAGTGAGTCCATTCAATTTCGTGGATTGGTGAGTTGAGCTCGGGATCGTCTCTCTGTTGCTTTGCCACGAGCTCGAAGTCAATGGTTTCGTTTGTGGTAAAGATAGCTTCGATACGACTCGGCATGTCGGCGACTTTGTCCTCCGTTGTGTATTCGCTGATAAAGCTGAGATGCCGTCGTTGTGTTGGACTGGCTCGTTCTGGACGTTGTCGCAACTCTGTGGTACTTGTACACAATATTTGACACTGTGCTTCAAGCATGTAAATTTTTCACATTTTGTGTGTCTGTAATGAACAGTAATTATCAAATTATCCTTTTAAACTCTTTAAACCATCAAGTCATGGGACCTGGTTTTGACAAATACAGTGATGGCCCCATTTTACCAGGCCCCTTTTTATTTGTTGTTGTTGTAATGTTTTACGAAAACCATGCAATTTTTCAGCAGTCTTATTGCACCATAGTATACTTTCAGCATCCATTTAGAAGAAGAATGAGAAAAATTAAGAACTACAGTTATGTGAAATTATTGAAAAAAAAAGTCTAAAGCGCAAAGTGGTCATTATTGTAGCAATATTTTGAAATAATCATAATGTTTAGGGTGTCGGTTCCCCTATGATAAATTTTTTATTCCAATCGTTGGATCTGCTCACCATTATTCAACCCTATTTACCAATATAGCCCTGACGACGTCACTTGCTAGAACGAAGACCACCGGAGTACCGGAGAAATTTAAACTGAATAAATAACCAATAGTGTGGATATACGGCTCCAGCCACATAAATGGGGTGCCCCAGCCCGAGCTCCAATACACAATTCAAGCCAAGCGCGAAAAAAAAAATCGTATATCTCAACAGAGTGTATAATTTTAATCGCCTGTAATTGGAAATAATTGCCGGAGGGAAAGGAAATTGCCTGACTGTAACTCGGAATTGCATCGATTTTGCACTCGCATTTCGCGTTTGATACACGATTCCTGCTGCACGCCGTAATTAGAAGGCGCAAGCACAATGGAAAGGATCGAATCAGCAAAAAAAAAGTAAAACCTTTGTTCAATAACTCACATTTCTATGGGTGCGTCCAACCCATACCGGACGAGGCCTTGAGGCCAACTTACCTGAAAAGAGAAAGAGAGAGAGAGGAACCGTTTTTCAACAAAAATTAACAAATTTCAATTTCATTCCGCTACACATCAATAATCACGGACAGTTGCACAGTAAATACAAGCCTCTGTCTACGAACACCAAATTGCGAGTGATTGGAATGGTGGATAAAATTCATGCTAGGATACTGCGAACGAATCGATGAAACGATTTCACTATAGGTTTACGGCCGATTTTTTTTTTCTGATACGTATTTCCCAAAATTACCCTTTCTGGAATACATTTTGCATAACTGAGGACAGCAAAACCGCATCATCAATACAACTGCCGCCCGCTGTGTGGCATTTTTAACACATGTAACACAGTTTTACAGTGGGTGATGGACATTACATCAGCCGCAAAACTACATGAACGATAAAATGCAATAACACGAAAATTCAAGCTCATGCAAGATAAAATGGACCAGCTGTAGGGATCGGGTTAAAAAAAAACATGTCAAGCTAAATTGTCATTTCATGGATTACATAATGGGTGGGGGATCAAAATGAATGTGTTACGGTTATGTGATGACAAAGAGAAGCAAAATCGGATTACTTTCTCAACAGAAGATGATTTCTTGTCGCTTTGGATTTTGACAAACCCTCTCATGTTGCACGAATCTAATTTGTTAGAGTGTTTCCTGGATCCCGCCAATTCTTGCTTTATAATATATTAAGAACGAGAAGTGGATCACTTGTGTGCCTAGTTTTTTTATATTGATAATATCGATGACATCAAAGGGAATCGATCGAAAACCATTAGAAGAGCTTTGGGTTGGATTGATTAGTATGGTCGTGTTACCCAGATTTTCTGTTCACATTATAAAACACGATGGTTTAAGATCGAAGCCAATGGCAATAAATTCCAAGACGTGAATTCGTACGATTAGATCATCCATCAATTCTATCAAGAATTAGTACTAGCTCTAAAAAAACAAGGTTCTCAAACCTTCTTATTGTGACTTTTATACCTGAGAAATTCTTAACTTTGCGAGATAATTGTTCGAATAACGTAAGGACAAAATATCCTTAAAGACAAAAAAAAAACCATAAAACTTCAACATTTCCTGAAACCCATCATGTTAGCTTAAAAGACTATTCCATCTTAGCTGTCGACACAAGCAGCTAGGGTGGGTGAGCCAGTAGTGGAGGTATCAAGCCATTTTATTAATTAAACAATAAACATACGATGTACACACCATTTTTGTACGTCAATCTATAGCTTTCAACCTTTATTTTGATAGAAACATATTACATATTACATTAATAGGAACACTGTTCCAGTAGTTGTGGTAGTTGCTAACTTTGGTTCCTATAATAGTGGAATGCGTTGGTTTCTTATGGGTTCCACTATTATAGGAACACTACCGCAACTATAGATGCAAACGAGTGAAAATCTCAAGGTAAATTAATGATTTTCCGTAATTTTTGGGCTAATTTTAAGTTTGAAATATGCAAATATGCTACCGATAAAAAACAATCTTATTCGGGTCCTTCTCCCTATTCTGGCACAACCTCCATACCGCTACTATAGGTACACCGTTATTACTAGAGCATGTGTTTTTTTTTTCAGTGCGTGTCACGCGATAGTCTGTTTTCGATAGCAACTCGTTGTTGCGGTGCTTTCTCATTGTTTGAAGTTCGTTCACTTGTGCCGTTGCCCCGTTGGAAGCAAACAACTAGTGGAAATTTCGGTGTAAATAAAGCTGGTGATTAGATTCAGCTTCACACATGGCTCGGTGAAACCATCAATGGAAGAAAATGTGAATTTTGCAAAACCGCTGGATGCGGATCCCATTCAGATGATTGCTACATTTGCTGCATAACCGAGAACAATTGTTTTTCATTATGCCGATGTCAGTCGAGACACGCATTTCATCTGCTGGGGACACCGTTCAATATGTGACAGCGATCCAGTATTGGTGCTAGGGAAACACGGTGATGTGAAGCGTATAGTTCCGGAGAAATTTCGTGCAGCCTTGGGCCTCGATATGTACACAGGTGTATATTAATGTTAGAAAGGGTATTTCCAACTCACTGTTTTTCCACAATCTCCTATTCATCACATCATTCTCACCGAATTTTCATCCAACATTCGTATCAACTTGTAAGAATGAGCGTAATGTTTATTAAAGGGTGTCCCACATCAAATTGCATCGCGGAAAAAACGCTGTAGGAAATTACGAATTGGGTATTTTCTCTTGAAAATGTGGGTAGAATAAGAATTGTTTACACTGTATTTTATCCCTGTCAGTTTTTCGAAAACTGTAAAAAATAATGTCACCCGAAAAGCAACGTCGTGAATTGATTTAAATTTATTTATCTGCATCAACAGGCTGTGTGATGATTTAAGTAACTTATATAGGTAAATCAAAAAATATAAACTAAGAATAAAATACATAAATAAAACACACAATCATTCACGGTTAACTGTGCCAGAAAAAAACGATGAGAAGTATCTTCGTAGCAGATGTCGAGGCATATGGAAATCGAAGATGCCCGAGACTCGATTGAACACTCGTTGCAGCCCACCTATTGCACCGTTCATGCCATAGTTTGTGCGCTGAAGTGGCAATCTCAGCATAACGTTGTTACGTAGCGCACGGGGTTGGACGTTAATGTTGACTTGCCCCAAGATTGCACTGCAATCAATTCTACCTTGTAAAGTGTCCGCAATGAACAGGGCCCTAGAGGTGTCTCTTCTAGTTCGGAGAGGCTCCAGATCAATCAGCTGGTAACGACTTTCATAGCTGGACAGATGAAATGGGTCTCTCCAAGGCAGCTTCCGCAGAGCGAATCGAAGAAAACGGCGTTGAACGGACTCAACTCTCTCAGCACCATTGTTGTAGTTTGAACTCCAGACCACAGAACAATATTCCAGAATGGATCGCACTAAGGAACAGTACAGTGACTTCAAACAGTAGATATCGGAGAAATTCTTTGCTATCCTTAAGATAAATCCCAATGTCCTAGACGCCTTGTCGACAACGTACGAGATGTGCTGCTTGTACGTAAGTTGAGAATCCACAATAACACCCAGATCTTTTACATGGTTCACACGGTCGTTTACAGTGCCGATAAGTTTGTATTCAAATGTGATTGGTTCTTTCTTCCGAGTAAAAGTGATCACTGAACACTTAGTGGGGTTAACCACCATTCGGTTCAAATAACACCAGCTGGCAAAGGCTTCGAACTGACGTTGAAGGAAGTGACAATCATCAATCGAGCGGATTCGTAGGTAGATTTTAAGATCGTCTGCATACGATAGTCGTGGGCCTTCGATGACCAAGTTCACGTCATTGAAGTAGAGTAAGAAAATCAAAGGTCCCAGGTGACTTCCTTGAGGTATTCCTGACGTAGCTAGATAGATATTGGACCGGTTGTCACCAATGGCAACCATCAGTTGCCGATCAGTGATATATGAACGAAACCATCGCAAGAGGTTGCCGCTGACCCCAAGTCTATGCAACTTGGCAATCGCGATGGCATGGTTTAGCTTATCGAAGGCAGCTGACAAGTCGGTGTATATGACGTCTGTTTGAGTCCTCTCTGCCATGCTTTCCGTAAGATACGATGTCAAACACAGCAGATTTGTGGAAGTAGAACGACCGGAAGTGAAGCCGTGTGGATCACCACTTAGATACTGCTTACAATGAGAGAGTAGAGGCTCCATGATGACTAGCTCGAATAACTTCGAAACTGCACTCAACGACGTAATTCCACGATAATTGTCCACATCCCGTTTGCTGCCCTTTTTGTGGATAGGAAACATATGTGCGAATTTCCAACAAGATGGAAATGTACCACTCGAGATGGACAATCGAAATAGGTGAAGCATGGGCATCAGCAAGCTGGCAATATGCTTTTTCAGGAATACGGATGGAACGCCATCGGGTCCTGGATTGAAGGACGACTTGAGTTGTGATGCGGCAGTGGAAATCATCTCGACGTTGACATCCATCGCACCCAGTGTTTGACCGTACAGTGGAACATTACTAGCTGCTAGGGTAACGTGTTCGTCAGTTAATCTCTCATTCGTGAAAACACTGACGAACTTCTCAGAAAACAAGCGACAGATCTGCTCAGGAGTGGAAGCAACTGCTCCATTCAACACCATTGAAGAAGGTAGGCCGGATTCCATGCGCTGCTCATTTACGTAATTCCAGAATGACTTCGGGTGCGACTTGAGTTTCTTCTGAATCCCTCGTTGATATCGCGAATAGCATCGAAGGCTAACTCGCTTGAACTCATAATTGAGCCTAACGTAGTGACGTTTCAGCGAAAGCGTACGATACTTAGTGAATTTTCTTAATGTGGCTCTCTTGGTCGACTTCAACCTACGCAGTTCACTCGTCTGCCAGGGAGGATGAAAAATTTTACGGTGAACTCTTTTCGGAACGTGCCTGTCAATGACATAAGCCAAGACATGTGAAAATGTTTGCGCAGCGGTTTCAACATTATCAGGATCGAAGATGCTCTCCCAATCTATACTAGATAGCACGTTGACGATACTACGGTGATCAGCTTTCCGGAAATCGTATGACACGGTCGTGGAAATGTCGTCAAAGACCCGATCGTGATTGTCAGCAACAGTGACAATCAAGGGAGGGTGATGATGTACTTGCTTTACTAGTGGAGAAGGTGCCGTGGAGATGAAAGGAGCGGTGTCCTGAACGCTAACGAAGCAGAGGTACAGGCTACGGTTGTTTCCAGGAAACACCGGGTAGATTGAAATCACCCAGAACGATTATCTCATCAGTTGGTGTCGCACTCTCCATTATGGTGAAAACGGACCGGCAATGGGTATCGATAAGTTCGTTGTCACGAACCCGGTCAAGTGCAATATGCACCGCACATAGGTACAGTGTACGATCGCTCAGTTCTACGGCCACCCAAACTTGTTCCACACAGTCCACAAGACGTTTTCAATTGCTCTCGCCTTTAACCCGGAACGAACTGCCACGAGAACACCACCTCCAGTAGATTTCCGACTGTTTTTCGGATTTCTGTCACAGCGGAAAACCTCGTATTCGGATCCGAACACCTGAATGAAAAGCGTTCGATGACATCGTAGCACCGGTCCGATACAGCTAGGTGGTAGTCAAGAACACCAGAATTCATTCCGCCTACGTTTTGGTAGTAGAAAATGACGTCGTGTTTACTACGGTCGGTGGTCGCACGAGGTAAGGCGTTTTCCCTGGAAGTCATGGAACTATCAGGTGGCGAATGGACATGAACAATCTCAAGTGGATACTTGCCGTAGTGAGTAGGTTGGAAGACCCCCTCTCCACATCCAACCACAGGCCCGGAACGACTATGAAGATCGGAGGCGGCAGATGGCAGGACTGGGTCAGAGGGATTGGGGGCTTCCACAATGCTTTCTACAGCGCGTCCCAGGTTCCAATTAACAGGAGTAGAAGCATTTCCTCGATCGGTGACATCCAGAGTACTGAAATTCAACTCGGCATCAGGCAGCGAAAGTTCAAAATAATATTTGTACTTGCCTGACATAGCAAGTTGGAAGACCCCCGATCCACATCTAAGCTCAGGGCCGGGACGACATTGATGTACGCTGGCAGGAATCGGCACGACTGAGTTAGAGGAGCCGAGGACTTCCCAAGTGCTTTCTACGGTGCGTCCCGGTTGAAAATACTCATCGTTCGTTCCTGCGATGCGTCTATTTGTCCGAAGTGCAGCAGCAACAGGATTCACTTCATCATGGTCCGGATAATAATGATAACCTGGGTGCGGGAAAACTCGTCACGCAACGGAAAGCTCGAATCAAAACAGTACTTGCCTGTGCAAGCATGGTGGAAGACTCCCTTTCCACCACCAACCACAGCACCGATACGGCTGTGATGAACGGAGGCTGCGATATGCCGGACTGGGTTGGGGCGATTGGGAGCTTCCATCAGGCTTTCTACGGTGTGTCTCGGTTGAATTTCTGGAAGTGTAAGCTGTCACTCCATAGGGGCAGCATTCTTCAATTGGGTGATTTTCAAGCTTCGTGAATCTTCGAACTCACGGAACTGGATACTCTCAGGCCAAGAGTCGCAAGAAAGTGCCAGGTCACGCAGTTCTTTCTTGACGCCAATTTTGAACGATATGAAGTTCAGCGTTGTTGGATTTCTACCTTTGGGTACCAGTTTGGCCACCATTGGTGTTTCACTAGGGTCCAGTAACAGACAGTCACGAACGAGTGACGCAATATCTTCGTTCGTGGTACTGGGGTGAAACGCCGATAAATATACCCACACCTTATCCGCATTTTGGTTAACTGTTTTAATCGACTCACTGGGTGGTTTCGTGCCGCTGAGAATCGGTTTATCGTTCGAGTTAATCGAGGTCCGACGACGCTTTGGGGTGTTACGATTAGAGTTGAGACGATCCGATCTAGGCCAAGACAATGTCGATGTCGAAGCGGATGGTAGTTTCGAGTCTACTTTGGCCAATGTCCGCCTTCATCGAATCGACAGCTTCCGGTATTAAAGAGCTCTGCGCGCTGTCCCGGCTGACGATGTTGCGGAAATGACCGTTAGAGAAAAGCTCGGAACAGTGATCGCACATCCAGAACACGTTTTTCTCGTACAGTCCCAGCTGGTCAAGAAGCTCCAGTTCAACTTTGGCGCAAATGATGTGAAAAGTATCACCGCAGAATCCACGACAAAAAAAAAGCGTTCCTTTTCGGAAACGGTCTTCTGGCACTTTTTACAAGCCATGGTCGAAAATTTCTGGCCGATGGTGTAAGTACTACAGCTATGCAAATGCGGCGAAGGGTAGGCAAAAGAAAGCTCGAAGTACACTGGGTTCAGCTATTGCCAGAATTATTTCAAATTGGCGCGTCGCAAAGCACTTGAAGATTGCGCTATTCACCAGCAGATGGCGCTTCAGACGAAAAACGTGACGGTAGTATAGCAGTACAATTAAAACAAAACACCACGAATGACCAAAACACTTTTCAGAAATAATACCACTCAAGCACAAAAAAACTAGTTTCACACGCACGATTTCACTGCACAGGGTACTAATAAAGGACGGGATCACTAAACTGTGAATTTACGAATATATTTCGAACGAAAACAAGCAAAATTTTTACAAACAGTGAACAAAGCATTCGCGGAGCTGTATACACGGAGAGTTATTATGAGAGTTATAGATTTAGCGTAAGCATCTGGAAAATCCTCAACTCTCTCATTGGAACATCGGAAAACAACTCGGAATCATGCAGTCAACGGTGAGTCGTATGATTAAACGTTACTACGAAACTTTGAGCATCGAACGGAAGGATAAATGTGGTCAGAATGGATGTTCTATTAGTGATCAGGATCACAAGCGTATCGTGAAAGCGTTTAAGCGGAATCCCAATCTGTACAAGTCTTTCGTTCATAGAGCCAAGGACCGGGAGCGACTGCATACGTAAAAAGTGCAGAAGGCTCCAAATCGTGACGAACGGCAAAATACGGTGGGAAAGTCACGGGCCCGAAAAATGTACACCCAGATACTGACGACGCCTCATTATCTCATCATGGATGATGATACTTACGTCAAGGCGGACTTCCGGCAGCTTTCGGGGCTACTGTTCTTCACCGCCCAGCAAAAGTTTGATGTTCCGGAGGAAGTAAGGACGCAGAAACTTTTAAAGTTTGCCAAGAAATACATGATTTGGCAAGCGATCTGCGCATGTGGCAAACGAAGTGCATCGTTCGTGACTACCGGGACTGTAAACGGGGAGATCTACCTCAAAGAGTGTCTACAGAAGCGTCTGATTCCTCTGTTCAAGCAACACGAGGGCCCTACGATCTTCTGGCCGGATCTAGCTTCGTGCCACTATTCAAATGTTGAAAAATACTGGGCTATTGCAAAGCAGGCACTACGAAAGCATCCCAAGGAGGTCAAATCTGAGGAAGACATGAAGAAAAAGTGTGTTTCCGTACAGAAGAAGCTGCAGCCAGATGTTGTACAGAACCTAAATAGTGGAGTTAAGCGTAAGGTGCGAGAGTACGGTTATGGTATCGAAGATGAATGAAATACATATGCCAAAAGCTTACAACTGGGTTATGTTTTATTGTCTGAAAGTTTGAAAAGGGTCGGTCAACTAGATAATTTTCCACAGCGTTTTTTTTTCGTGATGCAATTTGATGTGGAAAACTTTTTATATCATTCAACATTACAGCAAAATCAATGATCTACATGAACCCAGTTATCTGAATAAGTCATTTATAAATCAAATTAGTTCTAAAATGAAAAATAACTTAAAATCATACATAACTTTGGAGAATTTGTTTGAAGTAATGACAAATCAATTTCAGAATATTCCCCACAGCTTTTTCCGTTCGAACTTCTGTCTTTTCGACCTTTTGTCCTTTCAACCTTTCAACTTTTGTCCTTTCAGTCTTTTCATGTTTTTTTTTTGGTTGTTTATTTAAGGAGATTTTTAGCCTATGGCTAATTCTCATCCGGAGAAATGAGAGGGCTCAGAGTGAGTAACCTCTTAATATATGGTATATTAACATTTTGTAAATAACTTTGGTTGCTGGCTCTTCAACTTATATGGAAACAATATATAAAATAGTGAGGAACAACAGAAAACAAAATGATTTAAGACAAGCCAAATGATTAATCCAAACAAAACAGAGCTCAGCTGGCATGGGTCCAATAGGGGAAATCCATCCAGCAGAGATGTCCCGACGGCCGAAAGAAATTCCTGCTATACCAAGTGGTAGATTTTGGCTTCTTTTAAGAAAGTTACTAGTGCTGCCGAGGCCGAAGTATCATTCCCGAGCAGATCGCTGATGCTGGAAGTTAGGCAGAGTGACTCCTGAAGATTTTGGAACTCCGGGCAGTTGCACAGGATGTGTTCGACGGTGTAGGATACCCCACAGATGATGCAGCTTCTGCGGAACGGCAAGCCACCATAGTTATAGTAGAGTTTGGTGTGCCCGGTTCGAAGCCGCGAAATCACGCGTTGATCCCTCAGGTTGTCCAGTTTGCTCCATGGTTCAGTAGACCATTTGACTTTGCGGATCAAGCCAGTTCTGTTGCAGAACCACTCGGCTTCCCATGCCACTCGAATGGTTCGCATGATCCACCGTATGACGTCCTGTAGGGTACCTTATTGGTGAATCTGGGACACGATGTCCCAGCAGACTCGTTACCTAGCACTCCGCAGTGTCCGGGAATCCATGTGTACACACGGTGCTCGGTGGGGCGTACTTGATAATCACCTGGATCCATGGGTCTTTTGGTGCTTCCGAGGTGATCGCTTGAACGACGCTGTGTGAGTCGGTTAATAAAGGTATCGGTTTGTTGGCTGGCGTTGTAGCGGCACGGAAGATCGCTGCAGCCTCGACCGAGAAAACCGAGCATTGTGGAGGAAGGCTGCTGCTTTTAGCAATACCGTCTCCAAAAATCCCGATACCTACTCCGTTTATCGATCGGGAGCCGTCGGTGTACCGATGTACGTGGTCGGCATAGTTGGACCCAAGTAACTTGGCTACCGATCTGCGCAAAATCATGGATGCATCCCCTGCTTTGAAGCGGTTCTTGATCCGATTGTCCAATTGGATTCGTGAAGAGTGCCAACTTTTCTCTCCATGCCAATGGACTTTGGCCACTGGAGGGAGGTCGATATCGGCGGCCGTGCGGAGGACCTTCCCCTCGTCAAGGAGAAAGATCCTATTGTTTCCGGAGGTCTTGGCGGAAAAGGCGGCGACTTTTGTGGCAATATTTGCGTTTAAGCAGAACCGGAAAGGAAGACGACCCGCTTCGATGCATGCGGTGTCTGCTGGAGTGGATGGCAGGAAGCGATGCAAGTAATTTCCGTCCCGTAAAGCAACCTACTGTCGATGATGGCTCGCGCCACCCGGAACCGAACATCGCGGTTGTTGGATCGGTGAGGTCGAGAGATCGTTTTAACGAGGTTGAATCTACTGCGGCAGTCCTTTTTGACCTGTTGGAAATGCTGGTCGAAGGAGAGCGTTCGGTCGATCAGTACGGCGAGGTCGCGAACTGTTTTCCTGTTTGGAATGGCTTGGTCGTGGATCGTAACTGGAGTGCTATTGACTCGGTGCTGAGGCGCACATACGTGGCATCGGATGCTCTTTCTGGCGGACAGCTGGAAACCCATCAAGTCGGTCCATTTGACGACGGCAGAGACTGCCGCTTGCACTTGCCGTAGGGTTCGGATCTGTGTAGGACCGGTGGCCACAATTAGCACATCGTCGGCGTAAACAAATATGTAAATGCGCCCAGGTAGCCGATCAAATACCCCGTGCATTGCCACCAGAAACAACGTAAGGCATGTTGTCGGTAGTCGAGCAAGCTGTTGGTCTCAAGAAACATCTTGAGTCGACGGTTCACCATCCGTTCGAATACCTTGGCCATGCCGGATGTTAGAGCAATCAGCCCTAACTTAGATGTGCTCCTGTCTTTTCATGGATTATACTTTAAGGTTTCAGTTTTTAGCATTTTAAAAGTCTACAAATTCCCAGGGTGATCAGATGGTAACAAAATTAAAAAAAATATCTGAGGGAATATAACAATGATAATCAAAAAATATCGCCGATGGTTAAAAGCAGCACTTGTCCGCATTTATCGTCTTTCCCCTAATTAAGAGAAACATTTAACGAACCTGCATTTGAATTCCGGGCATATATTTCATCGAAGTGGAAGAAATTTCTTCATATTAGGTATAAGTAGATAATTCTTTCTCTTAGATAAAATTTAAGCCCGGGATTCAACATTCCAGCAGTTAATTTTGTTTTCATCAATAAAATCTGCAAATTACCGTAATACACCAAATACCGGACGGTTCGTTTATCAGTATACATCATTTATTATTGGATATTACGTCTACTTTGCAACATAATAAAGATGTGAACAAAACTAGAGGACCATGATCAATTTTAAGTGTTGTTTTGAGCAGAGAATCAACTTTTAAAGTGTCCGAACTTGTGGACAAAGTATCCGAAATACACGCCATTGCGGTATATTTTTAATTTAGAATGCAGACTCTGCTTGGTTATGTATGGCAATCACTCAGTTGAAAAACTTAATGGGATTCGTCTTTGGAGTTGTTTCATATGCACTAGAAAAACATCAAACTATATGAAACAAAGACTAAGAACTAGGAACATTAAATTCAACAATCATTCGAACAAACGGAACGACGAATGTTAAAAGAAAGACTCTTCCCTTTGCTCATTGTACGCTAATGAAAAGAGAGCTTCCCGAATACAAGACGAGTTTCCTCGGCATGTGTCGTCTATGTTTAATTTATTTGAACTCACATATCTGCCCTGCCCGAGCTAGCAAGCTTAAGTTAGTCTTGCCAAAGAATATGAAAAACATAACTTTCTCCCGAAAAGAAAGAAAAGTCAAATGCAAGTACCACCAGCTGATGTGAGCCTGCCACTCTGAAGTTTTATGAGCCAGCTTGTCTGCTAGGACGTCGATTCAGTTGACAGGAAACGAAAAAAAAGGAACGAAACTCATAAGACAATAGCACCTTTCCTAGATCCTCATTCTTTTCACAAAACAGTCGACAAGCAAGCAAAGACAAACAGTTTTGCACTGCAGCAGACACCTTCTGCCAAACTATCCTATTGCTGCTGCTGCTGGCAGTGGGAAGTGCTTAAACGGTAGCCGAAAAATTCATTTATAATTTAAATTTAAAATTCAAATAAAAATTATTAGACAAGACAAAAGCTCTGGCACCACCGGAGCAGAAGTGCCACACCGCACCACATAAGTCGGGAAGGGATTTCTCATCAGGCCGTGGCTTGGGTTTTATAGCGATTTTATAGGCTCGACAAATGGAAATGTGAGCGTGAATCTAAGTGCACTTTTTTGTCATGACGGCGCGATGACGACGACGACGACGACGACGGCGAGGCAGACAAGGCAGGCAAAGCAGGAAAACTTTATTATTTTGCGAAAGTGGAAAACTTTCCGACTGCATTCTGGGTCGCTTTCGGCAGGAACGTGGTTTGGAGAGGTGTTTATTAGTTCATCTTTTGTTGTACATGCTTAATGCCGAAGGATTAAATCAAGATGTGCAAATTTTAAGGTTGGTTGAGATGATACTTCGGATGGAATTTGAAGTTAAAATGGAGAGAGTATTCGGAATTTTTCTAATAACACAGGTGATAAGTACAGAAGATATGTTGTGTGCGAACAGTTATCATGTTTAGATTTGCACGATTCCAAATCGGGCACAGTAGAGATGTTGAAAGTTTTACAAAGCTCCGCACAATTGACGTTTGGTTCGAAATTATTTCGCTGAACACAGCAAGCAATCGCCATTTTTGCTGAGAACTCAGGAAATGTAATTGCTAAACTGCACAGCAGTGCCGAAGTTAAGTTTGTTTTTGTAACCTACTTCAAGTGGAGCCCTTACTAACAAAAAGTTCGGCTCCGCACTGGGTTTGAACTGGTGCCTAATCGCTGTAGGCTTCAACTGCTGCTAAGTACAGTATTGATCATAAGACTACATAAGTGATTCGTTTATGCTGCTTCTGTTTTTGCACCATATAAATGAATCGGAAAAAAAAATTGCCCAAGGTCTGTTATATTCTTCGGTCAAGCTTTGTAATATTCTATTGTTCACCCAAAAAGCCAACAAAAACCTGCAAATTAGGCTGATATATTACTAATACAATGTTTGGAAGCTCCATATTAACCTTGCGTTGCAAAAACCTGGGCTCTGAATTTATTCAGTTATGTCTCTTCCAAACCTGACAAAATTGTTCAAGTTTGCATTAGGGGATAATTTTTTCATTGAATTTCAAAGCTCAAAATTGTTGCAAATGATCATGAGCTTGAATTTTGATGTGATTTGAGATGGCTTTAGATAACGTCAAATTCAGGCCACTTTATCAGTGGTACTCGGAGCATGTGTGGCCTGGGTTTTCAAAATTTTTGCTATTCAACATTCACACAGTATAAGTCAAATTGTTAAATCTTAATGAAGTTTTAAACTGGATCTCACTATAAGAGCTTTTGATTAGATTTTCTTTACAAGCTTCAGATGGATTTCTTCGGTGACTAGGAGCAATAGAAATCATCTTGCAATATGGTTGATTTATTTCTAAAACTACAAGTTTATTTAAAACCATTCCATAGCAAAACAATAAAGTGGTTCGTTGTATTTCATTAAAGTTGGTAGTTGTGTTCCTTATTGCTGAATATTAGACCCAAATTTTGTTTCTATCTTGGTCAGAGATGCCAGATTTTTTCAGAAGTCTGCGAAAAATGTCTGTGAATTTTAGAAATGTCTGTAATTGGGCTGCATAAAATTAGCAAAACTTTTTCGGGTGAGGGGAAAGGGGGGAGGCTAGGGTGTGTGGTCATGAAATACATGGCCCCAAGCAAATCGACTAACGTACCCCATTATAGTCAAAATTCTAGTACAACACAATGTTTGTTTTGATTCGCTATGAAAGTTTGACAGACAAAATGAAGGGTTCGTGGATTTTCCAATGTTTCGAGGGGTGCATCGATTAGCTTGGGACCGAAGAGAGTACCAGAGCTGAGCCAAAAAGTTGAGCACGTTTCTTCGGGACCTACTGATCTACCTCTATGCTAAAACTGCATCCGGGGATGAGTGTTCTCGAATAAAAAGATGGAATAGGATGGAAACACAATGTCCGTTTAATTTACTTTTTCAGTGACAGTGACTATAGACAGTCAACTTATAGACCGGCCAACGTGAGTTGACGTATCCAAGCAAACCGTCAAATCGTATGGAAAATGTTCGTTTTGGATACAACATGGCAGCACATTGACAGGTCTATAACTATGACCGCCTATAACAGTGACAACTCGTTCGTGTGGATGATTTGAAAACACGCGAATTTCTTATGCGTGTTACAAAATGCATGTCTGTAAATCTGGCATCTCTGGTCATGGTGACCATTTTCATGTTAGGATGGTCCAAAAACATATTTTTTTTATAAATGACTTTTTTCAAAAAATTATAACTTTTGAATTTTATCAAATGAAAGGTAGGAGAATTCACATAAAATCATATGATGTGTTTGTTTGTTTATATTTATATGTTGCTTGCAATTCTATCCATTCCAATCGACAGAATTGTCCAAAACGTGTTGAAAACATTTTTACAACGCTCCAAACCTCTCAGGTGAGTGTAACTATTGTCGGAAGATTTTTTTCTTCAGCAACCATTCCATTTGAACTGCGTATTAACCAGCTGTTCTATTATCGGCAACTCGAAATCAGCCTCATTTTTTAGTGCGTAATTCTCAATTGCCTGATTATAACACATTCATTACTGATTGAATTTTGAATTTGATGAAAACTTGCTAGCTTTATATGTTTTCGTATTAATGTTTTAGCAACACGAGTACAATTGAAATATGTATATCTTATTAATAAAATGTTATAAACAGGTTATTTTTAAGATCCATTTATGTTTGCTCATGGTTCTAAAACAGACATCTGAAAACATAGTTGAAGATGCCAAGTTTCAAATAATAGACTTGAAGTGGTCATTTTATACGATAGATGAGGAGATGCAAGTATAGAGTTGTTGGTTCCGTTTGAGTACGGCAGCGTGAAAATTGTGTATAGAGAGTAGAAAGCGAACAACGGTCAATTTTCAGGAAGGTACGAATCGGGTAAATCATCTCTCTGTACTAAACTCCCCCGTTGAAGAGAGATGGTGAGGGGTATCCCCTCCCCCCCCCCCCGGCACCAATGGTAAAAAGAGATGATCACAGATTTGCTCATTATCTGCAGAGAGGCATCTTGTCGTAAGTTTGGAAATTGCAGCTATTGTTACCTCTACCACAGTATGTGCTGTCATTGGTCGAAAGGTACAGTAGCAGCACCTCCCCTATCCGTGTCTCCACGAGATCGTCAAGTCGACGATGACAGGAGCACATACCATACAATAGCTGCAATTTCCAAACCTACGACTACACAGTTCGAAAAAGTAGTGAAAATTTCTGTTTAGTATGATGCACCTAAATGTAGCGTCACATATCATATAAGTTTACATTATATATCATGTAAAGTTCTGAGACATTTCATACAATGCAGCAAATATTGTATACAAAAGCCCATTGTTGTAAACAAAATTTTTTACAAGTTGCTCGGTTGCGTGAAATGAAATACAAGTTTACGTGAATGAATGTTTACGTCACTATTAAAATTCAGAATTTGTATCTGTGTAGATGCTTCCCTTCAGATAACGACTTGAGTTTGGTACATTCGATGGAACTGTTTCAAACACATCGTCGGTACATGAGCAAGTCGGTGATCATCTCTTTTTGCCAGTGGTGGGAGGTGGGGGTACCCCTCACCATTCTTCTCCAACGGGAGAGTTTGGTACAGAGAGATGATCAATCCAATTATTACCTTTCTCAAAGTTGTCCTTGCTCGCTTTCTGCTCTTTATATACAATTTTCACACTGTCATACACAGCAAAAAAATCTGAATTTCAATTGTGATGTAAATATTCATTCACGGAAACTTGTGTTTCATTTCACGTAAACGAGCAACTTGTAAGCAATGTTGTTTACAAAGATGGGCTTTTGTACACAATATTTGCAACATTTCATGAAAAGTCTCAGAACTTTACACGGTTTTATAATGTAAACTTATATGATATGTGACGCTCCTTTTATGTGCATCATATTGAACAGAAATTTACACTACTCTTTCGAACTGTGTACGCTAACGGAACTAACAACTCTTTACTCATGTATTGTATAAAATGACCACTTTAAGTATGTTATTTGAAACTTTGCATCTTCAAGTATCTTCAACTATGTTAATCGTTAGCTTCAGACAGAAGTAATACAAACAAAATAGGTAGAGTATATGAAAACATGTTAATGTGTTATGAACAGGTAATTGAGAGTTGCAATACTGAATTATATTTTCAAGATAAAATGTGCCAGTCAGAAAGGTTGAATGCTACACAAACAACAATACACCGGGTTTAAAATAAGATTTTTTTTTAAATTTATGATTGAGATGTACTGCGCTGTGCGGCGAAACATTCCTAAAAGCATTTTTGGAGAAAATGAGTTAAACATTGACATCGATTGTCAAGTACTATCACATCACAATGTATACGAAAAGTTTCCTACTTTGTTCAGAAAATGTCGCGAAAAATACCAAAACTATGCTGTTCCAACCATAAGAGCCCATGGAGAAAAAAAATATTGAACAGTGTTTTTCTCAGCTTGCTGTTTTAACGAAAGGAACAACTATGCTGAAAAGGGCAGTTTAGCACTTGGCTAGTTCACCTCATTTTAAAACAAGATGTTTTCAAAACAATTAATATATAACTTGTTTGCAACTAGGATTTCATTTATTTCACATGAACGATGTTGCAAGTGTTGCTTAAGATTGAACTTTATTTTAAGGTGAATCTTTGTCCACAAATGGCCGCCGCGTAGGCTATATAAGCACTACCACTTCGAATTTTCAATTACACAAATCTCGGAAATCGGTGCCCCATTTCACCTGAAATTGATAATTCATGTATGTTGCAGTGCAGCAAACGTGGAGTAATAATTTGAATGTAGCACGTGTCGTAGAAGCTGATATTTGTGCACTTAAAGTTTCGAAGTGGTTCCGAGAATAAAGAGGTCACAGCGATTCACCTTAAGTTCTTATGTTCTATACTCCATAATACAGATATATATGCCATATTTAATGTGATAAAAGCCTGCTACAATTAAATATAAAAAAAAATGTATCTCAATTACCATTAGTAGAAAACGAATCCTACCCGATATAACAGTCACTTTAGGAAACCATATCGTAGAAAAGTGTGATAGAGTCAGGGATCTAAGTGTTATTTTGGACTCAAAACTTACTTTCACCGATCATTATAACACAATTACTTGGTTTCATAAAACGTTTCTGCTATAACTTTTACGATCCGTATACGATAAAAACATTGTACATTGCTTATGTAATGTCAATATTAGAATACACTGAAACCTCCATTTACGAACCAAAACGGGGGTTCGTAAATCGATTTAGTGCGTAAAAAAAAACCTCGTTATTTGGGATTTACTTCGTAAAAAGAAAACTCGTTATTTGGGATTTACTTCGTAAAAAGAGGTTTTTGAAAATATTGTCAAATACCCCACAATATGGGTATTTTTGGAATCAGGGTGACGTGTAGGGACCGGACATCGATGTCTGACGCCACTTTGAAATCCAAGATGGCGGCTTCCGGTTACAGAAAAACTTGGAAATTCTGCCAAATACCCCACAATATGGGTATTTTTGGAATCGGAGGGACGTATAGGGACCGGAAATCGATGTCTGACGCCATTTTGAAATCCAAGATGGCGGCTTCTGGTAACATAATAACTTCGAAATTCTGTCAAATACCCCACAATATGGGTATTTTTTGAATCGGAGTGACGTGTAGGGACCGGATATCGATGTCTGACGCCATTTTGAAATCTAAGATGGCGGCTTCCTGTTACATAAAAACTTTGAAATTCCGTCAAACGTGTAAGAACCTGAAATCGATATCTGACGCCATTTTGAAATCCAAGATGGCGGCTTCCGGTTACATAAGAACAGAAAAATAATGTTAGATAACCCATAATATGGGTATCTTAAGAATCAGGGTGACGTTTAGGGACCGGAATTCGATGTCTGACACCATTTTGAAATCCAATATGGCGGCTTCCGGTTACAGTAAAACAGAAAAATACCGTTAAATACACAACAATATGGATATATTTGGAATTAGAGTGACCTGTGAGAACCAAGAATCCATGTCTGACGCCATTTAGAAATCCAAGATGTTGACATCCGGTTACAGAAACACTGGGAAATACTGTGTAAATCAAAATTTCAGTCGCATTCTGTTTATGTGAAGAAATTGTTGGAAGTACGTCGGTTGATAAAATATTTTCATTATTATTATTATTTACACTTACATTTCCATTTTCTTCTGAAAGTGTCCGAAGAGTGTTGTCGTTTGATGACGTTTCTTCCGAAGTGTGCGTCGATTCCAAATCGGATCCTGGCTAACCTCTCAAAATTTGAACCCATTTGGTGAGAAACTGAGATTGCACAAACCATTTGAAGATTTTTGTTCATGTCTATCTAATAATTCACCATATTGGTCTGCTTCAAAAATGTTCAACTGTAGGAAATTTTCCCAGCTACAACTTTGCTCAAGACTACATTTTGATTAAATGCAACGATCGAAAGTTATCAATGGTTCAATGCGCTGATGTTTTATGATCATGCTCAATCAACTGCTCAGCAGGCAACATTGGTGTTTCTGGGGCGTTGAATAGGGCACAAAAATCATGGCTACTATGTCACACTGCAAAATATAGTGTTGCCTACAGAGCAGCTGCTTGATCATGTCATAAGTTTACCAATCTCTTAAATAATTAATAACTTTTTCCTGTCTCGTTTTACATAGAAACGATCTTCAGCAAAGTTATAGCTATAAAAATGGTTATCGAACTGTTTCGCAGCTTAATATGGAAGAAGACTAGAAGGCAATGAACAAAAACTTGAGATTTCCCATAGTAATTTACAAGTAAACTTCAAATGGCTTGTGCGAAGTCTGTTTCTAACCAAATGAGTTGTAACTTTGGGAGGCTAATCAGGACCCGATTTGAAACCATTTAAGCACTGTGGAGCGAAAAAGTCAAATTTTGCATAAGTCTATCATAAGTCTGCAATATTCCAGTATTGACCTCACATAGGCAATGTACAGAGCTTTTATTGTGTACAGATCATAAAAATTATAGCTAAATCGTTTAATAAAGCCAAGCATGTGGTATGCTCTGTTGATTATAGTATTATAATGATCACTGAATGTTAGTTTGGAATGTATGATTACTCCTAAATCCCTAACTATTTCACACTTTTCTACCGGCTGATTTCCTATAAACATTGTAATATCTAGTGTGCTTCGTTTTCTACTAATAGTTATTGAATTACATTTTTTTTACATTCAGTTGTAAAAGGATTTTGTTGCACCAAATATAGAACATGTGTATTTCATTCTCAAATGTCCTGATGTCTTTCTTGATTCTTATTTGTAGAAAGAGCTTCATGTCGTTGGCATAAAATAAAACTTTTATGTTTTTTTTAAGAATGAAGGATACAAACAAAAAGGGGCCTAAAGTAGAGCCTTGCGAGACTCTTGAAGTGACTTGAATGGGATTCGATTTCTTCCCTTTGTATCTAACTATTTGTTGACGATTAATTAGATATGAATCGCGTCATTTGAGAAGTCCTTACTCAATTCCCATTTTTTTTTTGCAATTTGAAGAGTAGCAAGGGTATGTCAATGCGATCAAATGCTTTACTGAAATCTGTATATAGAGCTTCAACGTGGTTTCCGTTATCGATTGCAATCAGTGATTTTTTGATTTGATGAAATAATTTTTCAATAACGATTGCTTAAAAAATCTTTGGAATGCAAGAAATAATAGCAATCCCACGGTAATTACGTATGAAAGATTTTTTTTTCGCTTTATAAAAATATGCACTAATAAAGAACTTTTCCATGTTTCGGGAAAATTTCCAGATTCCAACGATTTATTAAAAAATCCAAAATAGTGGAATCGTAAGTTATATTGTTAAGCTTTTCATAAATACGGGTGGAATACCGTCAGGTCCTGAACCTTTGGAGATGTCTAAATTTCTTAAAGCCACCATAATGTCCTCCACTTTAATTTTATTGACACTAATGCATCTTGTAAATTCAGGGAGGCATGAAAAATATTCATGATCGAATCTTTATCAGAGAAAGTGGTGTAGATTTCTTGAAAGAAAGTTGCAAATAAGTTGCAATTTTTTCCCTAGTTATCACCTTCCTTTTCGTCCAAATTCATTCTCGATGGAAAGTTGTCTGATTTTAATTTAGTTTTAACGTAGTTGAAGACATATTTTGGACAACATTTAATTTCAAACTCTGTTCTTGCTTTCTGTTTTCGGTTTATACAACTCTTCATGCTGGCGAAATGGTCTTTAATATGGCTTTGTTTATTATTTTATATTTAGTTCATTTATAATGCTACTAATGGAATATTAATTAGGTCTAGTCTGATGAGTAGTGTTTCTAAATTAATTAATATTGCAACAGTTCAAAAAATTTCATTTTTATTAAATTGCTTCCAAATTTAAATGCCCTCACTTTCCTTTTTGTATTTTCTATAAAAACGTAAGAATTGAGTTTCATGTGCCTTGTTCCATGTGCTATGAATTAATTAATGTTTTACTATTTTTGGGTGTTCACAAAGTTCCTGTTTCATAATAGCTCTGTACTCTTCGACTGATCTCAACTCCGGTATATTTGGGGGGGTTATCATCTGATGTCTTCAACTGCGCTAAATGTTTAAACCAGGTTTAACTATATGGGTAAACCTGGTCTAAGCATTTAAGTGGAGGTGATGAAATAGGTCCTTTAAATTCCCAGTCCGGTTTAGAAAAGATTTCTAGATGTAAATTGTCCTTGCCACACAATGTACACAATCTTGCATTTAGTTGCATCGAAGGCTCTCAATTGAAAACTTCAAAGAACGGAAATGCTCGTGTAAGAGCGTCAATGCCAGGCAGAAGAAGATACGAACATCTGATTAAAAACACCAAGTTATTTTTTATATTAAATTGGTTTCAATTGTGCATCTCAACTCAACTTTCAAGTTATCATTCTTCACAAAACGATCCAACCATCCCCTACGAAGCCGCACGTAAAACTTAAACACATGCATAGATGCTCAACTTTACCTATTCGTTGCCACCTCTCCCTTCGGCGGAGTGAGCTAGGTTCCCGATTCCGGAGCCAGAGCGACTTCAAGTTGCTTTTAATGCACCCTAGATCCTTGCTAAATCCGTTTTTGGCAAAAGATATGTCACTCATGGATTTGTCGGTCTGCCTTCCTCCAGCACAACCTACTGCGCTGCTGTGTGGCTGAGCGTGAGGGTGCGGGTAACCTTAAAAAAAGACGAAAGCTAGGAGCCCCTTCGTTAGAGACGACCTGTGTTCTCTTCCCATTTCTCCGGCTCAACCGAACGTTGCCTTTTTGTATGCGCTCTTGTATATCTGTGTGGTGTGTTCTGTGAGCGGAGGAACATCTTCAAAAAACACGAAAGCCTTGCTCAAGGAGAAGATTGTTAGGGATTTGGTGTGGAATAACGAGTTATACGCCAAGAAAATGATAAGGAAATGTCATTAGAACGCTGTCAAAATACTTTGTATTTGGAGGTAAGATGAGCACGTAATGATGAAAACCTTGTTGTATATATATACATACACAAAATAGAGACACATCCGTTTGCCTTTCGAGCCAAGCCTGAGTGAAGAGGTTCTCTTATCTGACGACAAGTTTTGCAAATGTTGAAGCCGCCGTACACGTAAACCGAGTGAGTGTAGATTTCTTGGCTGTGAAATGACTGCCGGAGACAAAAAGCGGAAGGATTTGTGAAGTACCTACGCGGCAATTATGTCCCGACCGGCGACGATGTGGGGTAAATGCAGTGGAAAAATAATGAGTGTAGCTCGGTTGGTTTGGCGGTGGTGCTGAGAGTTTGGGATATGGTTGTCTGAATTACTTCTTCTGTTGCGTTTCGTCGGTTCATGTGTAAGTTATCATACGACTGTTTTGTGGGGTTTTGCTAAGTGTACGATTTC
This sequence comes from Ochlerotatus camptorhynchus, assembly GCF_037179485.1. Classification (NCBI taxonomy): domain Eukaryota; kingdom Metazoa; phylum Arthropoda; class Insecta; order Diptera; family Culicidae; genus Ochlerotatus; species Ochlerotatus camptorhynchus. The sequence continues at coordinate 78,189 of NW_027040769.1, forward strand.
CCCTAATGACAAACCAGATTTCTAGTGGTTTCTTTAAATCGGCTTGGGAATGATTCAATGGAGTAGGGCATTTGGATCAGGCATGAAATTCCATCGACGATGTTTGTATTTAATTAATCACCGGAATGAAACAATCAGCTGGGCTTATTCGATAAAAATCTTCCGTGAAAATTCAACCAAACAACTGCCACCGGAGTATGTACCTAAACACATGCAGCAGAAATGGCCAAAACCCTTCCGTAGTTGTTTGCCGAAATCCTTTTTCAACAACGTGTGTCCTTGCATATGCATCAGGTGAGGAATTTGTGAATTAGTGAATGTGTTTGTGTGTGTGACAGCATGTGAAAAGGCTGCCGGCTGTTGCTGGCACATTCGAGATGATTCATATCTTGCCAGTTGAACCCCAGTGGAGGAAAATTGGTTTGCCTTTTGTACGGGTACGGGTTGGCATCAACGGCTTTATGGTAGCAGTGCTTCTACGGTCGGGTACAGTGTACGGTCCTACTCTCGTCCATGGGGACACAGAGCGGCCACCCGATAACGACTTCTGCTTTTTGTTGTGAACAAACGGTACGAATTTGTGTTTAATAGTGATTAAACTCGGCAACAGCCTGAATTGGATGGTGACAAATTGGGAGCATTTTGGCATGCAAACAAGATTAGGTGAGATGTTTAAGCATGGAAAGAATATGCCGCACCGAATTGGGTTATAATCTTTCAATATGGTCACTGGAAATCACATTCGTTAGAGAAATATGATTATTAAATGTTCAATCGTTAGGATTGAGAAGAACAATTTCTGTGTAATGTGCGCACCAATCTTAAGCAAATCGACAGCTATTCATGCTGTGTAATAATTGAAATCGTGGCCTTTTGATTTTTATGAACACGATAGCCTGATTAGGTCTAGGATATTAATGTATTCTCATTCCGTCGAATCTATTGTTCTGTCCAAAGTAATAAGGCCTGTTTGCCTACTGCCACTCGGTAGATTAATGGAATTAACGGAAGGAATCAAGATTTCGTTCGAGGAACGTGATTTAGATATGGGCTCCGGCGTTCTTCAACTTCTTCCAATTTAATCAGAATATTCCATTGGGCGACGTCGGAGTACCAACTATCATCAAATCGATATTCGTATGGATGATATCTCGAGAAGTAAAAATATCAACGGAAGGTTCAGGATTCTTGTGTTTATGTGGGATGCGAAAGAAAGCAAGTGTATTTTGAAACAGCTGGGGAAATCGAAGAACATAGCGCTGAATCGTTTACTAAGTGTGGAAAATGTTTGGGATCCTGTTTTTCTAAAACAGTACTTATTACGATTACTCGATAGAATATCCCGACCAGAGGACATCTCTAAATTTGGAACTGGTTACCCACTCAAAGCTCGCAACTTTAAGAAAATAAAGAAAAATAATATTAATTTTTATTTTATTTGGATAATACAATATAAGCATTTCCATTATAATGACAACAGCATGTATTTCAAAATGTAATAAAAACTTGTAAACTAATTTGATCTACTCGATCTGCTCTTAACTTGAGTGAAATCAAGTCAGCGTGTTGTATGATGTAAATAAACGCGCACTCACGCACACACACATGCTTGCTTGAACGAGCGAGGTTCTGGCTTGAGTGCTTCTCCTTGTACATGGTTCGGTTGAGTCAGTCTTTTTTTTATCTAGTTCGTTTATTTGTAAGGTTCAATCGCGTTAGCTTTACGGAGTCGATAATTCATTGTTCTTTGTTTGCAACAAAATTCACTTAATTCTATGTCTAGTAGGAGTTGGGCCGAATACTCGCGGCTTACTCGAGGTTAGAGGGGTACATTGTCGAAGGATAGGAAAAGAGGAGTTCGGGGTAGGGTTTCGTTGTCTCATCAGAGCGATGTCGCCAGTATGAATGGTAGAGTGGTTCTAGATTCGTCTGAAGTTCGACTGCCTATGGTGACCAGTGGGCGACGATGAGACTCATCGAGACGGGGGACAAGACAAACAAAAACTAATAAAGAGATACAAAAGACAAACGAATTAAATTCTTATACTAGACATTTGCAGAAACACATAAATCGACTGCATATAGCAGAGATCGCGGGTACCCAACACGTCTCTGATAGGAATATAGGGTTGTCTTCCTTGGGCCTCGAGGGTACTCAAAAGTCGCTCTCTGGCGGTGTCATTATTCGTACATTGCCAAACTGCGTGATGTCGTCATAACCGTTTCCACACCGACATATGTTTCTGTCCACGAGGTTTATTCTATTGAGATGCGCATCTAGCGAGTAGTGGTTGGACATAAGTCTACTCATCACGCGAATGAAGTCACGACTTAAGCCCAAGCCTTTCAACTCGAAAAGGTAATCTGACGCACTAAATGGTAAAGAGTCAGTCTTGTAAAAGATGTTGTAGGTAACGCTGCGTGTTGTGTGGCATGTGTAGTGTGTGATGGAACCGACTTTTGTGGCTTGCGTCGGTTCATGACATTGGCGCAGCCGGTGGAGACCAAGGTGTTTAGATTTGACGACTTGTGTTTGATCTTGAATCTTCACTCTGAACTGAGAGCCTTGTAAGCTCATATAATTAGTTGCAGAATGAGGTTTGATAACTGTTTAAATGAATCAAATCTATGAGGGGTTGGAAGCTTGTGTTTGCTTATTTGAATGATTTCGATTTTGCTGACTAGGTAATTTTGGAATTAGAGTAGGAAGTTGCTCAACAGAAGGATGTTTAGATGATTTAATCAAATGTATCTTCACTCTGAACTGAGATCCGTGTAAGCTTATATAATTAGTTGCAGAATGAGGTTTGATAAACGTCTAAATGAATCAAACCTATGAGTAGTTGCAATCTTTTTTTTTTTTTTTTTTTATATTGATTTATTTGTACAGGCTCAATCGAATAAACTTTACAGAGCCGAGTTATCATTTGCATTATACATGATTCATGTCTTAAATCTAGAGTTAAAGGAATTGAACCGATTACTCGCGGTCGTCTCGAGGTTAGTGGAGATTTACAATTTTTTGGATGGGGAAAGGGAGAAGGAGGTTTGAAATATGATTTATTATACAAATATTTAATTAATCCTAAAACATGAACTTATTTCTATTCATCTTGAACGCACAATACACAAACTAAACACAAGGTTAATCAAACTTACAATCTAAGGTTAGTGTTCTTAAAGTAAACATATATGAGTTTCATAAACTCCAGATCACGTCTAGCCAAAATATCCCGAACTGGAACATTAGGTTGTCTACCTCGAGCCCGAAGGGAATCGCATAGCTCAGATCTGACTCCACGATGCTCAGCACAAGACCAAAGGATGTGATCGGCGTCTTGGTAACCTTGTCCACATTCACAGAGATTGCTGTCTCCCAGCCCAACACGAAACAAGTGAGCGTTTAACGAATAGTGATTGGACATGAGGCGAGACATCAGACGAATGAAGTCTCGACCCACATCCAACCCCTTGAACCAAGGACTCTTCGACACCTTAGGGATGATCGAGAATAGCCATCGTCCCAAACTTCCTTCACTCCATTTATTTTGCCAGCTGGCGAGCGACTGTTGACGATAAATGAAGAAAAATTCATTGTAGGCGATTTGTCGATCGTAAATATCGCCTTGCATAGCGCCCACCTTAGCAAGTGAGTCCGCCTTCTCATTGCCCGGAATCGAGCAATGAGATGGGACCCATGCAAAGGTGATGACAAAAGATCTTAAAGATAAAGCACTCAGAAGCTCTCGGATTTTCATGAGAAAATACGAGGAGTGCTTTACCGGCCTCATGGATCGAATAGCCTCGACAGAACTGAGACTATCCGTAAAAATAAAATAATGATCTGGTGCAAGTGAGGCGATCGTTTCTATCGTATAATGTATTGCCGCCAGCTCAGCAACATATACGGAACAAGGAGCTTGAAGCATTCAAGAGGCGCTATGAAATTCGTTATAAATACCAAAACCAGCGGACGCCTCTATTAATGATCCATCTGTGAAGAACGATCTTGCGGAATCAACTTGGCCAAACTTTGCAGCGTAAATTGACGGAACAATCATGGAACGATGATGTTCTGGGATCCCACGAATCTCCCGCGTCATGGATAAATCAAAACTAACTGAATTGCCGAAGTCGGAGAAGCATACACGATGAGGATTATGCTGTGAAGGGCTGACATCCTGAGTTATGTACACGTAGTACAATGACATAAAACGAGTTTGAGGGTTTAGCTCAAGAAGCTTCTCAAAGTTTTCGATTACCAGTGGGTTCATAACTTCACAACGGGTGAGGACAATTCCGAAAACCGATCCGATAGTGGCAACATGCCCGCCAACACTTCGAGACTCATCGTATGAGTCGAGTGCATGCATCCTAACGCGATACGAAGACAGCGATACTGGATCCGTTCCAGTTTGATGATGTGAGTTTTAGCCGCCGACTGGAAGCAAAAACTACCGTACTCTAAAACCGATAAAATCGTTGTCCGGTACAACGTTAGAAGATCTTGCGGATGAGCTCCCCACCACGTTCCGGTAATTGTTCGGAGAAAATTGATCCTTTGTTGGCATTTTCGTCTCAGATACTCAATGTGGGATCTCCAGGTGCATTTGGAATCGAACCAGACCCCAAGATATTTGAAAGACATGGAATGAGTGATCGGTTTACCCAAAAGTTGAAGCTTTGGTTGTGCTGGGCTATGCTTCCTAGAAAAAACGACCAACTCAGTTTTCTCCGTGGAGAATTCGATACCTAGCTGGATAGCCCAAGTAGACAAATTGTCTAAGGTATCCTGTAAGGGTCCTTGCAGGTTGACCCCTTTGGGCCCTGTCGTAGACACTACGCCATCATCTGCAAGTTGTCTCAACGTGCAGTTGTCACTTAGACAATTGTCAATTTCTCTGACATAGAAATTGTACAAAAGGGGGCTTAAACATGAGCCCTGGGGGAGACCCATGTAACTAAATCGAGAAGCTGTAGAGTTTCCATGAGAAAAGCTCATGTGTTTCTCTGACAGCAAATTGTACAAAAAGTTATTAATTAATGGGGAAAGGCCACAAGCGTGGAGTTTGTCTGAAAGGACTTCAACCGATACTGAATCAAAAGCCCCCTTAATATCCAAGAACACAGAAGCCATTTGCTCTTTTTTAGCAAAAGCCAACTGGATTTCTGTGGAAAGCAACGCGAGACAGTCGTTCGTTCCCTTACCCCTACGGAAACCAAATTGAGTATCTGAGAGTAGGTGGTTCGTCTCAACCCATTTGTCGAGGCGAAAAAGGATCATTTTCTCCAACAATTTTCGAATGCACGATAACATCGCGATGGGACGATACGAGTTATGATCTGACGCGGGTTTTCCAGGCTTTTTAATGGCTATAACTCTCACTCGCCTCCAATCATCTGGAACAATATTGAACTCCAGGAACTGACAAAACAAGTTCAACATGCGCCTCTTAGCGACGTCTGGGAGGTTCTTCAACAAGTCGAACTTGATCCTATCAGCCCCCGGAGCCGAATTGCGACACGAAAGGAGCGCGAGTGAGAGCTCTAGCATTGAAAAAGGCTGGCTGATCTCGTCTACCGAATTCGTCGTTTCGCGAGGAATCATCTGTGCCGGCACGGAATCAGGACATACTTTTCGCGCGAACTTAAGAATCCACCGATCCGAGTACTCCTCGCTCTCGTTGTTTGAAGACCGGTTACGCATCCTTCGCGCCGTGTTCCAAAGCGTATTCATCGACGTTTCGCGCGATAAACCGTCCACGAATTGCCGCCAGTATCCGCGTTTCTTGGCTTTGATGAGGCTCTTGAGTTCGTGTTCAAGAGTCGAGTACGCTTCGAAATACTCGGGTGTTCCGCGTTTCCGGAAAAGCTTAAACGCGTCGGACTTTTTACGATAAACCTCAGTGCATTGCTGGTCCCACCAAGGGGTAGGAGGTTTCCTACGAAAAGACGTTCCTGGAACCGGCCGAGTTTGAGCTCGAAGCGCGCTGTCCAAGATCAGATTGGAGAGGAAGTTATATTCCTCCAACGGTGGAAGCTCTTCTACCGACGACACGGCTTCATCTATCGCGGTCTTGAACGTTGTCCAATCGATATTACGGGTGAGGTCGTACGCGACGTTAACGGATTCCGACGAATTGAACCCACTGGCAATCGAAATGCCGATCGGCAAGTGATCACTACCGTGGGGATCCTGGATCACATTCCACGTGCAATCCAACGATAATGAATTAGAGCAAAGTGTGAGGTCTAATCTACTTCCATTTGAGGATGGACCAGCCAGACGTGTTACTTCTCCATTGTTAAGAATTGTCATATTGAAGTTATCACAGAGGTCATATATCAAAGTAGAACGGTTATCATCATACAGTTCCCCCCAGCCTGTACCGTGGGAATTAAAATCTCCCATAATCAACCGTGGAGTAGGAAGAACTGAACAGATATCTGAAAGTTGTTTTTGACTAATCGAAACTCGGGGAGGAATATAAACAGAAGCAATACAAAGGCTCTTGCCTTTAACAAAAGCCTGACATGCGACAACTTCAATACCTGGAAATTGTGGAAGATTCACTCTATAGAAGGAATGGCACTTTTTGATCCCCAAAAGTACTCCTCCTCCACGCGAATCCTCACGATCCAGTCGAATAATGTTAAAATCATGAAAAGGAAGATCGATATCTGAAGAGAGCCAAGTTTCACATAGAGCAAATGCATCACAATCATTATTGTGAACCAAAAACTTAAACGATTCTATCTTAGGAATAAGACTTCGACAATTCCACTGTAGAACAGTGATCAAATCCCCGACCTCGTTTGGAAAATTATCCATCGAAGGAGATGATTGCTGCAAGGAGGGGCCACTTCAATGTCAACTGCTTCAAGAGGGTTTTCACAGTAGGAAGCATTGCCAGAACAATGCTTTTCAGAGGATCAGAAATATCGAGGTAATTGAGGATACTGTCCACAATGTTATCAAATGAGAACAACCCAGATGAAGAAGGGGCTTGTGTTCTGAAAATTGGGGCATCGGGGGTTTTGGATGTCCCCGGGAGAGGTGGAAAATCCTGGGTATAATCAGTTCTGCGGAATCCAGGAGGAGTAGAAGTCTCCTTTTTTCCACCACTCCTTGATTTGGGCAAGCTGATTTGGGGTTCTTGATCTGCAACTTTCCGCGAACGGATGCGTTTTCGTTTCCGGGCAGAACCTTCCGGAAAACTGAAAGAAACTCCCTCCTCAGCCAAGTCAGAGCCAGACTCGTCATCTGACAAAAGAGCGAAGGGATTTGTTTCGTTGGTCGATGGCTTGGCTGTCTTAAGCATTTCTGCAAAAGACCGCCTGGAACGTTCTTTAAGAGAGCGCTCTAGTTTTTCCCCGCGTTGTTTGTACACCGGGCATGACGAGAGACCATGAGGAGTTCCCTTACAGTACACGCATTTTGGTGCAGTGACTGTGCAGGCGCCATCCTCGTGCTTCTCCCCGCATTTGGAACAGCGTGCCTTGCTGCCACAGTGGGACGCCGTATGTCCCAACTGCTTACAGTTTTGGCAGTTCATGACCCGGGGAACGAACAAGCGCACAGGTAGTCGAAGTTTTCCCAGCTCGATGTAGTGAGGAAGGGCTGAACCAGAAAAGGTCACACGGAACGAGTCTGTGGGGGTAAAACTCTTTTTACCCTCGCTGACAGATACTGAGCCCAGTTTTTGGACATCCAGTATCTTCACCGGGGGGAGCAAGGGGTTCTTGAAACGGCCAACCGCCTGCTTCTCCAAGATCTCGGGGGTCAGACTCGCTTCGGTGACCACACCTTCGATCTCCAACAGTTGTTGCAATCTTATATTTGCTCAGTTTAAAGATTATATATTTGAAATGATAACCGAAATTTGAGAAATTATTGGATTTGTATATTTGTTGATATGAGTATGGATGAGTCATCAATCAATCAAACGCTGCGTGTTGTGTAGCATGTGTAGCGTATGTTCGAACCGGCTTTTGAGGATTGCGTCGGTTCACAAAAGGATGCACGAAATAGTAGCTACAAGTGATTGTTTTGCAACGCTTAGTAATAGTTATAAAATAGACCATTCAGCCGGAGTAAACTGTTAACATTGTGAGTAGAAGCTTACTGCATGACATAGAAATTTCAGGATGATCATGATTCTTCTGAAATCTTCACTGCTAGTTGTTCAAGTATTCATAACTAGGGGATTTGGACTTGGTTAGCTGAATATGTAAGAAGTTTGAGCTATTTAAATAAAACCACAGCCCTTTCTTAGAACGGGACAGAATTTTAAAATTTTAGTCCTAAATCTTTAATTTCCTCCCAAGCTTAAGTTTCCAAAACATTGTTATCAGTACATTTAAAATAATGGTGCCGCGTCTACATGGGCAACCTGTGCATGACACAGGAGCAAATAATAAAAAAATGTGCATTTAGATTTATATATGATTTCTGGTCACATTATAGCTATACTTCTATACTCCGGACCACAAGTTATCATTTATACACTATTTTATAGTATGGCTCAATTAAATCTACGACCTAGGATTAAATTCAGCTCCGATGGTCTGACTTATGCATTGACTTCTAAACATCTCGATATCACTACCATGACAAAACTCGTTAAATAGTGCTCCTAAAAGCGAGCTTTTTTGGTGGTGGGTGCCATCGTTTATTAATCGTAAATTCTTGATAGAGCTGGAATTAGGGCGTAACAGCTTTTGTAAGCAACGACTTCTTTCGATGATTTCTCAAAACTCAAGGCACGCTCACGCAAACCAACATAACCAATCCCAAGTAACAAATCTAGAGCTGCTTGGCTATATTCAAAATTTATAAAGGTTTTATTGCAGATGCAACCATTACCTACAGCTTTATGACGGTCATATACAATGCAAGTCATGAAACATTCTTATAGCTATCTACAAAACCCCTATAAAGCTAATTAAAAAACCAACTGATGCTTATGCTATTTTCACTTATGAAAGGTTTTATGATTGCTTTGAAGTGTACAAAAAAGTAATATAAATTGCCCTTATAAAACCAAAAAATAAATCCTATCGTTGCTTTATAAGTAAGCGCAATAAAACTAGTTGGCCATGAAACAGTTATTTTAAAACAATTATAAGCATTCAGTTGCAACTTGTCAGAAATGTAAATAGGTGGTTTATTTTTACAACATAGAAAAGAATAAAAACTTTCCGGTACTTCCAAGCGGAGCGCAAAGAAAATCAACAAAATTGTTAGCATGAGCATGAAAACATTTCGTGTATACGTATACGCGACGTAGTGTGCGTAAGAAAAACGTCAGCAATCTCCATGATTCTTCCGTTCTCGCTCGCATATACATGGGGTGACACGGTCGAATCTTGGTCGAAATACATGGAATGGTGACAGTCCTAGGTTGAAATCACGCATAACTTTTCATAAAGGTTAATGTACCATTCCAAACTTTTCTAAATGTTTTTAAAATTCATCGGTTGCACCCGTAGAATAGGAATATACATTTGCCCTCAAATAAAAAAATTAATTCAAGCTGAAAATTGCATAAGGTCCTAAGTAATATTGACAGATTCGCTTCGTCAACTTTCTCTTTGCATCCCCACGGTCATGTAAAGACATTCCCAGGTATTTTCAGCACATAAATCGATAAAAGAAGCTTTTATCTAGCATCCAATACGACAAACACATCAAGAAACGGTTCTGTGAATAAGTTATTAACGAAAGAGAAAGTCGACGAAGAGAATCGATCAATGTTACTTAGGACCTAATGCTAAGTTCAGCTTGAATTGCTCTTGTAAAAAAAATAGTTCTCGTAATAAAATCATGCATTATCCTTTTCTGTTCTGCTTTCATCCCATGCACACTGGGCCAGGAATGCAACCTAGCGGAGCAAAATTAATAACTCCGAAATGAAGCAATTTTTTTTCTGTTATTTCACATAACTCGAAAACAGTAGGCTGTGAAGTTTTAACGTATTAAGAAAAGTTGTTTATTTTATCAAGATAACCAACTTTGACAAAGTCGTGAAGTCTTCGAAACACAAATTCAATGCATTAAAAAAAGTTATAGAAAAAAAAAACATGTTCCACTAAAATGAAGAAATCTACAAAACACCAAAATATACCTCTCTCAAATTTTGATATTTTGTTTATCGAGTATTGCTTAATTTTTGCTGAAAATGTCAAAATTGTGTTTTTTTTCTCGTTTTTTCAACAATGTCTTTGAAATTTGAAGCTTAATCCAGTATGTTTCTTCACAAAAGCTATTTATTTAATGTATTTTCATAAGAGAAAAATATAACATTATAAAGCTGTAAGCAAAAAAACCGAAACAGAAAAAAACCATATTTTCAAGATTTTTTTCTTTAACTCCATATAACTTGGAACCAGTAGACTGTGGAAATTTTACGTCTTTGAAAGACCTGTTCATTTTGTCAAGATAAACAACTTTGTTCAAGACATCAAGTTTCCAAAACGTCAGAGAAAGAAGTTAGATTGTGACACCATCTTTGCGGAAGAGTTTTGAACTATTTGTTTATGTCAATAGATGGTCCTTATTATGATTAGAAATTTTGCCGAAGACACCAAGTCGCGGAAATGCTTCGTTTCGGAGTTATTAATTTTGCTCCGCTAGGTTGCATTCCTGACCCAGTGTGCAATGTAAGCATTAGACATTTTAAGAAATTGCGCTTGGTGTTTTTCTTGCCTGCTGTCTTCTGTCGCCATATTGTCATTATGAAAATGCCATTAGCCTTGGAATAAAATCCAAGAAATTTCAATAAAATAATGGCTAAATAAGAGATCCGAAATGATTTCCAGTGTGCATTGGTATGAATTTATGTATTGAGATCTGTTTTCTGTAAAATTAAGGTGATTCCATCAAATTCATTTAATTTCTGAAACAATCTTTTTTGTTAACTTGAATTATTTTGGAGGCGCATTTATTTAACGCTCATATTATCTCAATATACACGATAACATTTCAAGCGCATATGTTTTGGAACTTCTAAAAAGTAATATATTTTCTTTAAGATTTTCACTAATGTCGCCATGAAACAAAATTGATTGCATGGTGATCTTGACACCAACACTCAAACCTATTTTAACCGCTAAAGATTTCCATTTGGTTTCAGCAGAACAGAACAACAACAAGCTAATTTATGGCGGTTGCTTTGAAGCCAATACAAATTAAATTGGCTTTATAACTGATTTTCACCAAAGCGTCATAAAACTGCTTGGATACAATATTACTCTTATAGAGGCTATGAGAACCTTTTGTAGAGTATGAGGCTTCCTGACAAAAGGTTTTAAGACAGCTTTATTGTGATTCTCAAACATGCTTTATAAACCTTATCAAGAGTGGTCCACTAAGCTGTATGACGATCTTATAGCGGTTATCAAAAGGTTGTGCTGGAGCTATTAATTTTATTGGCGGTTTTATGAAATTGATCTCAATAACCACTAATAGAGTGCAATAAAACAAGAAATGCTACTTGGGATGGGAAGGGGAAGTCTTCCTCTACCAGATGGTGACGCAGATTTGAGTAAGCGAGCCTTGGCTTTCTAGAAATCATCGAGAGTCATTGTTTACAAAAGCTGTTACGCCCTAATTCCAACTCTATCTAGAATTGTGATGTAAGCTAAGTGATTGCCAGAGCTTCTATTACCTGGACATCAAATTAAATCATGCCTGAAACATACCACAAGTTGCCCACAATTAATGGTGCTTTGCACCACTAATCTTATTTGAAAACAAGCACGCGCTAAACAGGAGCAACAAGGAAACAGCAAAGTGGTACACTTTGGACATGTATCATACTTGCAGAGTGGCTTGAATGTGTGAGTTTGAATTAGATGAACATTGGTGATGTATGGGTACCTAGAGCGTGCACTTCTCGCTGTGCACTTGGAAATCTGATTATAGACAAACAGAGTAAAGCTGGGTTTAGACAAGGCAAGTCAATTGATCAACTCAGTTGAATTCAATTGGCTTGAAAAGTTGAGCCTGGTTCAACTTTTTTCAATTCAAGTGAGTTGTTCAAGTCAGTTGAATGGCATGGTTTACACGTTCAATTTGCGTTCAAGTCAGTTGAATTCAACTGACTTGATCAATTGACTTGCCCTTTCTAAACCCAGATTAACAGAGGAAGGGAGTTCAAAAGCTTTCTCAAAATTTATCACCTTCCCGTGTAGGAAGAGAAAATATTACACGCTCTCACTCTCTTGCTCAATGCTCTCAATTACCGATGGTTGCGCCAGTTGCGTCTTTTAAAACTTTGTGCTTTTTATGGTTCATTCAAATAGTATTGTTTTGATGAATGACGTGTACATTAATTCAAGTCTACTACTCGTGGGGATTAATGAATTTTCTTTAGATTTTGAAACTGTCTTCTACTAACAAAAGATGTTTTCGGAAGTGTTTGACTGTCATTCTTCATTACACTCCTCGACTGTTAGCCTTGTAATAAACACGAGAATAAATTTTATATAAGATATGAAGTTCTGCCGGTCCCGATAGTGTTTTTGATTAACGTGGGCATACTTTGGTTCGCTTGAAATGAAACATGTAAGTTTTGTCTATATAATTTGATAAACCCTTTTCAAATGATATGCGAGGTCTAAGGCTCGCACACAAATATTGACATCAGAGCATAAGCATAAATATGAAAAAAATAATTTCCGTCGCGTGACGGCCATTGCCGAGATGTCAGCAGCGAGCCACATCTCGTAGGGCATCGGAGTAGGCCAAAAAACGGTGGCGTTAATTATATGACTGAACATTAATTTGTAAGAAACATTACTTGCACGAAGTGTTACTTGTCAGAACATCAGTGCCTGCTTATTGATCATCAATCAATGTGTTAATATAAATAATAAGCAATGATTCAATACTGTGTAGTATGATGTCCCAAAATAACGATGTTTAAAAAACAAACTTTTGTATCACGGCAACTCTGGGAAATTTTGTTTAGATGTAAAAAGTCTCAGTTTTTTTTTAGTCGCATTTTCTTAGCTTAAAACGAACTTCTTTCTAATTATTGAAAATCTAGTGAAACTCAACCCTTTTATATTTTTAAATATACCTAGGGTCCATATTACAAGGAAAACGTATTCTTTTTGTGTGTAAAAAAAATTGTTACATTTTTGAGTTCCTTAGAAGGCATTTAATCATCGAAAAAGAGAATCAATCAAAGTGCTATTAATAATCTAATAAAACATTTTTTTTACGATGAACAAGATTTCCAACGTAAGTATGGCCCTATGTTGAAATCTCGCTAATATATTCACGATTTACTGAAGGTGGAAAACAAATTTTTGCACACATTTTAATTTCTAATCAATTTTCAGTTGATCCTTATTATTGTTTTCAGTTGATAACTAATCAATGACATATTTCTTTGGAGAATTATTTTCAAGATTTCTATTCTTGTTTACAGGATTAGTCGATGGCCAGACTAGCTCAATTCTCCTGCCAATCCTAGTTCGCATTCTCAAACTTGTAACCCCTAAGCAACATATCCAAGAGCTGCCGTAATCCATGGGGTTATTTTTACACCACGTAGACACCTACAGGGAGATGGTCATGTTGACGAGTGTCTACGGTTCATACACATTTTCGTACAGTGTATTAGTTTTGGTCCTATTGGTCCTTTAATTTGCCCTATCATAATTTTCAAATACAGTCAACTCTCCACAACTCGATATTACATAACTTTTTTTTAGCTCGATAGACTCTTTGGTCCCTTTTTTTACCCATGCATTGTACTCTCCATAAGTCGATATTTATTCTATTTGAAGCCTCCTTTGATCGATGTTCTATGTAGTGTTATTTTGATTCTATTGACTTCTCGACACAAGATCTCACTAATACAACCTAGCTAGTGTACCCGTGTAAAATCGATTTGTTTATTATTTTCAACCACGAAATCAGCTGTCAAAGTGTTCGACTTGGCAGCGGTTTGTTTTTTAAAGGTGGCACTTCTAAATTATGTGATGTTGATGGTAAAAAAAACATGATTGCTGGTGATCATATTGAGCAAACATGACCAAGAATATGCTGCTGGTATTTCGGGGAAATAGTCCGTACCTTTGATGTATACCGGGACCTATCATGAGATCTTTCAGCAAGGTTCTATTCAATGCTCAGGGCGGATTCTGGGTTAGTAGGCCAAACGGCTATTAGGTCGAATGGTCACTATGCCTAATTCTGGAAAATGATTTCTTAACTGAGAGGTTAGCACATATCATCGGTTAAAGACGTGTGGGTGAGAAAATTTGCAATATTTCTTAAAAGTTGCGAAGAAAATTTGCTCGTTTTAATAAGAGAATAACCAGCAAATAATATAACGATTAATAAGCCTATTCCATACTGGACTCAAATTGTCAACAATTATTCCGGCTCATGTCAGGAAGAAGAAGAAGACAAAACTACTATGAATTTCAGGCTCCCTACTACCTGAAAAAACCTGGAAACGGGGAATCCTCCGAGAGTTTATTTTTTTTCTGGAAAACCTTGAAATTTCAGGAAATGTAATCATTAATCAGGAAATATTCATATTTTCTTACTAAGGATTTTAATATAAATAATATAAAACATTTAATTATGCAAAAATTTAAATTGCTTATTATTATTATTCTTATTTTCTTTCATTCATTGAACATTGACCTTTTTTTTTAAATTCTTGTCTCAAAAATAATTATGCTTGGAAAAATTTTCAAAAGCGGCGCCGGTGGTGTAGTGGTAAGCGTGGCACGCTTGCCGGTATTGACCATGTAAGTATTAATTCACCAGATTTTGTACACTGAGAATGGATTGCTAAAACCAAGGCCCATTCATATGATTCTTTGTGCAAATTTCGTTGGATCTGGTCAATCACGGTGTAGCAACTACGAAATATATGTTCGAAAAAACTCTTGCTCAGCGGCACCGGTTGTGTAGTGGTAAGCGTGATTATCTCTCACTCCAGCAGGCCTGGGTTCAATCCCAGTTGGCGCCGCTGAGATGTTCTGAGGCATAACATCTCTAATCACGCCTTTCTTCGGAATGGAAGTAAAGCCGTTGGTCCCCGGTTCATGAGTTTATGAGTCGATAGGTAGGGTTCAGGTGTGGAAGCTGCCTCCCTGGCGTCGGTAGTATTGGTGATCAGCACGGAAAACAAGATCAACGGAAAAAAAAAAATCAAGGAGAATTTTTTTTTTCAGGATCTTATTTCGTAGGTATTTTATAGATCACAGATTTGAAAAAAAAAACATCAAGATTAAGGTTCTTGCATAATTTTCAAGACTTATGATAATTTCAAATAAACTCATTCTAAGGAAGTTCTGGGAAGAACTGTGAGAAAAAAACGTCAAGTGCAATCTGCTTTCAAGGTAGTCGAGATGCTATGGAAAACCTGAATACCAAAGTAGTTCTGAGTAGAATTCCACGTAAACCCTATATAGGATTAGACATAAATTTTAATGAAAATTCAAACGGATTTCTGAAATTAATTCCTAAGGTATTGTGAAGAGGTATACAAGGAAATTCAAAGAATAATTCCAAAAGACTTCTAAGGATAATTTAAAAAAGTTTTAAGGAATCATGTTCTGGTGCTAATTTTTAGAGAATTCAAAGGAGAAGTCCAAGGGAAATGTGAGGAAAATTTCAAAGAATATTTGGGGTTCATAAAAAAAAGTAAAAATAAATCCCTTGAAAGAATACATAGGATTTTCTGGAGTATAAAAAGTGAATCGTGAGAAGAACTCCAAGTGAATTTTCCGGAGAAATTTCCGGGGAATTCCTAGATAATACAGCATAAATTTTTAGTAATTTGAAGAGAATTTCAAATTTAATTAAAAGAGTGTTTTCTGCAGATGATTTTTAAAAGAAATTGAGCAAATTATAAAAAAAAATCCAGTCAGAGGTATAAGATGAATTCAAGCAAATTCTTCGTAAACTACTGAATAAATCCTGTTAACATTTCCGAGCGTATCAGGGTGATTCCAATAAAGTTTTTTTTTTTGAGTTATTGGA
Organism: Ochlerotatus camptorhynchus; assembly: GCF_037179485.1. NCBI lineage: Eukaryota > Metazoa > Arthropoda > Insecta > Diptera > Culicidae > Ochlerotatus > Ochlerotatus camptorhynchus. Next base: position 94,204 of record NW_027040769.1, read on the forward strand.
CAAAAATAAATAATCAAGATCCGGGATTTGGAATTTTTTGGCGTAGGACTACGTCTTTGATTTATATATGGGGGTACACTTTGTGAAAACCGAAAATGGAAAATGTATATAAATTATGAAAGATTTGCAACCTTTATATCTCAGCTGCCCCTGGACCAATTTCAATAATGTTATCACCAATTGATCAGAAATATTCCTACGCATCGATAACAATGATTGCGACTGTTGATTTTCAACAATAAACTATTGAAAATGTGGTAAAGATCAAGCATTGTCCAAAAGCGTCGAAGCAACTAACAAATCCACCAATTACGTACATGCATATGCTGCTTCCCCAATATCGTCATCAGAGAGTCGTTAGTAGACGAAACAAGTTTAAGTGGCATTCGTCTCCGATTTTCTGGCGTATGCGAATAGGGAGGATACAACTGCGCAACATTTTGCACACACATGACACATCACACAAAATGCTCTCCAGAGTTGTAATCTTGTAACCAAACATGGAAGTAGGGTTGCAAGTGATTTCGATCGATTCTCTTCATCGACTTTCTGTTTCGTTTATAACTCGACGTCAAACACATTCATTGATTCGTTTGTTGTTTTGGATAATAGAAGTGCATAGCAGAAATAGTGCGAAGCCAGCGCCGGTGATTTAGTGGTAAGCGTGACTGCTTTCTCACGCCAATGGGTCTGGGTTCAATCCCAGCCGAGGTCGGAGGGATTTTTCTGAGGCATAAAAATCTCGGCCCATATGTGGTTTGAATGGGTGTGATATCCTACGCAGGTGTGGAAACTGCCTTCCTGCACATTCGATTGCCGTCAATGGATGGAAATTGATGTCCGTCGGTGATTGGCACTAGATTGCGGAACAGAGACCGACGTTAAATAAAGGAAAAAAAAAAAAAGAAATAGTGTGAAATTGGTTAGTGAAGCCATGGTCATCAAAAGAGGTAACCGATGAAGATAATTGACTTTCACCCCGCTGCCTTTAAGCCCCTTAATTCAGTCGTTGTCATAGCAATGATAACTAGCATCGCACCGGTTTTGGTTCTTGGGTTGCACTTGCTGGTTGCAATTCTGCTGTTCGACATTTTCGAAGGACCACCAAAAAACATGAAATCCCACGCAACACGAGAAAAGGGCCTATCATTGTTGATCGATTCTCTTTATCGATTTTCTCTTTCGCGAACAACCTGACTGCAAATGAATTTCCCATTCAGTGTGTTGTTTCAGGCGCAGGCTAACATCATCTTCTATCGAACTATGCTGCGAGCTTAGCAAGAAATTCGCATATGTTGCCGTGGTAAATCAAAAAGAAAGTCGATGAAGAGAATCTAACAACGAGGATAGGCCCTTTTCAAATGTTACGCGAGTGTAATTTAATTACGCTTTTTTTTTAGGGATGCCTAACAGTCCAATTATTCGATTAACGATTAATCGTAAAGATTTTCCAGCTATTCGATTAAATATTTATCAAATTTACAATTACTCGAGCACGAAACCAACATCTCTTCTTATTTCTACTCGTTTTATTTAGCGCAGTAGAGAAAACAAACAAAAGTATTAATTTATCTGAACAGGCTTGGAAAAGAACCATGACGTGAAACAGGATCATAAAATCGCCGAAATAAGAGTTAAGCGTGTTTCTGCTAAAGGCTAAGATTTACCAACTTGTTGAGAGAAGGAGTTTAACGAGAAAAACTAAAAATGGGAGGAGCTGTAGCTGGGTGGACACTGACATCCTGCGGCCTTTCAAACTGTCGCAAACACCAGTTCATCCCTTGTCCAGCAGCAGACGGGCCGATACTATTGCGAGTGCCTATTCATTAAACCGAAGAATATGGGATTGTCCGGTCCGATTTGCTGATCCAGCTGCCTACACGTCATCATCATCTTCCAAAGGCTTTAAGTCTGTGCTTTTCAGGGTCACCAAGATTTTTCAAAAGAGGTAAAAATTTCTGAACATGTCCCAACTAAAATTCATATCAAAAAGTTCTTCTCAGGGCAATCATATTCATACTAAAGTGTATAAACTGAGAGACCCCGCTTAAATTCTAATTCCCACACAAAACACAAGCTACTGCTGTAGTTAACAAATAACATTTATTATATAAGACCATGTAGTTCTACGTCACCATTGCATACAGCGCCATAGGGCTGTCCCTTGTAGTTTTTTTTTTTTTTTACATAAATTAATGAATTTTGAGATTTCTTGTTTAAACAATTTTATAATCCTGAATTGAGGAAAATCTCCAAGACTCAGGTAGTTTGATTTGAAAATATTCCAGACATGAGGAAATTTCCAAGATTCGGGAACGTCCAAATAATCTGAACCAATATCTAAGCGTTTAAAATCTTAAAAACATAACTGTGTAAGAAAGTTCGTCAAAATTTAATTAAGTCTAGAGTAATGACCGGCATTAGGCCGGCTGGACACTAGACTGATGCAAAATTTGAAATTTTCGCTCCACAGTGCTCAAACGGTTCCAAATTGATTATTCTCCCAAAATTTGAACTCATTTAGTGAGAAACTGACTTAGCACAAACCATTTGAAGTTTATATGGGAATTACTATGGAGCAACCATAATTTCGGTTCATATCTATCTCAAAATTCACCAGTTCATTCTACATTAGAAAATGATAGCTGACCTTGTTGAAAATTTAATCAGCAACAACTTTGTTAAATACCACTTTTCGATCAAATGTAAGGAACAAAAATTATTAATGATTCAAGTCACTGATGTCTTATGATTATGCTCAATCAACTGTTCAGCAGGCAACATTGGTATTCATGGCGCGTAGAATAGAGGACAAAAATCATGGCTACTATGTCACACTGCAGAATACAGTGTTGCCCACAATACAGTTGCTTAATCTTGCCATAAGATTATCAATCTCTCAAACAATTAATAACTATTTAATTTGACGTTTGGCTCAAAAACTTTCTGCAAAATTGTAGCTTATAAAAATTCCCATAAAAATAGCAATAGAATTTGTTAACAGTACAATATGTAAAAAGATTAGAAGTTTGTGTGTATTGGCTTAATATAATAAATCTGATTAGTTAGAACTTCCATAAATGCTTTCTTGCACCATTTTTCATAATCATATGAGTAAGTTAGGCCAGATACTCCAATTATTTTTCTTTAAATTATTCACGATAAAAAATATTTTGTTTATTCTATAAAACGATACTTCTTTAACTCGATGGTGCCTTCAGTTATGGAGAGTTGGCTGCATTTTTCATTTTTTACAACATTTATTTCGATACAAGTTTATTTTGCCATTAATCTAGGCAACAAAAAACATGAAATCTTATTTCAAATTTAATTTAGGCCCTAGGACTAAATATTGGAGCACTAGTGGCATAGCTGGCTCACTTACCATAGATGATTTCTGACGCAGGAGGAGCAGGCGTAGTTACTAAGCGGTTCCTTAATGAAAAAAGAATTAAGTGACTTTTTACCAGATTCTTTGTATTTTTTAAAGAGATTTCTTGCACCATTCTTAAAACTTGAACCACTGTACAACGAAAATGTATGCAGAAACACTTCACCAGTCCTAGTAGAACAGCTGTGTAACTAATTTCAATCATATTCAATTTAAAATGTTTTTTGTAACAGAAATGCACTACAGGAATGCATTTCGATATAGAAGGACACATGTACAATTGTATACATAGCCCCCTTAGATTCTCCAGAGTTAAATTTAGTATAGATACATAGTAAAATATTCAGCTCCATTCATCGGGGATCGCTGCCTGTAAAGCCACACAACATTTCCCCAACCTAACAAAAAACAGAACCTCAAAGCCAAAACACTGAAAAAATTCCGATCACAATCGCTTTCTGTCTTTCACTGTTACTGTGAGCTGTTGTTACTGGTCCCACCGGGCAACCAGCGGTGGATCGTCTGTCTGGCCGTTCGATGGTTCCATTATGTTTGTACAGCTGAAAATTTCCTGTAAAAGTCAAACAACTCATCCGGCCGGCCCAGCCAGTAGTGTGCTGCTTTTCTGGTGTTTTGTATTTAGCATTTTGGAAGAACCGGACAATTTGGAAAAACGAACACAGAGAAGGAAAATAAAACAAGCACTACTGACTGTGGCAGCGATCCGATCGGTATCGTTTCTCACGCCATCGGCTAGTGCTGACTGACTGACCACCAGACCAGGCCGATGGATGCGGTGTGGAGGAAATAAAAACTCGTTGCTGGAAAAATGTAAACACAAATTTAAAAATAGTACAACAAGAGAGCAAAAACGAATAACGATCCTGGACACACGGAAGCGAAAATAAGATTGGAATCGAGATTTTTCATATCAACACATAACATCGACGAATGTTTGAATGCAAAGAAAGAAAACATCCACTAACATGTTTGGAAAGAGGATTGGTTTTTGTTCGCGTTGATTTATACTACTGTTTCATGTTGACTGTTTGAACATATTTTTTGTGTGTTAACACTGTGTTGGTTAATGTGGTTGCTGTTTGCGATTTAGAACTGCGACATTTAATATCTTGGTATGAGGGTTTTCTAATTTTAATAATTTAACAGTGTTCCACAAAAAAGCTAATAAATGATCAGGAGAGTCGAGTAAGATTATCACCCATATTCTTTTTTTCGTTTGAAACGTTTCGAACGAAATTAAGAATATGGGTATAAATCACCATGAGGCATGGAGCAAAACATTCAAAACGCGCTTCAAAGGCATTTTGATCTCAAGAGCGTGTTGAAAACATATAAATAGTAAATTGCGTTTCTGTAATACAAATGTTGTGCAGCGTGTAATTTATATGAAACGGAATAGGGTTTGTTTCTAGGTTGAAAGTATTCGCAATTTCTTGAACGAAGCTTATTGATGCAAAATTAAATTGGAGTACTATAAACGTATTATAGGCGTCGACAAATAGAATAAGAGGAATGACAAAATGTATAAAAATAAAAATAATCTGTGATAAGTATTACTGTACACTCCCGAAATCGATTGTAAAAATGTGTTCTTCAGAAGAAAAAAATAAATAAATACATACTCAACACACCAGTGAAAACAAAGTGTACATCGAAACGATTTATATGTATACACCGAAAACCACAGTACACCACGTGGAAAACAAAAATCAAAGATGATTTACCTATTTGGAATCACAAAAAAAGTCTCCTCAAGTGAAAACAACTTAAGTACACAACAAACAAAGACATACAGCTAGGAAAACACAGACAACATATGACACCACATATATCAAAAGCTAGATTTTTGAACTTTTCTATCCGTGTTGCCGAAGCACGCTCGGTGATGATTTTATTTTAATTCGGGATTCCTTCGGCAGAACAATCTAATATGACACAGAAGCAGGTGGAGCAGGAAGAGGGAGGTCGGAGTCAACGTGGAGCGTGAAAGTCACGAAATAATAATCACGACAATCACACCCCAAGTTGACGGTGGGACACGTCTGGAATTTCTTTTCTTTCTTCTCCTGCCAAGCTCAAACAAAACTCTTCCCATTTTTCTGTTCTGTTCGTCGTAGTTGTCGCTTTGGGTTGGTTTACGTTCTGCCACCGGAATCATGAGTTTATTTTTCTCATCATCACCGAAGACGTTTCTGATTTCTTTTCAGGTTATTTTTTGTCGTGCTCTGTTCTGTTATTTTCTCGTTTGGAACGAACCGATACCGGAAGGAAAAATACTAGCTTTTGATAATAAAGTGACGTACCGATTCATTTTGCTAGTAGAAGAGACGGTCTCTTCTGCATCGCGTGAGAGAAGAAATCGGTTGAGATAAACCTGAAAGTAAGGGAGAAATGGTTGGTACGATTTAAAACATATTCAATAAAAGTTGTTGATGTTATTTATTTGCTTTTATTGTTGTCGATGCCTGGTGGCAACTTTCTGATCTGTACATACACCCACACATGTATATATATATAAAAGGTATTGGTACAGGATATTTCCATTAATAAATGAATGCACATATATTGTATACATCGGAAACATAAAAACAACACGGAAAATCACAACATCTATATCATTTTGGTTGGTTTCTGTGAAATCTCTTCATAGAGTCTTCGTGCCAGTTTGTCATCAATTGTGTGTGTTTGCTTTAGCTGTATTCTGTGATTGCAATTTGTCTGTTAGCTTCCTACCTGGCTTGATTGGCTATTGTTTTCTGAAATTATTACATCAAGGTATAGAACACATAAGAGGTATCACAAAATATAACTATCTAGTGTAATTGAAGCCAACAAATGTTTGTACAAAGTAATTCCAACATCCGAGTTTCGCGAATTCCCACGGCACTAGACATTAGCGTAAGGCCCAAACCGAGAGAAGGGCTACTCCTCGATTCAACTCCCGTATTGATTTTGTCAACAGTCGTCGCCACTTCGTCAGAAAAACTCAATTTGTTCCCACTCAGTCGTCGAACCCCAACCGGAGCACTTATAATGCACGTACGCTCTCTAATGCGATTTAAACGAAATGAAACGTATCCAATTCTATCGTTTTAGCCGCTCCATTCAGCCTTGTTGGGCAGCGTATACATTTCAGACGGCACTTTTTGTTCCCCAAAAACTCCGAGTGTCCGAGACCCGCTCAGAAGTTTGTCCTTTTTCCATCCCTATCTATCAGTCGATTCGTACAGTCGATAACATCATCACTCATTCATTGGGTTTGGGATGGATCCCGAACTGTCGTCCAGTGAGCTTTATGTCCCCATATCACAGGCCTAGTACAAGTCCTGGCATGACCTTCAATCGGGGGAAAAAATACTGCCCAAAACTCTGTTCTAAGGGACATCCGAAGAATAAAAAGCGGTCGGAAAATGTCATTGATTATGTACACTGCAAACATGAATCCTCTTTCGCCATTCCCTCGACCACATCTTTTCACTTTACTCGAAAAGGATGGAAGCGTTTTTCTTGAAAAATACACTGACGTTTCGCTGTCTATCCGAATGCTATTGCCGAATAGTCAATACAGTTGATGGCAGAAAGATATTGGCTTGTTTTTACCCTGTCGCGCATTAGTAGGCTTCGACAGAATGCCACCGTGCAGAAGGCCTAGCGAGCTGGCACCAGATGACTCCCAGATAGTGCGCCTACCCATTGCAATGCATTGTACAAATCGAGATGCAATCTAATTGAACTAGTGGACGTGAAAGCCCCTGCAGTTAGGATGTTCAGTAGGTCCGTTCTTGGAACTCAGAGATTTACAGGTCTGTATTTCGAATGCAAGTTATTTCGCGGAATATGGGAGACGATACCTAATTTTGGTACGTGACGTTAGGCATAATGTTCGATGATGTTTTAGATTTAAAATTTCAGTGTTCATGACCCCTCCTACAGTCACGTTAAAAAAAGTGAGGAGTTGTGTGAGAGATTTAACTCATTATTGACGTAGTACTTCGAGATTATTATTGGTGCTCAAATGAAGATTAATGAAAATTTTGAAGATTTTCTGTAAACAGATGAAGCACGATGCAAGGAGATGGGTAAAACGAAAGTAGATTTTTCGTAGATTGATTTGCTAGCATGGTTTCGAGGATTGAGATTTAGATGTGCCGTGCCCGCTGGCATTTGTACACACTTTCATCACAATAAGTTACAGCAACTTGTTTATGATTGAAATAAGCCGTATATAAGTTTCTAAAATTGATTTGTGAGAAGCGTGCTACTAGGGTGGCGTTGAAGAAAGAAAATTCGAATTCGGTTAAATCGAGGTAGGCATGCAAAAAAAGAGTAGGCGTTACAAAGCCGCATGTGGTAAAAGTTTTGATTCCAAATTCTAAATTGTAGTGACCGGTTGACTGGACAAGAAGGTGATTCGTAGTGTCTATTGTAGTGATTGATTGAAAAAATAAACAGTGGTTCTTATTTCTCGTGGCAGGTGCATCCTGGTGTCTATCGTAGTTTAAAAAAAAAATGACTGAACTACGATTGGTCTCTGTTCCTCCCGGTAGGTGATTCACAGTGTCGGTAGTAGTGACCTATTGATTGAACGAACAGTGGTCCTTGTTCTTCCCGGAATGTGATTCTCGGTGTTTTTTGTAGTAACCGGTTATGTAACCGGTTAACTGAACGAACATTGGTCCTTGAATCATCTGACCCGTTATTTCCAACAATAAGATCCCTTCCAAAACAAGCAAACTGCTTTTTTTCTGAAGATGCTCAAACTCTTCTACTTTCATCTACCGCTGCATGAACCGATGGTAAAACAGAAGTAAGCGACAATTCTGAAAGTGACGATGAAATGGGCAGTGATAATTTTTTTTTCTTTGATATTGTATGAAAGGATTGATGAAATATAACTATGTTGAGATATAGGTAGTAATCATTTGAGGTAGTAATGTTGTTTTTAATGTTCATAAAAAAACAGCAATAACACAATTATATGGGAAGTTGGGTAATAAGCAGATCAGCAGAGTTTGGTAATAAGCAGATCAGCAGAGCATACTAAAGAAGACAAATGATTTGGTATGCAATGGGCAGCATTTTAAGTATTCTTTCAAATGTAATCAACCTGGTTTGCCCAGTTTTGCACAACTTCGGTCTATTGACCTAGGAAACAGTGCTTATTTTGGATCAATATCAATATTGAATATTTTAACAAATATTGAAGATAGGGAATGGGAATGGCGTATTTTCAAAAACTAAATATTTGTGTAGAACATACTTATGTCAAAAAACTACTTCCTGACAAGTTATTTGCAAAAAAATGATTTTTCGAAAGTTCTTACCAAAAAAAAATAATATCTCTGTATAAATAAGAGATAGAGGGTTGAAGTATTCAGCAAAAATATTTTTTATTTAATATTGTCTTAAACTTTGCTCAAGACATCATTTTGCTATCTCGACAAACAAAAAAAGTATATTTTTCATCTCCCTGCTTGGTAGATTAATCATGACATGACAAAGCTAAAAAGAAGGGTCTTTTTAAGTGCACAAATTTCTCTCAAGCCACTATATGGCTTAAATGGATCGTTTTCGAATAAACTAAAAAAACGCACGTTTTTGCAATTTTAGACCACTGTGCATTGGCAAAAACATGATAGACACTTATGAAAAAAAAAACTTTCATCCAGTCGAGTAAGAAAGTAATAAGTCTACCAGGCAAAGGACCAGTGTTTGAATCCCATTCTCAAGTTTATTTTGTCGCTGGTTTTTATGATGTTTCAAACATGTTATAAGACCAGAATTTAGTTTTATAAACCCGCGTCTTATGCTTTTTAGGTTGTATAAATGTATACATATTATTGATTCTTTACGTAAGTCATTGAAAGGTATTTTCAACTTCTTTATGACAAGCCGTGTTGCTTTGGTTGTATAACTGTTGCATAGTTTTAACTAATTAGTTTTGTAAAGACCGGTACTCGATCAGCTGGAGTACATAAGAAAAAAATGCGGTAGAACTTTGAATATCAGTGGTCCCTTCACGATGTCAATATCGTTGTATTTTTTTTATTTAGATGAAAATGTGCAGACACGTTCCTTTTGCCCAAAAATGCTATTTTCTATCTTTAAATCGGAAGGGCCACCAACATTTTCCAAAAGGGTTAAATTTCTCAACAGTTCGAAAAATTAGTGTAAATTTCTGTTCAATATGATGCAAATAAAAGGAGCGTCATATCTCATACACGTTTACATTATGTATCATGTAAAGTTCTGACACATTTCATGCAATGTAGCAAATATTGTATATAAAAGCTCATTTTTGGAAACAACATTGTTTGCATGTTGCTCGGTTGCGTGAAATGAAATACAAGTCTGCGTGAATGAATTTTTACATCACAATTAAAATTCATAATTTTTATCTGTGAATCTAGGAAGCATGAAGAAAACAACTATAAACCTCATATATAACGTGGGATGTTTTCTGTATCATTTATCATTCATTTATAAAACAAGCCGTTCTAATTCTTTTTCAAAAAGATGTTTTATGTGTTACTTGGAAAACATGTTGATTTATTGAAATAAAATTAAGATTTTCAACTTTTTGCTAGTGAAATTCATATGGATAGTAATGTCAAAGTCGTACCGCTTGATATCATGCTAACTATGAATATTAGTGTCGCAAGTGATATTCAGTACTAGACCAATTTCTTACGTCGCAATTTGACACACAGCACGCAGCACTGGTGCTTGCGCCAGTGGTCTAGCAGCAAGCGTGACTGCTCACCCCAATGGGTCTGGGTTCAATCCCTGCCGAGGTCGGTGGGATTTTTCTGATGCATAAAAATCTCTGGTCACGTATTCCTTCGGAAGAGAAGTAAAGCTGTTAGTCCCGGCCCATGTGTATTGAATGGGTGAGATATCCTACGCACGTTTGGATGCTGCCTTCCTGCACATTCGATTGCCGTCAATGCATAACAATCGATATCCGTCGGTGATTGGCACTAGGTTGTGGAACAGAGACCGACGTTAAATAAAGGAAAGAAGCAGCACTGGTGCTGGTGATGTCACGTTGGAGCTTAGTCCCCTCTTCCATATGCCACAAATTGTCGCGTTTTTTTCAAACCCCCTCCTCCCTCTATAAATGAGTGGCGTAATTTAAGGATGGCCCCATTTATGATAATCACCTGCTAAGGAAGGTGAACCAGTTATGGCTATACCTTCCTAATATGGTTGGTTCCAGTTATGGCCTATGGAAATCCCATATGCCACAACTGAACCATACCATAAATGGAAAGTATAGCCATAACTGGTACATCTACCCGTGATGGCGGAGTCCTGATTGCAGTATCAACGAGACTAACCAGCAACGTAAGTACGTCATCCATTTTCAGTCAAGTTGAACAGCTGTGGATTGTCGTAGAACTTCCACAAAGCAAGCTTAGTGTAGGCGCAATCTACCTGACCTCCGACCGCAAAAACGACTGCATTTTCCGGTTGCTTGCTGTGATCTTTTGGACGGTTTACACTTGTATGGGTTCACACAAGCGAATACTTTTCCGAACCGAAATGGACGTTTGCTAGATCTTGTCCTGGAAAATTATTCCGCATTACCGGGCACTTCTGCTTCCTTGCCAGTCGAACCGCTCTCGTCGTGTCATTTAGTGTACCTTCGCCGATTGTTTTTACACCGTCATCTGAGTGCTACTCTTTGGACTTTCGCCGAGCTGATAATGTTGCAGTGACCAATGCGCTTGCGGAAATTGATTGGCAATTTATCGAAACAGCCGCTAGCGTGAATGTATCACTAGAAGATGCTATTTTTCGCATTGCCCCAGCACGACGACCCCCGCAAAAGCCTCCATGGTCTAACTCACGCCTACGCGTACTTAAACGTCAACGCTCTGCCGCCCTCCGAAAGTATTGTAACTCTCGCTCGCCGTACTACAAACGACTGTTCAATTTTGCGAGTCGTAGCTATCGAAATTACAATCGTTTTCTCTATAATCGTATGTGAGACGCAAGGATGCGAATTTTCGCACACATCCGAAAAGATTTTGGTCGTTCGTCAACTCCAAACGGAAGGAATCCGGGTTGCTTTGTTCCATGTTTCTCGGGAATGACTCGGCTAATAGCGAAAGATAAAAACGCGACTTGTTTGCTCATCATTTCAAGCAAGTTTTCCACGATTTCTCCGACTCACCGACACAAGTTCTGGATGCTACTGTTGGAATGCCACATGATGTGTTTAGTTTCGATATTCCGCGAATTTCAGAAGACATGGTGATAGCCACAACACGCAAATTGAAGCTCTCGTTCGCTACCGGACCGGCATTCCGTCATCAGTTCTAAAACGTTGTATAGCCTATTCAATCTCTCGGCACAGCAATTTGAGTTCCCATGTCGCTGCTACAAAAAAATAGATGCTGTTCGAGATTATCGTAAATGATGCTCTGCAAAAACTATATCGATACAGAACAACACGGCTTTTACCCGAAGCACTCCGTGTCCACGAACCTGGTGCAGTTTACTTCTAACTGTTTGCGGCACATGGATTCAGGATGGCAAGTCGATGCTGCGTATATGGATTTAAAAGCTGCATTTGACACGGTGGAATCTTGCTTGCCAAGCTGCAGATACTTGGCGTCTCGTCAACGGCTGTGGATTGGTTCAGATCTTACTTGGTGAATCGCTTTGTACGGGTTAAGATTGGGGCCTCCCTTAGCTCAGTCGGTAAAGGCGCAGCTACAAAGCAAGACCATGCTGCAGGTGGCTGGGTTCAATTCCCGGTCCGGTCTAGGAATTTTTCGGGTTGGAAAATTTCTCGACTTTCCTGGGAATAGAAGTATGATTGGACTTGCCACACAAAATTATACCAATGCAAAAATGGTACAGGCACCGAAAGCTCTCAATTAATAACTGTGGAAGTGCATCTAGTAGAACACTAAGTTGAGAGCACGCAATAAGCTAATATGCGATATGCAATAAGCTTAAAATGCGAAGAAGAAGAAGAAGAAGAAGAAGAAGAAGAGGGTTAAGATTGGCGCGTCGGAATCGGATGTTTTCTCAAACAGACGATACTGCGTTTGCGTTTTCTATGCAGACGATACGAAAATCCAGAAAATGTTAGGTATTTTTGCTGACTGGTGCTCAAGAAATTTGATGAGTCTAAGCATCGAAAAATGTAACATTATTTCCTATCACCGAAAAATCGAACCAATCATTTTTGACTATGTTCTCTACGTGCGCTGTCTTGCTCGTGTAGAGCACATAAAGGATCTCGGCGTTACCTTGGACTGCAGACTCACTTTCAGAATCCGCTACAATGACATCATCTCCAAAGCTAATCGACAATTGGGCTTTATTTTCAAAATTACCGACGAGTTCCGTGACCCGCTATGCCTCCAGTCACTCTAATGCTCGCTTGTTCGATCCTTATTTGAATCAAGTTTAGTTGTTTGGTACCCTTTCCATGCTAGCTGGATCACTAGAATTGAATCCGTTCAACACAAGTTTGTGAGATATGCTCTTCGTTTCCTCAACTGGCGTGACCCAACGAACTTGCCACCGTACGAGAAGCGTTGCCGTCTCCTGGGAATCGAACCATTAGAGGTGAGACGGACGATCGCTCAAGCTATGTTTACTGGAAAGCTGCTTACGGGTGACATTGACTGTCCAACACTGTTGTCTCAGCTAAATATGTATGCCCCTGAGAGGCCTCGTCGCGACTTTCTGTTTTTGAAACCACGGTGCTGAAATTATACACACACGAGCCAATTCGAGCAATACATACATATGAGTGCACGGAGCTTGCTTCAAAGCTAGTTCAAAGTGACATGTTAGTAAAAATTGCATCCTGCCGAAAGGGATAATTATAGTATCTAATGTAAGCGTTGGCAGTATATCTTTAATTTTCAGATGGGTTTGATTCTAGAAATTTCGGTTGAAATGAGACATATCCCCGTATTCTCACATGTCCTGGTGCTACCTTACTTGATTGTATACAGCATACTTGATTTTCAGGAACAAGTTCGATTTCCTGTTGATAAGCAGGTACAGTGATCTAATCATGATGTTCCACTTGACGTAAGTCATGTTAATTTTGTTTTTATGTATTCAATTTATACGCAGACACTAGTGAATGATGCTTTATCCATTTTTTGTTAAATGGTCGGATTTATGCTAGTATTAGAGCATTGGTATCTGATATTGACGTTCGTGGAAGGGATTCACTTTCGGATCATCTGTCAACACATAGTACTACCAATAAATCAAGAAATTGCTAGTATATTTGCCATTTTTGTCAAAATGGAGAAAACATATTTGCAGGATAAGTAATACATTGTAATACATTGTAATAAAATCTATTACAATGAATGTTAGTTCCGTTTCCTATAATCCTCTGTTCATGAACATCGCAACGAATGTTAGAAATTGACCATGCAGGCGATGTAATGGTTTTTTGTCTTTTTTATTTCGTGTTCTATCTACGCTTTCGGCTATACCAGTAAGCTTGTAGAACGACGCACATTGTAGAACATTGTAGAACGACGCACACACTTGCCTCGAATCTCTCCAGCAGAAAAAGCATACGAAGTCAAGTAGTCGAGAAAATTAGCACTTCATGTTTGCTTTTAGGCTATCCATATTTAGGAGCATGGAGAGAGCAGTAGAGAAAGCACAGGTCTGATAATCGCAACGTTCGTGGTTCGAGTCCAGTCCGGCAATCTGAGTCCTATTTTTTTTGACATAACTAATTTACCTCACTAATACACTCACTCGGTTCATGCGGGCTCCACTAACATCCTCTGATGATAAATCCCACATAATTGTAAGCGAATCTTACTTCCCCCGGTTGGGTGTATTTAGTTCGCACCATCCGCTAAAGCAGTGTAGTTGATCTTTTCTGTGATAGTTAGCTAGTATTTAGAAGGAGAATAATGCATTGAAATCCAGCTGTTCACTTTTAATTTATGTATTTCCATAATTTTCTAAAACTACGATAACAATCCGAAAAGGTTGTACGGCCACAGGCCGAGCAACGAGGTTGATGAACCGACTCCACAAAGGTCGTGAGTCAACATAAATGCCATCCTTGCACACTGACTGAAGGACACAATCATACGAGGACGACCATGTGGCGCACATACCGATAATTCTATACAATCAATTTGAAATCGTTTTATGTGCACATATTACCAATGAGTCGAACATGAGAACTCTCACTCACTCACCGAGTTGCGATGGCAGCCAGTCAGTCGTAGTGCATGTTGCCATCCACTTGATGGTACTGACAGAGCTGAAGAATGGAAAAGTGGTTTGTGTGATGAATTTCAACGAAAATTTGCTCTTCCTCTTGATTCTCTGGTGCAATCGTTTCGTACTCGTTTCAATGCATTGGAATGGATAGATTCAGTTCAAGTGCACACAGCTCTAGGTATATGTATATCTATGGATGCGAGTGGATTCGATTTTTCCGGACATCACTTTCGACAGGACAACACCTCATACCCCTGGAGCATCATCATGTGTATGCCCATTTGGGGGAGGAAAACGTCTGTCCTCATTAACTATGATAAAGTCATAAAGATGTCAGAGCAGAAGCATTACAGGTATTAAAAATTCACCAAATAAACTGTCTTCCCTCGGAACGTAACCCATTGCGTCGTTTGGCACTGCACCGTAGGAGAAAGTTTTAAAGTGCCCTACGGCTGGCCTCACGGTGCACTTTTGCGGCTAGTTCTGCACACATAAACCTCACATCTCAAAGAGCTAGCCAAGATCTCGCAGGACCTGTTGTCTTTATTGTCACGTCGCATCGACCGTGTCCTGCCAGGGCACATGGAAACGAAGAGCCTGAACCCCGTAGTGCAGCCATTACCAATTGAATTTTGCAAAACTATTAAGGAAAAGGACACCTGAGACTCATTGTGTAAGGCTGGTCTGGTCGTTTCCAACAGTTATTTTTTTTTCACTCTCTCACTCAGAATCGCTTGCTAGCTTACTTGCTTGCATGGATGCCACCGGACCATTTTCGACATTGTGTTTGCGCTTGGTCCTACAGGCTGTGAAAAACGTCTCCGTCGTCGTCTTTTTAATGTTTTGCCAATTGCGCGCCAGCTAAAATGGTTGGGAAGTGCTTCTCGCCTTCTGTTTCAAAAGTGCATGTGTAGTTCTAGAGACGGGGCAAAAGGATTCGCTTTCGCCGCAAGAATGAAGGCTGACGAGGTTTCTTGCCTGTTGGAGGCCGCCGCGCCGGGGTGGAAAGCTGCTCATCGCCTTTATTCGTAATAAAAACAAATGGACTCTTAAAAGCTATTTATGTGCATTTTTATATCGATGGGTTCTTAGTGGTGTTCACAGTTCGCGGCCGACAACCGGAGAACAGTGACGGGTAAGTCGAGGGTGAAGCATTACACCGTTGTTGATGTCATCCAATTTAGCTGGTTGAAGGGGTGCTCAAAGCGAATGGATTTCGGGTGAAACAGTGGAGAATGCTATTAAATAGAATGAGAATATCTGCCCTGATGTGCAGTTTTGGGTATTGCGGTTGCACTGGTTTAAGTATTTAGTAGCAGAAGACTTGAAAGAAACCGAAAAAAATGAAGTTGTTTGGAAAGAGGTGTCGTCAACATGATCGGAAACGTTTCTTATGATTCAATTACTGTTCGTAAAAATTCATCAATTTAGTGTTTTTTATGAGCGTTACTTAGCACCATGAGATGACTGGTGAAGTTCCTGTTTTAAGCGACAATAGTGAAACATGATTATTTTGAATCAGTATAGTTGCAATAACCAGAAGAAATCGCTCATTGTGATTTATGTTATAGTCGTGGTATTCGTGGTGAAACGCTCTCCGGAATAATGGAGTTAGTTTTCTACTTAGCGTTCAGGCAAATTATGAACTCATCAAAATTGAGCCTATTAATGAAAATTAATAATTCTTTGCCAGATTTAGAACGCGGATTCAAAAGCTTACCTTAATCCAAAAACATCGAGCACATCAGCCAAAAATGGAAATGGAGCCTTCTTGATGCCCGGAATAAACGCAGGGCTGCCATCGCGTTTGACCACCACCTTCTGATCTATAAGATCCACCTACGCATTACACGGATTGCCGGTGGTAGTAGAGTCATGGGTTATAGGTGAACACACTCTGACTAGAAGATCCAGTAGTGAATAGTTCGTTCATTTCACTGCATTTATTTAGACAAGTGAAAACAACATGGGTGAGCTGCACACTCAGAGACTGGATCGTGCAATAAACCTGGGTAAAGATTGATGAGCGTAGAGGAGCAAAAGCCGTGCTAGAGTGGCCGAAAACCACAGGAGTCAAGAACAAAGTCTGTCGACAGTATTAAGCTCTAGAGAAGGAAGTCGTGTGCTTTTGCAGACGGGACAAGTGATTTTGGGCTATATCCGTCTTTTAAGAACTTCTTCAAGTTTTGATGGCCACCACCAACAAAATCATGGCAGGACCGCCAAGGGTTACGGTGAACTGCACTGCATGAGAATAGCTTCTATCTCATCTATTCTGTCTATTCTATTCTATTCTTACTGAGATCGCATGAAATCCAACAATAATCCAATCAATTTTCAAAGCTGATCCAGCAGCAATGATTTTGTAATATCTGGCATTCTACGACTTATCTGGCTGAAATCTTAGTGGCAAGGTAAGGAATCTTAGCGAAGGTTCCAAAGCAAGGAAATCTGACTGTATGTGACAATTCCTATGGCATAATGTTACTGTGAATTTTTCTCTAAGTTCTCATCAAGGTTATTCGGAATCGGATGCAGGAGAAGCACGACGTGACTCTCCGGAGACAGCAGAAAAAAATCCGCGTTGAATTAAGCCACATTGTCACGGATCATCCTGGATCAGGTCAAAGAGTTCCAAAAGTCCCTGTATTTGCTGAGAATTTATTACGACAATGCTATCACCCGACTCAATCACGAAAATCTGTCGAGCACAAAGCTCTCCAAAACGGAGCCTTGTTCGACCCTATCTGGTCCGTAACTACTGTGAAGCAAGAATGTATACTATTACCTGCTACTGTTCCTCATCGTAATCGGCGATGTCATGGAAATTTACCGAACCATATACCGACTTTGGCAGCTTATCACTATATTCCAACTCAACAGCTCTATTTGGCTGCTACAGTGGTACAATGCTCAATGACCTAGCCTAATGCTCCTCTGCGGTGAGTCTTACCATCCACGTCAACAAGACCGAATCGTTGGATGGCAATACGAACAACCTTTCCTACTTTACAGTGCTGGGCAATGGAAAAATTCGAAAGTTTCCAAAATTTTGACAGTCAGATAGAATCAGATAGCGAAACCAAGAGCGAAATAGGTGCACGTATTGCTTGACTATCTTTGCGAGGTTACGAAATATTTGGAAATCAAACAAGATCTTTTTTTGCACCAATAATTTCAATTGTGAAGTATTTGCTGTTAACTACCAGCGAGACATGATGCGTATTAGTGGAAAATATTCAAATGCTGTAGGTATTCATCAACTGATGATTGTGGCTTCACAACTGGATCTCAAATGCTGAGCTCCATATTCGATTAGAAGCCGATATCGACAGATATTCGTGACCATTAGTGATCGTGGGTCGACCACACATTATGAAGGAGTGGAAATGAAATTAATAATGATAGTTCTCAAATTACATTGTCTATTCTATTGGACATTTGTCCATTTTTATAGATCAGATAGGTTTGTAATGGAAAATTTAGTAATTTTTTCCACTTTGATATGTCAACGATAATTAGAAATCCTACAACTTCATGGCCCAAGGAACAATCTAAATGCTTGGAAGATTTATTCTTATTTTATCATTGTTTTATCATAGCATCCCTAGCAGCCTGTGGTTGTATTACGGCTTTGTGTGCTGTCATAGAATCAGGTCGTTTATAAAACTGTTTTATGACTACTAAATTAAAACTCAAACTTCATAGTTTTAACGGCAGCTGTAAGGTGGTTCTGTATCACTACTTATAACTGCAGAATAAAACCAAAACAAAACATACAATTATACTTTGACTATATGTTTTAGTATTACTTCTGCATGAAGTCAACGATTTACATAGAAGAAAAAACCGATATGTACCTTCCTTAAAAGTTGTCCTAGCTCGCTATTCTACTATCTATATGCAATTTTCACACTGCCGTACTCTAACGGAACTATCAAGTCAATACTTTCATCTACTCCAACTATCGTATAAAAATTACCACTACAGTCTGTTATTTGAAATTAGCATCTTCAACTACATACAATTATGTTTTATGGCATTCTTTTTATGACCGATACAAAACTTAAAGCAGTCTTAGACTTTCATTAAAGCCTCATTACAACTATCATCTTCTATCATCAGCAATAACAAACATCAGCAATAACAAACCAATATAAAAAACAAATCTATTCAGATACATGAAATGAAAACCCCTTCAGTGCTTTTGAACACGATGAAGATGAGACGATCGCCAATATGAAACTCTTGGAGGATATACAGTTATGGGCTCCCTCATATAACATATGGCACAGTGTGCGGTGAAGGAGCTCTTAAAAATTTTGAACAAGCGGCTTTCCGATACACTTCCGAAAGATCCACGAAGCCTTCTTAAAACAACCCAGACAGTTTCACTAAATCCGGTTGGAGATGGCCAGTATTGGCATCACGGCTTTAAACCTTGTATTGAAAAAGCTTTCAGTGGACCCAATAAGCATTTCTTACATCATGATTACAAGAGAAAATAGGAGATCGCTTGCAATGTTGACTTTTTGACAGGTTGCCATGGTTTTTGTTTTGTTTTGATTCGCTGTACCGAACAAAACCAGCAAGCTAGTTATAGAGCTTAAATATAACTTAACGCTCTCAATTTGGACTACGAAATGCTAAGATACAACCATTAGGTTTATGTTATGCTATAGAATTCCAATCTAGGAGAATATGTGATATTGAGGTATTTTAATGAGTAGCAAATTATAACGAAAAAAATGTCGCCGTATGAACAAATTTCACAAAGAATGAATAATTACGCTTTAATTGATGGGTGATAAAACACTTTCATACATCTATGTATATTTAAATAATATGTGACTGGTTATTGCTCAACAGAAGTAACAGTTTTGTACTAAATAGATAATCTTTTAATGACTTTTTAATGCATGGTGCTGATGCAGAAAAATTAAAAATATCCCTTTATTTTAGTATTCATATGGCGCACTAAATTTATGCTCCTATTTGGTATAATAATCACCATAAATATTGCACGGCATGCTGTGAAGCATATACAGATTGGTTTAAAATAGTAATAAAGTCATCTTATTTTCAATATTCAATAATATCAGCTATTATTACCAAATGACAAGGATCATGATTTCACATCAAACATCGAAAGAATAAAACCACAATAAAATATTTCTCAATATTAACTATCATTCAAAAACCCCAACTTAAACCTTCAAGGTTGTCAAAATGTTTTGCGTATCATGTTTTATCAACTTTTTCAAGAGCTTTTTATGCGGTTGTAATATAGTTTTATGGTAGTCACCAAAAGGTTGTTAAAACTTTCTAACCTGGAGGAGATTTTATGTTTTCATTTTTAACAACCATGTGTAGAGTGTGATAAAACTGACATAAAACCTATGCTCCTAAGGTATTTAGAATATCAAGTTTTAATGATTGCATTTAAACTGGGCCAATTGGCCATGACATGGCTGTATAGCGGTTCTCAGAAGGTTGTTAAAACAATGTGGGTGTCAGTGAAGGTTTTATAATTTGGTTTTATCAACTGCTATAAAACTTCAATAAAACAAAAATCGTTGCTTGGGGGGATTTGTCTCCAAAAGGCAACCCTGTAACTTGGGTTTATTCTGCAAAAAGTTTTTGTTTTTTTTTGCAAAAAACATGCGTTCGTTACTGCTTTAAAACACTTTTGCGAGTTTTTCTATTTTTTATTTGACCCCCCTCAAAAGGGATTCTAAGAAAAAGTTCAAATAATTAACCATAAGTTGTTGATCTACGATTTTTGACAATTTTCATGTTTCGAAGGTTTACAATTTTTCTATTTTTTTTTTTTTTACTTTATGGCTTTTTATATAATTTTTGCACAGAAAACGATTTAAAAATAACACAAACAAAAATGTTTTTTTATTCAAAAGCTGTTGTTCTACGATATTTGACAATTTCCAAGTTTCCAAGGATTTAAACATTTCATAGAATGCATTTTTCATAAGTTTGTTGTTTTTTAATCTTAGAATAAAACAAGCATTGTTTGAAACATTGAAACTTTTAACACTTTTTTTGAATGCTTATTTATGATTACAAAAAATACTGTGTATTTTTTATCTATAAAGATTTTGCTTTCCTTTACAACTTTCTCTCAAACGTCATTTGACTCAGATGTGCAGTTTCTCTGCTACAATTTAATGAAAAATTTCAAAGACATTCCGCAAAAACAAATGAATATTTCATGACAAGATCCCCGCGACCCCTGGCAACATAAAACTTCTGTCCCGGAAGCTGTTCGAAGTGCAATTTGACATCGTTTCATCGTTCATAAGGATGCATCCGTTGAATTTGGTCAGCACCTGCTCATACAACTTTCGAGCGTTTTGGCCGTAATGTTTTGCTTTACGATCCGGTTTGGTAGCTTAATATTCCAATACTTGAGTAAACCTTCTCGAATGCGTACATTTTACTTCGAACAGGACCGAGATTGTTGGCCACATCCACGTTCGAAAGTCCTGGGTTCGCTTTGAAAGCCTGCATGACATTCTGACGCAGTTTTCGATCCACTGTACCGCTTCGACGCCTTGATTGCACCTTCCGGGAAAAAGACAAACGTTCATTGAAACGGTTCAGCACTGCACAGTCGGTGGTTTTGGCCATTTTCAACTCCTTGCTATCCTCGTACCTATACTTTCATATATCTTGTGTGCAGAAAATCCCTTCTTTTTCCTTCCATCTCGTGGGAGTTCTAGAAAACATAAACTTGTTTAAATATGCTTGCGCAGGATTTCAATAGAAAGACATTGTACACTAATTTCCGTCAACAAATTCCAGAACCGATCACTTAACTGCTGTACTGTACAAAAATAAGTGTACCAGTTCTTAATTGGCAGGAATTTAAGATAATATAAACGTATCATAATAAAAGATGTTATAGGTTTTCCAAATTGTTTTAGAGTTCAGATAACGAATTAGTTGATCGTCAGGACTAATCGTTTATAGCACATTGAAACGAATCGTAAATGATACGCCTAAACTTTATGAATATTCTTGGGCATGCTTCGCTGTTAGGGACATTGGCATAGTGGTGGGTGATCTAGCGGTTCGAATGAGGATTTACAGAACCTAGAAAATTTTCTATGCAATGATATCAGATAACCATGCCCAACAAACCATTCAAAGTCACAAATAAGCATACACATTGAATAAATGCTGTATAACAGTGTACAATGCTGAATAAAACAAGATGTCGAATTATGTGCTGAAAAAAGCTCATTGAGATCGATAGATGCGCCTTTATTCCGCCATTTTCTCTGATATGATTAATTTCCTTATTAAAAGCTTCATTAACGTTGACTGTCTTCCTTATTCAGAACCAGAAGTTTGATCTAATAACAAACTGAATAAGTGTAATTTGCACAAACATTGTCGCTTTAATTCGACTGTTTTCAATTGATTGAATAAAATGCTTTATTAAACGTCTTATAAATGTTTTCTAGCTCCATTATTAGATTTCATTGCATTGCTTTACAATATTGCTTTTTAAAGGTGAATACACTCAGCAAAATAGCTCCAACAAACAATTCAGGGTCACAAATAAGCATATATATTGAAAAAATGCTGTATAATAGTGTAAAATGCTGAATAAAAAGAGTTGTTGAATTATGTGCTGAAAAAGCTCATTGAGATCGATAGATGCACATTCATTCCACTGTTTGCTCTGATCTGATTAATTTACTTATTAAAAGCTGTAAAACTGTTAAATGTCTTCCCAATTCAACGCCAGAAGTTTGATCTAATAACAAACTGAATAATTGTAATTTGTACATACATTGACACTTTAGTTCTACTGTTTTCAATTGATTTAATAACATGCTTTATTAGACGTCCAATAAATGTTCTCCAGCTCCTTTATTAGATTTCATTGCATTACTTTACAATATTGCTGAATAAAGGTGAATACAGTCAGCATAATAGCTCTTATATCACTATGCGTCCATGTTGTAATCACATAATTTGTAAATGCTTTATAAACAACGTATTAGATTCATTATTCGACAACATTGATTCTGTTTTACAACAAGCCGAAATCAGTAGAGTAGTGGCTATCGTTTCCGCTTTCCAATTAGTGGGTCGTGAGTTCAATCCCAAGCTCAACCCTTTTTTTATTTATGTAGAACATAATTAATTTAAATAGTAATCATCGATCACATGATTCACGATAATGAATGCATTGATCTAGTTTAAAATACAACCGAGCATCCTTTCTTTCGACTTGGAGATTTGAAGAGGCAACATTGGTCTCATTTAAAACAACGATGAATGAATTAATCATTCCCACGGAGCCTTGAAGGAGCTAGAGTTGCGATCGGGAGTGCTGATAGGTATATACTTTCATGTAAGCTTTTATTGATTATTGAGTTGCCCATATGATGAATTCTAGGATAGCTCAGATGACAAGGCAAGCGGCTCGTGATCGGAAGGTACATGGTTCGAATCCCATACAACGACATGTATAAGTAAATAATAAATTTTCTAATATCTGTGTGGTGCGAGCCACGTCAGAAATAATGAAATACAATACACTTAAGAAACACACACCCTTCCCTGCCCCCCCCCCCCCCCGTCCCTCTTATTTTTGGGTTAATTTTCCCACAGTTGAATAATGATGATGATGTTAGTAAGCGCTCGGTGGAACAGCGACTTTGGACGTGAGCCTCGTCCCAGATCATCACCATGGCAATTCAATTCAATTCAATGAAACCGAATAAAAAAGGCGGAATCATATTAAAACCAACCAAGGACGATCTACAGAAGGAAATTGCCGGTGAAGCACGGAATGAAATACGAAGCGTTAGAGAAAAAGTCTAAGGGATTCCAAAAGAAGTAATCAACGACGGGGAAAGAGCATAATATGGTGAGAGCTTTCCAATTATTAAAAAAAAATATATCAAAATTAAACTAAATACATGTCAGGTTTGAAAAAATATATTTTCGAACCTGGAAGCGTGTATGTAATACCAATATCCATTTGATAACGGTGATGCATACATGCGGGGCTTATTGTAAGTGAAAGTAACCTCGGAATGGGCGTGACTCTCCAGACATTCTGAAATGGGTTGCTGGATCTACAGTAGAGCTATCACCTTCTAACTCCCGGACTAAAGCTGTCTACAATGACCATAAATGCGACA
Organism: Ochlerotatus camptorhynchus; assembly: GCF_037179485.1. Classification (NCBI taxonomy): domain Eukaryota; kingdom Metazoa; phylum Arthropoda; class Insecta; order Diptera; family Culicidae; genus Ochlerotatus; species Ochlerotatus camptorhynchus. Next base: position 118,030 of record NW_027040769.1, read on the forward strand.
TTGTAGAGAGAGTTCTTCCATAATAACACTGCCGGCCAGGGGGGGTTGGATTGAATACACACACACACACACACACACACACACACACACACACACACACACACACACACACACACACACACACACACACACACACACACACACACACACACACACACACACACACACACACACACACACACACACACACACACACACAATTTTCCCACAGTTGAATAATCATTTAATAAATGTTTAATAATGTCTAATTAAACGTTACTTCACTTGAGAATCAAGCGTATACAGAGCATTACTGTTTTAAGGAAGCAGTGATGTCTAATAAACGCTGAATAATCAAAAATGTTATCGTATAAACTCTGTTACAACTCATATAAGCCGAATAAAAGCTTCTCGGCATACCTTATACAACACCAGTAGTTCAATGTTGTGGTTGAATAAATTCTCCAGATCTGTGGGAACAAAGCCTGAACAGAAGTTATTATTAAAAATAGTACAAGTACTATTAAGCATGCAGATGAATAAAATGGTCAACAAGTCGTTTCTTCAATAGACGATCGTTTGTTGGGTAGTCATAAATGGCAATGTTGGGTAGAGGTCTGGTATTAGTCTAGTTGGTTTTTACGTTTGTAATTTAAGATGACCCATGTCATGATGATATCGCAAAGTTTATCAAAATCATCCATTCTAATGACGTCCCTTTGACTACGAATCGATGCTTTTCTCATTTTCGTGAAATATTTCCAATTGAATTTCTAAAGCTAAAGATTCTAAAGCTTTAGAAAATGTTGAGAAGTGATTTGTTTTTTTACAATGCCAAACTTGAAAAGGATTTTATGATTACTGGACTACTGTTCAAAATGACGGGCTTTTCCAAATTAAAAGCATTTCACATTTGAGGCAAAAGTTGTGATTCTACATTCAAAGTGTTTTTTATGTTACTTCATACGCGAAGTTAACGATTTTCAGAGTTGGTTGGAAATGCTAACATGAAGCTTTAGTGTGATGATTTATTAGCTAGAGAATGATCTTTAGAAGAGGGTAGGTGGATAGTTCCGTTAGAGTACGGCAGTATGAAAATTGAATAGAAGTTGAAAATGAGCGAAGGGCCATTAAAGCGACAGTTTACAAGATAGACGCACATTTTTGCCTAGCCCGTACGATGTACGCGGGGACTTGAAGTATGCCGTACTCTAACGGAACTATCCACCTACCCTCTTCTAAAGATCATTCTCTAGCTAATAAATCATCACACTAAAGCTTCATGTTAGCATTTCCAACCAACTCTTGTGATTCTAGATCATTGATAGTTATGAAAAGTCTTGGACACGTAAGAACCTCTCAGGGTTCTAATACATTGAACATGTTTGAAAATAATTTTATTCGAAACTTTAAAGAAGTTGTGAGGAGAGCTAGTTGAATGCTGTTTTGAATTTACCTATAGTTTTAAGGAATTCTAGCAATAATCCCAAAATAACTCTAAGAACAAATCAATACCAGTACAAAAAAGTCGTGTAAATTTCAATCAAACGTACTCTTCCTCGAGTTGCTTATGTTTCGGTTTGAGAACACTTAATTTTACATGAAATGTTTGTTTACGTTCCATGATTTACGTCCAATATGGATTACGCCTCGTGTAAAAGTAGTTATTTCTAAGTGTGTAGTTCTAATTAAAATGGCAAGGATATAATGGAGAGGATTACAAGGGGCATTCCTGGAAATTCTGAGATAATATTAATTTTATTTCAAATAATTTCGAAGTAAAATGTTAGCAAGTATGAGTAGAATTATAAATGTATCCTTATCAGGGATGGAAAATCATTTACATTCATTTGCCTCTAACTTTTGTCATCAACAGAATACCGTAAAACAATGTAAATGGTGTCCACGATGAAATTGCCACACACAAAATTGATTCGCAAAATTCGAGTTTTCATCCGATTGCCATCAAATTTTCAGGGATTGAGAAATAACTATTAAACTTCATTTTACCATTTTACTCGTATTTTATTTACAGTCCATACGCAAATGCCCGCACCTTGGCCTTAACCCTGGCCATAAGATTCTGCACAACCTGTGAATCAACCGTTTTTTGCATGTAAACCCATACTTTCTTCAGTTCCTCGACTGTCTTCACTACCTTAGGTCGTTTAAGAAGGTGCTGCTTCATAATCGCCCAGTACTTCTCGATGGGGCGGAGCTCCGGAGTGTTGGGAGGGTTGAACATTTTCGGCACGAAATTGACCTTATTGTCCGCATACCACTTCAGCACGTCCTTGGAGTAGTGGCATGAGGCCAAATCCGGCCAGAAGATTGTTGGGACGTTGTGGGCCTTCAGGAGAGAAAGCAGCCGCTTCTGGAGGCACTCTTTTATGTACACCTGTCCGTTCATCGTGTCCTGGGTCACGAAAGGTGCACTCCGCTTCCCGCACGTGCAGATGGCTTGCCAAACCAGGAATTTCTTCGCAAATTTGGACATCTTCTGAGTGCAGACATGCTCCGAAATGCTGAACTTATCCTTGGCCATGAAAAACAGGTTGCCGGGGATCTGTTTGAAGTCGGCCTTCACATATGTTTCGTCGTCCATGATGCAGCATTCAACTTTCGTCAGCATGTTGAGGTACAACTTCCTGGCACGGGTTTTGGCGGACTTGTTCTGCTTCTCGTCGCGATTAGGGGCCTTTTGTACCTTGAACGTTCGAAGCCCAGCCTTAGTTTTGGCCTTCTGGACAAAACTTCGGCTTAGGTGCAGCTTCTTAGCCACATCCCTAACGGAGGCGTTCGGATTTCGGTTGAAGGCGATTGTGATTTTTGGTGTTGTACGGAATACTTTTTCCTTCACTTCTGGGCTTCCGATCGGTGGTCAACCGTTCCTCGAACCGCTTAATCACTCGCGACACCGTGGAATTCGCGATTCCCAACGGTTTAGCGATGGAACGATGCGAGAGATCCTTGTTCTCGTGATGAATGCGCAAGATTTTATGACGCACGAGCTGTTCTTTCGACTCCATTTCCGCGAGTTTTGATCACCGGACTTTAAAACTTGCAGGATGTAAATAATGCACTATGAACTAAATCCACCCAAATTTTCATTAAATTCTACCCAACGGTTAAAAAGTTAGAGCAATTTCATAGTGTGGCAATTTCATCGTGGACACCCTTTATACAACTTTTGTAGCTTTTAATATTAACTACAACTTTGGTTAATAACTTAAACCTGAATCTCTTATGCATGACGAACTAGAGCTGGCAGAACATGTTATTGTTTTTCAGTGAATGCAATTTACATTCACTGAAGAACAATGGTGGGTTCTTATCGTTCTGATTCATCATGCATACTGATTTAAGTTGTTAACAAAAGATTTTTTTTTTTTTTTTTTAGTCTTTATTATAGAGATTTTTAGCCTGGGGCTAGTTCATCTCTTAATTAACAAAAGATGTACACACTAAGTTTTTTCTACCGAACTCGGCTGTGCAAATCTCGGCAAAAAAGTTTCACTGAGATTTCAGCAAAAGTGACATTTGATAGCTGACTTTCGGAAAAAGCTTAGCTGAATCTCAGCAAACAAATGAAATGTTTGTTGAGATCTTAGCAAAACTTTTTTTGTCGAGATTTGCACAGCCGAGCTCGGTACAAAAAACTAAGTGTGTAGCTAATATCAAAGTCTACAATAGCTTCAAACACTATTTTACGGAATTCTGTCGATGAAAAAAGTTAGAAGCAAATGAATGTAAATGAATGCACGAAATGAATGTAAATGGTTTTCCATCCCTGATCCTGATGATCATACTTATCATAGGAACGACGCGTGCTGAGAGTCATTTAAGGCGGGGTTTATGAAAACAGAGAAGAATGAATCACGAGCTGACGCAACTCAAAGGCGATCCAGTAAGCCGCTAAAACTAGAAGGGTACAATGACCGGGACACGTTGTAATAATGCCGGTACAAGACGCAGAAGAGCAAGGTGGGTAGTTAGCACAATTTGACCAAAACGTGGGTCGCTCAAGAAACTGGAGATAAGCAGCCATGCACTGAGTTAGTTGGCGTAACATTGTACAGCAGGTGAAGTCTCGTCGAATGACGCTGGACCAGGAAAGGTAAGGTAAAATAATGTAAGGCTCTCAATTGACAGCAGCTAAATGCTTAAAGAAAAATAATTTGAGGTCAGGCGGGACACAATAGCCAAGAATAAGAATGAGCAAACAAAATCTCCACCACATAAAATACGAACCAATCACAAGTAGCCACAACCATATCTGATTGCACGGAAGAAACCATTCCACATATGTTCCCCAATTCCAACCGGCAACGATTTCGGTTTTTATCAACCACACTTTTTCATTTTTCACGATCTGAAACAGCCGGACTGGGCAAAAAATCTTTCCAACTTTTTTTTTTAACCTAAATCTTTCCGTTCAACTCTACGGGAAAACTTCCAATTTTCCACTCTACAGTCAGCCGTCTTCTTTTGTTGTTCTCCCGGCCCGACCTGGCCCCTTCCTTGGCTGATAGCGTTCAGTAATAGTTCCTTTAGCCCAAAAACTCCGGCAACAGACAGAAGCAAAGATATATTGCATTTTAATATCGCTATTTTCCCCAATTTCTGATATATGTGTGTGTTCGGAGACTTTTATTTTCCTGCCCTTCCCGTGTTCCACGTGTCTGTCTCTAGATTTTCTCTTCTGGGAAGGCTCTTTTTCGCGTCTGGGGAAATTATTCAGGGTTATTTTCCTTTGCAATATCCAGTGACGTTTTTTGTTTGCCTCCATCCACCGCGCCGCCAAAACCCGGCTGGAATAAAAGCTTACTCATATCGCTTATAACACTGTTTCTCTCGTGTGATTTCCGGAAGCGACGAGAAAGGGGAGGAAAGCGAAAAGTCTGACCGACCGACGGAATGAAAGTTACTGCACCCGATAAGAAGGCGCAGGCATGGCAAATAAGGACGGACACGCCATACCCGGAATCAGGCCGGCAGCAGCGAGGAACGGCCAGTAAATGTTGCCAAAAATCAATGCCAATGAATTTGAGCTTCCTCTGCTTTTTCCTTTCTTTTTTTGCTTGCTTGCTTGCTTGCTTGGTCCTTCCATGCACTATATGGACTATGGGTAGGCGAAATGCGGTTGCCTGAGGTTTATGGATGGAACAGAAGCCGGGCTTTTGTATTCTGAAAACGGCGACGACGCTGCTGGTGGTGGCCAGGATAATGCAAGTGCGCTATTATTTCCATATAATGCTCATTTCGTAATAAAATTTTATAAGCGGAAAAATTAACATTGAAATATTACGGTGGAAGCTCGGAAAATTGAGCATGCTTTATGAGGCCTCTCAAACGGCGGCGAAAGCTCGTGGCCTAGAAATTGTCTACAATGTATTATCCCGGGAATGGGGGTGCTAGAGAGGTATAAAGCGTTCCGGTGGCGCGCTGGGTGAGAGAGGGTATGTGGCACCTACTCAGGATTACTATGGTGTGAACAGCGAAATAGACTGGTGTACCATCCATCAGGTAGGTAATACAAGTAAATCTGAGTTCATACGCCATCATGGCCGCAAGGATTATGCTTTCGTTAATATGTAGAAACCTTAGGCAAACATGGATCATATCTTTCAAGCAGTTTAATATGACGTTCCTTATTATTAAATGATAGGCGAATTTGTTTATGCCACGCACATTTTCATCACAGTGGCTTTTGTCATCTTATTGTGCTATTTGATATCAAATCAACTCATCTCGAGAAATGTTTGTTCTGATCACCATGCAACTCACTGAACCAGTCTATTCATAAACGAACAGATGGATTAGTTAAATTACTTTCACCACCTGCTGCGCTTGAATGGATGTTCCCTCCCGGTACACTCTCAGTACACTCTGAATTCTCCTTCCCGGCACCTAAATTAGCTGGCAGAACCCAGCGCAGCTAATCTGTGGCGATAAAAAATCAACTTTTTCATGGCAAAGCAATTTGAGCCGTAGCTGAAAAAAAAATCATTTTCCACCCTTCATGTAGCTTTTCTTCCCTGCAACTTCCAAACTCCACTCCCCTCGCACAAAAAAAAGTCAACAAGTGGTTGATAATTTTGAATTTTCATTCCAAAACCCTACACGTGCCTAAAATTTGAGCCGCTGTCGGTTGGCTGTCCGTGGTCTTGGTAAAGGATGGCTCCCACCAAGCCCATTGTTGTATGCTCCATGTTTACGACTACTCAAGCGATCATTTTGGCATGATACACAAATTAAAAGTTATAAGTCCCACTGCACGCATACCGACGACCGCTTATTCTTCCACGGAACGACTCGCGGCATGTGACTGTGAGGTGGGTCATGCTACTACTGCTGCTGCTGTTGCCTTCGGTTGGGTACTTGTACTACAGGTGAATTTTTATTCAGGTCTCTTCTCTACCCAACCTCATTGCATGCATATCATATTTGAACGTAATGTACAAAGAATATAAAAAGCGATGGAAAAATCTCAGCGTCAATCGCTCCATCCTTGAGGGGTGGGAGAAAGTAGCTGCTGGTGGTGATTTCCCAGGTGGAGCGCTTGAGGGTTAATCAGCGTGACTGGATAGCACGCGATCGAAGCAGAGCAGCAAGAAAAAAAGAAGAAACTTTGAAGCAATGGAAAACAGCACGAAATTTTGCAGGAGGTAGGGAAGACGATGTAGGTACTTACATAATAAATGAACAAGTTGCGTGTTATTTTTATTTCGGGAAAGTTTATTAAATTTAGGCATTCTAACAGTGCGCCCACTGAGAGCTATCAGTCGATGAAGGTTGATGAAAGCTAACCTTCGGAAAGAACGGAAATGAGTGGATGATTTATGGCTGGGGCGAAATTGAACATTTTGTGAATTAGGCTTCTGACAGTACTCACCACCAGAGGGCTAGCCACCTTTGGTCGACTTAAGAATGTATAACGAAATTTACTTTTAATTAAAAATTGTTGATAGTGCAATTTTTTCGACATATTATTTCTACATAATGACGCTACTGGCCAGAAAATGGCTCATGCAATCAAAATGATGTCCAAAACAAAATTGCAGGAAACTGGAATGCCTTTTGAGAAAAAATGCAAATTGAACAAATTTTACAAATTGCCTATGCAAAATTTACATAAGTAACACTGGCGTGCACAGGGTGGGGCAAGGTGGGGCAATTGCCCCACCTTTTATAAATAAGATTTTCATTTCCACATTTTCAAAATTATGATGTAAAATAACTGGATTTCTTGATAACTTGATTTGAAATAACTTCATTTCATAATATAAGAGCACTGAAAACCTTTGAGATGGTGCCTGAAAATAGCACCACAAAGGTGCATGAAGAGACAAACTTCAATGAAATTTTTTGGTCAAAAAATTGCACCAGTGGTGCATACAAAAAATTTCTGGTGTATTTTTTTATTCAAGGTTCATGGACGGTTAAAAGAAGAGGGTAAATTTAAGGTTGAAAAAATTCTCCTTCGTGATGTTAAATCGAAGAAATAGCTTTTTAGTGAATATTTCTGGTGTAAAAATATCATCTAGGTGGTACATGGAGGAACTAATCAAAAGGAATAACTCTGGTGGAAAAATTTTGAGGTGCACATTTAACTGAACATTTCTGGTGGAAAGTTCGCATAACTGTGGTGAATGTAAAGTCAAGGTTTATTCATTTTGCATTGTTCTGATGAATGCAAGCTTCGTTGACAATTTATGGTGGAAAATTCGCACGATTCTGGTGCATGAAGAGGCAAAGTCTGAAAATTGCACCACAAAGGTGCATGGTGAAACAAACTTCTCTGACAATTTTTGGTGCACCGTTGTGGTGAATGGAGGAGCATGCTCTACTGAAAATTTATGATGCAAAATTTGAATCGCTCTGATAAATGAAATGAACAGAAAATGTCTGGTGGAAAACTTGCACTGGTCAGGTAAATGAAGGCACAGGCTTTATTTAAAATAAAGCTATATCGAACATTTCTGGTGGAAAATCTGCACCGTTCTGGTGAACGGATGGGAAAGCTTTTCGGAAAATTTTTGGTGTTTAATTTGCATCCTTCTGCTGAATAGAGAAACAAACTTCAGTAATAATTTCTGGTGGAAAATCTGCACCATTATGATAATTAGAGGGAAGCTGCTTTACTGAAAATTTATGATGAAAAATCTGAAAATAGGGGCAAGCTTTATTTGGTGGCAAACCTGCAACATTCTGATGATAGGAGAAGCAATCTATATTGAAAATGTCTGGCGGAAAATGAAAAAAAAGGAAATGTGCATCGATCAGAAGATTGGAGAAGCAATTTTTTTTTAACATTAACGGTGGAAGATTTGCATCGTTCTGGTCAATTGAAATTGTCTGGTGTAGAATTACCTGGGGACAAATTTGTATTAAAAATTTCTGGTGTAAGACTTGCAACAATTTGCTGCATGGAGGGGCAAGCTGAATTGAAAAATCCTGATTTAAAAATTGCCCAGTTCTGATGAATGGAGGGGCAAGCTTTATTGATAAATTTCTAAGAAAAACAACAACGTTTTGGTGAATGGGCGGACAACTTAAACTTGACTTTCGAGAAGAACCTCAAGGGTATTGAACTCTGAGGACAGATACAAAAGAAAAAAAAAATCTGAGATTGATTTCATAAAAATACTGCGAATAATTTCTAGTGAATCCTGCAGATAGGTTCAAAATAATAACGAAAACAATACCGAGAGAATCAAATTTTGAATGAAATTCCAAAGGGATGTTGAGGAAAATTTCAAGGGAATTCCGAGGATAAGCTCATTCTGGAAATAATTTCTGGAGAATACAGAGAAAATTCTTCTGAAACTTTAGGGGAATTTCAGTTCCAAGGTGTTAAGAGAAAAAAAAGTCCAGAAATATTCCGAGAAGAACTTCAAGGATATTGAATTTTTAGGATAGTTCCAAAATATTTCTGGGGAGAATTCAAAGAAAATTCTGTGGATAATTTCTAGTGCCTCCTGCAGATAGTTCCAAGATAATTTTGAAAAGAATATCGAGAAAATAAAATTTTGAGTGAAATTCTGAAGGGATTTTGAGGAAAATTTTAAGGGAATACCGATAAATTCTAGCTTATTCCGGGAGTAATTTCTGGAAAATAATGAGGAAGTTCTTCTGAAACTTTTAGGGAATTTCAGTTCCAAGGTGTTCTGTGTAAAAGTCAAGAAGAGTTCTAAAAATAACTCCAGAGGATTTCTGAGAAGAATTTTAAAAGAGATCATAGAGTTCTAAAAATGTCGAAAGGAATCTCAAGGAAATCTGAGGATGGACTTTTTCTCAACTGTACAAAGTTTAAAGACGGATTTTGGATTCCCTAATTGAAAAGTGGGTATTAGTTTGCCATTCAACATTTGTCTATTGTTGTCTTACTAAAAATTAGTCTAAGTATCATTTCGGTTAAAGCCCTACTATTGCAACCATTTGACGAACCGATCATCATCGACATCGTCGATGAGATTAAATTGCCAATTCCATAGGCTGTCTGAAAACAGTTAGCATTGCAGAAGATGAACCACCACCGGAGCAAAAAATAAATAAAATTAGCTAAATTGAACACTAGAGAAACAGTGGTGGGTGGACAGCAGCATCCACCACGCACTTTGGAGTACTCCCCATTCCCAGATTAAAGGCACCATGGAAAAAAAATGTCCCTCCTTAACAAGATTCCTGTGCATGCTAGTGATAAGTAATGTAGTAAATAAACAACCAGTACACAAGTCATAGTCAGATAAGTCAAATTAGTAACAGAATTTAAAAAAAAAATAAAATGAACTTGTGCCTAGGCACAAATTACATGAAATGACCGGTGAAGAAAATATAATTGATCCAAATTTAAAAATGGAAAAACATCAATTATATTTTCTATTTTCGTTTATTTGGTAGGCTCAAATGTTATAAAAATAACTAAACGGAGCTGAGTAACATGGAATACCAATTTGGTACTCACAATACAAAAAAAAAATAAAAAAATGCATTTTGTCATAGGATTTTTCTGGGTGGCGATCGAAGCGGCGAAAAAGCGATCTTCTCCCGTGCACGCAACTTCTTTCTTTCCCGAATTTGTTCCTCATTTTCATTGAACCCGAATCGTGATCGCTGCTGCTGCTTCTGATCGTCGTTTCCCGTTGCTCTCCGCTACTCTCGTCGGCCGTCGGGGTCGTCACGTCCATTTCGTTATTTTCATCCAACATCTCCAACCCCGTGTCCGCTAACGACTAGCGACGCACCTTCCACCACTACACCAGCATACGTACTGCTGCTGTTTTGTTTTATTTCACTTTGCTGCTTTCCTTTTTCCTTAAGTTGCTTCTCCGGTTCCTTCCGAACCTTCCGCATAGGGCAGGAAAGCTTCCGGTGTTCGTCCGCCTTGCACAGAAAACATTTATCTTTGTTACCATCATAAAATATATTTCCTTTGCGATTGAAGAAATGTAATGACGCGGGGATTTCCTTCTTCACATCCAAATATATACCGCGTATCCCTGTATTTACCTCAAAACACAGGTCAGTTGGACATTTCTCAAGGCTTATTATCACACAAATGGCACTGTTCTATTGATTGTTAGTAATTAAAATCTTTGTTTTTAAATTTCCAAGTTCATTTAATTATTGTAGTATTGAAATTTATATATATAAAGTGAAACATTCAAAGAAATAAAATGTATTCCTGATCGATTGTAACATTTTGCATGAAACTTCATGAGTATTTTATTATGAAAACCAGGATCGGACCAGTCTTGAAAAAAAAACAACTACTTCTATGGCGAATACTAATGCTCTCGTTGTTGTGCAGATATAGCAGATATAACTTATATAGATATAACTTTGTTCTCTTACGATCAATACAGAACTTCGAATGTATTCAATTTTTCGATTCAAATTACAAATTTTCTCGATGAAAATTTCAAATGGTCCTATCTGCTTTGATCGATTCTCTTCATCGACTTTCTCTTTTCATAACTACTGCTATGCAAACAGATTTCGCGCAAAATCTACCACTTAGTTTGATAAAGGAGGTTCTTATCTAGCGCCCAAAACGTCAAATACAACAGGGAAAGGTTTTTCAGCTGAGTTATTGACGAAAGAGAAAGTTGATGAAGAGAATCGATCAATGCAGGTAGGACCATTTGAAATGTTTATCTAGTTTTGTTTAAAGCACCTGCCGGGGTTTTTTTTTTTCATAAAAAGAGTTTTAATTATTTGAATTCGAACCTGATTGTTATGAAAAAATCGAGGTTTTGCAGGACTGCTTACATGTTTGGACTTTGAGGGTCAATGCAGATTATCCGGGGAATCAAGATATGCCCACTTTACCCAAAATATAAATTCCTTACTAAAATCAATATGATCTCACGATTCTGATCAACAGAGAAAAACCGCAAGGTTGTAGGACAATTTTTATAATGTGGCCACTTTATCACTCAATCCAAATTATACTGTGAACCTGGATATACTCAATTTACCCCAAAATAGGGGAATTTACGTATTCTCGTCAATCTAAGCAGCGTCCGAACTTCTATTAACGATTTCTCAGCGTCACACACATACATGACAGGTTTGTTTGTTGACATTTATCTGCTGCTTGCTGTTCTACCAATTCCAATCGACAGAATTGATCAAAACGGGTTGAACATGTTTTTACATCGCTCCAAACTTCTCAGGTGAGTGTGACTATTGTCGGCAGTCTCTTTTTCTTCGGCATCCTTTCCATTTGAACTGCATATTAACCAGCTGTTCTATTATTGGCAACTCGAAATCAGCCGTATTTTGTAGTGTGTATATTTAATTTAAAGAAAAATATGGCATAACAGGATTGCACAGTCGTAAAAATGTAATCAGATTGAAGCTGAAAAGGTAAGGAATCGGCTTAATACATTCAGCGAAGATTTTTTTAAAATACAGTGAAATTAACGTTTCAATTTCGGTTGCCGGAAATAGTCAATGGGTGCCGAAGCCATAATTTACCCTATAATTTCCATATTAAATACGCTTTTATCTTGAAATTCTAATCATTATATAATAAATCGCAAGGATCAAGGGAAATTTTCATAATGTTACCACTTTTTCAGTCAATCCGAACTATCCGGAGAACCAGGATACCAATCAGGTCCTTACCACACCAATCAGGCTAAGGCCTTGTTGTCCTCTGCTGTCCAAAGAAGTCGTCTCCACTCTACTCGATCCATGGCCACACTTCGCCAGCCTCGTAGTCTGCGAAGGGTGCGCAGGTCGCCTTCTACTTGGTCGATCCACCTTACCCGCTGCGAGCCTCTTCTTCTTGTTCCTGTTGGGTCGCTTTCTAGAACCATTTTCACTGGATCGTCGTGCGGCATTCTTACGATGTGCCCAGCCCACCGTAGTCGCCCAATTTTGCAATGTGGACGATGGATGGTTCTCCCAGCAGCTGGTGCAATTCGTGGTTCATTCGCCTCCTCCACGTTCCGTCATCCATCTGCACTCCACCGTAGATGGTACGCAACACCTTCCGTTCGAAAACACCAAGGGCGTGTTGATCCTCCACGAGCATAGTCCAGGTCTCGTGGACTTTGAGGACCACTGGTCTAATCAGCGTCTTGTAGAAAGTTAACTTCGTGCGGTGGCGAATTTGATTCGACCGGAGCGTCCTCCGGAGTCCAAAGTAGGCACGATTCCCTGCCATAATGCGTCTTTAAATTTCTCTGCTGGTATCACAAGTGAGCCCAAATACACGAACTCATTGACCACCTCGATTTCGTCACCGTCAATCTGAACCCGGGTTGGGAGGCTAACATTGTCTTCCCTAGAACCTCTTCCTTTCATGTATTTTGTCTTCGATGCGTTGATGGCAAGTCCAATCCGCCTAGCTTCAGCCTTCAGTCTGATGTACGTTTCCGCCATCGTCTCAAAGTTCCGTGCCATGATGTCGATGTCATCGGCGAAGCCAAGAAGCTGGATGGACTTCCTGAATATCGTGCCACTCGTGTCTATCCCAGCTCTTCTGATCACACCTTCTAACGCGATGTTGAATAGCAGACACGAAAGTCCATCACCTTACCGTAACCCCCTTCGAGATTCAAAGGGACTCAAGAGTGTCCCCGATACTCGAACAACGCACATCACTCGATCCATCGTAGCCTTGATCAATCGCGACAGTTTATCCGGAAATCTGTACTCGTGCATAATCTGCCATAGCCTCAGAATATAGTTTTCATATTAAATACCCTTTCTTCTCGTTATTCTGAATGGCGTCCCAGAATGTCCCCACATCATTAATTTACGCTTTAATTTACTGACAATAATTACTTTTCCCAGTAGTGATCAATTTGTGAAGTAGTTGGTCAGTTCTATCTGACAGAAAACTATATGTTTGGCTTCATTTGAGAGATTTACACCCCTTGGATGGATCATCTTCAAAACAGAAATCTCATCAGGAATGGTAATTTAATCCTAATGACTGAGAATAACATAAAACGCAGTAAAACTCTTATATCCATAACTAAGTTTTTTAACTAGTTCGTTTATTTGGAAGGCTCAATCGCGTTGGCTTTACGGAGCCGATAGTTCATTGTTCTTTGTTTGTAACAAAATTCACTTAATTCTAAGTCTAGTAGGAGTTGGGCTGAATACTCGCGGCTTACTCGAGGTTAGAGAGGTACATTGTCGAAGGATAGGATCAGGAGAGGAGCTTGGGGGTAAGGTTTCGTTGTCGCCAGTATGAATGGTAGTGCGGTTCTAGTTTCGTCTGGAGTTCGACCGGCTATGGTGACCAGTGGGCGACGATAAGACTCATCGAGACGGGGGGACAAGACAAACAAAGACTATTAAAGATAGACAAATCCATAGCTGTTTTATACAGTATCCTTAAGTTCCTGGATCCTGATGTAGTAACGTAATTGGAGAGAGCTGCAGTGATTTTTTAAAATCTTTTTATGAATTAATAAAGAAAAAAAAATCATTATATGTTATGAAATATTCCTGGAATGAGTTTTGAACCATTATCAAATGTAAGTTGCACGAACCAAATATGTTCTAGAATATACTTTCGAATGAAGGAAATTTGATGATTAATTGTCAGACTGGCGATAAAAAAAATGTGAGACACATGAAACCACAATTGAACTTATAGTGTTCGGGAATAATGTCTAATATAAGATTCACACACATAATTCATGTAGCACACATGAAGCAAACGTGTAAATTTTTCTTTAAGTGTAGCAACCTGCAATAGGTCAGTTGAACATGTCATTCAATTTATATTTATTTGTAATACTGTCTTAATAATTACTTTATTGATTTCATGCTATCATGTCCAAGTCTCTGCCAAGGATAAGCAATTAAATAAGTGGAATTACATGTTAATTACTTATCGTTCTCTCTTTTATCCGAGGGAACGTCAACGTATGCAGACTCAGTTTCGGCTTCAGAGGCAGAAGAATGATCAAATACAGAGTGAAAAATTTGGCAAACAGTTCGCAACTTTCAGCAGAAGATTTCGCTTCAACGTCGTAACATGCCAAGTTGCTTGATACAGTTAAACTTTTTCTCTTACTATTGTCGAACGTCCAAAAACTTTTTGGATTTCACCGGGGATTAGTCTGCACTCTCATGACATAACCCTTGTATCAAGCTGAATTCAATTTGCGATACGCATTACTAGCACGTTGGAACCTGAGTTTGCTGCCAGATGACTTTAGAGCACGATGCCTCCGTTGTTTGGCATTCTTTTCTCATTTCAGCTTTCAAACCAATGAGATAAAGGTTAAACACGAAAAAAAAAAATCGTACACGAAAATCTTGTTGGGGTTTGAAAATGCGTTTTATTTTTCATATATAGTTCAAATGTAATAGCTATACACGGAAGTTCAGACACCAATGAATGAATCGACTGGGTTAGAGATTGCCAGGAAAGACGCTCGTAATCTGGCCAATAATTTTTTTACAGAAAAACGAGTCGAATGGGCGATTGATTCTTTTGCTACTTTCAAATCACCAGGTAGGGACGGAATTTTTCCAGTACTACTTCAGAAAGGAAAAGAAACTTTGACACCCATTCTAACAGGCTTGTTTAGAGCAAGCTTAAGATTAAGTTATATTCCGATAACTTGGCGTCAAGTAAAGGTTATATTTATTCCGAAGGCTAATAAAAAGGATAAAACTTCTTCTAAATCCTTCAGGCCGATCAGTTTATCATCCATTATGCTAAAAATAATGGAGAAAATAATAGATCAGCATATAAAATCAACGTACTTGATTACAATTCCTTTGAGTAAATATCAGTTTGCATATCAAGCTGGTAAATCAACAGTAACAGCTCTTCACACGCTTGTTACAAAACTAGAAAAATCTTTTGAATCAAAAGAAATGTCACTAGCAGCATTCATTGATATTGAAGGAGCATTTGATAATGCATCTTATAACTCCATGAAAAACAATATGTTGAAGCGTGTATTCGACAAAAGCATCGTTAAGTGGATTAATGAGATGCTTTCTAAAAGAGAAATCTCAGCAAATCTTGGAAGCTCATCCATAACAGTTAGAGCTGTAAAAGGGTGTCCTCAAGGAGGTGTGCTTTCACCTCTTTTATGGTTTTTAATTGTTGACGAACTTCTCAAAAACTTAGAAGCAAAGGGCTTCGAGATAATTGGCTATGCTGATGACATAGTTATAATAGAACGAGGAAAATTTGATAATATCATTTCAAATAGAATGCAAACTGCTTTAAATTATGTTTCGTCGTGGTGCGCTAAATAAGGGTTGAATATAAACCCTTCTAAGACCACTATTGTACCGTTCACACGGAAAAGGAAATTTTCTATAAATAACTTAAAATTGAAAGAAACCTCTTTAGAACTTTCACGAACAGTCAAGTATCTGGGAGTCATTCTTGACAGTAAACTTAACTGGAATTCACATATAGAGCAGGTTGTTAATAAGGCAATAAATGCTCTTTGGATAAGTAAAAAAACATTTGGTAGCAAATGGGGCCTAAAACCAAAAATGATCCACTAGATTTATGTGACGATTGTAAGACCCAGAATATCCTACGCATCATTAGTTTGGTGGCCGAAAACTAATGAAAAATCGGCTCAGAAGAAGCTGGGGAGACTGCAAAGACTAGCTACTCTCTCAATAACTGGTGCAATGAACAGCACACCGAGTATTTCACTAGATGCTCTACTTTATCTGATTCCGTTGCATCAATCTATCCAATTAGAAGCTGAAAGGAGCGCTTTAAGGATTCAACGAACAAAGTACTTCCTTGAAGGTGATCTTACAGGACACCTTAACATTTTAAAAATGTTTGGTATTGATTCTCTTGTATTAAAAAATGAAGACTGGATGGAGAAAAAATATAATTTCGATCGTTTATACAATGCAGCAGAATTTGATCGTAATTTTTGGGAAAGTGGGGGACCAAACATCTGTCCAGGTTCAACTGTTTTTTATACAGACGGTTCAAGATTGAACAACCGTGTGGGAGCAGGGGTAACTGGTCCAGGGATTGATATCTCAATATCCATGGGTTACTGGCCAACCGTGTTCCAAGCAGAAATTCAAGCAATTCTTGAATGCTCTGTAATATGCTTGCGCAGGAATTATAAACATTCGAATATCTGCATTATGTCTGATAGTCAAGCAGCATTAAATGCTTTAAAATCAGCAACATGCAATTCCAAACTCGTATGGGAATGTGCAATGTCACTTCAGAAATTGGCCTGTCAAAACCAAGTAAACTTATATTGGGTTCCTGGCCACTGTGGAATTGAAGGGAATGAAAAAGCTGATACGTTAGCCAGGCTAGGATCATCACAGCAATTCATAGGACCAGAACCATTCTGTGGAGTTTCTACTTGTTCTCTTTAAATGGAGATCAAGAAATGGAAAAAAATGAAAGTGGAGACCAATTGGAACAACACTTCCATTGCTAGGCAGTCGAAACGGTTCATAATTCCGAACATTTCAATGACTAGCAAAATTCTTGAATTATCAAAAAAAGATCTCAGTGTCTATACTGGTTTGATAACAGGACATTGTCCATGTAAATATCATTTGAAGCTAATAGGAAAACTTCAAGAGGATATGTGTCGATTCTGTGGTATAGAAAAGGAAGACTCTGAACACCTGCTATGCTCTTGTGCAGCAATCTTCAATAAAAGGCGTATTTTTCTGGACAAGGGGCTGGCAGAACCCTTTGATATTTGGAATGCAGGTCCCAGTAAAGAAGTACATTTCATTCGAAATGTAATACCTGGCTGGGAAAATGCTTTTGGTCAGTCTATGTCGGTCGCTTCACAAAATAGTGATACGACATAACTGATAAAGCAATGTAAAAACGGGGAATATCACAATAGATCAAAGTAATGGTCGCAGTGATGAATACACCCAACACGGAAAAAAACAGCTATACATTAGAAGGTATTATACTTATTGTAAAACTATTGTTTTAGCCTTCCCTTTAACCACAGGCCAACTTTTCTTCGTACACGGCCCATCATCTTTTGCACTTGTTTGTTTGCCGAATTCCGTTTCCGCTTAAAATCCTTCAGGTCAATTGGAGGTCCACCCTTTCTCTTCAGTTTGTGCTTCCTAATTGACCAGTATTCATCAATTGGCCTTAGTTCTGAGTAGCTAATGTGTATTATTAAGCCAATGCAAACCAAACACGCAATAGGGCTGCCAGTTTTTAAAATTTAATTTGTATATATATGAAGGTTCTGGTCATTTCTGGATGTGGTAATATCGCAACTATCGGAGTGTCCGGCCATAAGACAGAATGGTCATAAGCCCCGACTTAAATAAATGTTCGCAAGCTTCCTTCAACATTTATGTTTTTAGACGTTCCAGAATCTTGGAAATTTCTCCATTTCTGGAATATTTTGAAATAAAACACCTTAGTTTTGAAGATTTTTCTTAATACAGGATCATACAATTTCTAAACCTTTCAATCTTTTTTTGTTTTTATTTTTTGCGATTTTTTTTTTCAAAATTTACGATCTTGCATCTTTCGTTTTGCCTAATACCTCGAAATAAATTCTGTGTTGGAATCATCCTGATACGCTTATCTTAACAAGATTTCTTCACTATTTTCTGGAGAATTTTCCTGAATCATCTCAGAATACCCTCAGATTATTTTCTTATAATTTACTCCATAATACTCTTGAAAATCATTTACAGATCACTCCTTGAACTCAATCTGCAATTCTTTTCATATTATTGATAATTTACGCAGTATTTCCGAGGGATTTTCAAGAGGATTCTCTTAAAAATTCACTTGGACTTCTCCTCAGCATTCACTTTGTATTCTCCAGAAATTCCTATGGATTTTTTCAAGGAATTCCTTTTTAGTTTTGCTCAGAACTCCCAAAGATTATATGAAACGCTCCTCACAATTACCTTGTAACTATTTTTTGAATTCTTTAAAAATTATCACAGGAACATTATTGTAATTCCCTTGAAATATTCTTCGAAATGTCATTGAAATCATCCTCAAATTTCAACACCCATGGAATTTTCCTCGGCATTACCTTGAAATGCTCTTCAGTAAGAAATCCTTTGGAATTATTCTCAGAATTTTCAATGAATTAACTACATAATGCCCTTGGAATTTTATTCCTTCCCTTGGAATCCTACTCACTTTTAAAGTTTCATAAGAATTCGCTTGCAGTGAAGTAAGCTTTTCCAAAGATTTCTGATTAAAAATTATTTGGCATTGAATTCAGAAGCCTCCTCGAAGTTTATTTGCAATTCTACTCAGAACTACCATGGTATTTAGTTTCACATATAATCTGGAGCTTCTCAGGACTACATTGAAAACAGATTGCACTTGATGTTTTCCTCACCGTTTTTCGCTTGGAATGAGTTCCTTAGAAAAAAAATCATCCTATTTCATGAGCCTTGGAAATTATGCAAAGTACTTAATCTTGAAGCTTTTCAAATATGAGATCTTCGAAAAAAAAAAACTAGGAAATAGGTTCTCGAATTTTTTTTCCAAGCATTAGAATTAAAAATAAACTATCAACTTTTTGAAAAATATCCATATTTCAGACCTAGAAAAAAACGATTCAAGTCCCTGATTTTTTATTTTTTTTCCCTTGATTTGTTTTCCGTGCTGAGCACCAATTCTACCGATGCCAGGGAGGCAGCTCCCTCACCTGGACCCTAACCATCGACCTATCAACTTAAATACCGGGGACCAACGCCTTCACATCCCTTCCAAAGAAAAGCGTATGGGGTGGATACGGACCTTACGTATCTCTTCAAATCAACCTAATATAAACGATCATTATAAAGCGCACTCGGGATGCGGTCATCACCGCACATCACTCCGATTCCAAAAATACGCATATTGTGGGGTATTTGGCCGAATTTCCAAGTTTTTCTGTAACCGGAAGCCACCATCTTGGATTTCAAAATGCCATCAGACATCAATTTCCGGTTCCTACACGTCACCCTGATTCCAAAAATACCCATATTGTGGGGTATTTGACAGAATTGCAATGTTTTCCTGTAACCGGAAGCCGCCATCTTGGATTTCAAAATGGCGTTACAAATCGATTTCCGGTCCCTACGCGTCACTCCGATTCCAACCAGACCCATATTGTGGGGTATTTCACAGTATATCCCAGTTTCCAAAAATCATAAAAAAAACTCGTTATTTGGAATTTACTTCGTAAAAAGAAAACTCGTTACTTGGGATTTACTTCGTAAAAAGAGGGACCCAAATTGAAGACTGCGTAAAAAAAGGCTTTGTAAACGGAGGTTTCAGTGTATCAGCAAAAATATGTTTAATATATGCTGCTATCCCACCTGAAAATAAGTTAATTTCCTAATCTAACCAGTTTTCCGGGAATCAGCAATTGAGATTTATGGCTAATTCCACGTTCATGGTTCCCCGGATCCCTGGTCAGAGATACCAAGCGCTGTGTCGTGGACATACGATACGAAAGTTCATTACAAACAGTTTCGTCTCATGATAGCGATAGACCCAGTTTTGTTATTCTTATGTCATGGGCATGAAATTGGCTAGCGCTGGTTTTTAGTTGATTTAATTCAAGCGCTTCACTTGCTTGTTAACTTTTCGGTGGCATACCCACTGAATCCTCATTGCATGCCTCTTATGGTAGATTTGTACGAATAATGAATCCTCATCAGTCATTTCACATCGCCAATTTTCCTAACAAATGCCGATCTCAACCGCAAAAAGCACATATTTTCCATGAATCGCGCGCGCTGAAAGTTTTTTTTTTTTTATGAAGCACATCACTACACATCGGTTCTGCTCAGTGTCTGGGCTTGGGCCTAGGGGAGCTTTGTTGCTCATCTAAATTGTACATACAAAATTGATTTCATCCATAACACGGGCATATAAATGATTATTCATGTTGTTGATGCCCGCCTCTAAGCCACTCGTCTGTCTCCTGCTCCTGATTTTGTACAGAATCGAAGTTTCAGCATTTCTACTGGAGACGGCCGACTCTGGTGCCACTACAAGTGAACTGGAATCTTGTGCCTTCTACTGTACACAAGAAGGAGCCGAAATTGCTTTTTATCTCACTTGCCGGTGGCTTTTTTTTCTGATACACTAGTGCGCTTCGCTTAGGGGAAAAAGTTTCCGTTGGAAATTTTTCGCTGTCCTCCGTGTTCGTCTTACTACGGTGCTTTTCTGCCACGATGATAAACTGTCGAACATGAGGGACGTTTGCCCGAACAACGTTACTTGCCTCCAAGTAAGCGGCTGTACGGTTATCAAGATTGCATGAGTGTAAAGTGAAAAAAAAATCGAACATTAATCATTCGGAAGCAATTTGCCACCCACTTCAGTTGTCGGTGCCGATGCCGAAAGTTCGACGGCAGTGTAAAAATGCAATAGTGCTGTGATGAGGAGAGATTGGACGGAGAGGTTGAAGTTTGTTGGGCGGAATAAAGTTCTGCTGTGGTGATGGTCTTTGAGTTTCCAACTTCAACCATGTTTAGCCAGTACTGGGAGAGAGAAAAATGACTTGTACTTCAGAAATGGCACAAATTTGTTCGTTCACTTTTCAGTGAAATTTCACTACTCATTCTGTTGATGTTGTTCAAAAGTTTGCTCGAGATTTCTCTTCTCCAATACAAAGGATCGTTGAAGTGACGTCAGGGGAAAATCCAAAAAGAACCTGATCTAATTACCGTAACTTTCCCGCAATCGTCAAAGTTTTCTAGACATTTTACAAGTCACTGTTGGTCTGAACGGAAACAGGAAGCCAACAGCAAGAAAAAAAAACGATGTTGAAAAAATCTCTATTCATCCCTGAACATAATTACGCTTGTTACCGGTATGCTTTCTGCCGTAGCCTGCTGGCTGATGCACCCGATGCTACAGGGGCTCCCATAGGTATTTTTCACACATACAACCACCTACCAGCACACGTACACATTTTCTGAAATCTCACCGAGTGGTACGCGAAGTGCATGTAATTTATGCATTTCATTTATAGTCAGCCACAACTCTTCAAGTGCCATTAAAGACCTTAATTCCAGTCATACATACGCCTTCGCCTTCCGCCTTTCACCAACTTTGCTCGTCCTCTCCCGTTTCTTCAGAAGCAGCAACATCTCTTAACCATATCGCTTGATAGCAGGCTTTCCTTCTTTTAGATATTCATTTACAGAATGCATAATTACACCCAAGTCCCGCACCGTACCGAGCATCAGCGGATGACGGTACGAAGGTGGACGGATTTACAAAGCCTTTCAAGAGTAAAAGAGCCAGGCAGCGTTCATCATCGTCAACGATGGGATGGCGTTTTCCGCCCTTATGGAATTCCCTCCTCCTGCTAGGCATCCCTTCCTTCGAAATGCACCTGGAAGGCGCTGAGTTTTCAACCCTTCCCAAAAAAGTGACCCATACTCAGATACCTTGCTACACTTCTTTTTCTTCTAGGCTTTTTAAGCTCCTGCAGCGAGCGTTTTGCCCGCTCTCAACTTAGTGGTCTAGATGCACTTCCAAACCTATTAATTGAGAGCTTTCTTTGCCAACCAATGCATGAATTTATTTATTGTGTTCCCAGGAAAATATCGAACGCGAAAGATTTCCACGAACCCGCCGCCTCCGGCTTAGTAATACCATTCCTTTACTGACTAGGCTATCTGAGGACCCTACCTTGCTACACACCAACACATTAAAGTGAAGAAAAAAAAAAACGAAGAAAAAAATGGCCGAGATGGGTTATTAGAAAGATTATTCATCGTGCGGAGCATTAATCAACCTTTCTTTCTTGCCTTCCCCGAGTAACCTTTTTTTTTTACGTAACGGGTCTCTTGGAAATTGTGAGTGTATAAAAGTGATGTCAAGTGGACCCTACTCTGTTCCGCTAGAATGTGTGCATTATGATCCGGAAGGCCGCTCTTGTTACCTGCTGCGTCATCACGTGATCACCAGCTGTGCATCCTTCCTGGTAGGATATGGACTGCAAAGGCGTGTGGGTTCGAGTCACATTCATCAGAGGACAAAATTAAATTTCTGCTATGTTCACATAAGTTTGCAAAGCTGGAGCAAGTGACACGATTTCGCTAGTGAGAATGTCGTTCGCGAAGAGCTACATTAAATCAAAATTAACGGTTCTCGAGCAACGACTTGGAAGAACACACTGACTTGCTTTTGAAGCGTTTGGGCAGTTGACGGGCATGGGAATTCATGGAAGAATTAGAACAAATCATTTTAGAATAAATTTGATGCTGCACACTTTTAGCATGAACAAACCTCATCATTTAATTTGTATTTGAAGGATGTAGTTCTAACTTGTTCTACAAAGATTAATTGATTTAAAGCCGCAAGTGTCCACCTTTCCTACTGTTTTCGACTTTATGTTTAGTATGTAGGCAAACATTACAAGACCAACAGTAATAAAGGCCTCAACTCCATTTTGTAAACAAACCTTGTAAAGCCATTTTCTCGCGAACCAGAACCTACATTCCCAATCGGGTTGAAGATAACTTTCCCCACCTACTCATTTAGTTGGTTTGCGTTGGCGGACTTCTGTTATTGGCAAAAAGGTTTGTTTACAAAATGAAATTGAGGCCTTTTCAATTGTTGGTCTTGATTAAGTAGCGTATAGTGAGGTGTTCCTCATTTATATTTATTCGAAAACTATTTTAATCCATTCCATTGTTCGTAAGAGCTACAAACAATTGGAAGTATTTATTGAGCTAATCTTTGAACAGACTCAGTATTTAAAAGAGAAACGTTCTTTTGCACATCTTTTGCAGGCAAGAGCGCTTAAGTATGCTGAAATGCTCAATAAATCGATCTTCAAATGTATGTAGAATTGAAAGGATTGAAGAAATCTTAATTAATTAAAAATTCTCCGAGTTCGTCACGTCTAGTTCTACCATTTCCTTCTCAAGTACTTGCACCTCCTCTTCCGTTTCGCTGTAATTGTTGATCAACGATGCACCTTCTTCCACCAGGGTACTTCCTGCTGGGCTGCTAACGCGCTTTCCGTTTCCCGGAGCCTCTCCATCTTGCACAAGAAACACTTGTTTCTGAGCCCGTCATAGAAAATGTTTCCTTTCCGATCAGTGGTGCCACATGGCCGGATATGTGTACACCAAAAAATTGTGGGAATCCCTTATTTTTCTTTATAAAAGGTGTCCTACATAAAATTGTATCACGGAAAAATATGTTGAAAATTACCTAGTTGACCGATCCTTTTCAAACTTTCAGACAATAAAATATAACCCATTAGTAAGCTTTTGGCATATTCATTTCATTCAACTTCAATACCATAACCGTTCGCTCGTACCTTACGCTTAACTCCACTCATTAGGTTCTGTACAACAGCTGGTTGCAGCTTCTTCTGTACGGAAACCCACTTTTTCTTCATGTCTTCCTCAGATTTGACCTCCTTGGGATGCTTTCGTAGTGCCTGCTTCATAATAGCTCAGTATTTTGCGATGGCCTTAGTTCCGGTGCGTTGGGGGGTGCATGTACTTGGGTACGAAAGTGACCCTGTTGGCTTCGTACCACTTCAGGACAACATTTGAATAGTGGCAAGAAGCTAGATCCGGCCAGAAGATCGTAGGGCCCTCCCGAAGCAACACAGAAAACATCTCAATACTTTTATTTTTTTATTTAAGTTGCCCAGAAATCCCTTAAATGGCACAGGAAATACATCTTGATACGACAAAGTTTCAACTTTGTTGCTTTATTTACTTTAGGTCACAATAATGAAACTCAACTGTTTCAATGTACTGCTTGGATGACCAGTCAAATCATGCCTCAAATGGGAGGAGCAAACATGTTACACTCAAATTGGTATGAAGTTATATGCTACGTGATATTGTATGAAACACTTGAGCAACAAATCTAACTTGTGTTATGTTTGTTGAATGAGAGTTCCATAAAACATTATGTTTCCTAAAACTTTGGTGCAACAGAGAGTGAACTATATGTAACTATACTTATTGAGCAACTGTTTCGAAATGTTACTAAAAAAGTTTACGAACCAAGATGTGTTGAAGAACCTATTTGCAATCTTGTTCCAATTAAGCGTTTTGCAACCAACTGAATCAAGTTGTCACTGTAAAGGTTTGTTGTAACCATCTAGTATCTACCATGGCTCAAATTTGTTTTGTCACTTTGATGATGTAAAATATTTTTGGACAACATTGGCAAAAGCGGAGAAATCGTAATGCATGTGCTAAAATCTGCATAGGAAAAGGAAGACCACGACGAGGACGATAGGATTACGGATGGCGGGGGACGATGGTGACTAAAGACGATGCCAACAGCGGCTGGCGTAGCCGTAGTCTCTCAACTGACCGGATGTTCCAAAGGGCTAAATAGAACGGTGAGAAGCCTGAGGTGACGATGGATTGATTGTTGCGTGAGCGGGGGGCAGCAAATATGTTGATACCGCCGAACGGAGATGTGGCCGTTGAGGATCCGTTAGAGACGGAGCTCGTATTGCCGGAACTGCTGGCGAACTGGAAACGGCACCAAATAGCGGGTGAATTGCCAGAACTAGTGGCTCATAATACCGAAACCTGATGGCTGCTGACGGAAGAGCTGCACCGATGTCGCTACCACTCGATGTCACATTGCTACTGACAAGTGACGTTTAAAGCATGCACATTAGACTGATGCAAAATTTGACTTTTTCACTCCACAGTGCTTAAATGGTTTCAAATCGGGTCCTGATTAGCACCCCAAAGTTACAACTCATTTGGTTAGAAACAGACTTCGCACAAGCCATTTGAAGTTTACATGTAAATTACTATGAGAAATATCAACTTTTTGTTCATTGTCTTCGAGTCGCACATACTCAACAAATTCTATGATTGTTTAAACTACACATTTGCTACTTATTTTCAACATAACTGGAACATGAATACCATCGATAATACGTAATGGTGCAGTTATGTTGACAAATCGTTACGGTTTTGTTGCAGTTTAATATAATTCATGAATTTTAATATCCACTCATCTGCAATATAAAAAATACTTGTTGTGAACTTTTCATGATCGGTTGAAAAATAGCTACATTATTGTAACGTACTATTTAATATGTTACACCAGTGTTCAGTGAGTTGGATTATATCTGGATGAAACGTACACTACCGGCCGAAATTATGTTGCTATAATGAAAAAAGTTCACAAATATTCCAAACATTAAAAAATTAAATTTATTTAGAATTTTACATTTGCTAATGGTTATGTGAGAGCGTTTTAATTTTTTATCGGTACAGGGCATTAAAGAACTATATTAGGTTCTCCATTTTGATTGACTCTATTTTCTTATGGTGTGATGTTGTTCAGGTGAAGGCTGTGATTTGTATTTTGTCAAAATTTCGATAGAAATTTTTGTTTTTTTTTTAAAGATCAGTGAATGATGCCCAGATGATTATGAAAAGAAGTTTTACGGTTTGCGTAATTGACATAGTGAAATCGCTTTAATTCTCGCGCAATAAACTGGGAGTTTGAAAAAGTTTAGGGTTTGAAGTAAGAACTCTAAGCGTTGTAATATCGATCCCATTCAATAATTATTGGATAGTGTGTGGCCTGATCGACCGTCAAAAAGCGAGGATATATGTTTTGACCAGAAATTAATGATACGCAGTAGCTATCTGGTTTATTTGTTTGGAGTTGAATTTGTGTTTTTTTTTAGAGTGAAATAAGGGTGTGGTAGATGTGTTTTAGTTGCCCACTGATGTGACGGGGTGTGGCATCTACCAGCTTGTCAGAATATCTTGGCGGTAATCAGCTCACAACAGAGCGCTGCCTTGCCTTAGAGAGCCGAAAAAGTGCCTGGGTATATTATGTAGAGTGACCACTGATCATCTCATTGAATATTACTTTTTTTTTACATAATTTTGAGTTATAAGAACCCATCATCATGCTAATTAACCGAACGAAATTAGAATAAAACCAAAAATTAATCACTACTAACACAACCGCACATACCAATAAATATGGTTGTACTGAACTTGTTGACCCACAATGTACACAATTATAATGCTGTTGGCAAGACTGGCAGCCATATACAATCAGTTTGTTCATGTTTCACACCCTACTAACATGAAAACATGAAATATTTATTATTGCTATAATGTTGTCCAATAGTTTGAATATATATATTTTTTTGGAGATCAATTTTTTATCTCGACACATTTTTAAGCTGAAAATGTGTGGCATCAACTTGTAAGTTTTTGAAGGCGCATAAATATATGCTAAAAGCTAAATGTTTAATTTCACCATAAAACTAGATGCGTTTGAAAAAACGGACTAGTTATCAATAATTTAAAGTAATTAATTTCATATTTTTATTCAAATGACTTTTTCTACGATTGTCATCTCTGACTATGCAGTATTAATAAAAACATCAGTATGCTTTTTCCGCATCACCTCACAAAAATATCCAATACATTTATGTGGTTAACTTGAATGTCATTTACATGTATTCGAAAACATCACAGTACTGTTTTAAATATTTCAGTGAAACATTGCAGTTAAGTCAGTTAAAACCTCATTTAAAACTTGTGTCATTCAAATATCATGTTACATGCACCTTACTTGCAATGCCTTACCCAACAAACCCAAGTTGCAAAGAGACTCCACCTTCTGCGCTTTTAAGGTACAATGAAGTTTTATATGCGGTGCGTTGTCCATAATTTAGACAGGCTATTAGTCACACTAAGGTTGTTGTCACACGCTGAGAAACAAATGGTGTTGCTTGGATCGTGTTGCTTCAACAGAGGAAGCAGACGCTTCAGTAGACACTCCATTAGGAAGATCTCCCCGTTTACAGTCCCGGTAGTCACGAACGGCGCACTCTGTATGCCACATGAGCATGAGCATACAAATTATTCCAACCCTGTAACTCTGCACGTAGACTCGGAACTAAAAGCAATAGAACGGACGAGGCATAAACTGAAAGACAGCTGAACAAAAATTCACTACCGAGATGATTTAAATCAGCGAGTGAAATATTATTTGACTCAGTGCTGACCACACCAGTTTACCTGATTTACGTGATACTTTAAAATGTAATACGGATCTCCATGTTACTACCACTTCAATTATGCCAAGTTATGTTTAAAGCTTGAAAATAAAAATTTGAAACTTTCTCCTACAATCTCACTCAGCTCACTCAGCAAAATGCAATCGTTAACGGCTCAGCACGCAAACATAATCACTGAGGAATCATTCACACTACTACACTCAAAATCAGTCACGGTACGCTCAGCTGTCACTTTTGTTCAAAGCTGCGTACAACGAAGAAAATCGAAGCAAAGTGGAAATTTAAGAAATCTCGCCTAACTTTTCAAAAGGTCCTAAGTAACAAATGTAAACAAATTGAGTTTATAAATACACTTTGTAACATTTGTACCTAAGAACATTATGCACACACACACACACATTCAGATTAATGTCAATTGAATTGAGAAAATTCTAAATGAACAAAACGTCTGAAGTCCAAATTTGCATTACTGATGTTTCACTGTTACATAAGACGTTTGACTATGTTCATCAAGACAAACGTCTGAAGTATCAGAAAAACCAAAACAATGCAGATTTGTACTTCGATCCTTTGTGGTTGTACGATTAAAACGTCTAAAATGTTCAAACAAACCAAAACAGTTTTCATGTCAAGCATTTTTCTACTATTTCCACGTGGGGGGTCAAGAATACCGAAAAGCTGTCTACGTAGTTAATGAACAGCCCCTAAAATAACACTGTTATCAAATAAAAAGCAGCTCACGATACCACCAACGATCGACCAAAACAATCTGTGGGCAGTGTTGCGATATACCGTTAAAAAAAATTGATTCATTGTCCAATACTCATATTGTTCATTTAACTCGTATAACTTAAATTGTGCACTCATAATGCTTAAAAATAAACAAATAATGTTGAAAACATAAATGACCTATGTAACTGTGATTATAACAAAACGTCCTATATAACATGTCCAATGTACGCCTGACAAGAGCAAAATGTCCTATGTAACATTTTTCACGTTTTCATAGAAAAAAAAGGACGAAACGGGTGGATTATAATTTCAATTTCAATTTTACTATCGCATTTTACTATTAAAGGTCTTAAAAATGTCAAAAGTTGATTTGGTTTAAAACAGTATCAAAAAAGATTTTGTCAATCTTCAACCTCGTTTTTCTCGAAAAGAGTGATATGTTAGATAGGACCTTTTAAAAAGTTAGGCGAGAAATCAGTGCGTCTCGCGCAAGCTGCTGCTCGTCAGTATGAAATGCAAAATTAAACGATTTTTTTCATTCCTATGAGCACGATTTAAAATCTATTTTTAAGAAGTTCTAAATAATCTACTAGATTAATCACGACTACATAAGCCTATGTACTTAGCAACGGAACACGTCCAAGAAGATGCACGTAGTTTATGCGCTTCAGTTACAGTCCATTTTAATTGTATAGTTGATGTTCTTAGCTCTCCGAATCGTCCTGAAGTACAGATCATTCAATCAACTAGTTTATTTTAAATTTCAGTTCAAAGAATTTAATTTTAGTTCGGCTGTTTAAGTCCATAGTGGTAATAAGTGGAACTTCATGTTCAAGTAACGGTACGTATTCCACACCTGCAAAAAAACAACATTGATTCGCATTTCTTTTTAGGGGCTGTTCATAAACTACGTAGAAAGTTTAGCGGGGGGTTGACAATTATCCACGGCCCATACAAATTTAAAATTTTGTATGGACAGTTAATCTACGCAGGGGAAGGGGAGTCAAGAATCCTAAAAAATCGTCTACGTAGTTAATGAACAGCCCCTATTTACTGACGACGTACAATGCGCATGGTTCCATTGTCGGAAAATTTTAGGCTAGATTTTCGAACAAACTACCAATATCCGGATAGGGATTCACAAAAAATTAGGTTTCTTGTTGTAGCTAATTTGTTTTTTTTTCTAATCTACGCAGTATACCATCGATAGTTATCTTCATAATTTAACCTCCTCACTCTTGGTATGATAGTTTGGGTTCCTTTTTCAAAACCATTGCTAAACTCACTAGATAAAAAAACACCGATGCTTTGTTGTGATGCATACAATTTCGCATCTAGGTTGTATACCACCATCCACCATAGAAGAGAAAAATCTCTGAGTCAAATGCAGAATCCCACAAAGCAACAACAATGTCAAGTACACCAAAGACGTGATTGCTCTGCCAGATACGATGTAGAGAATATTGCATCCGAATGTTACAAACCGCTGGTCGCTCCACAAGCCAACATCATCAGCCAGCGTGCATGGAGCAAAAAATGGAAGGAAAACGGCAAAGAAGCAACCACGCAATAAAACTTGGTTCTATCTTTAGTTATTTATTTGTTCAATCTCGTTTGAAGGAGGAATTCGTAAAGATAAACAATTTTCTTCACTCGGGCAAGTGCGCGCATACAGCCAACATCAACCAACCGACTTCGGTAAGTTTTACAAATTTTCCATCAGAAGTCTTCAACTGCCGGAGCAGATGGATGGTTTTTCCACTCGGAGGCTCAGCTTATCAGTGATTGCCCACCGGGAATTGGAATTGAGAGCACCAAATTTTATTGCCACCCTCGTTCGCCGGGGTGAAACAGCAAATCAATACCCATAAAATTAATTTTTATCATCGTTCAACGCACAGCCTCAAAAGTAATCACCTTCAGTCGATGCCGCCATTCGTTGTATTGCGTTTCGCTTTTCCGACCTTTAAACTCGAACTCTTGAATAAACATTTAAAAATTAGCACCGTGATTTACCACTACCGCTGGTGCTACAAATGGCCACCGAGAAGTCCCGCGCAGACGGTGGAGGCCATAATTGATCGTGATTCGAGTTGCTCCCGCTCGTATAGTGCGTGAGGTGAACCGATATCACGAGACGGGCTGCGATTAATCCAATTATGAATTTAAAACATAAAGCATTCTCTTACGGGTAATGGGAGCCATAAATCAATTTCATAATTAAACGCATAAATTTATTCGATTTCCAATTGAAATATTCCCAGCAAATGGTGTTGATTTGCAGGTGGGAAAGGTGATATGTGAACAGGTTCAAAGGCTCGAACAACGCGAATGCATTTCGATTTCACTTGCTGATGGCCATTGATCAAATGCAGTAGCAAGAATCAAAGATAAATGTGGCATTTATTGCTTCGCATTGAGATAATGCGAACAGTCAGGACTTGAAGCAATAAGAGGCTGTTGGTTGTAATCAGTGTTTCCCTTGCCCGACCGTATTTGGCTACGCGTGAATCGATAATGCACTACAGGTCCATAAGGTCTGTATCCACAATAATCCAGACACATAAAAACTTAAGTAAAACTCATAATCATTCGCTATTTGCATAAAATTTTCAAACATAATTAGGGTTTGTACAGACTCCTCAGATACCGTGGCGACCGTCGTTGTCAAAATTTGTTGGAAGTGTTTGATACCTTTGATTCCTTGTTTCTTTACAGAAAGCTTCCGCTTCTTCAGAGCCCAATATCTCTCGATTGGACGTAACTCTGGACAATTTGGCGGATTTTCGGTTTTTGGAACAATATTCACTTGATTTGATTCGTACCACTCCATCACAGTTTTAGCATAATGGCATGATGCCAAATTGGGCCAGAACAAAGGGCACTGCAGGCACTCTTTCTGGTAAATCTCCTTGTTGTTTGTGCCTGTAGTGACGAAAGATGTTCTCTTTCGGCCACACGTGCAAATCGCTTGCCAAATAAGGTATTTTTAGGGAAGTTTCGATGCCTTCTGCATCCTGAAATACTCAGCTGTAGCATTTTTGGAAGCTGCATGAAATCTTCCAGGAAATAAGTTTCATCGTCCATAACAACGCGAAAACTTCGTCAAATATTCGCAGTAAATTCTGTTTGACGTTGCAATTTGTAATCCATACCTCTCACGCCAAAGTCACGAGTTCAAATCTCACCTCTAGACAAGTAACGAATGACCCAAGAGCATTAAAATGACTATAATAAAAAAAAGTTACAGTGATTTGAAAGTGTCCAGATTAATGTGGATACAGACCTTATTAGAGGGCGTAGGGAAATCCCGATACGAAAAACCCCAAAATTGAGTCTCATTAGCCTGGAATCGGTAACCACCGAATCATTTGAAGCTTTACATTGTATTTCATTTCACGTTTTCGAGCAAGTTGTAAGCAATGTAAGATAGCCTTAGAAAATCAATATTTGCAACATTGCATGAAATGTCTCATAACTTCACATGATTTATAATTTAATCTTGTATGATATGTGACGTTTCTTTTATGAGCATCATATTAAACAAAAATTTACACCACTTTTTCAAACTGTGTACATGTTGTAAAAATTTTGATTTGCTAAACTACAGTTAGATAATAACTCATGAAAATGCTAATCAATCTTTACCATTTTTGTTTGGCTTTATTAGGCTTTCACCATATTATATTGAATCTAGTCGAGGCATTCCTATATGTTGTTTTCCATATTGTGCACACTTCTACAGCGACTAATTCTTTGATTGTGGTGATACTAACTGTTCTTTATATGTTTTTTTTTAATTAATTTAATTAATTTAGTTAATCTAACTACTTTTAAAAGCCCATATTTGTAAGCAACATTGCATACAAGCTGATTTCCTCTCACTCCAAAGGGCCTGGGTTTCATCTCTGATCACGTCTTCCTTAGAAAGGGCAGTAAGCCGTTGATCCCCGGTCCATGAGTTGATGGGTCGAAAGATAGGGTCTAGGTACGGGAGCTGCTTTTCTGGCATAGATAGCATCTCAGTTTTCTAAGTTATCTAAAGCAGCGGCCTGATTCTCAAAGTTAGCCGCATGTTTCGCTTTTATCCAGCCTTTTGAAGGGAAAATAAGAATCGAATTTGTTTAATCTTCCGCTTTTCTATAACGTTTGCCCGAATGACACTTGCTCGAACGCTATTAGCCCAAATAGTTTTAGGCCAAATGGTCACTTAACCGAATGGTCATCAGTCTGAAGTTGATGAATATTGTTGTTATCTTGCCGAACATTTCAATACAATTAAATCTGGAAAGATTTGCTTAAAAGAAGAATAAAAAAAAATGAAAACTCGAAAAAACTGCTCATGTCTAGAAGAAGGAAAAACTCATCAAAATGTTTAATTTTGATTTCTTTCCATCTGAAAATCACATGTAACCGCATGAGATAAAGAACGGTTAGGGAAAATAATATAATTCCTTATTTTATTCATGGTTTCAAACATCCCTATGGTACACTGGAACCTCCATTTACGAACCAAAACGGGGGTTCGTAAATCGAATTAGTGCGTAAAAAAAAACTCGTTATTTGGGATTTACTTCGTAAAAAGAGGTTTTTGAAAATATTGTCAAATATCCCACAATATGGGTATTTTTGGAATCAGGGTGACGTGTAGGGACCGGAAATCGATGTCTGACGCCATTTTGAAATCCAAGATGGCGGCTTCCGCTAACAAAAAAACTTGGAAATTCTATCAAATACACCACAATATGGGTATTTTGGAATCGGAGTGACGTGTAGGGACCGAAAATCCATGTCTGACGCCATTTTGAAATCCAAGATGGCGGCTTCCGGTTACAGAAAAACTTGGAAATTCTGCCAAATACCCCACAATATGAGTGTTTTTGGAATCGGAATGACGTGTAGGGACCGAAAATCGATGTCTAACGCCATTTTTAAATCCAAGATGGCGGCTTCCGGTTACAGAAAAACATGGAAATTCTGTCAAATACCCCACAATATGGGTATTTTTGGAATCAGAGTGACGTGTAGGAACTGAAAATCTATGTTTGACGTCATTTTGAAATCCAAGATGGCGGCTTCCGGTTACAGATAAAATTGGACATTCTGCCATATACAACACAAAATGGGTATTTTTGGAATCGGAGTGACGTTTAGGAACCGGAAATTGATGTCTGATGCCATTTTGAAATCCAATGCTCATGCTCAATCTGAAACGGACTTTCGATCCAAGTTTCATAGAGAACCCTATTCAGATGTATATTATTCAGTTTCTGCGCTTCGAAGAGGGCAACATGTATTGCAGTGCTCGAATCAGTAGAGAATGATGATGGTTGTTAAAAGAAGATGAAAATGACAATCATCGAAAAGGTGTGTTTTTCAATGGTCAGGGTACAAAAAAAATATTAATATGAATTTGAAAATCAAGACTAGATAAACGGAACTATAGTGGAACAATGAAGGCTTCTCTGTACGAAAAATAATCTCCATTCAATCTTTCCCGTTTAGACCGCCGAACATATCAGTTGAACTTTCAAAAGAAGAGATATTTTGTGAATCAGAAGCAAATGTAATCTAAAGTGAATTTGAAGCCAAATGCTAAAAAATGAATATTGGATGAATCTTTAAAACAAGTGTAAGTTAATTAATTGATTTTAAAATGTTCCCAGAACCTTTATTTGCAAGCATTGAAATCTAAACAAAAATCGTGAGTCAAGTGAAATTAAAAATCTGTAAAACGTGAACACATGTTTTGGAAAATGAAAAGCGAAATATTTAAAGAAAATTTAATTTCGAAATTTTAGGGAAGAAAACATGAGTCGGAAGTTTGTTTTTAGTGAGCGTAGGAGCAGAAAATATAAAAAGTTTGAGTGAGGTTATTTGGTGGTAATTAGCAGATATTGGGTGTCGGTGCAAACATAATTTAATTCACAGTCAGCATCCGAAACAACGCAATTCGTTGGGAGATCACGAGGTGATTTTCATTCGAGGGCTGCACAGTGGTTCAAACCTACCAAAAACGTGCGTTGTTTTTTGGGTATGTAAACATTATTTTGGAAGGGTAGCGTCTTCAGAGAAGTTAGTAGATACTTTAAAAGCTTTGTTTTCAAGTTAGTTAAATATCTATCTAAGAGTCCGAAAAACGTTTAACTTAGTCAGGTATGTTCGTATTTCTATTTCTAGTTCCTTGTATAGATGCCTTCTTTATCATGATAGAATGGTACAAGATTATTTGTTTTACATAGCATATATTGACAAACATGAATTGTTTCACTTATGGAAAGACAATGGAGAACCAAAAACTAAGTGTCTTTCTGTGGCTCAACATATTTTGACAAAGGAGTTGCCAGGGGGTAGCGGCAACTGCTCCCTTAACTCAGCCATAATTTTTTTTTTTAGTTTTCATGTATCTATAAAAAAAACTATAAACTTCAGGTTTAACTAGCTTTTGTCAACTTTTTGTTAATGTTTAACTTCCACAGGGAGGTGAACCAGCCCAAGGCTGAAAGCCTCCTTAATAAAGTTAAATAATAATAATAACTTCCACATTTGTTTGAGTTTCCGAATCAGATTAAAGTAAGATTCGTCTATTTCCGTTAATTGCAAAAGAAGGAACAATATTTATTTTTCTTGGTAGTTTCAGACTACGAAAATCCTAATGATTCTTGGTTTTGTTGACAGACGGAGAATTATTCAGATTTTATATCTTAATTTTTTTTTTTTATCCAATTGGTAACTTTGAATTTTTTCTCCTCTATGACTCTAGGACTTTCCCAAGAATCTGACATATTGAAATGTTTTCAAAGTTCTTATAATAAGCTTGCTTTTCAACAGTCTGGCACTTCAAAGATTGACAATGTTGGCTAGAATTCTAAACAATTTTTTTTAGCTCGAGAGATTATTATTTAACTTTATTAAGGAGGCTTTCAGCCTTGGGCTGGTTCGCCTCCACCGCTCGAGAGATAATTTCAATGTGTTCTTAATATATATATTGGGGAATTTTAAGGAGAACTCTTGCAAACATTCTGAGAACAATTTTAACAAAGTTCAGAGGAAAGTTTGAAGAAAATTATTAACAAGCTTCAATAGCAGATCGGAAGTGATTTTCAACAGGTTTCTGAAAAATTCTTATAGGTAAATCTGAAGAAATTACCAAAGAAATTGAAACTAATATAAAAAGAGTATTTTAGAAATAGAATATAAACTGAAGTGTGAGGTTTCATGATAATACCAACAAAACTGTAGAGAGAATTTAAAAAAAAAATCAGTAGATGGTGCAAGTTTGAAGGGAGTTCTAACAAGAATCAAAATTGTTCCTAGTGTGTCAGAAATTTTAGTTGTGAATAAATATTTGTTAAATCATCGCAATTTGGTGGAAAACAAAGTAAAATTGTCCATTTTTGCGACTTTTGTGAATTTTATTCTAGAATGGTCTATAAATAATTATAAGTGCAATTTGATTTTATCTAATCCTTACCCATACTGTAAAATTTTTTAAAATAAAATGTTTCTAACTCATTTCAAGTTAATGATGATTATTGAAAAACTGTTCTCGAATAAAATGGTAGATCTCTACCAAAACTAAGTTTTCAAACATAATTTTGTAAGTTGTTAAAGATAAATAGATGAGATGAGATGAGGAATTTGAAAAGTGTCCAATAAAATAATAAATCTTTAAGTATTGAACGTTCACCAAATTGTAGAATATTAAAATCCATTTCATGCAAAAAACGAGCAACATCAAGACGTTTAATCGTCTTCTTCTTCTTCGCTTTTCAAGCTTATTGCATATCGCAAATTAGCTTATTGCGTGTTCTCAACTTAGTGTTCTAGATGCACTTCCACAGTTATTAATTGAGAGCTTTCGATGCCTGTACCATTTTTGCATTGGTATAATTGTGTGGCAAGTCCAATCATACTTCTATGCCCAGGGAAGTCGAGAAATTTTCCAACCCGAAAAATTCCTAGACCGGACCGGGAATTGAACCCAGCCACCTCCAGCATGGTCTTGCTTTGTAGCTGCGTCTTTGCCGACTGAGCTAAGGGAGACGTTTAATCGTTTGCCTTGCTTAATTATCGGAGTCACAAAATATTGTAAAATGTTCTAAATGCTAATCGTTTAGAGTTGATTAAGGCTTGTACTCGAAAAAAATGCACAATTTTTATCCGTGTGTAACTTTTTTATCCGTGGGTAAAAATTGATGAAAATCTGGGTATAACTAGTTTTTAGTGAATTGTTTACATGTGCAAATTTTCATAACAATCAGTTCAGTGGTTATTGAGATGTCATCGAAACAAGAAGAAAATCGCAGGAGAATTTTGCGCGCCGTCATGGAAAATCCGACTGCGACCATGAGATGGATCGGAAGACAACTGGGAATCACCCATACAACTGTGTCTCTGGTGGTAAAATCGTTTAAAGAGTCTCAGACGACCGAGCGGCGGGCTGGAAGTGGAAAAAAATCGAAGACAGCTGACCCTGTGAAGGCCCGGAAGGTGTTGGATTATTTCAAGCGTAATCCGAACCTTTCGATTCGCGACGCGGCTCTGAAGGCAAAGTGTTCCGCCTGGTTTGTTCAGCAAACCATGAAACGAGCTGGGCTTCGTGTATTCAAGGTCTGGAAGGCACCGAACCGGCGTGATCAACAAAGCGGTCAAATCCCGCGCAAGGAAGCTGTATCGAGAGTGGTTAACGAAACCGATGTGTGTGGTTATGGATGACGAAACCTACATCAAGGCAGACGCAAAGCAGATACCTTTGCCAAATCACGGTTTGATGTTCCGGAAAACATAAGGAAGAAGAAAGTGGACAAATTCGCCAAAAAATACTTGCTCTGGCAGGCCATATTCCAATGCGGTAAACTGAGTAAACCGTACATCACAATGGGTACCATCAACAGCGAAATTTACCGCACCGAGTGCCTCCAGAAGCATCTGTTGCCCTTCCTGCGGTCCCACGGAGGCGAGACATTATTTTGGCCGGACCTGGCATCATGCCATTACGCGCGATCGACGTTGGATTGGTACAGAGACAATAACGTTGTTTTTGTACCAAAAACCGTCAACCCCCCAAATTCACCAGAGATTCGTCCGGTGGAAAAATTTTGGGCCATAATCAAGGCCAAAGTTCGAAAATCGTCCAAGGTGTTTAAGAACGACCTGGAGTTGAAGAAAGAATGGATGAAAGTGACCAAAAAGGTCGGCTCCACCATTACACAAAATGTAATGAGGGGTCTTAAGGGAATGGTGCGGGTTTTCAGCGATGGAAAGGAAATTGAATAAAATAATTATGCCGAAACATAATCCATATGTAGAGGAAATGTATGTAATGTCGGCCAAAGTGTCCCTAATTTGGGTTCATATATAAATTCAGCAATCGACTAAATTTTAAATAGGAGCCAAAAATATCCATTAGTACCGTCCCAATAACGCGTTCATCTAGATACAATTGATAAATAGCAGATTTTTAGCGATGGGCCCAATCTTAAATTCATAGGCCAACATTAGAGCCATTTCCCCTATTAGTTCATTCTCTGAAAGTTTCAAGAAAATCCGACTTAAAATAAATTTTTGGCGAACACTTTTGCCTGGTGCATTTTTTTCGAGTACAGGCCTTATATGGACAACATTAAAAGGACTGTTATTGCAGCATTTACCGAAAAGGAGAATTTTTAAATTATATAAGAAATATAATGGAATATTTCTGTCAAAGATGACTTCTAAATTTATTCACCTTTCCATACGTACCGTTGGATTTGATACAGAGTCACAAATTGTTGAGATATTGTTTAAAATCTAATACTGCTTCTTGATTCTAAATTCGTCCTTTGAGTTTCAATTTCGTCCAAACGCATTGGAACGCCATTCGATTTTCTTTGTCCTACGAATAAACGTAGAAAAAGGGATTCTCTAGGAGCGATGTGCGGTATAAGAGGTGAGGAGAAAGGAAACTAGTGGACTCTTTCGTTCTCGCGTCTTCTTATGCAGCAACAAACGTGACGTCACGTCTGCTGTTGCATAAGAACACCGTCAGAATGAAAAAGTCCACTAGTTTCCTTTTTCCTCACCTCTTATACCGCACATCGCTCTAGGAGCGCTTCTTTTGTTTTGAGAACAATGAGCGTACATATTCATACAATGTGCTCTAATAGGATTTATGTTGTAGCTAATGAACTAACGCATCGGAACAAACCTATTATTGATTTGTACACGGTGAAATCATTGATATTGACATATTTGCCAACGGCGCCGGTGGTGTAGTGGTAAGCGTGATTACCTCTCACCTCGGCAGGCCTGGGTTCAATCCCAGTCGGCGCCGCCGGGATGTTCTGAGGCATAACATCTCTGATCACGCCTTCCTTCGGATGGGAAGTAAAGCCGTTGGTCCCCGGTTCATGAGTTGATGGGTCGATAGGTAGGGTCCAGGTGTGGGAGCTGCCTTCCTGGCACGTCGGTAGCATTGGTGCTCAGCACGGAAAACAAGATCGACGGAAAAAACAAACCAAAGGAAAAAAAAAAAAAACATATTTGCCGAAGTATGCCTGAAAATTCAGTTTCGGTTAAACGACGATTGACCTAGTAATCCATACGGTATAATAGCGTTCAAAACAATGGTGTTCAGCTAACCGGCGTCTATTCTTCTCTCCATTTTGCCCCCCTCCCCCTAATTTGAATCCTGGCTACGCGCTTGTATTTTGAGCATATTCAACATCGATGCCGACCTCATGCCAGAGATTTATTCAAAGGTATTTGAAATCTCAGAGAATCTGCGAAATACTTTAACATCCTGTAGGATAAGCACAAACGAACCTTGAGCAATGTTTTCGAGCAGAACGTTGAATACTTTCAACAACTGTTGCGATTACCGGAAGCAATTATAAATGAACTTCCGTCTACATCTAACGATACTAAGCGTGGCCGAAAGCCGTTGAAAGGCAAAAGACAGCTGACCTTCGCAAAGATTATGAAGCAAGTGAGCTGTCCGGAATGCCCCATGTATGACACCTACTAGGGCCAAACGGATGCTTTCAACTCTGCAAGGCTCATGTCAGCCCAAGATTAAGCCATACTCAAAAAGTGAGGCGTTGGCATTGATTTTGGATGCCAATTTGTCAAAATCTCAATACCTAAAAATAAGACATGGCGCAAACGCTTGAAATGCTAGTTTGTATCCGAATTACCAGTAAATTTTGTCTGATAAAAAAAACTTGGTATCCAGAGAGCGATTCCATCACTGTTACCGAAGACGTCATCCAAGTGAAACTTCTAAAATTGCTGGACCATACTGCAGCGAGAATTATCGAAGCGAATACTACAAAACTTGATTAGTGTTTAGAAAGTTAACTGCTTGACGTCGTGCTTACCGTTAAATGGGGTTTGATGGTAGCTCTGGTCACGCCAAGTATAAACTTATAAGAGATTTCTTTTAATTTGCTTGCGCAACTGGGTAATAATAAATTTTTATCGGATATCAATAAATAAGGTTTGATTCATGAAATTTAATCTAGTAATTATTTCAAAAGAATTTGGGAAATCAATTCTTTAGGATTGGAAGGAATATACTTAGGACTATTAAGTTTTGGGACTTGGGCATGTATTTGGCTGTTGGGAGAGAAATAGTAGGAATATTCTGGTGGATTGGGTCAAATTTCTAGCTGGGTAAATACATCTGGAATTCTTGGCAGACGACTTCATCGTTTGGTGCTATTATCGAGTTGTTGATGATCCCATCAATTCTCATGAGTTGATTCAAAACTATTTGTGATTATTCTATAAAGATTTCAGCATATATGGAGATTTGACTTGCATATATCCGATGAGTTTTGAAAATATTTATGCTTACATAATTTATTTTAGAAAACATTAAGCTTCGCCGTTTAAGATTAAATATTTATAGCTCAAATTAAACCTCAATTTTAATGAGAAATTTTAAAAGAATTGAGGTTATTCTGTAAAAAGTTTAGAAAGACGAAATTTAGAAATTCAAGTTTCATGTATGTGAGAGATTTTGAAAATAATCGATCTAATTTAAATCACCCACTTTAGCCATTTCAGATCAAAATATTGTATTCAAATCCTGATGAATGTGGGCGTCTTAGTGGAATACCTGTATAATGAGAGAGAGAAGGCTTAGTAATTTCCATTTAATTCCACTACCTTATTTGCTTATCTTTGATAGATAACCGTATTTCGTCTACAATGTGCAGACTTCTTCAGTGTCTTGTACTAATACTCGACTGACTTATTCACAACCCTCACTGCAGCACCTGAACCATTGAAACGAGTGTCCGTTCCATTTGATCATGATATTACTTGTAAGCTAAGACTAAAGTTAAAACAATTCGGATTAGATTTAGTTTTCACCA
This sequence comes from Ochlerotatus camptorhynchus, assembly GCF_037179485.1. NCBI lineage: Eukaryota > Metazoa > Arthropoda > Insecta > Diptera > Culicidae > Ochlerotatus > Ochlerotatus camptorhynchus. The sequence continues at coordinate 158,600 of NW_027040769.1, forward strand.
GTAGACATAACCAGTTGAAATCATTGTTAAGATCCACTAAAGACCCAGTTAATATTTTAGGTAAAGCAGGTATATATATAAAATATATAAAATAAGCTGTAATCATTGTAACAAAGTATATGTAGGACAAACCAAGAGAACTTTAGCAACTAGATTTAAAGAACATATAGCGGAGATTAATAAGGCTAAAAAGCAAGAGGAAAAAGGTCTAACATATGATTTCAAATCAAAGGTTGCAGAACACATCTTCACAGAGGACCACCAACTATCGACGGAGGACATCATGATTTTATGTACCGTATCTACACCATGGAAATCGGATGTTGGAGAAAGCCTCGAGATCAACAAACAACGTAATTCAACTTTACTCAACAGGGATCAAGCAAACGGACACACATGGCTTTTCAAGTTACTACCTAGGGCACATCAACGATTAAGCAGCGGAGTACCTGTTCCTACAGGAAATTAAATTTAAGTTTACCTAGTTTCTAAGTGAAAATGTACTTGTGTTAATATATATTCGGTAAATGCGATGTTTTTTTTTTTTTTTTTTTTTTTTTTTTTTTTTTTTTTTTTTTTTTTTTTTTTTTGAGGAGTGGAAGCAACTGCTCCATTCATTTATTTATTTCATCAACCGATGTAGACTAGTACAAATACATATACAAATTTGTTTTTCTTAAGAATATTAAAAAATATATTGTCAGCTATTATATTTTTACTTCCTACGAGTTATGATTCCGTATGGAGTTAAAATATTGTTTTAGTTTATGCCGAGACATTGAAAAGTCAATGGTTTCGCAGTATTGATTGTAAGACGCCATCATGCGATTTAATGGCCCAAATTTTGCATAATTTGTGCGATGATGGGTTACGGCAAATAAATTTCGATTTCTGAGTTGTCGAGTAGGTACATAAAAATTTAATTTTGATAAAAGTTCTGCTGAGTTAATGCGCTGCGAAACGATATCGTTTACAAACGAAACCATTGCATATTCACGACGCTCTTTTAATGTTTGTATGTTTATAAGCATGCAGCGTGCTTCATATGATGGAAGAGGAAATGATGTCCAACCTAATTTACGAAGGGCATATAATAGAAATTGCTTTTGTACTGATTCTAATCTTTCTTCGTGCGTGATTGAAAATGGAGACCATACAATGCTGCAATATTCCAGTATTGACCTCACATAGGCAATATATAGTGTTTTAATTGTGTATGGGTCCTGAAAGTTATAGCAAAAGCGCTTGATAAAGCCTAGCATGTTATTTGCCCTGTGAATAATTGTATTGTAATGGTCTATGAAAGTTAGTTTGGAATCTAAGATAATCCCTAAATCCCTGACTCTTTCACATTTTTCTACATTCTGATTTCCTAATGCAATTGAAATGTTTGATGGTGTTCTTTTTCTGCTAAATGATATTAAGTTGCATTTTTTTACATTCAGTTCTAATAGGCTTTTTTTACACCATGTGTAGAATATGTGTATTTCACTCTGGAATATATTGATGTCTTCATCATTTTTTATTTCCAAAAAGAGCTTCATGTCGTCGGCATAGATTAGCAATTTTATTTTTTTGAGAATGAAGGAAATGTCGTTTACGTACAGAATAAAAAGAAGAGGTCCCAGATGAGAGCCTTGCGGGACTCCTGAGGTGACTTGAATTGGGGTCGATTTCTTTCAGTCGAGTGTTAGTAAAAGACACTGAAGAAGTCTGCACATTGTAGACGAAATACGCGTATCTGTCAAGGATAAGCAAATAAGGTAGTGGAATTAAATAGAAATTACTAATCCTTCTCTCTCTCTCTCTCTCTCTCTCTCTCTCTCTCTCTCTCTCTCTCTCTCTTTATATTGTATTCAATTTAATACATTAAGAAGTCACCCGGCTTTGCAATTGTTCGTGCAGGCAATTACTACTGCCTTTACCCTTAACATGAAATAGCTACTGTACCTACCCATAGATGTCACCACTTGTCCCTGTATCATGTTTCTTCTTCTTCGCATCTCAAGCTTATTCCCAAGCAACTCACTTCCATTGAAATGAGTTGCTGCAACTTGATTGTGACTGGAATAAGTTGCACAAAAGTAACCACAATTATTGCATATCGCATATTAGCTTATTGCGTGCTCTCAACTTAGTGTTCTAGTGTTCCACAGTTATTAATTGAGATCTTTCGATGCCTGTACCTTTTTGGCATTGATATGATTGTGTGGAAAGTTCAATCATACTTCTATGCCCAGGGAAGTCGAAAAATTTTCCAACCCGAAAAATTCCTACACTGAACAGGGAATCGAACCCAGCCACCTCCAGCATGGTCTTGCTTTGTAGCTGCGCCTTTACCGACTGAGCTAAGCCCCAAACTTTGTCATTGCTAATTATGTACTGTTATTGTTTTGGTACAATAAATAAAAGTCTGTAGTAAAAATTGGGTCCTATCCGTGCGCGATCAGAAATTTTAATTTTAAATATTTATAAGTCCAATAGAACTTCAATTCTCATGAGTTGTTTTAAAGGAGCTTAATTTGTACTAATTTCAGCGTATCAGATTGAAATATTAATATGTCAAATTGAATTTATTTTTGCATGAGGTGTTTCAAAAATATTTTAAGGTTATTCTGTAAAGTTTTTAGAATATTTTGAGCACAGACTTTCATATAGCTGGGAAATTTTGAAAATAGATATGCTATTTTTTTAGAATTGACTTGACTGTGCCATTTCAGATTGGAATATTTATAAGTCCAATTGAACCTCAATTCTTTTGAGAAGTTCCAAAAGTATATGAGGACATTCCGTGAATATCACAGCATATTTAAAGCATAGACTTGCATGAAATGAAAATAGTAATACTGCGTGTGTGACCATTTTGCTCTGGACACTAAATGTGAACAAACATGATCTTCTTTTGTAGTCTCATATGATTTGATAGGTCATTTAATTAGTTTATACTCAAATAAGATTCTGACCACGTCTTCAAAGGCACTCGAAACATGTCTTTCCTTTTATTTAACGTCGGTCTATTTTCCGCAACCTATTGTCAATCACCGACGGACATCAATTGCCATCCATCCATTGACGGCAATTGAACGTGCAGGAAAGCAGCTTCCACACCTGCGTATGATATCGCACCCATTCAACACACATGGGCCGGGACCAACGGCTTTACTTCTCTTCCGAAGGACGTGACCAGAGATTTTTATGCGTTAGAAAAATCCCACCGAACTCGACTGGGATTGAACCCATACCCATTGGGGAGAGAAAGCAGTAATGTTTACCACTACACTACCGACGCCAGCTTTCGAAACATGTCGGATGTGGTAATTTGGGTCTTGGCTTTCCCAATCTTGACTTTTTCACCATTGGCAACACTGCTAGCGCACTCTCTCATCATGTTATGAGACTCTCTGAGTGAGGCAGCACGTGATCATTTAACGGTTAAACGTGGAAATTATGAATTAGCCGTTGAAAGCATGACCACAGACCTTAAGCCTTGCGTTACTCAGCCTTTTGAAAATATGTTCAGCCTTATGTATGTCGCATATAATGTTCAGCCTTTCGTTGCAAACCTCTTGCAACAAACAAGGAGGTTCTCATGGAAGATCGAAATCAACTATCATGAAGAAAAACCATCGTGCATTGACTGAATGTATTGAAAACTAAACCCAAAATGTTTCGAAAATAAATCTGGGATAAAATCGGCTTCGCTACAATATATGTAAATTCAGGATTGCTGAGAAAAGGAATAGGGGAATTCCCTTTTCCCTACATTTTGCATAGTAAAACCTGCTTGATATGAGTAATAAACCCACACTTACATTTGATGTATTTGTCACATGGTACGGTGGCAACTGAATATGAAGCTACATGATACACGGGAACGATGTCAAATTCACAGGAGAACAGCAAATCAGTTGAGCATTTCCCAGAGCGTTCACTTGCAAGCAATGCAATCAATTACTGTGAGTCAGTTTCCATTCCATTCTTCCATTACGTACATTCCATTATGAGCGGCGTGCCCGTTCCAGCAGGTAGGTAGCTATTCTGGAAATTAATTTAATTTAAAAATTCAATGAAAATATTTTTTACAAACAGCGAGCTGTAGGCAAGGGCTTGCGTTTGCGTATGCGTGGACGTGTGTGATTAAAAGCCAGGCACAGGAGGGAAATATAATAAAATACTGACTGCGTCAGCGGAGCCGAATGATCGATAACTCCAGCACCCATCAACCAGGTTGTTGACCGGCGGTGATGGAGGAAAATTTACAACAATCGTGATTCAGCTGGAAAATAACATCCTTCCATCGACTGGGGTGCACAGCGTTCCTTTTTTGTTGCTTTCAGAACATTTGCCGAAGCCTTACATTATATTTGTTTGGCTGTGTGCATTGGCAAGATCCATTTTTTCAATTATTAAAATTGATGATTTTATATTTTTGCTGCCATTAGTTGAAACGTAGCGAGTATGAAGAGAAAATGATCTAAGCTGGGATATGCTTCTCTTTTCAGATGCTCGTTCCAAATCTATGTCGGAAACTGAAAGTTATTGATTCCATACTCGTTGTCGTGGCCAGGAAGCACGAGTTCAACGTGCACTTTCTGCGGTTCGAATAATTCCGACTATCCACTGAACCAACTCACTCACTCGCATCATGTAGTGGCAGATTTAAATGAATGTATCCACAGCAATTTATACCCGAGAGGTTGGTTCCCATTTCAAAAAAGCTCGTTTGTTGATATCATTTTTCATCATCATCATCATCGTTTTAAATTATGATAGCCGGATGCAAATGCAAACTCTGAGTCGTGCTCTCAACACTCCCAACATGGATGGCGGTGCGGTGAGTGCACATTTCGGTTCAGTAGCAACAACAATTGCTGCCGATTGGAACAGCTCAAAGTCCGTTTGCAGGCCGCGCGCGGATGACTACCGATGGAGGCTTGTACGATTTAATCTCACCAATTGCAATATATGGATGCCGGACTTCGCAAATGGATCCTGACAGCAACGGCAGCAGCAGCAGCAGCATCAGAAGTATGGCGAGCTCATTCACATCAGAAGCGAAATGTGCAACTGTCATAAAGTGATTGGTAAAAATCAGTCAGTCAGATAAAAATAATTGGATTGCATTTATCATAATTAATTTTTCTCTCTTCTGCCGCTCTGGTGCCATTGCGAGTACCTACACACGTTTGTACGTTTCGTGTTTGGTTGAGGGAAATGGTTTTTCCAGGACCTGAGACTGCAAGGAGGAATAACAGTTCGATGATATTTATTATATTTCTGAGTTGTTTTGAGCGATCGTTCGAAAGCTGAGTCCGGCTATCAGCTGGAAAATTTAAGTTTTAATTGCTATGTTGCTTCTCTTCTGGATCCTCACTTTCCCACCAATGGTGGGCAGTCATAAGTTATTTTCTTTTAGTACAGATTATGGTTTGATTCCAGAATTCAATTCTTGATGTATCAACGTAAAAAATAAGAATAAACTTAATAAATGTAGAACTTTGATCAAATAACAGTTAGTGAATGGTATGCAATTATGCATAGTGTGGTTAACTCATGTATCAAAAAAGAGCATCATGAAGGGATAGATGGTTTTGTTTCCAGGGTTTAAAAAATTGGAACGTTGTGGCCTGAGCACGACTGCATTATTGACGTAGGACTGTTATGTAATGTTTGTGCTCAATTCATTAATCATTACAAATTTATCGATTTATCAATTTTATTCTAAAATAAACAAACATTCAATTCAAAGTTTTGGAACAACGCGACATTCAATTTAAATTTCCAATTGTTTAGAAATGTTCCTACTTTAAAATTCAGTTCCTATCCCATTTAAAATTCGGTTCCAAACATGTACATCCTTTTTTTCAGATGCCTACTGCATAACGGAGTGAAAATTCGCTTATTAAAATGCATTAAAACCGGTTCAATAAACTTCCTAGTACGTCACACTATATTATTACATTTTTATGTTGTAGCATTATGACAGATCAACTGAATCTCTTTTGAGTTTGTTCTTTATCTTTGTTAAATAAAAAATCTTTCAAATAGCGAACGCTGTAATTCAATAAACTTAAAGTCAATTATTTTTTTCATATCAACATAGTTTTGTGAGTTTGAACTGATCTCTCCTCGTTTACACAGCCCATGCTGTATTTAAATTTGCAAACATTATGGTATCATTTTGATAAGTCTTTGTTCGGCTTTCTTTTACTGATGTACCATGTCATTCAAGTAGCTAATCATATACTGATAAATCAATACGTTACAAAAAAATACGTTACATTCGAGCAATCTCCGTTTTACAAGTAATGACGACAGTTCAAAAACAGCAGATGAAATTATAGTTGAAGACAAAAGCAACGTCCCAGTTTGGACGTAATAACTTTGAAAATGAGAAGACCTAATCAAAATTTAGATTTATTCACAAAGGCAAACTTACCCAACTAACAATTTTAGCTGAAGACTGGCTTATACAGCCAAAATTTTCCATGTGCAGCTAATTTTTACCTGTATAAGCCTAGCTGGCGACAGCATTCAGAACTAAACTGTACACCTTCCAATAAATCTTGTGCATCTGAACAACTCGGTCAACGGCAGAAAGTCACTTCATACACTTGTGCCGTCTTATGAAGAAATTTTTAACTATACTGGCCACCATACAATAGGTTTTATAAATCTGATCAACTTTTTTAAAAACAGCAACTATCTATCTAGTTGAGTTTTCAAGTTAAAGCAAGTAATTCAGAACTGAGCTGTCCACTATTCAATAGCAACCTTCCATCTAGTTGAGATGTCGACTTAAGCAAACCATTAGTATCAAATGGAACTAGTGGTTAGTGATTTTTTCGAATGAGATACGATAGGTCTTGCCATTCAGAAACACTTTACTGAAGACAGCAAACTTCTATATAGTCGTAGTATCAAGATAAAGCAATCAATCATATGTAAAATTACACACTAGCGTCACCTGGTGAGTGAACTCTGTCCATCATCCAATAGGACTTATTCATCAGAACAACTTTGTCCAAGACCGGAACCTTCTCGTCGAGGTCGCAACAAAGCAATAAGAAGTTTAAAAGTATATTAGTGTGATGCACACCATCCAGTAAGTCTCTTTCACTTAAACAGCTTTTTACAGACAGAAATCTTCTATCTCACTCAAGATGTCAAGTTTAGCAAATAAGTTGCAAACAAATGGCATATTAGTCACTTGTACGACTCATTCCGAACTAAATTGTTCAACTTATCCATCTGAACAGCTTTGATGAAGACTGCAACCCTGTGATGTCATGGTAAATTTGGTTACTCATTTAGAATTACCCTTTGTGCCCTTGTAGGAAATAAACACAAATAATATTGATTTTTGATAACTGGTAACCCTGGAGAGCTACCAGATCTAACCATCTGGACATCACTGAACATTTCACATAAAACCGTTGAGAGTGGGGCTACTCATTGAGTGAATACATTTTTTTCTCAAAAATCTGCTCTAATATGACGAAAATCGAGGAAAAAAATACCCAGTCTACACGGCCGACAAAACTACCAGAGTCGGATTAAACTCAAAATTGCATTGTATTGCGTAGTTACATTGGGCACTGTAGAGGTACCTGTTAAGCAAACTCAAAGCGGGCTTAAACAGCGCCCGTAATGTTAGCTATTCAAACTAAACGGGGTTCTACGGCGTTAGAAAAATTTCTTATTCACTGAATAACCCCATTTTATGTAATAGAGGAAATTGAGGTAATGTCGGCCTGAATGCCCCTAATTTGGGCCCAAACATAATTTCAGAAATCGACTTAGTTTTCAATAGCGACCAAAAATATCCATTAGTACCGTCCCAATGACGCGTTCATCTAGATAAAATTGATAAATAGCAGATTTTTAGCGATGGGCCCAATTTTAGATTCATAGGCCAACATTAGAGCCATTTCCCCTATTTTGTCAAATTTGACTCAATTTCGATTTACTCTCATTGGCCGCATATAAGTATAAATTTATATTTACAGACGTACGATTTTCCTTAAATCCAAGCAGAAATGAGAGAAATCCTACTAAATTTTAAATTAGTCTCATTTGCTGTGTACCGTCACATCCGCAGACGAACTGGAACAAAACGTACAGGTAAACTTTTTTATAACCTTCTAATTGTCATAGCAAGCAAGCCCGTGATTGATTGATTGCGGGCTTATAGTTTGAACAATTTTCAATAATTTACTTATTATTAATTACTATATTATTTAAATCAAACAAATCTGAATCAAATGGTGTGAAAATAATTGGAATCCATCAATAAATTGTCAAGTTATAAGCGTTTAAAACCTTACACTTTGCTCCCCTGTATAGTTCACCTTAGTACAGCTGTTGTGTAGTTTAAGCTTATCGGAAGTCCATTTACAAGCTGATGGCACTCGTCTTTGACGGTCAGCAGTTGGTTGGGTGAAATGACTGGTAACTTAGTAGATTGCTGTTGTGATGAAATATCTTAAGTGAAGCCAATACTATGTCTAGTTAATTCGATTGACAACAAGACACCTAAACCACCTTTCGAAATTAATGAGCTGCAAAGCTTTTTTAGAGGAATTTTATCAAAATTACCTCTTCGTGGGATACAACGTAACATTCTCCAAAATCATTGAAATACTCCCTCGAGACAATCATATATAGTAGTTCCACAATTTGTGATTTCTGTGCTATTTCACTCAACTTTATTTTAGGGAAACCACGGGAATCAAGAAAAAAATCGCGGGATTCTGGATTTTCATAATCATACGAACCCCCGGGATTTCCCGAAAAGTACTATCTTATGATTGCACTAGGTAACAAATAAAAGTAAATAAAAAAATAACTTCAATGTGTGACGTATGATCCTTATAAATTATTGTGCGCTGAATCCAAAAATGTTGTATCTTACTGAAAGTTTTTCTGACTACATTTTTGAATTCAGCACACGATTTAACATGGGAAATGACCACCAACGTACAAAGTTCATAGGGGAAATGGCTCTTATGTTGGCCTATGGATCAAATATTGGGCCCATCGCTAAAAATCTGCTATTTATCAATTTGATCTAGATGAACGCGTCATTGGGACGGTACTAATGTATATTTTGGTCGCTATTGAAAATTTAGTCGATTGATGAATTAATGTATCAAACGGCGCCAGTCGTGTAGTGGTAAGCGTGATTGCCTCTCACCCTAAAAGGCCTGGGTTCAATCCCAGTCGGCGCCAAGGAATGTTCTGAGGCATAACATCTCTGATCACGCCTTCCTTCGAAAGAGAAGTAAAGCCGTTGGTCCCCGGTTTATGAGTTGATGGGTCGATAGGTAGGGTCCAGGTGTGGGAGCTGCCTTCCTGGCGTCGGTAGCATTGGTGCTCAGCACGGAAAACAAATCCAAGAAAAAAACATGCATGGGCCCAAATTAGGAGCATTTAAGCCGATATTACATCCATTCCCCCTATATGCTGTAAACTACACACTACGTAAAGTCATGTCAATTTCGGTTCTCTGAAACCGACACATGTAAGCGGCCCTTTTGACATAAGAATCAGTTGAAAGAAATAAGAAAATCAATTCAATCGAACGTTCTCTTCGTCGAGTTGCATATGTTTTGGTTTGAGAACACTTAATGTTACATGAAATGTTTGTTTACGTTCCTCGATTTACATCCAATATGGTTACGTCTCGTGTAAAAGTAGTTATTTCTAAGTGTGTAGTGTTTTAGGTCTGTTCCCGTTTTCTGTAAGATTCTGCTCATCAAAAAGCAAAGTCTGTTCACGTACCGAAGACTCTCGTGTATATAGCTTGTCAGAGAACAATCGACACCCTAGTCCTTCTTATCCACCTCTCACTCTTAAGAAATAAAATTTCACCAAAAAGAGATCTTCGGGGACTCAGGGGTTCCACAAATTTACCCGCAGCTGGTTCCAAAGCGGGGTTTTGCATCAAATAACGCATTCCGAAATTTTGGACCATCTCATCAGCAGTAAGCAGCTAGACAGGTATTTACCAAGGAGCTGCCAGTGTTCACTGGGGATCTAGTAGATTGGCCATTTTTCATAAGCAGTTATCAACATTCGACAGCGATTTGTGGTTACTCGAACGCAGAAAACCTTCTGCGATTGAAACGTAGCCTCCGAGGTTTTGCCAAGGATGCAGTTAGTAGCATTTTAATCCATTCGTCAACAGTTTTGGACTTGTGGTACAAAATCTCTCCGGGCATCTAAAAGCTATCGGGTTGGAAAGCCATCTGTCAAAACCAGTTCTTCTGCAAGAACTTGTTGACAAGTTACCAGCAACGGCAAAGTTTAGTTGGGCACTTTATAAAGAGCAGGCTCCAGTGGTAGACTTGAGTGTCTTCAGCGACTACATGGCAAAGATATCTTCAGCAGCGAGCGGTATAACACGCACACGTCGATGGTGCAGATTAAAAGAAAGCGTCGTGAGGATGCAACGATTGCCCGAAGCGACATCACCGTTTGCTACATTTCGTATCCCCAGCGGAGGCCATTGTTCGGACGAAAAGGTCAACTTGACACCTACGAATTCCTCGAAGACGGATCGTCAGTGACACTAGTAGAGGGGTCAATCGCAGACGCTCTTGGAGCCTACGGAGATGTGGAGACTGCACCTTCAATGGACCGGAGGCGTCAACAAGAAGATAACTAGAACAGAAGTTATCACAATGGAGATTTCAGAAGCAGGTGGAAGCAAACGGTTCTAACTATCCAAGCCGTACACTGTCGAGAATTTCGGACTACCACGACAAACCGTAGAATTTGCAGAACTCGCAACACGGTTCGCTCATTTTAGCAACCTTCCAGTGATGAGTTTCAAATCCGCTGCGCCAGGAATACTCATTAGGCTGAGAAATGCTCATCTGTTATCAACACTGAAACTGCGGCAGGGTAAGTTAAATGAGCCAATTGCAACGAATACCAGGATTGGCTGGGCAGCATGCGGCAGTCTACAGAAACCACAAGCTAATACTCTGCATAGACAACTTTATATGAATGCTTAATCGACAAACGCTGCTTTTCACGAGTTCATTCGGCATTACTTTGACATCGAGAGTCTTGGTGTAGCGGTTGTACCAACTGTGAAAGGAGTAGAAGAACAACGCGCTTACAAGATTCTAGAATAAACTACGCGACGGTTAGACTATGGGAAGTACGAAACAGGCCTTTTCTGCAAGGATGACTAAGTAGAGTTTCCAGATAGCAGGCCTATAGCGACTGTAACATGGTCACGTCGCATGGTAGTCTAGTCGCATAGGAGTATTGAGTGAAAACCCAAAAAATATAACTTATAAACGAAAAAAAAAAAACACATAGCAGATTTTGTGATATAATGTGTAAAAAAGTCAAAATTTTCAAGGAAAAATATATAAACATATTGCGGCCTTTATCTACAAACCTTGAAAACCATAAAAAATAAATACAATCAATGTTTTTCATTCAGTGTTCACTCGGCTGTCGACAGAAGCAGACCACTCTCAATGTGTGTCACGCGATCGTCTGTTTACTCGGCAGCAACCATTGTGTGGTCCTCCTCATTGTTCTTCATCAGCAGTTCTTTCAGTCGATGCGTCGTTGACTTTGCAAAGCAACCGTTTCGTGATGAATGTGTGAGTGCTGACCACGTTTTGCGTTCATTGCTGCTCTGACCCTCGTTGGAGAATCTTTCATACAAGTAAACCACTGGAAGCGGCTCCCGTTCTGGTAGAGGAGGCTTATTGGATAGTGGAAGATAAAATGTTTATTGTGTTGTACCTTTTGACTATAGTTTTAAGATGTATTGTATAGTGAACAAGAATCTTCGGCTCTGTAAAGTTAATTCAGTTGAGCCTTATCAAATAAATTAATTACAAAAAAAAAATGGTTTTCATTCTCTATTTTTTAACATCATTATACTTTTTATAAAAAGTATTTTTACTTACCTTTAATTTGATATTTTGATTGTTCAAAACGGCTCAGTTTTTCAAAAGTTATGAACTTTTGGACCATTCTAACATGGAAATGGTCACCATAATGAAAAAAATTAAATAATCTGGTCTAATATTTTGAGATAATTTATTTATTTATTTAATTTCTGTATTAACAGTCTCGTGGCCCCAATGATGGTTAGTTAACACTACTGACTGACTTATACATATTAAAACATATAGTAAAATCTAAAAACTACTCGTTATGTGTAGTTCTCCAAGAAAATAGAGTGGTAAATTTTCGTCACAGTAACTCACGTGACATGTGAAAATCAAACACAGAAACAACTCGGTTGAATAATCGGTGTTTCTCAAGGACCTAGGCTGCACATTGATGTTCATTTGTTCCCATACAGCTGGGCAATCAACTCGATTCTGCAGAACATCAGCGACAAACATAGCTCTTAGAGTGTCGCGAAGACTGTTGAGAGGTTCTAGGTGTATTAATGAACAATGTTCTTCATAGGGGACAGCTTAAAAGGATTACGCCACGGTAATCACCAAAGTGCGTATCGAATGAATCTGCGTTGAACTGACTCGTTCAACTCCAGTTCCAACAGAGTTCCAAACAGCTGCACCATATTTTATTGTAGATTGTAATAGGGAACAGAATAAAGATTCAAGGCAGCACACGTCAGTGAAATCCTCATCTATCCTAAAGATAAAAATCTGGAGGCTCGTTAAATTAAAATACCCAGGAGTGTGTGATTGAATTTTAAGGGCTCTTTTTTGCGAGAGAAGGTGATTATCGAGTGCTTGTTAGGGTTTACTTTCATGTGGTTCAAGTCACACCAGTCACTGAATCTATCTAATTTTGTAGAAACAGAGCATTAGCATGCGTTTGAATCTTGAGAAAAATCTTAACATCATCAGCGAATGACAAACGAGGTGTCTCTAGCACAAAGTTCACATCGTCGAAATAAATTCAGAAAATTATTGGCCCGAGGTGACTTCCTTTAGGAATACCTGAATTTGCTGGGAAAGCGATCGAATTGCAATCCTCAAAAGACACACTGAGTTGGCACTCGATAAGATACGACTGGAACCAATATAGTAGATATCCATTAATCCTTAGTTGTTCCAATTTAGCGATGATGATAGTGTGATTCATCTTGTCAAATGCTAGTGATAGGTCGGTGTAGATTGCATCGGTCTGATGTCGCTCAACTAGGCTTCTCGTAACGTACGAGGTGAAGCATAGCAGGTTAGTAGTCGGTGATCGGTTGGAGACGAATCCTTGGTGGTCTTCATGGAGATACTGCTTACAGTGCGACAACAGTGGCTCCATAACAACTAATTCGAAGAGTTTTGAGATAGCGGACAGCGAGGTGATTCCACGGTAGTTGTCTACATGCTTCCTGTCTCCTTTCTTATGAACTGGATACTTTTCTGCGTTCTTCCAGCAGATCGGGAAGATGCCAGTGCTCAAAGACAATCCGAAGAGATGACAAAGAGGCGTCAGTAAAAACGTTAAGTGTTCCTTCATGAAAACCGACGGTATTCCGTCTGGTCAGGGATTGTGATACGATTTCAGCCTGGGTGCTACTGATAAGATGAGAGCTTCATCGACCGGGATTTCGTTCAGTACGTGATTGTAGACGGGTACATTGGAAGCAGCTTTAGCAAGTTGTAGGGACGATATACTCTCGTTGGAAAATTGGTTTGCGAAGAGTTGGCAAATTTCTTCAAAGCTAGATGCAACGTTAACTCCTGACTTCATGGTAGAAGGGAGACCGGACTCTTTACGCTAGTCATTCACGTACTTCCAAAAACTCCGTGGATTGGAGTTGAATTCGCGCTGCAGGTTCTGCTGGTATTGGGAAAAGATTTCCAGTGTTCCCATTTTGTACGCCAAGTTTAGCTTCACGTAATTGTCTCGTGCGGTATCTCGTAATTCGTCTTAACGCAGCTCTCTTGATGGATTTCAACTTACGAAGACTTTTCATTTGCCACGGATGACGAGCTGGATCTCGATCTCGAGCACCGTTTTAGGCACATGCCTATCGATAGCATATGACATGGACTTTTGCTAATGTTCTGCGGCAAGTTCCACGTCGGTGCTATCGAGCAAAGCTTCCCAATCGATTTTTTTTTTACTCTTTATTTGTTCCAAATTTAAAATAAATTACATTTAATTTTAACCAAGGTGCTCCAGTTACTACAGTAACTTACCAGCTTTAATTGTTATGATATATACGTACCCCACCCGTGTCCCCTCGAGATCGTAAAGTCGACGATGACAGGAGCACATATCGTGGTAGGGGTAAACAATAGTTGCAATTTCCAAACTTACGACTGAATGCCTTCCTCCAAATAACAACTGTAGTGCGGTAAAAAATCGGTAGAACTGTTTCAAACACGCAGTTGGTACTTGAGCGGTCGGTTTTCATCTCTTTTTGCCAGTGGTGGCGGGGGGGGGACACCCCTCACCATCCCTCTCCAAAGGGGGAGTTTGGTAAAGAGAGATGAAAAAAACCGATTTGTACCTTCCTTAAAAGTTGTCCTAGCTCGCTATTCTAATATCTATATGCAATCTTCACACTGCCGTACTCTAACGGAACTATCAACTCTATGCTTTCATCTACTCCATCTATCGTATAAAAAATTACCACTACAGTCTGTTATTTGAAATTAGCATCTTCAACTATGCACTGTCGAATGCTTTTTCTATGTGTAGAAGAGCAACTCCAGTTGAGTGGTCTTCAGATTTGTTTGAACGAATTAAATTGGTAACTCTTAAGAGTTGATGAGTAGTTGAATGCCCATGGCGAAATCCAAACTGCTCATCTGCAAAAATTGAGTTTGTATTGATGTGAAGCATCATTCTATTCAAAATTATCTTTTCAAAAAGTTTACTTATTGAAGAAAGCAAACTTATTGGGCGGTAGCTAGAAGCTTCAGCTGGATTTTTATCCGGCTTCAAAATTGGAACAACTTTTGCATTTTTCCATTTATCAGGAAAGTATGCCAAATGGAAACATCTATTAAATAATTTTACCAAGAAAGACAAGGTACTCTCTGGGAGTTTTTTGATGAGGATATAGAAAATTCCATCATCACCTGGAGCTTTCATATTTTGAAACTTTTTAGTTATAGACCTTACTTCGTCCAAATCAGTCCCCCAGGAATCATCAAAAATATTTTCCCGAGAGTAAATATTCAGAAAATCCCGAGCAACCTGATTCTCAATAGGTCTTGTAAGACCCAAACTGAAATTATGGGAACTCTCGAATTGCTTAGCAAGTTTCTGAGCTTTTTCCAAATTTGTGATCAAAATTTTACCCTTTTTCTGCGCTGGAATAGGCTTTTGAGGTTTTTTCAAAAAAATTTGAGTTTCCAAAAGGGTTTGGAGCTCGGGTCTAATTTAGAAACATTATTTTCAAAAGTTTTGTTCCTCAGGGCAGAGAATCGCTTTTTAATTTTTTTTGCAAATCCCGCCAGATAACTTTCATGGCAGGATCGCGTGTTCTTTGATATTGTCTCCTACGGACATTTTTAAGACGGATCAAGAGCTGAAGATCGTCGTCTATTATAATTGAATCGAATTTAACCTCGCATTTTGGTACTGAGGTAGCTCTTGCTTCAACTATAGAAGTAGTCAGAGATTCAAGAGCATAATTAATTTCATCTTTGGTTTGCAAAGGAATGTTTGGATCGAAGTTATATTCCATAAATGTTCAATATTGCTCCCAATCAGCTCTATGGTAATTGAAAATAGAACTGTTGGGATTACAAATTATTTCTAGGGATATTTCAAAAGTTACTGGAAGGTGATCAGAACCGAAGTCAGCATGGGTAACCAATTGGCTACAAAGTTGACATGAATCAGTTAAGACCAAATCAATAGTGGAGGGATTTCTTGCAGAAGAAAAGCATGTTGGGCTGTTTGGATATTGAATAGTGTAATAACCTGCAGAACAATCATCAAACAGAATATTACCATTGGAATTGCTTAACTGTGGATTCGATGATGCGACGTTCCTTTAAGGTAATCACTAAAGCAGGGTGATGAGCGGTATCCTTTACCAGTGTAACTGGTGCAGCAGATAATGGAGGGGTACAGTCACGTTCACTGATAAAACAAAGATCCAGCGTCCAGTTGTTTTCGTTTACGACGTTGTTGATTTGCTGTAGCGTAGCTGCACCGTAGCTGTTTATAAGTTCAGTAGCTCCAGCGTGCAGAACCGAATGTTCTAGATAAGGAACAAAACTACCAATCTTTACGAAATACTGAGAACCACTATATCGGCATGACGCACATTTGATTTCTCAGATAAGAAAAAATCGTGATTATCAATTTAAAAAGTCTGATTTTGTTTTTAATTTTTTGTATCAAAAATGTGATACGCCCCACATCAATTTGGTCTAAAAATAAATTGCATAAATTGTGTAAAATTATTGAAAACATAAAAATTCATTCCAATACTGATAAATAAAACCACTTTGAAAAAGAAATGTGGTTTATATAAGAAAGTTCAATTATCTACATTGCATGAAGAGTATATGTAAAGAAAAATAGTTATTCTAGCAATAACCTAACTGAAAAAAATCCTGGTGCACTTAACTTAACTGTAGCCAATTTATTATTGAAATTTGTGAGGGTACTTGATCAAGTTCATCTGCTTACATTTATTCTCAGTGCATACATGAAAAGGTTGGTATTTCTCATAAAAGTACAAATCTTGCAATGATAAAAAATATAATTTGTTTCGCAAATCCCTAACCACAGCATGACGTAGTTCAACTTGTATGCAACACTGTTTGAGACTAGGCAAGCATGTTTTTTTTCGTGAATAGTTCGTGAGATGTCGTTAGTGAGTTCCGTGATGATATTTTATAGGTGTATTGTATTTAAATTATAACGTCTGTTTGTCTGTGGTCTTATCATGTCTTATTTTCATCTTATTCTTATTCTTATTCTTCTTCTACTTCTTCTTCTTCTTCTTTACATTTCAAGTATTTGTATTTGTATTTAAAAAAATTCATCTGACAATTTAGTCTTAATGAATAAATTAGAGCTAATTTAACACAGACCTAATCCGATTTGCAAAACGTTCGGTTGGTTCATTGAACTCGAAAAACTCTTCGACAGCCGTAAACACACGAATACACGCTGAGATTGGTTCGTTGTTCCCAAACATGGTTCGGTGAAAACTTGGTTGCAGTAGCGTTGTATTCCGAAGAGATCTGCTCGGCACACGAAAGTTCAACATCGCAAGCAGGTCGGGGGCATCAGTTTCACCATTCAACAGCTTAGCAATAAGCAACGATTGCTGTACTTTCCGTCGTTGTTCCAGTGTGTCTAAGCCCAACAGTCGGCATCTATCAGGATACGGTGGCAAATTGTCAAGATCACTCCACGGCAAGTTTCTCAGAACCAGACGAATGAACCGTTTCTGAACCCGTTCGATCCTTAGGCATTCGCATATATTAGCTTATTGCGTGCTCTCAACTTAGGGTTGATGCATATATTATGTCACGCTCTAAGGGGGAGGGGGAGTCTAAGATTTTGTGACAAGCAATGCAATAGGTATATGAAAAACGTCACGATAGGGGGAGGGGAGGTTAAATTTTTCTAGATTTAGCGTGGCATAATTAATGCATGGGCCCTTAGTGTTCTAGATGCACTTCCACAGTTATTAATTGCCAATACCATTTTGCATTAGTATAATTGTGTGGCAAGTACCACCATACTCTATGCCCAGGGAAGTTGACAAATTTTCCAACCCGAAAAATTCTTATACCAGACCGTGAAGTGATGCCAGTCATCTCCAGCATTTGTAGCAGCGCCTTTACCGACTGAGCTAAGAGAGGTCCCTTATGTCTTATAGTCTAGATCAAGGAAATAAAGTATGCAAAGTTACTAAACTGCTAAACTGAACTTCTATTTTTTCTAACTTAGTAGCAGTTATAACTGTTTCTACACTTTTTGCAATCTTTGCTAGTCAAATTTTAAGTTTGACTTAGTAAAAATACAATCAGAACGCATTTTGAGGATGGCCTGTTTGTTTATGTTTGCATCAATTGATCTTAAACGACATCACTGAATGTTCAGATTGTCATGAAATAAGGTAGTAAAAATCATACTCCACGATCAGACCAGTGATGTCTAACATTTTCTTAACAAAACAAGTACCAGCCCGTTAATTTTCTATTTATTGTATATGCTGCAAAAAAACGGAATTTCACGGTAATTGTATCAGTTTATGGAGTAGTAACGAAATATCAATACCATCAAAATTCTATCATATTCACTAAATATTGATACTGAAATGCACTGCATATCAGACGGTTTGTTAATCGTATGATTTAAATAAACATTTCATCTACTTTGAAACATAATAACTATGTGTGATGATTACGATCGACACCATGATAAAATTTACGATCTATTTTGAGAACGGAAGATAGTTATATTCAATTTTGAAAAGTGTCCTGATTCGAGGACTACATGTCGGAAATTTGAGCCTTTATGGTACACCAACCAGTTTTACAACGCAATTAAGGATGTTTTCATGAAAAGTACCCGTGAAGTTGAAGATCAATGTTTCACCGAATTCAATTATATTTCTATAAGTGTGACTCGAATCAATCAATTGTTCTTGATAGACAAACTAGTGAGTACGTTCAGGATAATTTGACAAGTTATGCCGCATTCCCCGTATGACGAATTTTAGCAACGGTATTTTCCATAAACTGTATGTATAGTGAAACATGATGCTAAATGTTTAGACAAATAGAACACAACTGCAAACGTCCAAATCTGCAAACAATAAAAGGCAAGAAAACACGAAAATACAAAAACCACATGAACTATTTTTACCCATAGAGCGTCATAATACCACATGCCAGCAGCAGCGCTATCCATCATGTTCCAATCGAGATCGTTTATTCCCAACAACGTATTGATGCTGTATCCTGATGCTCCTTGAACTAAGCGTATTCCGTCGAGCCACAGGGACTGGCTGTCAGAGGCTCAAATTTCTCTCCACAGAAAGAACACTTTTTTTTCTCCGTTTCCCAGGGTGGGTACTACCCCAATCGCGTCAGCTTTCACTTAGAACCTACGATTTATCCACCTACCCGGCGTGGCAGAAGACGCACACATGTACACGTACACACTTTGCTCTTCTCTACTAGCACTTAACGAATTGAAAGCATCGAAACTCGATACTGCTCTCTAATGCATACACCCTCCATTCAACAGCTCAATTTTTCACAAACACCAACCTTCCTTCTTCTGCTTTCTTGCTCCAAATTCTGACTTTGTTGACACTTTTGATTTAACGAAACTTCCCGGAAGCTCTCTTCTACTGAAATGCACTGAAATTTATCACCTTTCGCTTCTCCTGCGGGAGCCCTTCAGATGCACACGACCCCACACAAAGGCACTAATTTTCAATCAATTCACGGTGCTAATCACCTCGAGCACGCGTCACTTGCCGACACCCCCCGTCACCACTGGTGGAACCGATAGACACTCAACCCCAAAAAAAAAACGGAAGACGCGGAAAAAACGAATCTCACCCACTAAGCGGCAACGCAACGCGGGAAAATTCGCACTGAACTCACTGAAATATTAATTGGAACTGGCGAACGAAAATTCCGTTTCCCTAGCGCGGTATGTGCGATGCGTTGCCGTGCCCGCTCTAGACCCGTGGCTGCTCTAAAACAAACAGAATCGATTAGAAAAGTTTAATGTTTATAAGAATGAAAATTTCACTTAAAATTTCCTCCTCTTGAGATGTGAATGTGTGTGCAATTGCCGGAGGAGAAACCGCCGCCACGCCGCGAGATTCGGACGCCAGCAGAAACACATTGCCTCCCCATGGCAAAGAAGGCTGCAGATATACCGCGGCGCAGAGGAGGCAGCATGGGATCACGGCACGGTCGGGTATGTGAGTAAGTGAGGTCATGTCGAGTCGCGGCAGGAAAACAACCGGCAAGCTAGCAGAACTCCGAGCACGTGGCCCCTTCGGAGAAGCAAACAGTATACTACACACACATCCAGTCATCATCCATCCATCCATCCATCGACATGTGTGTACAGTAAACGAGATGAGCGCGAACCAGTTAAATTGGAGGAGGGAGGGTGTGAAAATCGGAACACGATCGGAAAATGCGCCTATTATAATGTGTACCCAAGAACGCTGCGCCAGAGCCAGTGTGTGCACGTATTGTGAGTTGATACTGACGACTGGCACCAAAAGACGTTCAAGTAGTACGGACGAACGTATGTGTTTATAACAAATTGATGCGAAATTTGCAACCGGATGAGAGAAGAAAAGCTCCGGCCTTGGGATGGCTTGGAAATTGAGTTTGGGTGGGAATTAAACTACGTCAAAAATTTAAAGAATAGGTCACGGAAAATCAAGCAAACAAATTTGAGTGCATGAGATTTTATTTTAAGGCGATCTATAGAAGGGAAGCGTTAACTATATTAGATAAAAGGGAAATGTGTTACTTTTGCTAGTTGGTTTAGTTACTTTTTCTTCTACCTGAAATATGCATACCAACTGGAACTTTATCCCTGGCCTCAGTTTGATGACATTGCTGGGAATACAAGCAATCTTTCTGATATCTTCTAGACAGTGGTACAGCTAGGATTTCTGTCTATGCTCCCACCCCAAAAAAACCTTATAAATATTGAATTTTTGCTATTTAAAGTGTTTTTACCAGTAGTGACATCCAGGAAAACGATTCCTCCACAGTTTACCAAACATCATGTTTCCAAATTCTAGAGAAGCTAGTGAAATTTCCTGGGTAACAGCTAGGAAAAGCATGCTAAATATACCTTTTTACTGAAAATAGAGTACATGGACCAGCAAATTAGTCCCAGGAAAGTGTATCTATGTTCTTATTCTTAACGCTCCTTGAGCGAGTGTTTTTCCGGCTCTCAACTGAGTGTTGTGAATACACTTCCACACCCAAGTAGCATATTGAGTTTTATGAAATACTACAAACTTTTCGGAAAACAACATTCATCAAACGCTGGTCAAGGCTACTTTGTCATTAATGCATCGACCAAAACCTCGTTAAGACTAGAATCTTTCTAGTTGGCCAACCCTGGAGAGGGTTCTGAAGGGTGTACTCTCGAAGCTGTTAAAGATTGATTTACTGCAAAAAGGTTGGATAACGAACAATTTGAAATCCGTCGATTTGAGCAACAATAAAAACCTTTTTCGAGCAATTTTTCCTAGCCGCCTGCTAAATCCACTGAATCTTATCAAAATATTTGCTCATTGCTAAAATGTCCAAACTAATGTTACATACAGGGATACATAGATTGAAAATCTTAGATTGTAAAAAACAAGCAAAATAGTTGTAATATGGTGGTGGAATAATCATTGATTTTCTTGGGTCATTTGTGAAAAAGTTGTTTTGCTTTCATAAAATCCCTAACAAATTCATAAGGTTTTAAAAGGGCTTTTATGAAGAAAACTTACAGACTGAATTGTATTTATCGGAAGCCATTTTGATTGATCCTAACCTGTTTAGATTTAAGGCAGCATTTATGGAGGCAAAGCTGCCTGCAAAAAGTTAAACGTCAAAGTTTGTTTATCTGTTCATAAAGGGTTATACGGTCAAAATTTGGTCAATATCAACTTGACGTATTTCTTTCAATTTTGCATTTAAAAAACCTGAACACCCCTCATTTTGAAGGTGTGTGTGTGTGTAGAATGTTGCTCCTATTTTGATTTTGGAATTCACTCTTCAGTTGTCAAAATGCCGTCCAAGCAAGAAGAGCAGCGTATCAAAATTTTGCTCGCGCATCGCGAAAATCCGAGCTACTCGCACGCAAAGTTGGCAAAATCGCTAAAAGTTGCCAAATCAACCGTTACAAATGTAATTAAAGTGTTTGGGGAACGTTTGTCGACAGCCAGGAAGTCTGGATCGGGGGGAAATCGAAAACCGGAAGCCGCTGAGACGACAAAGAGAGTTGCCGGTAGTTTCAAGCGAAACCCTAACCTCTCTCTCCGAGATGCCACAAATAAGCTGGGTGTATCGTCTACAACCGTGCATCGAGCCAAAAAACGAGCCGGACTATCGACTTACAAGAAGGTAGTGACTCCAAATCGCGATGATAAACAAAATACGACGGCCAAAGCGCGATCCCGGAGGCTGTACACGACGATGCTGACGAAGTTTGACTGCGTGGTAATGGACGACGAAACCTACGTCAAAGCCGACTACAAGCAGCTTCCGGGACAGGAGTTTTATACGGCAAAAGGAAGGGGAAAGGTAGCAGATGTTTTCAAGCACATGAAACTGTCAAAGTTCGCAAAGAAATATCTGGTTTGGCAAGCCATCTGTACCTGTGGCTTGAAAAGCAGCATTTTCATAGCTTCCGGGACTGTTAACCAAGAAATTTACGTGAAAGAGTGTTTGAATAAACGTCTGCTGCCTTTCCTGAAGAAACACGGTTGTTCCGTACTGTTTTGGCCGGATTTGGCATCTTGCCATTACGGTAAAAAGGCCATGGAGTGGTACGCCGCCAACAACGTGCAGGTGGTTCCCAAGGACAAGAACCCTCCCAACACGCCAGAGCTCCGCCCAATTGAGAAATACTGGGCTATTGTCAAGCGGAACCTAAAGAAGACCAAAAAAACTGCTAAGGGCGAGCAGCAGTTCAAGGCAAACTGGCTTTCTGCGGCGAAGAAGGTGGACAAGGTGGCTGTACAAAATCTGATGGCAGGGGTCAAGCGTAAGGCCCGGCAATTCGGATTTGGAAAAGCGAAGCCTAACTGAATATTTTTCCTGAATTTTATACTAATTGAACTTGAAAAAGAAATTTAATTTGATTTTTTAAATAAACGATTTCACCGATTTACACGCGTTTTCCCTTGACCAAATTTTGACCGTATCACCCTTTAAATGCGCTGTGTGATCCGGCGTTCGTCCAAGCGATTTTTTCCCGATGAATTGAAAGCAGTTACTAAGTGTACGATACTGCTTTTGCAACATTTCGCATTTCGATCAGCTGGAAGCTCAATCGTTCCTGAAAAATATGCCCTTCTTCCGGATGGTTCCCTAACAGCACCATCGAACGGTGAAGGAATTTACGTTTGAATAAATTTTTTCGAAGAGTTGTCCCTTTTGCCAAATAAAATCACTGTTGTGAATCTGAAACCAGCTAATCTCCGCTAACTGACAGTTTCAGTGGTTTGCTGTTGATAAATAGTGATGCGAATGATTCCGATTGTCATCTATTCGCAAGATCTGGTCTGTTTTAAGATTGTTTCAACCATTTACTTTAGCTATTTGTTTGTATTACTTCTGCGTGAAGTTTACATAGTTGATGATGCTGATTTCAAATAACCGACTAAAGTGGTTATCTTTATACGATAGATGACGAGATGAAAGTATAGAGTTGATAGTTCTGTTAGAGTAGGGTAATATGAAAATTGTATTTAGAGAGTAGAAAGCGAGCAAGGACAACTTTTAAGGAAGGTTCAAATCGATTTGATCATCTCTCTTTACCAAACTCCCCCGTTATTAGTTGAGAGCTTTCTATGCCAACCAATGCATGAATTTGTAAGGGAAAGCTGAAAGAATCTGTCGAGAGATAAACATCCAGAATAAGTAAAATAGCTTGTGGGGCAGGTCGGACGAAACTTCCATAGAAAGTTTAGGAAAGCTTGTGGAGGACCCTTCCGGCTAAGTCAGCAGGAATTCTGGGGGAAGTCAAAAGGAGGTTCGTGAAAAATTGCAGTCAGATGAAACTTCTGGTGATAGTTTGGAAAACAGATCACAAATGATGTCGAAAGAACCAAGAAGCACTTCTTAGGGAGGTTTAAACGAACCTCCAGGAGAAGTTGGAAGAATCTTTCTTTGGAAGTAGTAAGAAACATCATATTGAAACTGCACTAGCTTCCGGGAAGAGATGGAACAAATTTCTGGGGAAAATAGAAAGGGCCATCTTAGGCCATAAAGTTACAAATTAAACTTCCGGGAGTGGTCGGATGGCACTTTCAGGAAAAGTCTTCCGGACAAGTCTGAAGAACTTTCAGCGCATCTCATCCCACAGGGCCTGTGTTCAATCCCAGTCGGTGCCGCCGGGATTTACTGAGACATACAATCTCTGATCACGGGAGGGAAGTAAAGCAGTTAGTCCCCGGTCTATGAGTTGATGGCTCGATAGGTAGAATTGCAACACAGTACGGTAGCATTGGTACTCAGTACGGAAAATAAGATTGACAGAAAGCAGAATGTAGAATGTAGACAAATGTAGAATTCTTCGGTGTTAGAAGATGCTTGTCAAGGAGGCTAGAATACATAAGGATTTTAAAGAACATATTTTGACCTGCATTTTGAGACTACTACCAACATTTTTCATCGAGGGATCTTGGATGAACAACTTCTATTTCAACATTTTTCATTAAAAATAATTGAGTGAATAATTGACATTGACATAGCAAAAAGCGCTTAAATCGAGTGAGGAAGAATATCAAGTTACGGAGGTAAATTTAGAAAATTTATTTATATGCAAAATGGTCAAAGTATCCATTGAGTTAGGGGAAATATCGAGTTAACGAGAGATCTGAGCGTTGACTGGTTAAAAGTGCAGAAGTTGATTGCAATTTTGCATAAAAATACAATTTTGGCTCTTGGAAAGGGAAGAGGAGTTGAGCCCTAATCTTGTCTGCGTCCGTGCTTCTAGAAAATAAGTGCTGGACATTACGCTGTGCATGACTCAAATCTGTCAATATCTGATAAGCTCCCAAGTATTTTTTTTGGTTTGAGAGTTCTGTAGACCATGGTTTTGGGGGCCTCCTTTAGCTCAGTTGTAAAGGTGCAGCTACAAAGCAAGACCATGCTGGAGGTGGCTGGGTTCGTTTCCCGGTAATGTCTAGGATTTTTTGGGATGGAAAATGTCTCGACCACCCTGGGCACAGAGTATGATTGTACTTGCCACACAATTATACTAATGCAAGAATGGTACAGGCATCCTCAATTAATAGCTGTGGAAGTACATCTAGAACACTAAGCTGAGAGCACGCAATTAAAGCCTCGATAAAACATGCGCTGTTACTTGATCTGGCATGTATCAGATAAAAAAAAAAACTATATATGAGCATACACAATTAGAAGTAACTATGTTTACACATAACGTAATTCATCTTTGACGTAGATCATGAATCGTACACGCTAACTTGAAAGCACCCGTTAATGAGTAAATTTCATCCATTTTAGAAAAAGTGGTTTAACTCATAAAATGAGTATAACCTATTTTACTCATGAATGAGTATTCAACGAAAACTTCAGAAAAAGGGTCTTTTTTGACGTAGGACTACGTCTTTAATTTCTATACTTGGGTACACTTTGTGAAAACCGAAAATGGAACATGAAACAAAATTATGAAAGATTTTGAACATTAATAACTCAGCTGCCTCTGGATCAATTTCAATAATTTTATCATTAATCGATCAGAAATATGTAATATGTTTATCACCAATCGATCAGAAATATGCTTCCGACTGATGATTTTCAACAAGAAACTATTGAAAAAGTGGTAATGTCAAGCATTATCCAAAGTACAAATAAAAAGTGATAATTTTTTCACTGTTTTCATGAAATAAACGTTGTTCCCAAACGCAGTCGTCATAATCGAGTGCCAGTTGGTTGCACATCATTCTGCTTTATCCTGAAAATATATAAAAGAGCGCTGCTGTCTAGCTTCAAATCATTTTCGCTTCGGACGCCGTGGTGAGCAGGCAACAGAAGCAGCAATAGCAGTCGTCTGGTTCACCGTGGCGGTTTCAAACGTGTCTCCGGTCTGATCTACGAGAAAACACGAGGTGTGCTGAAGGTGTTCTTGGAAAATGTGATCCGTGATGCTGTCACCTACACTGAACACGCCAAGCGTAAGCGGCCATCAATGTCGTATATGCTTTGAAGCGACAGACGAACTCTGTACGGTTTCGGAGGTGAAATCATCCCCAACTTTGGCAAGAAAACGGCCCTTTTCTGGGCCAACAAGCTTATTACAGTAAAAAGTTAGAATAGAATTTATCTGTCTGTTGGTCCATATTCAGAACCACATGCGCCCAACGACCATACAAAATGCTTTCTAGAGTTGTAATCTTGTAACTAAACTTGGAAGCAGGAGTGCAAGTGATTTTGATCGATTCTCTTCATCAACTTTCTCTTAAAAAAAAAGAATACTACAAATTTTGTACGCCTACAAATCAAAAACGGAAAGAGTTAAGATAAAAGATGATCGATCAATTAAAAGAACTAAAGTTTCTTCATATTTGTTCCGTGCCCTAGCTGTCCTACGTCAAGCTCCCGTTCGTGCCTCTAGGCACATACCCTTCTACTTTTATTCTTGATGCGTTTTTTGTTCATGAGTAAAAAACACTCATTTTAGGATCATTATTGTGATTTTACTAAACATGTTAGAGTTAGAGTTAGATTAAGAGTTAGATTTCTTAGGTGAGTACTGTTTCGAACCCCTTTGGATACGGTTGTGTTTTAAGTTTGCTCTCTGTTTTGTGCGTACGTTCGCTTTCATAGTTTTTGGCTGCATTTACCGAATTAGCGCTCACTTTCCGAGAAGTTTTAGAACCGAGAATGTTTGCAAACATCAGAAGAGATGTCGCTATTTTCGTTGTTTGATTTTTTCTCCCGGACCAGAAATTTGTGGCATCGCGAGTGATAATTTTTAATTTTAGTTTATTTACGCGCTGCAAGGTGATAAACGGTATTCCACTCATTGGATCAGTGTGAGTCAGTTTCCCGTTGCTTTTGATTTCATCGGAAGTTAAGTATTTTCTCCTGCGGGAACGGAAAAGTCGGAGATTAGTCTTGTTGTGCGGTTGTGTTGAAGTAAAAGTGGTAGATCAGAAATAATTTGATGCGATCCTTGAGATGATTCGTCCCTTGTTCAAAGGAGTATTTAAATGCCCCGATCGTTCCAATACCGCTAGCTTGCAACCAACTGGACGGGATTACTGAAAACATTGGGTTTATATATACCTTTCCATTATTTACATTTTATGTACCATATAATAGATGACATATTATAATCTGTTACCTTTATTGCTTCCATTTGAATAATGATTTATTGTTGAAATTTGTAATTCATTATGATTCAAGTTGAAAAGACACAGAGGTTTTGTGACTACGGGAGAAGAGGTAGTAAAATTATTTTTACTCCCGTGGGTTTTCTCCTCAATCAATAAAAAAAAAATTAAAACAAAACATAATTCCTTCCTTTTAATTAGCTACGGGTGTGACAACGATGGTGAGTTCACCATGTTATATTTTCATTTGATTTCAGCAACTTTATCGTCCAGCAGACGTTCTGGACAGCAACTGCGTATAATCCATTATTTTTTGAGCAAATAGGTTCTTTTTCATTTATTTTAGACAATATTTATTTTTTAAATTTCAACAATACAAAAATTAATTGACTGAGCGAAGGCAAAAGTTCCCTATGATGAATATGAAGCCTAGATAGAGGTATTTGGGGTAAAATGGACAATGAAGTAAGACAAACAGTTGAATATTTTATGGCTTTACTATTGACAGACTATTATGTTTGTAATATCCACTCTATGCATTTCTGAATATCCTTCTTGCCACGGGAGTTGTCAAATGTTAAAATATAACTTACTACTTGACGAGAGTGTTGTACCATCCGTACTTGACGATCAGGACAAATGTTTCAAATTTGACTATTTGGCATGCGACTTTGACTTGTTGAATTCTATTCATATGAATATTGAGTGGGAACAATTATCAAGTTATGCTTCAGTAGACCAGATGCTATCAGCTCTCTACGAATCTCTCTCTGAAGTTATAAATCATCATGTACCTCGAAAGAGGCAAGCACCGATTTCTGCTTTCAACAAACCGTGGTGGACTGCAGAGTTACGTACACTTCGTAACAAGCTTCGTAAGCTGCGCAACAGGTTTTTCCAAACCAAAAATGAGTCCGATAAAGCTATACTCGTTGAGCTTGAGTTGTTGTTCTCCAACTTTCTACAACACACGAAAACTATTTGTGTAGGATACAGACAACCGTCAAGGAATATTCTTCGTGCTTTTGGGATTTCATTAAGAAACGCAAAGCTGACTATGGCATCCCTGGATCGGTCAACTTCGAAGGAACCACTTCTCGCTCATGCTGGGAGACAGCAAATCTCTTTACTAATTTATTTGAGAGCGTATTTAGTCAAGCAGGCTTCGAGCAGATTCCGTCTCATAACACAAATCTACAATGCATCCAGTTTTCTCCAGACAAAGTTCAGAAAGCCCTCGAAAATCTCGATTCAACGAAAGGACCCGGAACGGACAGCCTGCCTCCTGTGTTGTTGAAAAATTGTGCCGCTACGCTTGCGTCGCCCATCGTTGCTATTTTCAACCGATCGCTCCAAGGCAGAACGTTCCCAAATGCAGGGAAAACGGCATCCATAGTACCGACCTTCAACACTCCATCTGGCGCACGCTATGTCTGAAGGCACTTTTTTTGCAACATTGATGTACCTCATATTTTTCTTCAAAAGATGTTAGCATTGATCATAACAATCAAATCTGGGATGGTTTTAAAATATTTCATCTTGAGTTTTTAGAGAAAAAGTGTTTTGAAGTATACTTAGTCGTTTACAAAGGCGTATACGAACTATTGATGATACAAAACTGTTACGGATCGAAACAAATTCAGCTGGAAATGATTCAAAATGGGACTAAAGTTGCCAAAATACTGGTAAAGTAAAATTTCCTTTTCGGTACCGTAAGATGTCGTATCTTTGTCATGATGTCATAATGTTTAAATTAATAAAATAATTAAACAATTGTGTTGGCTCTTAATTAACTATCCTTCAGTCATTGTAATTTTATTCCCTATCGCAAGAGTATCGTTAGATTAGTCCAAAAAATAGTTTATTTTTTATTTTATTTTTTAAATGCCTCTTTTTTAAATTTATAACTTTCGAACTATTGGACTGATTTCAAAGATGAAGTTTGTAGAACTTCCTGAAGTTCAATGAACTTATCTGAAAGTTGTTGAATTTCTCTGCTTTATTGGAGGAGATTATTTAAAGTTTGCAGTACTTTCCTAAAATTCACTACAGCTTCCTATAGTTTGCAGAATTTCCTAGAAGGTCGCTGAACCTTCCTGAAAATTTCCATGGACAAAATATGGGAACTGCAATGAAGCTCTAGCAACTCTGTAGTAATTCAAGGTGAAGGCTACCTAAACTCACTGGGCTAGAGTAACTATCCTCATGTGAGTTTCATTACTGTATTATCGGCATTTTAGGTTAAACGATTTTCAAAAAATATCGTCATGGTTGCCAGAATTTATTTTTGATCTCGCCGTTGAGTCAAACATATATATTTATTTAAAAAATTCCAAGCAAATGTTCCGCCCCTTAGGATGATTTAGTGGTAAATACCGCCTTCGCCAGCTGCTGAGTACAAGACAAAACACTTTCGGATACCTACTATCTCCTTTATTTAACTCCGGTAAAAATCTTACAACGACCGTCGCTACTAAAGTGGCTTCATTTTTTTACAGAGCCGCTTTTCGAAGCACGACAACGAGCTCTCTATTTTCTTCATGAGATTTTTTTAATTTTTCCATAAAAAAAAACACTCGAAATAGGACGAAAATCAATGCCTACTGTGATTACGTGGCTGTCTCGGACTGTCCTGCTCGCTTCATTCTCTTTTACTATTATGAGGGAAGAGACATTAAACAAGATATTGTGCTACGAACAAATATTAATTGATTTATCACAAAGTCGACAAAATCAATTTGGATCTTACTTGGGAGTCAAAGAAAACTTCTTTAATGCCATTTGGATTAATGCAATCAACTTTTGAACCATATTTGACTACATTTGTTCAGTTCGTAACAGTTGTATGGTCAATAGTCGATATACGCCTTCATAATCAGCTATGTAAACTTCAAATCACTTATTCTCAAAAAACCCAAGATGAAATATTTTAAAACCATCACAGATTAGATTGTAAGAATCAATACTAACATCCTGTGAAGAAAAATCTGAGGTACATGAATGTTGCAAAAAAAAGTGCCTTCAGACATAGCGTGGGCGTACCACAAGGCAGTGTTCTCGGTCCTCTTATTTTTATCATCTATGTGATTGACTTGTGTGAGTTGCTATCATCGTTCAAACTGTCTTATGCTGATGACCTAAAAAATGTTCGTGCAATTGTTTCTCCTGCTGACTGTGTGGCAGTACAAGAACGTATAAATCGTTTGCTAGTCTGGTGCGGTGACAACGGCATGCAAGTCAACAGCAAAAAATGCAAAGTGATATCATTCGACGCAGCAATAGCGTTACTGTTCATCCATACTGCATGGGACCGGATTCCCTAGAACGTGTAAACTCAATCTGCGATCTAGGCGTTACGATCGATTCCAGGTTAACGTTGTGCGAACACATAAGCATCGTAACTGCTTAAGCACACACTGTGCTTGGTTTCATTCGTCGTCATGCTTCTGGTTTCTCCGACGTTTATTTCCTCAAGACACTATTCTGCTCGCTGGTTCGTAGTTTCTTAGACTATGCTTCCCCATTTTACACTACGCATATTCTTACGATTGAACGGATTCAGAAATGTTTCATGAGGTTTGCTTTACGTCAGCTCCCATGAAATGATCCAGTCATTCTTCCCAGTTATTCAAACCGATGCATGCTGATTGATTTGGAATCTCTCTCAGCAAGGCGTATCAAATTGCAACGACTGTTCTTCTTCGACCTAATCACCGGCAATGTGGACTGTCCCCAACTCCTTGAACGGATTCCATGGAACATTCCCTCTCGTTGATTTCGTAACTCCCAATTACTAGCAATTCCATTCCACAGAACTAACTTTGGATTAAATATCTGTTTTAATTCATTTTTGCGTTCTTTTAATGATATTTGTAATGACTGTGTTCAAAAATGTGTTTAGGAATAGAATAAGAGGTTTAGATTAAACAAGTTTTGGTTTAAGTAATCAGTCTGTACGACGTAGTCGAAGACGGTGTGCAATAAATAAATAAATAAATAAATAAACCAAGACATAAAGTAATTCCTATATCGGCGAAGTGATGGAAATTTTGGTGTGCAGTTCCTAAGATTGTAAAGCACCAACACAGAAATATGCTTATACAATTGTTTACCATCACGTGCCTGGTTCACATCGAAATTTGTAATTGAAATAAATAATTCAATTTCGTTTTTACGTTTTACGAAAACTATACATACCAGCTATATTGTTTTGATAATGTAGAAACATTAAATGTCTGTACTGCCATTTGTTGTAAAAATACGCACAGAAACAGGATGTACTCGCTTACATTTGATATTCATGCCATTTGTTTTGTAGACTAGTTTTAGAAATTGAATGTTTAATCATTCCTGAGGTGGAAATAATAAAGTATTTCAGATGAAATTTCAGGAGGACAACTTTAAATTTGATAAATGCTCCTCACATAGTGTCAAAACTCCTGGTAATGCTGCCAAACACGAAGCTTAAACATTAATGCGAAATCAGAATATACACCCTGACAATAAAGTCCTGTGACAAATTTTTAGATTACCGTGGACCCCCGCTAATCTGATCCACACTTCATGCATATTAACGGGGTTCATTCTTAACACGAGCTTCTTGTAACCCTATCTGCATCAGATTTTTTTTATTTGATTCTGCGTTCCATTTTCCTTCTGCCCATTCCATATGCTGAGCAATTTTTAGATTGCATGGCGTGCAGATTAGCTGGATTGGTAATATCAAACTAGACCAATTTTCCACAACCAAGCAACCAACCGATCGATTCGATTTCAGTCAATCATATCAAGAATGAACAAAACCACATCCGAACCTGAAACTCTCAATAATTCGTTCGGCTTCCGTTCGAAGCAAGAAGAAACGCGGCGTCCGCGTGAATTTCATAATGTAAACATTTCCAGAAAAAGCGCTATAAACAGTTCAATGGATTTTGCCAGTAGGGCACACGGGGTGTGTGTGTGTATATGCGGGTCTACGATTGATAGAGAAAAACCACATCCCGAGCTCACACAGCCACGCACGCTCCGTGATATTACTGTTATTATTACGTTATGATGTGTGTCTGGTTCCTTCATCGCTCTGCTGCTTGGCTGCTGTTGCTGAAACCGATCGAAAATGACGTCGACCTTTGGAAAAACGCTCTTCTGTTTATCGGTTAACTCGTTTCTTTAAAACCAGACGCTCTCCCCTCATGACGACGGTATAACAAGCATGTATGCAATGCTGGATGCGTGCGTGCGTGCGTGCGTGCGTGCGATTCCGTGCGTGAATGTAAAATATGGTTTACATTTTTCCACTTTGCACATTGCCCCATTTCCACGTGCTCGCACTTGCTGTGAACAACAGTTTCAACCGAGAGGAAAAACTTATGATTGCGAGCAATTTACTTCACGTCGCCGACCAATCTATACCGTATGCTTCCGGAACACCGGACAAACCTTTGAACGCACAGCCTGTATGTTGGTACCTACCTGCCTACCAACCAACAAAGTGGTGCGTTTTTTTGAACTAGTTACAAACTAATCATGCGGGAAAATTGCGTATCGTTTACGCTTCTACAAGCAGCGGAAAAGTTTATTCTGGCTATTTAGACTACATGGGCCGCGGTAGTTTATGGGAAAGGATAAATATTTTTCATAAAATTACCGCTTTGTGGTTCGGTATGATGTCTAGCTGACACGCAACTGTGGTTCATCGATTTTAAACTGCTCTATTTGCAATGGCAAACTTAAAATAGAATCAATCGCTCGGTTCTAAATCGCACAAAATGCGGCTCGATATGCTGCAATTCTGGAATGCACTCAAATACCGCACTAATTAATCCATATTTTTCCCATTATATCGACGCACACCCACCGATCGACAATGCTGCCATCGCCACCGCCGCCACCTCCGGGTAGTAAATGAACCATGTCGGGAAAACAGAGAAAGCACAAGAGGGTATATCGTCCGGTTCATGCAATACTGTCACAACTCAATTTTTAAATTTTTTCTGTGTTTTTCGGTTGAAAACATGCATAATCTTATTTTCTTAGGCCGTTCATTTTTCTAGCATTGCATTGACCGAACATTGCAAAATGGAATTGTTGATTTAAAAAAGTAATTTAATTCAATATCTTAAAATGCCGCTGAGTACGATGGGATTTTTATACATCAAGAGATAACTTTTTTTATAAAGAATTGATTGTCTAGGTGGTTTGTCAAGGTACGAACTTTTTTCGGCTAGTTTTGGAAGAAAATAAGGGTTTTTTTTTCGCCTAATGTAATGTGTAATGGTTTATTTTACATAGTAAATGTCAATATTTTCTTTTTAAACCATACAAAATGAAAATAAAACTTCAATTTCTTCAGTACCATTTCAGTGCACTCATTCAAAGCTTATGAAAGAAAAATACATTTGGTTGGGTTTTTTTTGTTTTCAAATTCAAATACTCATATTGTTTCTAATTGGAAAAAAACCCTGAGAAATTCAAAGAGGTGTAGTTCTGGTAAAAATACGGGAAGTTTTAGTGACATTATAAATTAAAGTAAAAACCATTATTTCACCTCCAAACAACCCGAAAATGATTCGTGCCATGAACAACCACCAAGGCATTCAAGTTCTCATTAAAAGTATAAATGTGTTATCATCCCAGTGAAATATTGAACTAAATTACAATTTTTGAAAAAAAATCCTATTGAACTACAGACATAACATCTACTTACATAAAAAATTAAAAACAAAAAAATTTCATTTTGAGTTGTGACAGTATTGCACGAAACCGACGATATGTACAAAGGTGCCTAATCGCATCTCGAGTCAAGTGGAGTGTAAACAAAAACCAGAACCCCACAACAGAAGCAGCTCTCGGTTGCTGGCGAAAACGGCTGGAATTGAATCCGTTAAAAATAACCTCAGCTCATTTTCCTGTTCTTGGCGCGCTGGATTTTACCGCTTCTCTAGCTATGTTTGCAGCCACGGTATACGGGTCGGATACGCACGGCAGACGTGGGCAGCATTATTGCTTTATTAACCCGATCGCGGTATGGTTACTATTTATGTATACTGTAAACATATTTATCGGATCGGCTTCCTCAACTGGTTTCTACTTTGTATTTTTATTATAACTTAACGTTTGAATTCTCAGCATTGAAAAACATAGTTCAGGCTGGTGGATAATGCGAGTTGCAGTCAAATTTATGTGAGTAATATCAGAGGATCGATCCACTGTTCTAGCAGGTGATGTTTCAAACACATCGTCGGAACTTGAGCGGTCGGTGATCATCTCTTTTTGCCAGTGGTGGCGAAGGGGGGGGGGGGGGAGGGCATCCCTTTGTACCTTCCTTAAAAGTTGTCCTAGCTCGCTATCTACTTTCTATATGCAATTTTCACACTGCCGTTATCTAAACGGAACTATCAATTCTATACTTAACAATATCTCAAAAATGTGTGGCTCTTTATCAAATTCACTTATGGAAAGGGGAATAAATTTAGAAGTCATCTTTGATAGAAACAATTCGTTTATTGATATTAAAAAAACCCGTTCAAGAAAGAGAGGTAAAGCGTGGGTTGTGCTTAGTAGGACGGAAATGAGATCACAAACCCTATGTGTATTTTTTACAGTTTGACAACGTCGTGCGTTGGTCTCGCTGTCCATTTATACCTCATATGATCGCGTCGAATAATTAAAACATAAGCAATTATGCCGTGCGGTATAACATCATGCAGCATCAACGACGATCGCTTTCTATGGAAGTGCGAATTCTGCAACAACAAAAAATACCATGCTGCCTGTTACGGAGTACAACGACAACGGGAATATCTCAACACAGCATTTATGGTTCCTATGTGTGCTGACTGCCAACACATTTTACGGCAGGAAGCCGACGTGAGGAAGCTGCTTCATCAACAGGAGCAACGTGTAGAAGCAATCCCCTTCTCAAACGAACGCGAACCACCGCATTTCTACTGACCTAAAAAATATGCTTAGTATCAGAACTATGCGACAGCATTGAGCACCTGCTCAATGACGTAAATGAAACGTTGTCAATAATAAATAACAACAATAAAATCATGTCAAGTGCGTTCGGCCAGCACTCACAAGCACACA
The DNA here is from genome assembly GCF_037179485.1 of Ochlerotatus camptorhynchus. Lineage (NCBI taxonomy): Eukaryota > Metazoa > Arthropoda > Insecta > Diptera > Culicidae > Ochlerotatus > Ochlerotatus camptorhynchus. Next base: position 193,701 of record NW_027040769.1, read on the forward strand.
CGAGAATAACCGGCATCAACGAATAAAATTCGATGATGTCATAAAAAATTAGGAAATTTCTGGGCGAACGGCTATCAAGCCTTACAGATGACATGGCACATTCCAAAGAAGAGGCCGAATCATCACTTCATCATCATCATCATTCAGACTTAAAACTTCTGGAAATTCTCGAGGAAGCGAAGTTTGGATCTGGGGATGTTTCTAGCCTTCAGATAGATGCAGCAAACATATCACCTCATCCGAAGACTGCTGGATGGCGGTTTTTAGGCAACAAATGGCACTGTAAGCAAGACTGGCCTGAATTTCATCCCAAACAACGGACTCGCAGGCTGCAGGACAAAGCTGCTGAAAAATCCAAACGCAACAGAAAACAAGAAAAACAGCAACAAATCCACACCAGCAGTGAAAAAATATCATCCAAGGAAATGCATACAGCCGTGCCAATGAAGGAAATCCTTCAAAATTTATTATGCTCATCCTTTTCGGTAATTCTGGCAACTGAAACAAACTAGGATAATAGTGTACAAAGTGAAGAAATCTATGGAAATAGATTAATGAGAGAGATTTAGAGATTTTCATGCGTATCAGAAGAAGTCTGGTGGTGGAGTCCTTATAGCTCTTGCGGCAAATTTCAACTCAGAAATCATATGTACATCAAAATTTAAAGAATATGAGCATGTTTAGGTAAAATCACACATAGCCGGGGAAACGCACGTGTTCGCCTACCGGGTCGATAGGTAGGGTCCAGGTGTGGGAGCTGCCTTCCTGGCACGTTGGTAGCATTGGTGCTCAGCACGGAAAACAAGATCGACGGAAAAAACAAACCAAAGGGAAAAAAAAAAAAATCTTGTTGGAAAGGGTATTAATTTTCCTTTTTGATGGTTTGATTGAGCATAGCACACAATGACGAGTTTGATAGTTAATCAATCTTTTGATTTTTCAGTTTTTGTCGAGTCGGTAGACATGTCGTTTCAGCAAGTTGAAGTTGATCGGTTTGTCCTTTTATATTTTTTCCTGAAAGCCTATAAAAGTATCTAATAGAATGCACCATGCACACAGTTTTAATTGCCCTACAGAATGAATAATGACCTTCCGAAAATTTTGTTATAATTTGGTAATCCTGATTTTATGAAGCTATGACACAATCAAGGAGCGTGAATAGATTAGGATGTGACCTATCCAACGGTATTAAAACATTTGAAAACGGATAAATAGCGACTGAGATACATCATTTTGAAAAAAATTGTCGACTCCATTTTCAGTGTGGTGCCCGAAGAGTTTTAATAACGCTTTGAAAACGTGTACCAATCAACTAGTTGAGCAAAAGTTTGTTTCTTTGAAAAACCCGAACAGTTGGTACAATTTGGATCTTTTGCGTTTTAAACGGAAAAGGGACAAATTGTACAAAAAGCTTTGTAGATCTAATAATGACAATCATTGGACTAGGTACACAATCGTGCGTAATAAATATTCACAATCGATAAAGAAAACTCGTTGTGAATATGTTCAAAGGAAGATTGATCAGCATCAAAACAACAGCAAAGAGTTATGGAAAATTTTGAAATCTTTATTAAAACCTAGTAATTGCAAACCGCGGTCCATAACTTTCAATGGCACATTAGAATAGTCAGAACAAGTAATTGCAGCTAAGTTTAATGATTATTTCATAGACAGCGTTTCATTGATTAATCAATCTACTGAGTTGGTCGATGAACCTGACGAAATAAAACAGCCAGTTAATAGTAGTTGCTGATTTGAAGTTTTTCACCCAATTACATTAGATGAACTTAGAGTTATTTGTTTTTCATTAGGAAAATCGGCTGGAGTAGATAATGTTAATGCTAGACTTATTCAAGATTGCATTCATGTCATTGGCCACATCTTTCTGGAGCTTATTAATAAATCATTGCAGAATGGACATGTGCCACAAATTTGGAAGGAATCCTTAGTAGTTCCTATTCAAAAAGTTGCTGGAACGATTAAAGCCGAAGAGTTTCGTCCCATCAACATGTTGCACACATTAGAGAAAATCTTAGAACTTGTTGTTAAAGGCCAGCTGTTGGAGTATTTGAATAGCAACTCTTTGTTGATACCAGAACAATCGGGATATCGGGAAGGTCATTCTTGTGAAACTGCATTGAATTTGGTGTTAGCAAAGTGGAAAGACAACTTGAAGCGTAAAGATACGATTGTTGCGGTTTATTGGATCTGAAACGCGCTTTTGAAACAATTTCTAGACCCTCACTGTTAAGTACAATCAAGCGCTTTGGAATAACGAGTACTGTATATAAATGGTTTGAAAGCTATTTGTCTGACAGAACTCAACGGACTGTTTTTAATGATTCTGTTTCCAGTCCCGTGGGGAACAACCTTGGAGTGCCCCAAGGAAGTGTATTAGGGCCCCTTTTATTTATTATGTATATTAATGACTTGCGACGTGTTTTACGGTTTTAACGAGATTAATCTTTTTGCAGATGATACTGTGTTATTCATTGCAGCTAAGGATTTAGAAGTTGCCGTCTCACACTTGAATAAAGATTTGCAGCATCTAAGTAGATGGTTGAAATGTAAGCAGTTAAAATTGAATACAAGTAAAACTAAATTTATGGTAATTTCGCGGAATCGATTAAATGATAACGTCTCTGTTGTAATTGATGATGAGACTATTAATCGCGTTCAGGAGATTAAACATCTTGGCGTGATTATTGATGACAAACTTAAGTTCAACTCTCACATTGACAATGTCATCAAGAAAATTGCAAAGAAGTATGGAATTCTATGTCGATTGAAAAACGATTTAACTATTGCCAGTAAAATACAGCTATACAAATCAATCATCTCTCCTCATCTAGACTTTTGCCCATCCATTTTATTTCTGTCCAATGCAACACAAATATCGAGGTTACAGCGCTTGCAGAATAAAATAATGCGTTTGATTTTGAGATGTAATAGATTCACTTCCTCAACTTTGATGCTAGGGCGTTTATATTTATATAGGCGTTTACAATGGTTGTCGGTGAAGCAAAGAACTGTATATTTGACTATGGTGTGCATTTTTAAAGTAGTTAACGGTTTGCTGCCTTGATATTTATGTGATCGAATTGAAAGAGGAAGTGACTTTCATAGATATAATACTAGAAACGCGGATGAAATAAGAACACCACATTTCTTGACTTGTGCTTCACAAAATTCATTATATTATAAAGGAATAAATGTTTTCAATTCGATGCCTAGACATATCAAACGTTCAGCAACACTTACAAGATTTATAAGACACTGCATTTCACACGTTAAAACTGTCTTTTGAACGGTTATCCAGTGATTTTTTTTTATGAATTGACAAATTATGTATCTTGACGAAGTTATTTTTTCGGATTATTTTGTATGGATAGCTGTTATAACGACTTTTTAATAATTATTGTACCACTGCAAAAACTATTTTGTTCGCCACGATGGTGATGATGGATTTTTGATATTTGATTTAATAGGAGTAGTAAAACAAACAAAAAAAGTAGTCTACAAAGGTTTGAGCCTCGCGCGCGTATTACGGATATAGAGGACTGAATTTAACATTTGATAAAAAAAAAAATGCAATTTTGAAGCTTATTTGGAAGATACCTTGAGTTAGTAGTAAGTTTTCTGGCAAATGTTGGGGGTTCGTGAGTATTCCTGACGTTGCTGAAAATTATGATAGCATCAGATTGCGGGGTTACTAGTGTAATTGGATGCTTTGTTGATTGTTCATGAGAGATATTGAGAGTTATCTTGATTGCTTGTAATACTTATGAATATTTTAGGTGGACAAAAAGGTGAACTAAGAGGTGGACGCCTGAGCTTTTCCACATTTATATCGCTGTGAAGCAACTGTAAACTCGAGAGGGAATTTACATCTGTAACTGAAACCAGTTCGATTTTGTTTGCCAACCTGGTTAAAATGTCATATTCAATTATCTTAAAGATAAATCGTCCAGCTCAAACTTTTGTAGGGGTAAGAGGTGGGACCATCATCATCATCATCGAGTAGTGCACTATGTGTTGAAGGAAGTAGCATTTTTCAATCGCGGGAGAAGTGGTTTAGAGATTCTCAAGAATGAAAACGGACGATAGGCTGGACGCATAATATAGACAGTGCCTGCTGTTTCTGCTCTGCCTGTGGTGCTGAAATGGCAAATATGGTTCCATTCTAAAAGATTGCAAATTGTAATCCACAACCCCTATTTTAAAATAGCACCCCATTCCATCAGCACTTTAACACGTCACTTTGGAAAACATATAAATTATTCAAAATGCTTGAATAAAAGGTCATTACTTGTTCAAAATCAGTAAGCTGTTGGCCTTAAAACAGCGTTTTAAGGGGGTATTCCCAATCTTTTGCCTTTTTTCGGCCTGTTTTTCAATTAATTTTTTTTCAAGGAAAATGAATAGTAATGCGCCTAACTCTTTGGGATTCTTGTTTATTGAACATTAAAGTTTACAAATAAAATTTTTTCGACACAAAAAAAGACATTATTGACGTCACAAAATGGCGGCAAACAGACCCCTGTTCGTCGCAAACGCCTGGACGGGCGAAGACTTTTCTCTGAAACGGCTTCATCTGAAACAGATTTCGTGATGAAATTAATAATCTGCATAAGATTCTCTGGAGCTTCTCCCGTTGGCAGCAAAAAATCTTGCAAATTAACAAAATGGCGGCCATATGAAAAAACAGGCGATTTTTAGCCCGCTTTTTTGCAGCTTTAAGGTGCTTCAAACAATGTTAAATGTTAATATTTTTGGCTGAAAGTGGGAGAAGCTCCAAAGAATTTAATAAGGAACAAAATGCGCAAAGATTCAAGTCAATATCTCTTATAGTTTCTGAGAAAAATCTTCGCCCGATAAAAAAAATGTGGTTTCGAGAAAAACGCGTTTAAAGTTTTGACTTTAGTTAAAACCATTTGGGGGTTCTTACCATTAGTCAGCTATGCCTGGACACCGAATTCGCTGATCGGAAAACGGCTTGGGGGAATGAAAGTATATAGTCTAAAGTACAAAAAAACGTGAAAAAAAAAATTTGATTTTTTGAAAAAAAAAGATCGGGAATACCCCCTTAATGAAACAAATATAGTAAAATTGAATGTTGCACCATTATTTAACATTATAGTAAGCCCCGCCATAAAAGGTCATACTAATGGATGAAGTGGAATTGTATCGAACAGGAAAATAAAAAAACAAACAAGTAGCCTGGACGCCTTCTGATTGAATAGCAGTTCCAGAGTTTCTATTTAACCGTAGTTTAATAAAACAATCAAAAATGCTACAGGCTCCCCCAAGGTCCCCTGCACTAAAATGTTCTAGCCTAGCCATGCTGACTTCATTTTGGACTCTGAAAATGAAAGTATTTTACTCCCAGTCATTGGGAATAATGGAACATTACCGTTTATTTTTGACAAAACTGCTTATTTAGGACTGAATCAAATTAATCACATTCAAAATCAACAGAATTGCTGTCGAATATTTATGAAGATATATGTGTGATTGAATCATTGAATCCATTTTAGAAAAATGAAGCGTTTATTAAAGCAATTTAATATTCTTTATTTGTGCATACACCGTTTGAAAAATTCATGTAAATTTCTGCGAGATAGCGCACATAAAATTAACGCTAGATTTGGCATAAATTTACACGACATTTCGAGTAAATTTAATTGCAATATCGCTAAAGTTAGCAATATTGTATGCAAGCTTGTAAACGATTTCGTTGATTATGCCAACTGTACACAGCAAAACAATAATTTTGATATCACATCAAAGTGGATGCACTACAATCATGTCGAAAATTTCATGTAATTTTTATGACCACATAAATAAACAAATGCAGTAAAAGCAGCGTAATGTCAGTTCATGCATTGTATTAATGATAATTTTGTCCTTTTTAGCAAGTAATATTACACCATATTTTCGACATGATTGTAGTGCATCCACTTTGACGTGATATCAAAATTATTTTTTTGCTGTGTAGCTCAAAATTAAACGAGGGGAGATTTTACGCGTTAAAAATCAGATTTTTTTTCTGTGTAAAAACCAAATATCTCTAACAACTGCAAATACGAAGAAGTCTTTGAATACAAATTAGCAGCCAAAAAATGTGTCAATTAGCAAAAAAATTTAAAAATTTAACAGCAATAATTTCGGAAGAAATACATTTAAAAACGTTGCAGAAAATTATACAAAAATCCAATCTGGTAAATCAGACAAATAAAAAGTTTGAAAAATCAAAAGCAAAAAGCACATACAATCTTCAAAAACACAATTTAGTAGTTTTCATTTTTTTTATTACCGTGATGTTCAGCTGTAGGCTAGTTCATCACGTTATACAGCAGATGGTCAGGCTAGATCCTGCCTAGAAAATAGGTTTCGATTTGACATTAACGTGACGTATAACTGGCTCTGATTACCCAACGAATGAGACAGACAACATTTTAAAAACTTAATGTTAAGTGAGGATTACATCGGGGCTGTGGTGAGGACTGGGTGCGCGAAAAAGGTAGAGCTCCACCTTAGGAAACAGTGCCTGCTCCGGCGAGGAAAAAAAATAGAAAGATGAGGAACACACGATCAGTGCAGCCACCGACGGGGGGCTAGATTTGATCATACAAGTGAGCCTCCTTCAGAAAGGCGATCAGCGCAGCCAACGTCGAGGGGTCCTAACCAAGCAGATTACTGACGTTCTCCGGGATTCCATGCTGTTCGAGTAGCTTCTGGAACTCCGGGCAGACACACAGCATGTGTTCCTCCAAGGTGGGGAAGCTGCAAATTGAACAAACCTTGCGGAAAGGTGTCCCACCGAAATTACAGGACATCCTCGCATGGCCGGTCCGGATTCTTGAAATGATCCACTGGTCCTTGTACTTTTGCATGTCCAGCCAGGAGCGTACGGTTCTCTTGATCTTCATCAGGAAAGTGGTCCACGACTGGAACTATTCTTGCTGCCAGGCTTCCATAATAGTATTCACAATCCAACGCCTGACGTCTAGGAGGGGTACGTTCCTGGTGTAGCGGGGACGGGATGCACCAGATCCCGCCAGTCTGTCCGCAGCCTCGTTTTCAGAAACACCGCAGTGTCCGGGGATCCACGTAAAGACGGTTGAAGGTGGGGCGTACCATGTAATGGCTTGTATCCAGGGGTGGCTCGGGGTTTTGGCTTCCAGCGCTTGGATGACGCTTTGTGAATCAGTTAACACGATGAGCGGTTGATTTGCCGGAGTGTTGCCTGCGTCTAGAATAGCTGCGGGTTCAGCGGAAAAGACGGAACACTCCGTTGCAGTGTTCGGTCCTGCCACTCCGAGTCCAACTCCAGCCCGTGACCGCAATCCATCCGTAAAGCTAAGAACGTACCCTGGATAAACCGACCCGAGAAGCCAGGGAGGCAGCTCCCATACCTGGAACAACGGCTGTGATCAGGAAGGCGTGATCAGAGTTGTTATGCTTCAGAACATCCCGGCGGCGCCGACTGAGATTGATCCCAGGCCTGCTGGGGTGAAAGATAATCACGCTTACCACTACACTACCGGCACCGCTAAACAAATTTACTTGAATTTATAAACTATTCATCCCCGTTGAAGCTCTATACAATGCTGCTCTTTCAATTAAAAAAAAATAGATGAGTCAGGACTCCTGCAATGGCTTGAATCATATCATATATTACTAAGTGCTTTTGCTACAACAATTAAAACACTATATATGTATGGTCTGTTTTTACAATCACGCACTAAGAAATATTAGAATCGGTACAAAAACCATATCTGTACATGAAAAAAGACTGTAAATGAAAAAAGTGAAACACATTGATTAGTTTGTAACGTTTCGGCATGTAGGTAAAAATTGATGAAATTTTGACTTAAACTTGCTAAGAGTGTAATGTTTAGGCTGACAGGATTTCATCACAATGTGTCAAGTTGTTATCGAGATGGCATCAGAGCAAGAGCAGATCTGCCAAAAAATCTTGGGCGACATCGTGAAAAATCCAACTGCGGATCGAGAAACACCATGGAATCCATCATTCGACGATTTTCCGGGTGGTGAAGTCATTCAAGGAGACTCAGACAACCCAGCGCACTATGGGCAAAAATGGGTCCAAAATTACCCAAAACTCAATATCTCAACAGCACGCTGAATTCCGGCCATAAAAAACAACTTTTCCGAAGGGAAATCGTCCAAAAAATCGATTGCACGTGTTTCCATAGACCGGATAGCCTTGTAGGTATGTGTTTTGGACCATTTTACCCCATTTTCACCTACTTTTTGGAGGAAATGTTTTTTCACAGCTCTATTTTTCGTAAAACATAAGCACTTTATGCATGGTTTTAGAATACTATGTCTTTAAACAACAGTTCATGAGATATTGGGGTAATACGGGGTACACTTTATAGGGGAGTAAGGGGTGAAAGTGAACCCTCGCTAAATTTATTTTAATTCATAAAAATGTTGAACGATGCGATTGTTTGAATGACCCCAAAGGTTGCCTGCAATAATAAGATTTTTTTTCGAAATTTTATGGTTAATTGGGGTTAAATAAGTTTTAATTTACTGCTATCTGTTTTAAAAGAGTTTTCACTTTTTTTGTCTGTATACAGCAAAACGATATAGTGGTTCTCAGAATTTTTTAAAAATTGGTAGTTTTGTTCCTTATCGCTACTTATTAGACCTATATTTTGTATTTTGTCATTAGGGTGACTATTTATATATTAGGGCGGTAAAAAAAAATTTTTTTTTAATTTTTTTCAAAAATTTATAACTTTTGATCTGTTTGGCCGATGACGGAACTCAAAATACAAAATGAAAGTTAATTAAAAGTATTTTTCAGAAAAAATATTATGATATTAAAAAAAATTGATTTTGTATTAAAAAACATTGATTGTATTTTCACTGTGACCCCTTACTCCCCTATAAAGTGTACCCCGTATTCCCCCAATATCTCATGAACTGTTGTTTAAAGACATAGTATTCTAAACCCATGCATAAAGTGCTTATGTTTTACGAAAAATAGAGCTGTGAAAAAACATTTCCTCCAAAAAGTAGGGGAAAATGGGGTAAACTGGTCCAAAACACATACCTACAAGGCTCTCCGGTCTATGAGACCACGTGCAATCGATTCCCCGAACGATTTCCCTTCGAAAAAGTTGTTTTTTATGGCCGAAATTCAGCGTGCTGTTGAGATATTGAATTTTGGGTAATTTTGGACCCATTTTTGCCCATAGTGCAGCGGCGGGCAGGCTGCGGCAGAAAATCGAAGACAGCTGACCCGGTGAAGGCCAGGCAGGTGTTGAGTCTGTTCAAGCGGCGAAGAAGGCGGATGTTTCCGGAAGGCCAGGAAGCTGAACCGGGAGTGGCTGACAAAACCGAGGTGCGCTGTGATGGGCGACGAGACTTACATCAAGGCGGACACAAAGCAGTTTCCGGAGCAGGAAATTTACGTTGTCACATCACGGTAAGCCGTTCCTGAGGAGGTAATTAAAAGGAAAGTAGGTGGACAAATTCACCAAAAAGTTCTTGGTTTGGCAGGCTATCTGTGGGTGCGGCAAAATGAGCCAGCCCTACATCACGACGGGTACCATCAACGGGGAAATCTACCGGGACGAGTGCCTCCAGTGCAAATCTGCTCTTCCTGCGATCTCACGGAGGCGAGCCACTGTTTTTGCCGGATGTGGAATCCTGACAATACGCGTGGCCGGTATTAGACTGGCACAGAGACAACAATGATGTTTTTGTACCAAAAGACGTAAACCCACCGAACTCACCGGAAATTCACCTGATTGAGAAGTTTTAGTCCATCATGAAGGCCAGATTTCGTAAAACACCTAAGGTGTTGAAGAACGGGCTGGATTTGAAGAAACAGTGGGTAAAAGTATCAAAAGAAGTCTATTATAAAGCCACTACTAAGGGATCTTGTAGGCATTTAGATCTTGTTACATCAGTTTAAAGTGCTGGCGTAGCTAAGTTGGTAGTGTCAAGGTTTGCCAAATACGGTCGTCTCAAGCTTGCTTTCAGGTTCCGGTGCAGGGTAAATAAATTGGTGGTGTATAAGCTAAGTTCGATTCATTTGATTCACAGCACAATAAATTCAATAAATTCCTCCAACACAAATAGTAAGAGGATGTATCTAAGACACGACCGTAGTTTTTACCGAGGATTATGAAAAGTACTTTTGATGTCCCAGCTAAAGTATACTAAATATTAATTGGATTTCTTAACTCGATATCAGTGAAAAAGTTCGATAGGTTGAAATTTGGAAGCAATTTTATAGTTCTGTTTTTGAGGTGCTCTGTCGGTGTCCTGGACGATATGTCTTGGATACAAGCTCTTACTTGAACTCTTTAGTGAACTCTTTTATCAGTCATTTGTGGTCCTGAAATGGGTGGGAAGCTTGGAAACCAGTTTGAAACAATGCGGAAATGAAATATATATTAGGGAAAACACATCAATCACAGAAACTGAGCATACCGGACGGTGCCTACGTTTATGCTTTTTGATGCACATTTTAACAGCCCCTTCTATGAAGAGACTTCGGCAAGATTATTTTTTTGGCATATTTCATTTAATAGGAGGGGCTAAAAATTTGCATCAAAAGGCATAAAGATAGGTACCGTCCGGATGGAATTTAAGTTTGAAATCTGCGTTAGGGAAAGCGCTTTTGGCAGGTCATCGGTGATAATTTTAACTATCATAGCAACAATTGCAAATTCGTGCAATTTTGAATAGACATATTGAAAAGTGATAAAGTCTTTATTTTAACAGATTTGTAGAAACATTTCCTATCGATTTGCGTATTAAGAATTAAAATCCATCATATCTGGACTAAAATCAGACCACTTTCATGCCGCGCACGACTTTGATTTTTGAAATTGTACCTCCAATGTTGCCTCAAAAATACATCTGGTTGATGACCAAGTCTCGCGTCACGTTTCAAAAAGATCAGTCTACATTGATTGATTCTCTTCATCGACCCTCTTTTTCAGAGCGTAAAATTATTGACTGCTTAGGCTTAGTGCGAAAGCACTGCACTATTCAATCCATTGCTCTGTGCAGACCGTTTGTACCAAACGGTAAAGAACGAGGGAATGAAAGAGCCAACAAAAACATTCTGTCACTCACGAACAGGTGACTCACACCGCTTGCCTTCGCTTACACAGCATGTAATGGAGGCATTTTTCCATAGAAAATGTACGCTCAGCCATTCAAGGCAAGTAATGGGTACCATCACGGAAGAATATAAAACGTGCTGACTGAGCTACTGACTGAGTGCTCGGCTTTCAGTGACTCGTTTACCTCTCAATCATTCAGACTCTCACAAGGCAGTGCATGATGAGGCAGGTGGCAGTTCATATTCATATGAAAATTTCTCTTGAACCTGACTGTTTTGCGCACTGCTTAGTGGTCCAGAATGCAGATTTAGGTGGAAGAATATGTTTTGAGCCTGAAATTGAAACTTCAGACTAAAAGTATCTTCTACAAAGTTGTTTCTTATAGTAAGGCCCTCATTCTTATGACAATGAGTTCTAGGGTGGTTCTTATTATCATTAAAATAAAAAATCTAACTTTTTTGTTTGAAGAAACTAAGGTATACATTCTTGGGAAAAGTTTTAGCTGAGCTAATTTTAAACAACTTTACATGCAACAACTTTTTTGTATCTCTTAAATAAACCAATTTAGAGCTATTTTCTTGAATTGAGTTAGGGTGTCTCTAAAAGAACAGTTGTTTTACTATAGTTTTCTTATTTCAAATTTCTCAACAAAGGTGTCTTCAAATAACTTTTAAAAATTGTAAAAATAGCAATTAAGACAACAATTGTAAAACGGTCTACACTGATTGACGACAAATAAATAAATCAAATAACTTTTAGATGTTTAGAAGGCGCAAATTTTTGCTGCACAAAGCTTGTCAATAAATATCTTCACCGATAAATATTTATTGACGTTTGTCTACTAACAATATGCCCATGTCAAATGTTAATATCTCTGGTTGGGGCAAACAAAAAAAATAGTTTTTTCACGACATTTGAAAGGGCGTATGTTATTCTCAATAAAATGAAAAAAGAAAGGTATGTTATTTTTTAAACTCGTATAAAATCAATTTGAATGTATTCATATTTTTATTATAATTGTGAAGAGGTACAGACCACAACTTTTACTATGAAACGTGCATCTCAAAGAGCTTTAAGAGTCTCTAAAAGATGACTTTCATGATAAATTTCAAATAAAAAAGTTATTGACAAAATATGGTTTTCCAATGACCACTCTAATGACAAATTTAAATAAAATGTGCTAGTAACTTTTTTTCAATATTTAGACATTTAGTGTCTTCGAAGAAGTTTTTGTGCTTAAAAAATCACTTCTTTTGGTGCCTGCATACGTCAGGGTGGTCCTCAAATTAGAGGATTTTTAAAAATTACTTCTTTGTTATTCAAGATAAAAACATGCGTTTTTGTAAAAAAAAAGTTGTAGCTAAGTTGATTTTAAGCAACTTTGAATAAAATAATTTTTTCCTACATCTTAACGTTCTCATTTTAGAGGAATTTTTCGGAGTTGACTTAGGGTGTAACTGGAAAAAAAATTCTAGCACTAACTTTTTTATTTGAAATTTCTCATGAAAGTCATCTTCTAGAGACTTTTAAAACACTTTAAGACAAATATTGTATAGCGAAATTTGTTGTCTGTATCTCTTCTAATAAAAAAGATATACCCAAATATATTTTAGAAAATATGAATATATTCAAATTGATTATATACGAGTCTAAAAAATAATAAACTTCAAATTTTATCATATTATTGTAAATAACATACGCCCTTTCAAAAGCCGTAAAAAAAACTTTTTTTTTTGTTTGCTCCAACAAGAGATAATAACATTTATTTGAAAAGAGATTTTTTTAGTAGAAAAACGTCAATAACTCTTGATCGGCGAAAGATATTGACAAGCTTTGTGCAGCAAAAATTTGCACCTTCAAAACATCTAAAAGTTGTTTGAAGACACCTATGCTGAGAAATTTGAAATAAGAAAACTTAAACAAAACAACTGTTTTTTTAGACACCCTAACTCAATTCAAGAAAATAGATCTAAATCGGTCAATTTAAGAGATACAAAAAAGTTTTGCAAACAAAGTTACTTGAAATTAGCTCATCTATAACTTTTTCCGAGAATATATGCGGTAATTTCTTCAATCAAAAAGTTAGATTTTTTATTTTAATGATAATAAGAACCACCCTAGAATTCATTGCCATAAAAATGAGTACCTTACTATAAGAAACAACTTTGAAGAAGATACTTTAAGTCTGAAGTTTAAATTTCAGGCTCAAAATATATCCTTCCACCTAAATCTGCATTCTGGACCACTGTGCACTGATTTTGTAGTGATGGTTGAGTAATGCTGTGCTATTAAGGTATTTAACACATAAGGTTGGCGAGCAGTATGTTGTTTGAAACGGTGACGCGCTTGGCATACATAGCCCACAGCGGCTCACGACGAGGTGCAACTTCTTCCTCCCTCTTCGGCGAATGGACCACTCAGTGGGCTGCAGCTCGCACTTGCGGGCAGCCTTTCTTCGTGTACTGTTGAACAATCTACAACGCCACGTGCCGAAATCACTGCAGCTGCTGCTGATGATGACCATTGGACACCGCCACTCACCACAATAAACACCATTCGGTGAGACCGGAGTGAATTCGATTTTTAAATCTGTGTTAGAGAAAGCGCTTTTCTCAGTCAATCGGTGATAACTTTCAATATTATAGCAACAGTTGCACAGTCGTGCAATTTTCAATAGTGACCTTTCGAAAATTGTTAGTGAATTTTGGCAAATTCATAGATGACATTCCAATCGATTGGATTGTTTAGAATTAATAGCCATCTGCTATTGACAGAGTTATAAGTGGCCAAATCCTGACCACTTATCGTAACGCGGCCGATTTTGTTTGTTTTTTAAATTGCACCCCCAATATGCTGCCGAAAGACGTAATCCTACGCCAAAAAGCATAAACAATATTTAACCTGGTTTCAAGAGAAAGCTGTTGTAAGAGGAATTAAAAATTATCAGAAGAGGTTGTTCAACCACCGATAATTGTTTACACTTCAAGTGCGTTGCACTCTTCAAGTGGCGCAGCATTGCAATTCGACACTTTTAACCAGGAACTTAACGCAACATCTTCAAAACACAGATATCAGACTATTTACAAGCATTACGCAATGTCACTTCGCTACTGCTTGACCCAACTCTTTTCACAGAACATTAAACTATGAGTGGGACATACCCACACAGCAATTATTTTCCCTTTCCACTGATCTTGTTATGATGGGACTTTGTCCTAGATATTATGCAGATTTAGCAGATGGCTCAACCTATGTGCTTCGCACTGATTGGTTGACCTTATATACCAAACTGATCTAGATATCTTGTAGAGTTAATAATTATGTGTAGAGTTTAAGAATATAAATAGTTAAGTTCATTTTAGCTAAAGAAAAGTTCATAATTAGTGAGTTAAGTGAACTTACTGAAGTACGCGTCGTAAAGTGGTGTTAATAAGAAATAATGTGTTAATATAAACTTTCAAAATAGGAGTTTAATAATGTTGTCGTGAAGAAACAAGAAAGGAAAGAACTCCAAACATAATGAAGTGTTGATATGGATATTTTACTGTGTAGTGATTATGGTAACCGGGAAAACGTTGAATAAGCGCCATTCAAGTTCACACACTTCTAAACAGGAGGATAACAGCTATATAGAAGCGTAAATGGATATGCAATAAAAGTTTGTCCCAACCGTCTCAACAACAGTCATAAGTAGCGGACAAAGCTCGTAAGATTTGCATGTATAGAGGTTGAGTAAAGGGTGTCCACGATGAAATTGCCACACACAAAATTGATTCGCAAAATTCGAGTTTTCATCCGATTGCCATCAAATTTTCAGGGATTGAGAAATAACTATTAAACTTCATTTTACCATTGTACTCGTATTTTATTTACAGTCCATACGCAAATGCCCGCACCTTGGCCTTAACCCCGGCCATAAGATTCTGCACAACCTGTGAATCAACCGTTTTTTGCATGTAAACCCATACTTTCTTCAGTTCCTCGACTGTCTTCACTACCTTAGGTCGTTTAAGAAGGTGCTGCTTCATAATCGCCCAGTACTTCTCGATGGGGCGGAGCTCCGGAGTGTTGGGAGGGTTGAACATTTTCGGCACGAAATTGACCTCATTGTCCGCATACCACTACAGCACGTCCTTGGAGTAGTGGCATGAGGCCAAATCCGGCCAGAAGATTGTTGGGACGTTGTGGGCCTTCAGGAGAGGAAGCAGCCGCTTCTGGAGGCACTCTTTTATGTACACCTGTCCGTTCATCGTGTCCTGGGTCACGAAAGGTGCACTCCGCTTCCCGCACGTGCAGATGGCTTGCCAAACCAGGAATTTCTTCGCAAATTTGGACATCTTCTGAGTGCGGACATGCTCTGGAACGCTGAACTTATCCTTGGCCGTGAAAAACAGATTGCCGGGGATCTGTTATAAAGATATGTTCCTTCGTCCATGATGCAGCATTCAACTTTCGTCAGCATGTTGAGGTACAACTTCCTGGCACGGGTTTTGGCGGACTTGTTCTGCTTCTCGTCGCGATTAGGGGCCTTTTGTACCTTGAACGTTCGAAGCCCAGTCTTAGTTTTGGCCTTCTGGACAAAACTTCGGCTTAGGTGCAGCTTCTTAGCCACATCCCTAACGGAGGCGTTCGGATTTCGGTTGAAGGCGATTGTGATTTTTGGTGTTGTACGGAATACTTTTTCCTTCACTTCTGGGCTTCCGATCGGTGGTCAACCGTTCCTCGAACCGCTTAATCACTCGCAACACCGTGGAATTCGCGATTCCCAACGTTTTAGCGATGGAACGATGCGAGAGATCCTTGTTCTCGTGATGAATGCGCAAGATTTTATCACGCACGAGCTGTTCTTTCGACTCCATTTCCGCGAGTTTTGATCACAGGACTTTAAAACTTGCAGGATGTAAATAATGCACTATGAACTAAATCCACCCAAATTTTCATTAAATTCTACCCAACGGTTAAAAAGTTAGAACAATTTCATACTGTGGCAATTTCATCGTGGACACCCTTTAAATGATGCTTCATATCGTATAACGTTTGAATACAACTTAAGGTTGCATAAATTAAATGAGTAAAGCGTTTACATTGAGAAAATTGTTAGTTGGAAGATCCAATAAAACAATGAAGTAGGTAGTTGTCGTTTATTCCCTGAAAATTTGAAGACAATCCGACTTAAAATTAATTTTTGGCGACCATTTTTGTGTATCTCTTTTTTCAGTACAGTTTTATTATACGCCCTTCGTAAATTAGGTTGAACATCATTTCATATAAACATTAAAAGACCGTCGTGAATATGCAATGGTTTCATTTGTAAACGATATCGCATTGACTCAACAGAACTTTTATCAAAATTAAATTTTTATGCACCTACTCGACAACTCCGAAATCGAAATTTATTTTCCATAAACCAGCATCGCAAAAATCATGCAAAATATTGGCCATTAAATCGCATGATGGCCTCTTGTAACGAATATTGTGAAACCATTGACTTTACAGAGTCTTGGCATAAACTTCATACCGAATTATAACTCATAAGAACAAACAAAAAATGCTTCAATTTCGGAAAGCATTACCTTATATTAAAACTATGACCGCATAACATATCAAGGTGACCTCGGTCTCTAATACAAAAAAAGGTTACACAGCAAAAAAAATAATTTTGATATCACATCAAAGTGGATGCACTTCAGTCGTGTCGAAAATATAGTGTAATATTATTTGCCAAGAAGGACAAAGTTATCATTAATAGAGTGCATGAACTGACATTACGCTGCTTTTACTGCATTTGTTTATTTTTGTTGCCATAAAAATTATATGAGATTTTCGACATGACTGAAGTGCATTCTCATGGATGTAATGTTAAAATTTATTTTTTGCTGTGTACTCTAATAGTCCTACCCTACTCCCACCTGATTGCAAGGACGTGGCCGGCACCGGTATTTTTTTTTAGATTTGGTGTCACTGCCGGCCCATTCAGTTATTCATTGTGCAATATCACTTATTCTGATAAATCACGGAACAGCAACCCTTGATATGTATAGTCAGTCGATGCTAAGCTAAGCTTATTGTATAATTAATAATCAACTAAATCTTAAAACCCTATTGACTTCCTTCCTCAGTGTGACATCATCATCGTATTGGTTTATTTCTGAAAAATAATTGCACCGCTTTACAGCATCCATTTGCAAAGGAATAAAAGTTGAAAACACAAAATTATGCAAAAGCCCCCATTAAAGATTACCCCAATTAGCAGAGCGACCAGCAGCGGTTCCGATCCTTGAAAGCCCCGTGCATCCCATAAAAGCAGCAAACAGTTGCACGAAACAAAGACATTAAAGGCGCGTAAAGATTAGAGACACAAAAGCGACAAATAGCTAAATTTGTATACATATCTACACGGTCCTCGGCAGGAGGACGGGGGAGTAGTGAGAGAGCGGAAAGGGTAGGCAACAGCAATAAAATCCAACAAAATAATACGAGCGAAGGCGAGAACGTTCCCGATGGGCGCGAGGGTTAAGCGCGCAATAAGTGCAAAACCATAAACTCGGCTGGTTGGCAGAGGTATCCCCTTCTCGCCAATAAATATAAGAACGACTACACGCACAAGAAACGAAGAAAATTCGAATAACTCACCCCAGGTGAAGTCTGCTTTTCATGTAACGCGCCTTGGGCGTTAATAGCGTTTTCCGGACCGAAATACGTCAAAAACGCACAGCCTGTAATGAGAAGGAGAGAAAGAAGGAGAAAGACGTCAAGTTACGATCAGCTTGAACATATGAACGGAAGTGCATGGAGGGGAAGGTTATCGTTCTTGGGTACGAGTTACCACCCTCGTTTGCTCGCGCTGGAAAGAAATCAATAATGTCGAAGGAAATAAAAGTGAATTTTTACTAGCACGTGATTATGTGTTTCAATTAAAGCCGAAAGGAAAAATATGTATCCTTCCACCGCTGTTACAACTTGTCGTAAATTCGAACTTGCGGGTGCGCCGTGGTGGGAGATCCACGCTGCTATAAGTGACGAGGTGTGCTGTTTACAGGTTCATGAAGATTGTTGAGGTAGTCATGTGGAAAGCATGAATGAAATACTTATCTGGATATTTGTAGTTTATCTTTATGTGACTTGAATCTTTCAAACGTTTAAAATAAATAAGTGGATCGTTTTCATCTTTTCTCCTCATTTTCAATATGCTAAAAATAAAAATAAACATCGATTGTGCACAATATTATGTTTCAAAAGCCAACTTTCACAAATTAACCTAAAACATCTGAACTGGCGAGCATTGTTTATATTTGTGCCACTACTCAGACACTCCTAAAAGAAGTGTGAGCATGATACAAACTGTAGAACATAAAAAAAAAGTTCAAAATAAAGTGCTACCTAAACGATACCAACCCTTCTGTCACTGCGGTGAGGAGAGGTTAAGAAAACTGTTAAAAACAATTTTACTTCCTTTTCGCGAACCCATAGCGATAAATGTTCCATCATCGAGTCCAACCCGTACGAACCTACCTTCACCCGTTGCACCCCGCAGTTTATTAGGGCCTGGTCGAAATGGCAAATTTGGTACCCAATAAAAGCGGCACCATGATACTGGAGAAGGACGCTAATTGATTGTGAAACGAAAATTGGGTTGTTCTGACAAATGTTATGACAGGATTGATTCAGCCGGTCATGCCACCACTAATCCACCTATTGAAAATAATATCTTTTCTGATATTTCTTTTTCCAATCTCGTTAACCTTAGTTTTTGTTGGCCCTGGCTGCTATATTTAGTTCAACGTTTATAGGCAATGTGGGGAAGGGAGAGAGTTGCTGTGCGGAGTAAGGTTATGTTATGAGTGAGCTTGTCTACATTGGGATTTGAAGATGTGCAACTTTTTTTTTGGCGATGATTTTATTTTTTTGACTATTTTAGTATTACTTCTGCGTGAATTCAACGATTAACATAGTTGAAGATGCTAATTTCAAATAACAGAATAAACTGGTAATTTTTATACGATAAATGAGGAGGAGATGAAAGTATAGCATTGATAGTTCCGTTTAGAGTGCGGCAGTGTGAAAATTGCATATAGAGAGTAGACAGAGGGCTAGACAACTTTTAGGAAGGTACAAATCGGTTTTATCATCTCTCTTTACCAAACTCCCCCTTTGGATAATATATAATATATAAGAAGAGAAACTATCTAAACTTTTCTGCAGTCTGCTGCAAAAAACACGAAGACTTCTTCCTTTAGCGGAAATGCCTGTGTCATCAGCGAACAAAGATTTGTGGCAACCCTGAGGTAAATCAGGGAGGTCCGAAGTGAAAATGTTACACAATATAGGCCGAAGAATGCACCCCTGAGGAACTCCTGCTCTAACAGGTAGTCGATTACATTTGGAGTTTTGATAATTTACCTGCAGAGTAATTTTGAACTAATTTCATAATATAAAGTGGAAAATTAAACTTTTTCAATTTAGCAATCATGCCTTCATGCCAAACACTGTCGAATGCTTTTTCTATGTCTAGAAGAGCAACTCCAGTTGAGTGACCTTCAGATTTGTTTGAATGAATTAAATTGGTAACTCTTAAGAGTTGATGAGTAGTTGAATGCCCATGGCGAAATCCAAACTGCTCATCTGCAAAAATTGAGTTCGTATTGATGTGAAGCATCATTCTATTCAAAATTATCTTTTCAAAAAGTTTACTTATTGAAGAAAGTAAACTTATTGGGCGGTAGCTAGAAGCTTCAGTTGGATTTTTATCCGGGTTCAAAATTGGAACAACTTTTGTATTTTTCCATTTATCAGGAAAGTATGCCAAATAGAAACATCTGTTTACATTTGTAATTTTACCAAGAAAGACAAGGTACTTTCTGGGAGTTTTTTGATGAGGACATAGAAAATTCCATCATCACCAGGAGCTTTCACATTATGAAACTTTTTAGTTATAGATCTTACTTCATCCAAATCAGTCCCCCAAGAATTATCAAAAATACTTTCTCGAGAGAAAATGTTCAGATAATCTCGAGCAAACTGATTCTCAATAGGACTAGTAAGACCCGAACTGAAATTATGGGAACTCTCGAATTGCTTAGCAAGTTTCTGAGCTTGTTTTGAATTTGTGATCAAAATTTTACCACCTTCTTTAATCGATGGAATAGGCTTTTGAAGTTTTTTCAAAATTTTTATGATTTTCCAAAACGGTTTTGGAACTCGAGTCTAATTTAGAAACATCATTTTCAAAAGTGTGTTCCTCAGACCAGAGAATCGCTTTTTAATTTGTTTTTGCAAATCCCGCCAGATAACTTTCATGGCAGGATCGCGTGTTCTTTGATATTGTCTCCTACGGACATTTTTAAGACGGATCAAGAGCTGAAGATCATCGTCTATTATAATTGAATCGAATTTAACCTCGCATTTTGGTACTGAGGCAGCTCTTACTGCAACTATAGAAGTAGTCAGAGATTCAAGAGCATAATTAATTTCATCTTTGGTTTGCAAAGGTATGTTTAGAGCAAAGCTATAGCATGAACATGAGCATGATCATGATTGACCGCCCTCGGTTACTACTCTGTTATTGCCAGATCAGCTGTAATTACACAGAGAACCAATAGACGATGCTTGGGACTAGCATTAATCCTCAATGTGTAAAAACTGGTGATCTCATACTTTTAAAAGGCAATACCAGCGCCGGCCGGCGTCGGAATGCAGGTAACTAAGGAATGGGTAGAAATATGTTGACGTGAAAACTCGTGTTGTATGAAGCCGAGAAATCCTCCACTCTTCCACGCGAAACCACTAGGATGTTGGATATCATCAAAGAGCTTAAAACTAATTTGAACATATCAAATCAATAGATTCAACCAGGACGAAACCTGAAAAGATTGAATCAGTACAATATAAATCATTAATGAGGTGAAAAGAAAAGAGAATAATTATAATATTAATCTAAAAGTGTTATGATCATGCAATAAATAATGTGTTTAAAATATATAGTGAAATACAAAATATAAAAAAACTTTTTATGTACTATTTATGAAATAATAAACTTGCAATATTTTATATAAAGTTGAAAATTAAGGAATGAAATATTTGAAATAATGCAAAATAATATAACACAAACAAACTAATATATTATATAATATCAAATAATATGAAATGTACTGTAGAAGATAGTGAAGTGAAACATATGTAAAATCTATGAAATGCAAACAATATACATACAAAAATGTTTAAATTAACCTTGATGTTGGGGAAGTATTAGTTGCTACGCTGTTCCATATGGGGCGATGATTTATTATGTCGCGCTCTAATGGGGTAGGGGATAATCGCGCATCTAAAAACCACAACACTTCACGACAAAACACGATCCAACTTTCACTTGCCATGCACTGAACAACAGAGACACGCGACAACTCATACAGCTTCAGCGGATGATGGTCAATTTCAAAGACATGAATGGTACCGCCTACGGCGGCTAACACGGAGATCACGCCAAAACCTACGATGAATTTGGAACTCACCAGTTGCCTCGTCTATACAGTCATTACCAGCTCATACGAATTGTGAATACCAACACACACATGCCCCTATTTCTCATTCATAATCGGCTCGTACAAGCAACTATTACTTAGCCATTGACCACCGCAATATGTCGCGGAATGTTTGAATCAAAGCTATATTCCATAAATGATCGATATTGCTTCCAATCAGCTCTATGGTAATTGAAAGTAGAGCTGTTGGGATTATAAATTATTTCTTGGGATACTTCAAAAGTTACTAAAAGGTGATGAGAACCGATGGGGGAGAGGGTGGGGGGTGATTAACCAATTGGCTACAAAGTTGACATGGATCAGTTCAGACCAAATCAATAGTGGAGGGATTTCTTGCTGAAGAAAAGCATGTTGGGCTGTTTAAATATTCAATAGTGTAATAACCTGGAGAACAATCATCAAACAGAATATTACCATTTGGAATTGTTTTTAACATTATTCCATGAGCGGTGTTTTACATTAAAATCACCAATAATGAAGAATTGAGACCTATGATGGGTGAGTTTCTGTAGGTCACCATTGAAAAAAATCTTTTGCTGGCCTACGCATTGGAATGGCAAATAGGCAGCTATAAACGTAAGTTGTCCAAATTTTGTTACAACAGAAACTCCCAAAGTTTCAAAAACTTTGGTTTCAAATGAAAAAAGAATTTTATGATTGATTCGTCTATGAACAATTAAGGCAACGCCACCACAGGCTCCATCAAGACGATCATTTCTATAAATGAAATAATTTGCGTCCCTCTTAACCGTATGGTCAGGTTTAAGGAACGTTTCAGTTATAACGGCAATATGCACGTTATGAAATCTCAAAAAGTTAAGTAGCTCGTCTTCATTATCTTTAAGAGATCGAGCATTCCAATTTAAAATATTTAATGATTTAAAATCCATTACTGGATTTCAAAGTCATGACAATATTGTTCGTAAATTTTACTCTAGTTTGAATAGCATCAGTCATGGAGTTAGATTTAAGCATATCAGTAACCATGTCAATTAATGATTTCTGTAAAAATTACATTCTAGGAGCAGTAATGTTTTGTAAGACAAAATTTTCAAAATTTCGGTTAGAATTACGTTGGTTTCGATTTCCACCTGCAGCAATAGCAGCATAGGAAGCTCCATTTACTCGCTGAACATTGTTCGCAGGGGTGATATTTGTACCTACGGGTACGAATGTGAAATTTGTTCCTCGCTGACCATTGTTATCAGCAGACTAATTTGTACCTGCTCGGAAACGAGGAGCGTTTCCTACCTGTTGCTTAGAACGAGATTGTAGGATCGCTTTGCGAGTCTTACATTCCCAAAAATTGGATTTGTGGTTTTCACCACAATTTGAACATTTAAATTTCTTAGAATCATCCTTCACATGACAGTCGTCCTTTGCGTGAGAGGAATCACCACAATTCATGCATTTAGCTGGCATGTAGCAATTATTAGTTCCGTGATCCCATCCCTGGCACTTACGGCACTGGGTGAGGGTTTGAAAATTTCCTCCAGTCTTCCTGAAGTGTTCCCACGTATCTCGGACATGCAGCATAAGGCTAGCTTTTTCCAAGGTTGTTTAGTTCACTAGACTTGAACTAAATAAAAATCACCAGAAATCCCGTTGCGCGAATCGCCAGGACGAGATTTCATTTTTATTTTGATTACTTGGAGTGGCACAACTCCAAGTAATTTTTCCAGTTCATCTTTGATCTAATCCAGGGATTCCCCATTGGGCATACCTTTCATGACAACCTTGAACACACGTTCAGTTTTGGTTTCGTAAGTAAAAAAAAATGATGCTGCTTCTCAGTAAGATACTTGAGAAGACGTCCAAGGTTTCAGCCAATACACGGCATTCACCCCGACGTCCAATTTGCAATGAAAACTTAAATTTCACGAAGTTCAAAAGTTCCGTGCGAAGAGCATGGAAATCAGAAGTGGCTATCACAATAGGGGGAATCTTTTCCTTTTTGGCATTAAGCCGGAAAAGTTTATTAGAATTTTTCCTGGATGATGGATCATTCTCATCACCCGTGAGCAAATCAAATTGATTGCTCAAATTAATTTCATCAGAAGGGGGATCAAGAGTTTGCCCTTTTCTTTTGCGCTTAGGCGCCATGGCGGCAGTAAATTTTTATCCAAATCGACTTCCAAGCAGATTACTATAAGAATCTGAAGGATCGAAGAGGAATTTTCCAAATCGATATCCAAGAAAGATTACCTCGGATAGGGTTCAAACAAGGATCGAAGAGGAATAAGAGTCGAACAAGGTAGAAATTTTACAGGTTGAGCACTGCAAAGTGCTGTTTAAATGTGTTGGAGCTTTAGGTAGCAGTTACACTTCCTTCAGCAAAAAGCAAATATATTCGCACGGCAAGAGAGCACGATACGGACTGATCGTGTTACCCATATTTTCTACATTAGAAACACTTATCAACAAATAGTAATTTGATTAGTTCCTGAGATAGGGGAACGGATCCACGACCTATGCTCCAATTTTAGGCCTTATGCTTAAACTCAGGATTGAAGCAACATGTCACTAATTTTCATTTATCAATGATATTATGCAATTCGTTTTACTCGATTCCAGCAGATAAATCAGGCAGAAGGTAGGTTTAAAACTGAGTTTTCACTAACCCTATTGCAATTTTAAATCATCGGAATAAGCTTGACGAGTAAAAGACAAAATTCAATGTATTTTGGGATCCAAGATGATTTATCTCAATCCAATATGGCAGCTTCCAGTTTGGGAAAATTCCACGGAAACCGTACAATATGGGTATCTAAAGAACGTGATCGACGAGCAGAAATCAAGAATCGATGTTTGGTGCTATCTTGTGATCCAAACTGGCGTCTCCCGGTTGACAAAAATGTTTGGAAAACCTTACAATATGGGTATCTACGGAATGGGCTCGAAGGGTAGATGTGAAAAATAAACGTACGATGCTGTTCTAAGATTCAATATGGTGGACCTCATTCCAAGATTATCGATGGTAACAACATGACTAATTTTGGCAATTTTTGGAAAGTAATGTTGTTTTTACGTTGCCGAATTTATAGCCTCTAGTAATGAATTCTAGTTTATTGAAATATGAAAATACATTTTTTTTCCTCTGTTCGGGACGTAACACTACTGCGACCAGTAAATTGATATATAGTAGTATATCCAGTGTCCTTAATTTAGTGCAAGTCGTATTACTCCATCACTATTGAGAAATGATGAAGTATTCGACTTTTTTTACAGTTGCCACTCTTGCATTTATCGCAAGGATCCGACTCTAATTGAAAGGTCCCGCTATTTATACCCTTCGGAGTGTTGAAACACCCTCCAAAGGCGTGCCCCTTTGTCGGTCAAAGTTGGATTCCTTAGCAGCAAAATTAAGGTATGACACCGATAATGTCCATGCATCAGAACCCTAGTCTTAACCACTTCAAACTAGGGAACAACGAATAAAAGATTAGGAATCACATAGATGAAGACAACTAACTCATGTGTTTTCCTTGTTTCAAGATCATCCTCGGTAGACAAAGCCGAGTCTTGTCACTATCAAAAAGGCATACAAAGTAATAAGAACTAAGGACTAAGATGTGTTCGTTGGATTACTGAAAAATCCTGTTCCCCTAGTTTGAAGTAGTCAGGACTAGGAATCGGTGGTAGATCTTACGTCCCGTAACGTATCACGAAAAGGTGATCTACCCACGTTACGGGGCATGAAAACACATAGTTTTACTCATTCATTTAGACGAGTAGATGTATTAAATGGTGGACAAATATCATAAACTAAATAAATATGACTAAAACGAACCTTTTTTGGTACATTAATGGCCCACCTAAAATGGTTACACAAGATTGAATTCACTTTCCCGCTCAGGGAAATAGCGTGGTCTAGCAAGGTGATTTTTTTGTCAGTGCCATTCTTATGCACAAGATCACTATCTAGTTACACTTGACGTCACATTTGCTGTTCTATTGAATCCTCATCATACCAGTACGTATTTATTGGTCATGGGCAATTCATTTTATTTTGATAAGTGTGCCAGTTTTTGTCCCAAGGTGTTTCCTAATTGGCTCTGCATTAATTATAAATTGTATTTAATCTTCACCAAATGTAGTTCAATGCAAGACTAGAACAACGATTTTGCAACAAATAAAAGCATGACAATTTAATTCAAATTTGATTCAGTCTGCAGCATTCATAGCTGGCACACTTTCGCTAATAAATTTTGATAGTAATGGTATAGGAATACATCAAGACGAAGAATAAGCAGACGCAAATCGACTGATGGTTAGATACCTCAGTTGGCTCAGTGCTCGGCACGGAATGATTGTGTTGCCAAAAACAAGAAATTACTAAAACCATAATTCAATTATCAGAAACTATAATTATGACGCATTATTGGCACCATGCTTGGCATACACAGTTTTGGTCACGAACTGCTCATTTACTAATAA
The DNA here is from genome assembly GCF_037179485.1 of Ochlerotatus camptorhynchus. Classification (NCBI taxonomy): domain Eukaryota; kingdom Metazoa; phylum Arthropoda; class Insecta; order Diptera; family Culicidae; genus Ochlerotatus; species Ochlerotatus camptorhynchus. Next base: position 219,796 of record NW_027040769.1, read on the forward strand.
CTTTGCACACAGTTGACGAAACTTAGTTCTTTTTGCAGCAGTAGATAGAATAGAGTTTAAGATTGTAATAGATACGTAGAAAAAGTAGATTTTAATTCTAGTAATAAACTGTATTTGTTTTTGCGTTGTAAAAATGAAGTGAGAAATGCTCGCTGCACATCTCGGACTTTAAGTGTAAAAACTCATTGGTGTTTATTCAAACGTTAATATTGACGTACTATTTGCATATCTAAAGTAAACTAGGATTCTAATCTATCAATTACTTTAAAGAAAACAAATTTCAACAACTGAGTAAAAAGTTATTAACAAATGAGCAGTTGGTGTGTACAACTGTGCACGCCAACCATGATTGGCACTGCATATTCCTTGGCGAGTCAAGTTATTGTAAACGCCACATGAAAACGTTTATATCACATGCTGAACAGGAAGCTGTTTGATGAATTGATGGATTAAAATCTCATCAAGAACGTCGTTCATAGAGTGCAGTTTTTGGAACGTCAATTCTCGGCAATGGGATGTGACAGCGATGAGCACTCGGGATGAGTGACAACTCCAACAGAAAAGCCAAAACGATGCAGAGAGATCTATAGCGCACACTGAATGACAGAAATAGAGCGTCAATTGTCCTTTCAACTGTTAGCATATCTATCCCCGTTGCGAAGCAAAGGATGAAACCACCGGTAGCCGGCGCCCTTACCTGGATTTTGAACAGCTTTCCGAGCAGCCAAAACAAAGGAACAGGAAAGCTTTTTACGATATGGTGTGTCTCATAAAATTCAAAAGTCCAAATGGATTTCAAAAGGATCAACTTGCTGACAGAGCTGGCCAGTGAGAACACAATGTGGGAGCCATATCGCAGAATGGTGCCAGAGCAAGGACTTTAAGCAGCTTTTCATTTCTTCATCCATAATTATGAGTCTTTAATCCGTCCGTCCTTAGGGTGGCCAGGTTGAAATTTGTTTGCTGAATTGTCCAAGGTGTGAGGGAAGTGAAATCAGTGTCTATTTTTAAATTATTTTGCACACCCAAATCGACCTCGGCATCAGTCTGCAAAATCACCCATCAACCAGATGACAGAGAAGACAGGGGAACTACTACGAGGAAGGCTTTATCTTTGCTCGACCACAATGTTTCATTTTCTCTGGACGTTTCTTTTGCTTTGCCTTCTGTGCCACGTCCTATCTGTCGCTTGTGCTATGATATATCAAAAAGGGTAATTTATAGGAGCAAGTGAAAAAGTATTTTTTAGACTTTTATGACACAGGATAGAAACAAAACCAACACGCTGGGGTTAGGATCTAATTTTCGCCATACTAAGCACATTGCCTCTTTTTTTGCAACAGGTTTCAACCTAAAATGGAACGTAGAAAAAATATGAATTATACTGGTAATGTAAACATTCATGCGAGTAAACTTATATTTCTTTTCACGCAAGGAATATTGTTCACAAAAATGGAAGGATGCATACAATATTTGGAATGTTTCATGATATGTTCCATAGCTTTATATGATCTTATATGTAAACTTGAATGATATGTGACTTTCCGTTTATGTGGATAATATTGAATAGAAATTTACACTACTGTTCGAACTGTTAATGTTTCTACCAAAAAAAAAAGCCTTCATTACTTTTCGATATGTCATATTTGATGGAGAGTCATAAATGATTGAGATATTGTTAAAAATCTATCTACTGTTACTGTTTTCTAGTTTTTTAACCAAACTATCGTACCAAAAGTACCATATGTGATGTTTCTGCTCGAAATTACGGAAATACGAGCTTATACCGAAGCTGTTGTCCACCCTATATGTACGAAGGCTACTAGAAGTGAATGGTGCCCGTTGCTGCAGAAGAGAGCAATCGAGAGGGAAAATACGACGAAGGCACACTCTTGCCGCAGGCTATTGGAAGGGACAAAGCTGAAATCGCAGCGTAGAAAAGTTTTTAAGCTAAAAATTTTAATTAAAAAAAAAAGCGGTCTTAACAATTTTTCATCCTCCATTTTGGACTCATTCCGGTGAACCAGTGACGCAGTCAGGCGAGTTAAAAATACGAAAAGTGTAATTGCTCTGCTGGACAGGATATGCTCACTATGCCCCTGGGATAGAACTGTTTGGTTTAGATGCAAGAGCAAAGGAAATTTCATTTCCGTTTGTGAAGTTTACAACAAATGCTCGGTAAATCTGGATGTAAGGATAAAACCCAAATAGGAAATTAATTTCTTAAGATTAACATAAACTTAGTGATTGTAAATTTACGAGAAGGATCAACATCAACTTGTGGAACATTTTTGAAATCCGAATAGAAAGTAATTGCACCATGGAAGTGGCCCTAATTAGTAACCACAATGCAACCTTGAACTGTGGGCAAACGAACCACGTGCTTGAAAACGGAGCTTAGGTTGACTCTCGGAGGATTGAAAGTTTTGGTCTCTTGTCTCATTATCACCGACCACGAAACATCCTCGAAAAGTGTGTCATGCAGTTATACCAGGGAAAAAAAAGTTCACCCCACCGATCTGCCATCATCGCCTCATGTTATGAAATCATCGGTTGCATCCCAAGACACGACCAGGCAACCAACGAACCATCCGCCGACGCAACGCTGGAAAAGGGATGACAGTTTCCTTTTCCTCGAAACGGTCCGTCGGTGGCCTAATGGGAGCAATTCCATGCGGGGGTGTTCTTTCACGAAATCTCATTTACGATTGTGCTAATTTGATGTCTAATTAGCAAACAAAGTTTCGTTTATTTAATCCGGCAGTAATTTGATTTTGTTTTTGTTTGTACATACTTCGTTTGAGTGTACCATGGTTTGAGGATGTGTGCAGTATTTGCTTGAAAGGTCAGCGTGAGCGTGGAGGCTTATTTATGTCATATTAAAAAGAAAAAAAATATGTTCCGTTGTTGCGGGATTCTTTGGACACATTTCCGCTGCAATCAAACTTCAACATGTTCGTATGAAATCAATGAAGTAGGTAAGAATAGCATGTGGTATTTTCCGATAGGGATATCTTTATGGTGTGTAATGAACAGTATATGAAAGATGAAGATTGCTTGTAGAAACTGTTTTCCATATAGCCGTACAAGCTCAGTTGAAAATGTAAACAGACTGGCTACTTTGGACACATGCAAACATTTTAACTGTTTTGATAATAAAATTGGGAAAAACAATATAAACAACCTGCAAAAAATCATCGTCAGATCAGACAAATTTATTGATTTGTTAATCGCTGGTTAATCAATATTAAGTAACATCAGCCCTCTTGCAGCTGTTCATAATTTGTGAACGATCTGGTATTAAGAATGTGTATCAACTGCAGAGAGGTGTTTTTGAATGTTTTCGACATTCTGGGCTGTTTTTGTTTTTGGAAGATACACTTTTTATAGAACCCGTTGGCAAATGTTTACGCTTAATTCTGGAAAGTTCTCAATGATATTAAAGCAGTTCCACACCAAATAACGAATCGAAAAACTCGAGCATTTAATTTTGTTTTGCATAATTGTATGTAATGGGCTATCACTCACATTTTTGCAAATTTGTTCAAAAGTATAAGTATGAGATGTTCAAAAGAATCACCAAAAGTTGATGTTCTATGAGTGATGTCAATTTACAAATGTCCACAATTTGAATTATTTTGTGTATGTTGTGTAGTCAACGTCAAGGTCAACGGTGTTATGCCACTGCCACCGAGGCAAAATTGTTTATTCACCGCCGCCGCCGATGAAAGGACCAGCTCACAGGTCTAGTTTCACTAATATGTATTTTTTCCCAACTACTCGAAAATAGTAAGGTGATGAATTTGGAGAAGAGGGGTTTATCTTCAAATAATGAACCACTTTTCTAAAAATTGTCACAGCGACAAGGTCGGTTTTGGCGCCATATATGCAGGTGAGTTTCGCTACATTTTTTTGTCAAATGATAGTCCTCATTATAATAAGAAACTTTGCTGAAGACACCACGCCATAGGAATGCCAATGAATTCTGTTTCACTAGATTGCATTCCTGACCCACTGTGCAGTGACAACGTGATGAATAAATGAAAAATAAGAATAAAGATAAAGATAAAGATAAAGATAAAGATAAAGATAAAGATAAAGATAAAGATAAAGATAAAGATAAAGATAAAGATAAAGATAAAGATAAAGATAAAGATAAAGATAAAGATAAAGATAAAGATAAAGATAAAGATAAAGATAAAGATAAAATAAAGATAAAGATAAAGATAAAGATAAAGATAAAGATAAAGATAAAGATAAAGATAAAGATAAAGATAAAGATAGAGATAAAGATAAAGATAAAGATAAAGATAAAGATAAAGATAAAGATAAAGATAAAGATAGAGATAGAGATAAAGATAAAGATAAAGATAAAGATAAAGATAAAGATAGAGATAAATATATTGAAGTGTCCATTGGGTTAGTATTAAAAGAGTTGGAATTTTGATAAGTTTTCGATGAAACATAAGTCTAAAAATCTTAAAAATGTTTTAAATTTTTAAAATTTTCTACAATTTTTTTTTCATTTTGAACAAACATTTGTGATTTTTCTTCAGTGTGTGTTTTTTTCTGAGGAGGATATCTAATCTCAAATATCATTTCGATTCGATGGGCCATTTTCATGCTATGATTTATTGAAAATTATTGAAAACACCATTCAAAAAAATTAGACATGTTTAAAAATGACCTAATTAGAGGCGCCGGTGGTGTAGTGGTAAGCGTGATTACCTCTCACCCCAGCAGGCTTAGCTTCAATCCAAGTCTGTGCCATCGGAAGGTTCTGAGGCATAACATCTCTGATCACGCCTTCCTTTGGAAGAGAAGCAAAGCCGTTGGTCCCCGGTTCATGAGTTGATGGGTCGATAGGTAGGGTTTAGGTGCGTGAGCTGCCTCATTGGCGTCGGTAGCATTGGTGCTCAGCACGGAAAACAAGATCATTACAAAACAAATCAAGGAAAAAAATGGCCGAATTCCTGCACAAGCTTCGTTCATTTCCCCTAGCGAGTAATCATGTGAAGCTCCATGGAATTCCCTAAAGGCAAAATTATAGGTGACAGAAATACTTTTGCATCAGTCTTCTAAACACTGACAAAGTACAATACAAACCAACCAGTTAATCAGTAGAAGTAGACTTTAATTTTTATGAAAAGTTCCACCCGCTCAAGTAGGACACGAACTGTTAGTCTGTGGAAGTCCCACAGCCTGAACGACGAGTGACATCAACAATGTGAAAACCACGAAGGCCAGTCGTTCGTCATCACAGTAAATGAGTCATATTTCCGTCGTTACACCATTTCCAATTTAATCCGCTTCCTCAAAAATTCCAATTACACAATGTCCGCTACCTGTTGTGCAACAAATTAGCAACGGTGCCTACAGCCAACAACCATCCGGATTACCAACCAAAACCATAAAAGGATCATTTGCGCACGTAACAGGTGCACTGAACAACTTGTCTCTGTGACCTCAACAATATTTGCCACGAAACAACTCATGTAGACAAGAATTACGATGTATGACTCGTTTGCTCTCCCCCCTTTTCCGTCCCATAGCCCCTCCATAAGCAAAATGCACCTCAATAGCCCCAGTTTCTGCCTACCATAACATCGTCAAAACAATTGACTTCACGAAATAAACTCATAAATTGCCAGCGCTGCCACCGTGCCAGTTTCAGTGGACGAGGCCATTTTCGCCGGGAGCTATAAAATTATCACAATCTTTTGCTGGATAGTTTTTGCCTCGCCTGTCGCCATATTCGCATAGTTGGGGCAGGCAGGCAGGGTGGTGGAATCCGGCCGACGGATTCCATAAGCATGCTAGTGAGCTAGAAGAGCAACAACAACAACAACGCAAACAAAAGCCGAATGAGGATGACATAAAAAAAATAAACTAGTTGAATATCCTCCGATGCCTTTGGGTTTACGCCGAACCCCAGCCGAGCTTTGCGGACTTCAAAATTTGGTGTCAAAAGCACATGCTAAACCACAGTGATTGCCTCGTGTACCCTCGTGCCGCCAAGCGAGCGACTAGCAGCAAATGGGGAAAAAATCCTATCAAATAGGGTAGTTGGTGCTATACAGGGATCTACGTACGAGTTGGAAAGTTAGCCGTATGACCTTGATTCTGAGGAAAAACGAATCAACCACTCGATTCAAAGGATTAGTCTACATACAAATGTTTGAGCCTCACGTGCGTATTACGGATATAAAGGATTGCATTTTACATTAATGATAGCAAAATGAAACATTGAAGCTTATTTGGAAGATGCCTTGAATTTGTAGCAAATCTTTTGATTGAATAATGGGAGCATTCCTGACATTACTGAAAATTATGATAGCATCAAATTACTGGATTGCTAGTGTTAATGAGAATTTGTAGTTTATTCAAGAACTATTGATCGCTGTAAATATTTTTGAATATTTGAGGCGGTCAGAAGGGTGAACAAAGAGGTAAACGCCTAAGCTTTTTCACATTTATATCGCTGTGAAGCAACTGCAAATTGTTGAGAGAATTTATATCTGTAACTAACCAGTTCGTTTTTGTTTGCTAATCTGGTTAACAGGTTAAACTTAATTATCGTATAAATCAATCATCGATCTCAAATCTTTGTACGGGTAAGAGCTGGGACCATCATTATCATTATCATCATCATCATCATCATCATCATCATCATCATCATCAATTGTAGCCTTATTATTCTTCTTTCCCGACAGTGGGACGATTCTGAAAAAAAGGCTGTCAAAACCCTTTTCTAGCTTTTCTAGATGTTTTAGCGTTTTGGTGTCTTCAGAGAAGTTTCATGAAATACTATTCTGGATCTTCTGAAATATCCATCTAAATTTGTATTAAAGTAATATTACACTTAGCAAAAACTAACTTTTCAACATCACAAGATATGAAACCTATTATCTTGTGATGACTAAAAGTTAGTTTTTATAAGAGTAATACCACCTTAATAAAAGTGTATATGCACATTTCAAAATATGTAGAATAAGAAGACTCCTAAACGCTAAAACATCGGTAAATATGAGAAACGGGTTTTGACCGTCTTTTTCAGAATGATCCCACTGTGCGTCGATTACCAATTAGTGATAAATCGCAGATGGCAATAGAGTGCCAGGGAGCTGACTTCCACACCTAGAACTTATCGAATCCATCAACACATGGGCCGGGATCAACGGCTTTTCTTCCCTTCCGAAGGAAGACGTGACCAGAGATTTTTTTCTCCTCAGAAAACTCCCAACGACCTAGACTGGGATTGAACTCAGACTGGGATGATAAAGCAGTCACGCTCACCAATCAACCACTTCACTATGGGCGAAAAGGCAAAATTTCACGACAAAAATCAACACTCCGAAAACTATGCATTCTAGAGGTTTGACATCTCCGAGAGAGTTTGTCTACAAGAAAAGATCTTCCTTTAAGGGTAGGTGCTGACTAGGGTGGTCTTCATTTTTCAACTTTGAATTTGATAACTTTTATTATTAAACTTTAAAAGAATGCTTACTTCAACAAAGTTATAGATAATTTAATTTCAAGCAACTTTAGTGAATGAATCAAAATTCTATCTCATCGACATATCATTCTAAAAAACATTTTTTGAAATTTTTTAGGGTAGTTCTGAAAAATCAGTTGGTTTTATTTTATCTTTTTTATTTCGATTATATTTTGACAATCATTTTCAACGAACTTCAAGAGAATGAGAGGATGCATATTGTGAAGTTTGTTGAGAAATGCTAGATGTTGATTTACGAATATTGGAATGGTTTTGATGTAAAAACAATCCATTTTTATAAGACACTTTTCTCCAAAGGAGCAAACATATTAACGCATATTGTGAAAGTATATAATTCAACCTTGATTATAAAATCATAATTCATTTATTTGTAAGGCTCAATCCCGTTAGCTTAGCGGAGCCGATAATTAATTGTTCATTGTTTGTAGCAAAATTAACTTATTTCTATGTCTAGTTGGAGTTGGGTTAGAGGGGCATATTGTCAAAGGATAAGATCAGGTGATGAGCTAGGGGTAGAGTTTCCTTGTCTCATCAGAGCATTGTCACCAGCATGAACGGTAGTGCAGTTCTAGATTCGTCTGAAGTTTGACCGGGTATAGCGACGATGAGACTAATCGAGACGGGGGGACAAGACAAGCATTACAAAAACTAATAAAGAGGTTTCTCTTTGACAAAGGAATTAAAACCTTATACTAGACATTTTCTGAAAAAACATAAATCGACTGCATTTGACAGAGGTCACGGGTTGCCAACACGTATCTGATAGGAACATAGGATTGTCCTCCTTGGGCCTCAAGGGTATTCAAAAGTCGCTCCCTGGCGACGTCATTATCCGTACATTGCCAATCTGCGTGATCGATGTCATCATAGCCGTTTCCACATCGACAGATGTTGCTGTTCACGAGATTTATTCTATGAAGATATACATCTAACGAGTAGTGGTTGGACATAAGTCTACTCATCACGCGAATGAAGTCACGACTTAAGCCCAAGCTTTTAAACCACGCTCTCGAAGAAAAATTAGGAATAATTAAATGTAACCACCGTCGCAGATTTCCAGTGTCCCGATCGGTTTGCCAGCTCTAAAGGGTACTCTGACATACTAAATGGTAACATTCATCGTGTGAAATTTGCCTGTCCTAAAATTCGCCTTTCTGTGCGCTCACCTTTGCGAAAGAATCCACCTTCTCATTGCCTGGGAATGAGCAATGTGAGGGGACCCATACAAAGGTAATCATATATGATCTTTCGACCTGCAAACTCATCGGCTCCCTTACCTTCGAAAGGAAATAAAATGAGCGCCTACCCTGTTTCATCGACCGAATAACCTCAATCAAACTGAGACTATCCGAGAAAATGAAGTAATGGTCTGTTGGAAATCATCCCTAATGCGAAGTTGATTGCTGCCAGCTCAGCAACATGAACGGAACAAGGTTCCTGAGTTAGAGTTTTCATTGAAGACACCGAAGCCAGTGGATCCATTGATACGAGATCCGCCTGTAAAATATCTGTTCACGCAATTGACGTTTTGGTACTTTTCAGTAAAAATACGCGGGATAATAATAGGTCGAAATTGATCTGGAAGCCCATGAGTTACTTGTTTCATGGTCAGATCATATTCAATTGAGGAACAGCGATTGGTGAAGTGAGCACGGTCTGGAAGAAGACACATATCCGACGATATGCAGTGGTGGTAGATTCTCATAATTTGAGATTATGTGTTCAGTCCAAGAATTTCTTCAAAATTTACGGTTATAAGTGTGTTTGTCACTCCGCATTTAATTAGTATTCTGAGAGAGAGCTTCAAGAAACCGTTCTGGAAAGGTGCTACTCCTGTCAGAACCTCGAGACTCATGTTATGCGTTGAGTGCATACAGCCGAGAGCAATACGCAGACAACGATACTGAATTCGTTCCAATTTCATTAGATGACATTTTCTTGCCGAGAGAAATCAGAAAGAGCCGTACTCTAGAACAAAGAGAATTGTTGTTTTATAAAGCGTAATTAGGTCTCCCGGATGAGCACCCCACCATGTGCCGTAAATTGAACGCAGAAAGTTGATCCTCTGTTGACATTTTTTCTTCAAATACGTAATGTGGGTATTCTAAGTGCACTTTGAATCAAACCAGACCCCACGGTGAGGGGCACCCCTTGTCTTAATCTTTCAATACCTGCTGGTCAAATATTTAAAATCTTGCTATTACTGCATGCATTACTTTAAATACACTCACAATTTCTTTTAATACATTGATTACAGTCGAAAATATATATTTTAATTATTTTCAATACATGTAAACTATTTTTAATTACACTAATTATAGTTAATTAGTTTGTGATTACTTTCAAATTATTACTGTCGTCAAAGTAATTAAATTACTGCGATGTATTTGAAATATCACGCACGCATACATGGAAGTGCGCACCCCTCGCCCCAAGGTACTTGAAAGACAATGATTGAGTAAAGCATAAGCAAAATTGATAGCAATTCTCAACGAGCATTAAATTATGCGTCTTCGAATGCCACTGAAGTCCTTCTAAATAAAATCGAAATAAGATGTTATAGCAGAATAACTTTTTTTCAGATACACCTTAACTACCTTATAGACTTAAGAATTTCATGAGGCTCGACTTATGAACAACACATGTGCATTTCATAAGCGTGACTGATGAATAGTTTTCGGGTAACATGAAGTAGCTCTTATACGCCTTTACATTTATTTGTACAACATCACATTTAAGATAAGACATAATACTTGGTTTGCGGCTGCCGCTCTCCATCCTCGGTCATGCTCAATGCTCGCTTCGCTAGATCATGCTCTACCTGGTCCGCCCATCGTGCTCTCTGCGCTCTACGCCTTCTTGTGCCAACCGGATCAGTAGCGAACACCAACTTTGCAGGGTCGTTGTCCGGCATTCTTGCAACATGCCCTGCCCACTGAATCCTTCCGGCTTTGGCCACCTTCTGGATGCTGGGTTCGCCGTAGAGTGCAGCGAGCTCGTGGTTCATTCTTCGCCGCCACTCACCGTTCTCCTGCACACCGCCGAAGATCGGCCTTAGCCCAGGTCGCTCGAAAACTCCTAGTGCTTGCAGGTCCTCCTCGAGTACAGTCAATGTCTCGTGTCCATAGAGGACCACCGGTCTTATTAGCGTTCTGTACATGGTAAATTTGGTGCGGGAGTGAATCTTTTTTGACCATAGTTTCTTCTGGAACCCGTAGTAGACACGATTTCCACTGATAATGTGCCTTCGTATTTCACGACTCACATTGTTGTCAGCCGTCAGTAAGGATCCAAGGTAAACGAATTCCTCCACTACCTCGAAAGTATCCCCGTCTATCGTGACATTACTTCCTAGACGAATCCTGTCATGTTCGTTTCCGCCTACTAGCATGTACTTTGTTTTTGACGCACTCACCACCAGTCTGACCTTTGCTGCTTCGTGTTTCAGGCGGGTGTATAGTTCTGCCACCGTTCCAAATGTTCTTGCGATAATGTCCATGTCGTCCGCAAAGCACACAAATTGACCGGATTTCGTGAAAATCGGACCCCGGCTGTTGAACCCGGCTCGTCGCATTACACCTTCTAGAGCGATGTTGAAGAGTAGGCATGAGAGTCCGTCAACTTGTCGTAGTCCCCGGCGAGATTCGAATGAACTTCGCCTTTAGTCATTTCATTTTCCCAAGCGTTGAAAGACAAGTGGTCAACACGGGCCCCGTAATCTCAACATCCATTGTTCGGTTTCAGCCTGCTCCGATTAATTAATTTCTTATCAACATTATTTTCCAATGAAATTAAAACCGAATTCTGGTTAAATGATTGTTATAGAATTCTCACGTTCTTTTGCGCAGTGAATGATATTTTTTTTTTATCTTTATTCGAGAGATTTTTAGCCATAGGCTAGTTCATCTCTTAAGTGAATGATATGTTTATGAGGTAGAATTTTGAAGAAACCAAATTCTATCTCATCAATTTATAATTTTATCAACAATTTTCGAAATTTAGTTGGAACGGTTCTGGAAAAAAATAATAGCACTAACATCTTAATTTCGATCATTTTTTGAGAACTATGTTCAAAGTTCTTCAATATCATGTGAAGGCTCATAAAAAAAAAACTCATCAAGGATAGAAAAGTGAAAAAACAGTATTCGATATATATTGTAGGCTGTTTCATAGCGGTGCCGGTGGTGTAGTGGTAAGCGTGATTACCTCTCACCCCAGCAGGCCTGGGTTCAATCCCAGTCAGCTCCACCGGGATGTTCTGAGGCATAACATCTCTGATCACGCCTTCCTTGGGAAGGGAAGTAAAGCCGTTGGTCCCCGGTTCATGAGTTGATGGGTCGATAGGTAGGGTCCAGGTGTGTGAGCTGCCTCTGGCGTCGGTAGCATTGGTGCTCAGCTCGGAAAACAAGATCGACAGAAAACAAATCAAGGAAAAAAATAGGCTGTTTCATACATTTTCAGAACAAGCGTTAAAGTTTTGCTCATATTTGATCCATTTGGTGAAAATAGTCCTATACAAATGTATTGTTTTTACACAAAAACCATCATAACTTTCGTAAAACTACATCTGGCAATTCTCAACAACCTTCATAATATATGTTCTTTCATGTTCTTCAAGTTCGTTGAAGAAGGTTCTTTAAATTTAATCGAAATAATAGAGTTTGAGCAAAAAACCTGTTTTATCAGAGCCACCCTAACTAAATTTTAGAAAAATTTCAAAGAAAGACATGTTGATGAGATAGAATTTTGATTTCTGCAACAAAGTTGCTTGAAATTAAATTATCTTTTATCTTTTAACTATTTAACTTTGTTTGACCAAATGTTCCTCTTAAACTTGAAAATAAAAAGTTAAAACAAATATTTTGAAAAAAGAGGACCACCGTAGTCACCATCTACGTCTAAAGGAAAATATTTTCTTGTAGACAAACTCTCTCCAAGATGTCAAAGCTCTAGAGTGCATTGTTTTCGAGATATCGACTTTTGTCGTTAAATTATGTGTTTTCGACCATAGTGCACCGGTGCCATCACGATTGTAGCCAGTCACTGATATTGCATCTGAGGCAACAAAAGTGTTTCAACGATTTTAATTCAGCTTTAGTTTGAACAATTGTTGAACATATACCACGTTTACCTTTGTTCAGCTTTTAAGAATCTAAATATGGTGATTTATATCAGCCAAAAGCTCAACAGAAATATAAATTTCAAGCTTTTAGGGCATTAAAAACAGTCTTTTTGAACTCTTGTTCAGCTTTCTAGTTGTATTTAAAAAAAATCATCATCATCAAAAAATCATATTTTAATATGGGACTGCTTTATCGTGACCTGGATGTTGACTGATTGGATTTAGATATTAATATTGTTGTGAAGTAATGAAATTGGGTTGATAAATTTCGACTACAATGTGCATTCTTCATCAGTGTCATTCCCACTAAAGAACTTATCACCCCCTCAAGTACTCATCCTCTAGGTAAAAATGTCAAGATCACAGCTATAAAAATGAAATCACAACTACATAATAAAGTAATCAAATTGGGTTGTTAGCGTTATATTGTTATTATTAGTCTGAAAACTACCTTTGCATTTCGGTATTTGGACTGGCAGCCGATGATTTACAGGCATCAACAATACCTACCGGATTACTTGAGCATGTTTTGGGCAAAAGGTATGATCGTTAACATGAAACACGTTAAACGTAAGTTGAATAATAGCAACTGGAAGAGTATTATACGGCAATGCAGTATTGTAAACAACAAATGGTGACACTAAAACATTCCTCTCAGTTTCAAGTGCTGCACACATAATGTGGATACAAGTGCGCGATACGGTCATATGGATGCTATTTTAGTGCCATGATTGAATTATATTTTTGGAATGCGGTCTAAACATTCAGTACAGTGAGTGGATAGCTAGTGAACAGTTATTACTTCTGTCGTCATCACAGTCCACTTCTACCAGGACCTTTCTCAAAATAGTTCCGCTTCCTTCTCTCTACTGCTGGTGCTGCTTGGAATTAGAAAGGTAGACAGTGTATTTAGAGGTACTAAAATTCCGTAAATACTAAGCGTGGCACTGACGAAATTTAACAATAATGTGCAATAGAATACTATCAGGCTATCGCAATATTTGTAGCGCATTGTGGAGTAGTATTAAGCTCAAATAAATCTTTTTCAGGCTTCAGCTCAGCTAACTTATTGAAGTTGAATTATTGGGATACAATTTGTTGTATGCAATACTAATATTCAGTCTGGTGTTAAACCTTAAATCAACAAATAATCAGCTTCTGCTCCTACTGTTTATCTTGTATTGTTACTTGGGACCCTAGTTGTGAGTTATTGCAGAGAGACTGCAAACGCGTCCATCCACGTCCCACTAGCATGCCCAGAGGGACCAAGGTCAGTTGTGAGCTTAGTCAGCGCAAATTTACGGGTACGTGGCGTAGTACTGTCGTGCGAGAGAGGATAAAGTGAGGTCAGCTGCTTCTATCACTAGCCACTGAGATATATAAACCATGCACAGAGAGTTGCGTGCTTTCCAGTCGCTAGACCAACGGTTACTGTATGCGTGATAATGCTTGCACCATTCCTGAAGAGGGTAAAGTGAATACGGAGGTGTATATCGGCATTCTTATTGTGACTCTTCCTTCAGTGACGAACAAAACAATAAGACCACCTGTAAAACCTTCTTATGATCGTTAATAAATAAAACAGCAAAGGGAAACTACTTGGTAAGCACTTGTACTAATATAAGGTTTTACAAAGCCTCGTACGTGTACTTAATATCGAAAATCATTTAGCTCATGGATAAACATTAAGACATATAAATAACACCACCTTGTAATTCCGCTAATTTAACCGTATAGTTATGTTAAGTGCCATAGGTAAATATGCTACCGTCTAAGCTACGCAAATAATAATTTAATTTTACTTTTATTTTGAATTTGATACAAACCTGTAGAGCAATATAGGACGTGTAGTGCATTGTTCAGATATAGAAAAGCAAATCGTTGCAAGGCTCAATAAACAGGGTAAATTGGAACGAGAAATCACCAATACCATTGGAAAATCGAAAACTTTTGTTTTAAAAGCTCTTAGATCACCAAAACCAACCAGAAGACCACTTGTTAACGCAACTTGCAGTGTCCTTTGGATCAATGTCCTGCATGAACTACAATTTCAGAGGCATTTCCGCTCCCCATGAGGGAGCATAACGTTCTCCAAAATATATGCGTAAAGATACTGATCCATTATTTTCATAATCCAAAAGATAGAACCAACCTCGTACCACGAAAAGCATCCCCTGACCATATTATTATTACCGCATTACCAGTAGACTGGGCATATTTTTTATCATAGACATATTTAAAATAATTTTTCATTCTCACTAATTTTATTAAATCTTATTTGGATGTTTAAGACTTTTTTATATTTGATTTTAAACAAAAGCTCTACCAGTACCGAAGTCATGGTAGCTTAAAACTTATCAGACGTCTTTTATAAGTACAGTCGAAAAAAAGAGCATTAATTCTACGAAAAATTTCTGAACAGGGAAACAAGGGATACCTAAGAGCCTAACCAAACAATATTGACATATTTTTCCCAAGACATTGCGTGCACCTTAATTAATCATAGTCCATCATTGCACCAACTACCTTGACACTCATGCATTTGTTTCGCATCAACCGACCAAAGCTTAACCTGTAGAGCACATGTTGTTCCTAGCGAGATTTATATCCTGTTTTAACCAATTAAAAGAAACGAAAAACAGTCGCTTTCTGAAAAGTGCGGTTTGACAAAAGAACCAAATGTGGGAAAGGGGGTTGGCGGGTGACCGGTTTCGCTGCCAGAGGGTGCAAAACAAATATCGTGCACAACCGGAAAGTGAGAGCCTAGCTGCCTGACTCGTTCGTTGGTTGACTGGAGGAGGTAGCCCATGTGGTTTCGGTTTGCCCTCGTAGTCGCTGGCTGGCTGGCTGACGTGTTTCAGTTAAAACAGCGGGGAAAAAACTGGACCACTCGTGCCGCGGTGGGTGGTGCGTGCAAAGGTGTTTTAATATTTGACTAAATCTGTCGCTGGACTATATAATAAACGCGAAAGGCGAAACGCGAAACACGGCAACAGGACGGATTTATTTGCCTTTCCCAGACGGTTTTATTGGCTACTGGCTTGACGCCATCATCAGCAATCGTGTGGAATTAATTTGTGATACATCATTCGCATTCATTCCCCGAATCAATTGGTGGCTAAATTTAAGGGTAAACAATGTTTGGAATTAATGGACTTGATCAAATCCGTTGCTAAATGATCTTCACTTTTCATTACAGTTGGCCTAAATTAGGTGTATTGGACCACTTCCGAAGCTATCAATTGAGAGTTTTTTTTAAATGTCTTTACCATTTTTGCATTAATCAATTACGTTTTATGAAAATATGATGCTCTCTACCACGGAGATTGAGAGAAGGTTTATCTCTAAAAGATCCTTTACTGAACTGGTCTGTTATGCTTTCTAATCCAGGGTTGCGACTTTTCCTGACTCTTCCTATATCTCCTTTTATTTTCCTTAGAAAAAGGACTCTTTTTTGCTCCCTGGATTGCGTGATTGATCTGCGAATAGGTATCAGAACTTTGTATTTTGAGGTCCCATTTTTTGGAGCTTCAGTCGAGGCAAGCGAGTTGGTCTGCTTCTTCGTTGCATTTAATGCCGTAGTGGGCGGGCATCCAACACAATATGGTGTTAGCTCGGGTGACAATCTCGGGTGACAATCTCGGGTGACAATTTTGATCTCAGTAGATGATTGACTACAGCGACGGTCCTTTCTGAGGAGTCACCAGTACAATCTGCTCGCTTGATCGATCAATCGATTTTGGGATCGATGTGATTCCATTTCCGATCTCCAACCCGGTGGACTTCTGCTACCGGAGGAAAATCGATGTTGGCGTACTCTTGAACAAGGTTTTTCAAAGATGAAAATGTTTCTGGTTTATCCGTATGTCATTTGAATATAGCTGATGACTTTGCTGGATACTGCAGTCAGTAAGAACTGAAACGGAATGACACCAGCTTCTACACATGTAGCCAAAGAAAATGAGCTTGGAAGAAGTCCGGAAGCTAGTCGTATCATCATATTGTACATGGGGCTTAGAGAGTAGATTATTGCTGCCGATGCCCGAACAGTAATTTCCAAACCGTGAAGTAATTTGCTGGTAACTATATTGCGTCCGATGGTCTGAAGAGATATTATGTTGTTTGTTTTGTGTCTACCACTAGTTGCTTTAATCAGACGGATTCTACATTCAGTTTCTTTCTTAACCAAATTGAAGTGGACATCTAAGTTGCACTTCCAGTCGAAGGTGGTATTTTTTTTTTGCCTTGATTTGTCTTCCGTCGATCTTGTTTTCCGTGCTGGGCACCAATGCTACCGACGCCAGCAAGGCAGCTCCCATACCTGGACCCTACCTATCGACCCATCAACTCGTGAACCGGAGACCAACGGCTTTACTTCCCTTCCAAAGAAAGGCGTGATCAGGGATGTTATGGCTCAGAACATCCCAGCGACGCCAACTGGGATTGAACCCAGGCCTGTTGGGGTGAGAGGTAATCACGATTACCACTACACCACCGGCACCGCTGAGGTGACCCGGAGTCCTCGCAATTGTTTTTTTAATGACATTTCTTTCTGACCGACAATTACAGGATTGGTCCACGGGTGGTGTTTCTAATTACAGAAATGTGAAATCGAGCATTTCTCGGCTGCCATGGTGAATCCGGTACTGTCCACCCATTTGGAGATCGCTCGGACAGCTGTTTGCAGCTTTCGACGAATAATTTTGGGGTTTGTACCTACTACAACAATTACAATGTCATCCGCTTAGACAAAAAATATAGATGTCCTTTGATAAATTTGTAAATACTGAGTTCGTGACGACCTAGAATAAGGTGACGGTAAGGACTGAGCCTTGTGGAACTTCGGTCTCTTTTTTGAACGTGTTGAATTTAGTGTCAACGATGAGGACTTGGAACGTTCACTCCTTCAGGAAAACCCTGGACGAATTTACCCATGTTACCTACAATATCCCATCCTATAAGCTGTTGTAGTACAGTAGGCAGTGTTGGGAAAATATCAAATAATCAAAGCTCACCAAAGAACAAGATCACACTTGATTTTTGTAGTCAAAAATCAACATGCAAACAACTGCGATTGATATTGCAAACTGTGATATCGCAGCTTGGAATAAAAGCTATCAAAATTCACCACCTGCAAATCTCATCAAACTGTGGTGATATTGAGTTTCATGATTTTTGCTTTACGCCCGAACGCAACCGAATCTTCTATAACAGCTAGCAGCAGTCGCATCGTGTCTGCCATTGGTGAACAGATACTTGAGATAGCATTATTAAACCTTCTCTTTCTAAGAAAACGATGTGCAACGGAATCAGTTTTGCTTCAATTCACTCTCAGCTTCAACTTTACACGTTGTGAATAGTCTCACAATATCAAAGGAGCTTGTAAAATCAATATCAAGCATGATATTTTGCTCCAATATCACGCGTGATATTGCGAGCGTAGGAGAACGAAAAAATATCAATTTGCTAATGATTATGCCATCACCGACAGTAGGACGCCAAACCAAAACGACCACTTGACCAAGATATGCTAGATATGGTCCAGTACATCTACCTTTAAAAAAGCATATTGTCGTGAATCTAAACGATTGTGCTCTTGTAGTTCGGTGATAAGTCGTCGGTTGACCATGCGCTCCATAAACTTTGAAGCACAGTTAGTAAATTCAATTGATCGGTAATCATTTGAATCGGTAGTTCCCACATTCTTTTTAAGAATTGGGATGACAAAACTGTGACGCCAGTCAGTGGGGAAGGTTCCGTCAGCGCAAATGTTGTTAAAACCCTCAAGCAGTGAGATTTTAACTTCGATTGGGTCGCTTTAGCAAATGATTACGCATATCGTCGCGGCCTGTGGACTTTCCTTTTGTAGAAGGCTGAAGGGACTGTTGAAGTTGCGATCTTTGATATCGTCTGGCATGAAGAGGTCGACTGTTGCACATTTATTTTTTTGTTGAGCAGCGAGATAGACGTCTCGTTATGCTGCGAATAATGATATTTCAGCGAAGTATTTTCCTATGGTATTGGCATCAAAAAGAGCATCACGGGAAACGGTGTTATTATGTTTGATTCCGATACCTTTCCACCTTCTACGGCCACTTAGTGCGTTTACCCTGCGCCACATCTCGGTTGTTGATTGTTTGCTATCAAAAACACCTAGGAATTCTTGCCATGAGTCTTTATTTGCTTTTTTTAATTATATTGTTGTCCTCATTTCGTTGACGGCGGTACTTATCATGAATTGCTAGCCTATCAGGATGATCTTTCGGAGTACGTTTGGTTGCTCGAAGCGCCTTTCTTCGAGGTTTCACCGCGGCTTTTGTTTCTTCGGTCCACCAATGAAGAGCCGTTTTGCCTGGTTTGCTGCTGGCTCTTGGAATGTTTGGATTTGCTGCTTCGTAGATTAAACGGCATAGAGTCTCAAGATGGTATGTGCAGTCTGGTACTACTGAGGTGAGGATATCGCTTTCAAAGTCCTCCCAGTTCCTGGAAGTGATGTCGTTTTGTCGGCTACATTCATAATGGTTACGCTTCTACTGTCAGTTTTGGACGAGCCCCAGGGGTAATGATGACCGTTGATATCACCGATTAGCAGAAAAGGTTTCTTCAACTGGTCGATTATGCTTTGTAGCAGACAATCCAGGTTGTTAGTTACAGATTGAGAAAGTCATATCAATTCAATTGTATATTGAAAAATCAGATCGACTTTGACTGCGATAGCTAGTATGGGCATATCGAGCGATACAGGTGTATGAGTCATGCTGCATGAAGAAGAGTGTGCTCAACTTGCTTCACAAATTCAAAGTAATATGTAAGTAAAAATTGCATCCTTACGATCTAATTACTAATTTTATTGTATCCAATGTAAGCGCTGGCACTATATCTTTTATTTTTAGGTGGGTTTGACCCTACAAAATTCTGTTTGAATTAGTAATACACATCGTTCTCAATTCTCCCGCATTCTTACTGGCCCCGGTGTACTTAACATGGATCAGATTTCTCTACAATGAATAATAGATCACAATCATAATGACATCAAAATGTGGACTCGTTTCGCAGGCAATTTATCAGCTAATCAAAAGCTTCACTCATGCCAATTGCGCCACGCGGGCAGCGATCCGGAACAATCTCATCAGATCCGACACGTTCCATAACTCAAAATTCATAGCTCACCACCGCCTTCCAAATGTTTGGAAAATTTATGTAAATTCCTCTCGATTCACTTATTTCCATCTGCTCATCAGTTCAAATGTATCAAGGATATTCCAACGTTTCCAGCACATCAGAGAGCAAATTGCGAAGCAACTTGATGCGCCCCAAAACCTCAGAAGCTGCGATGAAGAACCACACTGGCCAGTTGCTCGAACCAAGGGAATGAACACAGATATAGGCCAACAACCAACCAGAACCAGAAAGCAGCAGCAACTTTCGGTCAATTTTATATTTCCAATTAACTTTAAAAATTAAATCACTGCTATATAGAACTCTCCCAGGGTTGGCATGGCAGTCGGATGCGAATTCGACGCTGCTGACTAGTTCGTTCCCTGACCAACTGCAAAATACTAACTCACACACAAACACATACTCAGGCCGGAGAGCTGCCATCCATATCACACTGATGGTGTGGCCGCACAAAGAGAATGCGGTTGCTGGCAGAGATTTCGAATTAGATTCCGAGCTTCATTATTTTTCGGTTGGCCAAACAAGCCAAGCGCACCAGAGAAATGCCAGAGAGTGTAGCAAGCAGTTCATACTTGGCCCCCCACCAATAACGTCGGACCGGAACTGAATCCGAAACCGGCCATCATCATCATTTGCACGCAAAAAGTCAACTTCAAGCCGCCCCAAAGTAGGATTTGCGGGAGGTGGCAATGTTCATCGAACGAGTGACGATCGGTTGGCTAAAGACGGTGGGATGGAACTGCAAACAGGAAAGAAGGTCAATCCGGTCGAGACAGTATTTTAATTTGGTGCTGGTGGAAAATTTTCCCATCAACAGAATCGTTTTCATTAAATTCATTTTCGGATTTCATCGCTCACATCGAATTAGGCACGTTGCCACGCCATGTATGTAGTCAATGCATATTCAGAATGGGTCTGGCGGTTGGTCTGGAGACTGTGATGATGAGGCTTCAGCATGATGCAAGGTGGTCAGATTTGATATTGGATTTTAGAAAATTGTTTGGTTTTATGTGCTCTTAACTATCGTTTCAGTAATTTTCATCTCGGAGTCAAGGTCATCTCGAACACATGTTGCTGGTTTGGCTGCCAGTGGACTAATTCCATATTAATTTCTAGTGTTCTTCCAATAGCTTGTAACTTCCTTTTGATCTTTGGTTTGATTAATTTGAAGCAGTGATAGCTGAGAAACTGATCTGATAACGTTATATAACAGGCCCGAAGGTGACTGATGACCAACTCAAAAGAAAATTCGTCGAAGGTTTAACTTTGTTTTACATTGCTTATGCAGACTTCCTTAGTCCTTTAACCTATTCGATCCCATAAGGTCATGTATGATCCCTGCACGAAATTAGCTCTAAAAAATCACTGTTTAAAAATAATCATACAGTTTCTTTATCAATATTGTTCAATACTTCAATGATCCTGAAAAAATGCAAAATGGAACATTTTGATGACGTGCACGTGCGTAAATTTAAAGAGCAGTTTTTGTGATATCCGTATGGTCAAAAAGGCATCTAAAGACATAATCAGGACCATACGTTGTCCCAAAGTAGTACATTGTAGATCCTGTAGAGTTTCTTAAGCCCAGTAGTATTCTGTAGGATATATTTTCAATTTAACTGACAAATTATCGCTGGTCCCACAAATCATCCTGAAGTTAAGCTCTTTAAGTTCTACAGGCTCAATCATGCCTTGTATGATGAACCAGCAGATTTTTTTGACCCAACCTTTAACAGCCTGTGAGGCATATTACGGTGTTATCACAATACTTTCCATTCTCCAAATGATACCGGAGTTTACATGTTTAAATTCTATAAATTCAACGATATCGACTAAATGTTTGAACCCAAGGAACTTAGTAGAGTCCCATATTATCAAGCGCGATGTGTATTTTTAATATGTGGGGGTTTCTAAGTTATCCTGTGGGTTGGGTCTTGATGTCCTACAGGCTCATCAAACTAATGTTTGATGCCAAGATTTGCTATACAAATCCATGAATACCTCATCACATCAAGCAAGATAAATAGGTGTACACACACAATATGTTCCATTCTTCAAATTGACCTGGAGTTCGAATCTCAATAATCTACATATTCGAAAAGGTATTGTACAATGAATTGAAACAAAAAAGCTTCGTGAAGCCCCATATTATCATGTGGGATATGTGGTTGTAATACTAAAATATGCTGGGGTCTCCAAGCTATTCTGACGATTGGTTCTTGACGTAATAAAGGATCAACAAACTCATGTATGATGTCCAGATTAAATTTATGAATCCATGAGGCTTCGTAGGATCTCATCACATTAAGTGAGTAAAGAACCAAGCAAAACAGTTTGTCAAAAACGGGTCTACAGATTTTAGTTATGACAATCTCAGCTGTAAAAATTTACGTCGTGTCACTCATAATAAACTAATTTATAACGAAAAAAGCGTAAGTAGTGGGATCTTTAATTAACACAGGCCAAGTTATATATTATTGGCTGGCGCAACTTATGTATGACTATAATGCAACCTACTGTTTTGAATTTGTTGTAAATTAATTTCAGCCATCCAACCAATGGGATTTGTTTATGTTTCCATCATCAATTTTCAAAACTTTACTTCTGGGGAATTATATTGTGTGAATAAAGTACATTAACTGAGATTCCGTACTTTCAAACTATTGTGCGGTTACAAATTTGTGATAAATCTTTACATTCTACTTTTAAAAAACTCATTGGTCCTTAGAAAAAACTTGATACAATGAATTTAATTGTACAAAAAGAAAGTCTTAAACAAAATATCAACTTTCATTTTTAATTATCTTAATAATCAAAAAGTAAACAATGAATTTCTCACGAATGACCACATACTCACGGAATCAAACTACAATACCTCATAGGACAAACATTGTTCTGTCAGATGATTTAGTTAGTTTGAGTGGGTATGTTGTCATTCTTAAGAAACCGACAATCCAAGTCATTGTCTACGTTTCGAGTTAGACCCTTCTGACATGTTTCCCCTCAAATGAAATGTATTTTAATTCTATTTTTTGCTTCATCAGTCAGCCAGTCAGTGCAATTAGTTAATGAGTTCTTTACTTCTTTATTGTTATCAAAACATGTTTGTAACACGAAAAACGAGAACATTACTTGTATCATATCTTGAAGTTGTAATTCAGTATTGCATCTCTCAATTACCTGTTTATAACACATTTGTAACTGATTGTATTTGATGAAAACATGATAGCCATGTATACAACATGTGTTCATATGTCCCTTTTGGAAACATGATTACAACTGAAATATAGCTTATTAATAACATGTTATATTTAAAACGTATTCATGTTTGCTCTTGTTTCTAATACTTACATTTGAAAACATGTTGTATACAAGGCTATCAGGTTTTCACCAAATATAATCAGTTGTAAATGCGTTATTAACAGGTTAATGAGAGATGCAATACCAAATTATAACTTCAAGATGACAACTGCCAGTCAGAGAGGTTGAAAACTTCACAAACAAAAATACAATGACATTAAAACAAGGTGTTTTCAAAGTAATAACTATACAGTCAAGTATCCTTTAGTAATAATTCCTTCTTGCCGGATTCTTAAAATACTGTCGATCCGGAATTAACAAATTTACGTACCATACGGGATTTGAGCTAATTGGGACCAAACATTGTACGGCAATTTTAATAGATAACATCCTGATGTCTTTGGAGAAGTTGTTTAGCAGATAATTGAACACCTTTTGGGAAGAATCAGTTTCCGGTAGGTCACAAGTCTGGTCCTGTGGAAGATCAGGAATATCCGTAAAAGTGGTCAATTCATGAAATTGATCCTAGAGCACCACGTTTTTTTTTTCAAAACCACTCATAGATGATTAATTATAATTAATTCGGAGTCCGGAATATGGACTCTGGAGAATACCGGATGGCCCACTGAAAGATTCGGAACTTCCATAAAAATGATCAATTCATGAAAGTGATCCTAGAACTCCGTGGTTTTTCGAAACCACTCATAGACGTCTTATCAGATTAAACTAGGAGTGGGGACTGGAAGATGTAGAACATTTGTAAAAGTGATCACTTAATTAAACTGAACCTAGTGCTCCGTGTTTTTTTTTTCGAAATCAATCGTAGACATCTTATCAGAATGAATTCGGAATTGTGACTAAAACATTAAGGCTGGAGACCACGGGATGGTCCATCGAAATATCCGGAACATCCGTAAAAGTGAAAAATTTATGAAAGTGAACCAAGAACACTGCGGTTTTTTTTCGAAACCACTATAGACGTATTATTAGAATTAACTTTAAATTGAGAAGGGAATATGGACTCTGGGGAATATAGAAAGGCCTATCGGAAGATCCAGAACATCCGTAAAAGTGGTCAATTAATGGAACTGATCCTAGAACACAGTGTTTTTTTCGAAACCTCTCGTAGACGTCGAATCAGAATGAATTCGTAATTGAGATCAGAATATGGATGTTGAGATCCCCGTAATGGTCCACCCATAGATCCAGAACATCCGTAAAAGTAGTAAATTCATTAAACTGTCTTTACGAGACGTTTTATCAGAATGAATTCAGAGTTGTGACCGGAATATGGACTCTGGGAACTACGAGATAGTCCACCAGAAGATCCGAAACAACCGTAAAAGTGGTCAATTTATGAAACTGATCCTAGTGCACTATTTTTTTTGAACCTCTTAAAGATGTCTTATCAGAATGAATTCAGAGCTGTGACCAAAAAATAAATCATTGCATCGTCTGCAAGATCAACTTATAGCATTCGCTGCGGAGGATGACTGAAAATGTAAATACCATTCTATGTTATACATTTTTAGTTTGTGTGTAGTGTACCGAACCGTAGGCCTTTTTGGAAGATTACTATAGAGTAGAGATGTATAGAGACTTCGATTAGATTGATGTTATTGCTCTTTTCTTAATTCCTTTATTTTAACGTCTAGTACCGATTTCCATCCATTAACGACAATCGAATGTGCAGGGAGGTAGCTTCCACGCCAGCGATATCGTACTCATCAACAACACACATGAGCCGGAACCAACGGTTTTATTTCCCTTCCGAAGGAAGACGCTTACCACTACACTACCGGCACCGGCTTCTATTGCTCTATTAGCACAACGGTGCTCTGATATGCAAAGAAAGTTCAACGAAGTTCAAAGCGAATGCTATTTTGCAGTCGGTATCAACATCAACGTCAACAACAACAATCGCTAGATGTTATCACGAACCACTTTACGGAGGCTGGGAAAACAGTGGAGAAAGTCGAATGTTTCCAATATGTTGGTAGCCAGATAGCGTTAAACGGGGGAACCAAGAGTGACACATATGTGGAAATCAAGAAGGCTAGAGATGTCTATTCGAGTTTTCAATCCGAACTTTTAATTTAAACGTGAAATCGGTGCTGTTATACACTACATGCATGGTGGCCTCACAACTGGATGTCAAGTGCTTGAGCTACATCTTCTATGTCAGCAGAAGAGAATATCAACAGAAATTCGAGTACGTAAAGGGTGGAACGAGCAAAAAGTAGTCTCACAAATTTAAGTGGAGAAATATAATGTTGGTAAAGTAATGTGTTATGTCATTCTGGCAGCTTACTCTCACATGAAGCTCTGATATTGACACTGGAGAAGTCTTCACATTGTAGACGAAATACACGTATCTGTCGATGATAAGCAAATAAGGAAAAGTGAAATTAAATGGAAATTACTAATCCTTCTTTCTCTCTTTTTATAAGCTCTGATATTGTTGAGTTTACTCTATGCTTTTCTTAATACGAATTCATGGACTTTGCGATTTACCTCTTCGATAATGTTTTGCACAACCTTATTGTATTGTTAAATTAAGTAACTTGCAATGTACGCCGTTTTGACTCGATTTTTTTTTGTATTATCAGCTTATTTTGGACCCTTCTTGAGAATTTTTCTTGATGGTTGTCCAATATTTTTAAAATGATCGTCGTATAATGAATTTGGTGAGTTCTAGTTTTTGGTTACAACTGCAACGTCGTTGGTATTATACAATTTGCACGTAGCAGTACCGCAGTAACAAGGCGCGATATCAGGCCACGTCTTTGTGGACTATACTGAGGTGTAAATCAAAAAATTGTGTAACGAAAGAGTGTCAGATTTTAAACGATCATAACGTGATCTCTAATGAATGGAATTCAATTTTAATTACTCCAAATTGAATATAATATATGTATGGTATAGAGATGATAGTTGTCTATCGATGGTTAACTCTTCAAAATTGATCAAAGTTTTCAGCCGTAAGCAACCAATCACGTGCTCGCTCGCTATGACTATCAAGATAATAGAGAGACGAGCCGGTAGATCTCAATACTCAATTTAGAGTTGGTTGGAAATGCTATCTAACATGAAGCTTTAGTGTGATAATTTATTAGCTAGAGAAAGGTCGGATGAGGGTTGGTTGATAGTTGCATTAGAGTACGGCAGTATAAAAATTGAATAGACTGCCGAGTACTATAAAGGGGTATTCGTTGCGTTGTACTCAGAAAACGAAACCAACTCAGAGAGTAAGTAAATTTTACTCAGTTGTTAGTCACTTTTGCTCATTCGCATGGAGAAATTTTCAAAAGCATAGATCACTCTCAGCGCATGAGTAACGCATGAGTGACACACTCTCTGCGTAAGATTCGTTTCAGTGTAACTTATCATCTTGGCTACAAAAAAGAGATTCTGAATACACAAATGTTTTGTGTATGGTTCAAACGAAAACAAGAGTATGGGTGAATAGTTTACGATACATATGGTGTTAGTTGTAGTTATAGTTTTCATAACTTCAATTATTTTTTGTCCTCTTTTTTTCGAGAAAGATTGCATATAATAACTTATAACTATATCGTTCCCTTAATGCTTCAACATTTGAAGTTTTCAGAAAAACAAGTTTGAGCATTGCACTTGTTTTCAAAACGATGGCATGAGTTTCAAATTAGCTCAAAGCGAATTTTCACGCTGCATTTATTTTATATAACTATCCTTTTTATCGGTATGATCGAGTGTCATGTGGTATTTACGATAAAAATATCGGGTTTTGAATAAAAACCACCTAGTTTCCTGGCTGTAGCACAAAACCTCAACATTTCCTGTGACGGTTTGTTCTAAGATAGCACAAGTTGAAATCAATGGAAACGAATTTTTAAGCCGAAAACATAATATATTGTCGGAAACTTAGACATTAGGTTCATGAAGCTCCTGTAGGTCATGATTTAGACTTGTAAAATTGCTTAAAACCTCTATAGAACTTACAATGGGGCATGGATGAGGACTAGTTTTGATTCCTCACTTTCCTTTCGACTGCAATCAAGTTAACTAACTCGATTGAGACAGGTGATAGAATCGCATGGAAACAAATTAGATTATATTGGGTTACCTAGTTGTAGCACACAATATCGTTGTTCTTAACTAAGATACCTACTTTTGAAAAATATAAATTTCAGTTTTGTTTGCTACCATTATTTGATATATGTTATAGAGCTTAAGAAGAAGAATATTGTGGTATAATCAACTCAAAATTGCCAATTTTCAAGTTACCTAGTTATTGCATTAAGGGGCTGATATGTTGTATAAATGGAGTTTTATCCATTCTATTGGAAGTTTAAAATGCTACAATGAAACAAACAAATTGGCATTTCATTTATTCAATAGAATCTTTTTCTATTTTAAAGGTATTGAGCACAATCTGAGCACAGGCAAGCATGGGGAAAATTGTTTCATTTTGTATTTACTACTCACTCACATGCACACAACATCAGAAACGAGCAGAAGCTTGTGCGTCATTTTCTTCGTTGAACGAAGTATTGAGCAAGTTTTTGTTTGTCTTGTCCCCCGTCTCGATGAGTCTCATCGTCGCCCACTGGTCACCATAGCCGGTCGAACTCCAGAATCTAGAACCGCACTACCGTTCATACTGGCGACATCGCTCTGATGAGACAACGAAACCCTACCCCAAGCTCCTCCCCTGATCCTATCCTTCAACAATGTACCCCTCTAACCTCGGGTAAGCCGGGAGTATTCGGCCCAACTCCTACTAGACATAGAATTAAGTGAATTTTGTTACAAACAAAGAACAATGAATTATCGGTTCCGTAAAGCTAACGCGATTGAGCCATACAAATAAACTAGATAAAAAAGAAGAATTGAGCAAAACAGACAGTTGAGCGTAATATTAATGATTCTGAGTGTAGTAGTGTGGATGATTCCTCACTTACTATTTTTTGCATGTTGAGTCTTTAACGATGCTGAATTCTGAGAATTTTGCAGAAAGAATCACTTTTTACTTTCTAGCTTTAAACATGATTTACACATTTAAATTGCTATCAACGTGGAGAAAAGTATTATACTGTAACGCATAAACGTAAACGTTACGCAAAAACTGTGAAATTGCTCAGGCCAATTCAACTGATTTAAAATCACTGAGCCAAAAAATAGCTCACTTGGTTATTCTGCTTTTCAGTTTATTCTTCATTCCTTCTACTTCTGTCAGTTCCGAGGGAGTGAACTTAAATAAGTTTTAATTGAAATCAAATTGTCTATTGTTGTTCTGCAACATAAAGATTGGTGCTGTCAGGTGCACTTTTATTTTTGCCATGACTAACATTAGTATGTTTCCGAAAGTTGGGTGAACATGTTTTGACGTAGGATTACGTCTTTCGGCAACATATTGGGGTGCAATTAAAAAAAAACAAAATCGACCGCGTTACGGAAAGTGGTCAGGCTTTGACCACTTATAACTCTGTCAATAGCGGATGGATTTTAATTCTAAACAAACCAATCCATTAGAAATTTTCTATGAATCTGTTTACTGAACACATTTCTCAATTTTCAATAGGCCACTATTGAAAATTACGCAACTGCCAACTGTTGCAATGGTGACATTTTCATCGATTGCCTACAAAAAGCGCTTTCTCTAACACAGTCGCCGAATATTGATATCGAGAACGTAATCCTACGTCAAATCTATGGTTGTGTCTTACAAACTCTTACTTTTTTGATTCTCTTATTTTAAAAATTGAATGTTCATTTAAGAAATTATTTAATAACCACCCAACTTAAAAAAAATACTCATTTTTCGTTTTGGAGTTAAATTTCTAAAAAAAATATTTTGTTATTAATATATTATTGAATGGAGCAGCAAAAATAATCTCGTAGTCCAACGCCAACAATGCGGTCGTGCTTTGGACACAACCCTTCTCCTTTTTACCCATCTATTTCCCTCATAATAAAATGAGGTCTCAAGTAGCTGCACGGATTCAAATAATCAGTCAGGCGATCCTACAAAACATTGGTTGAGCCTGTAGAGCTCCGAGATCGCAACATCAGGATGATTTGGAGGCCTGGAGCTATTTTGTTATTTCAAGTACATATCCTACAGGATATCAGGGGCTCAACGAGGCTCTACGGATGCCAACATTTAGTCAGGAATTCGTACAATATCTCGTTCAGTCTGTAGAACATCAAGATCTGGATGATCCAGGATGATATTGGGAATCTTAGATATTTTGTTTAAACAAATATATATCTCCCCAGATGTAATGACCTCTTGAGAAGGCTCTTTGGAGACGTACATTTTGACAGTACATCGAGAAAAACTTTATTGAAGATGTAAACCTTCAAAATCAATTCTTCAGGACGATTTGAAAATCTTATCTCTACGTGGATTTTTGAATACATATCTTTGGATATCATCTCCTTCGAGTATCTGTTGATCGTTTAAACGTATTTCTCTGTTTTTTTGTACTAACAAAAATAGTTAATTGTTCCTCCCTGCACTTTGGTCAGAGAGCGTATGGGCATTTTTGTGGCAATTTGGTCATGGCACATTTCGAGTATGAGAGAATGATTTCAGTAAGATCAAAAGTGCCTTAGAAAAATGCAATTACTTTTGAGGATTACCCGAAGCTGCAATAGTGAAGATATGATAACAGACAAGCAGATACAATACTCTCAAAATGTTCATAGAAATCGCTTTTAACGGTAAATTTGCCCCGTAACGTAGGTAGATCACCTTTTTGTGGTACGTTACGGGATGTAAGATCTGCCACCGATTCCTAGTCCAGACTACTTCAAACTAGGGGAACAGGATTTTTCAGTAATCAAAGGAACACATCTTAGTACTTGTTACATATTTTCATATAAACATTAGACCTGTTCATTTTAAACGAAATGTTTGGAATGTAACGGGTCAACCGTGATTACTGTTCGTCATGTTAATTTGAACTTCTGTGCAAATTTTCAGCAAAATCGGTGATGATTTAGAGGTGCTTCAAGTTAATTTTATGTTTTTAAGGTAATTTACGGCTTACAATATTTGTATCTCGAGACTGAAACAACGAAAGCTGCTGTAACAACTTTCATAGCAAAGTTTAATGTGTTATGTATCAACTTTGTAACCAAAGGTTGACTATTCGAAGTGATTTTATTGAAGTTTGACTTAGTTTCATGCTCGAAGATATCTTAAAAAGTGAAGAATTTTAAAGTATTTGTTCTACGAATTTTCCACCCATATGATATAAAATGTATAGTCTACGGCATAATGTTCCTCATATTGTTCTATGTGATTCTGTCAATCTAATTGACTTTTATTGGTTCTGTTGTCTTGTGAATTTTAGCTAAAACGGCCTCTTTTCTGATTTTTATCTCTCAATCTATGAAATATACACGAAAACTATGTTGGAATGAAACTTCTAGAACAATATGAGGAACATTATACCGTACACTACACATTTTTATATCATATGGGTGGAAAATTCGTAGAACAAATACTTTAAAATTCTTCACATTTTAAAATATCTTCGAGCATGAAACTAAGTCAAAATTCAATAAAATCACTTCGAATAGTCAACCTTTGGTTACAAAGTTGATACATAACACATTAAACTTTGCTATGAAAGTTGTTACAGCAGTTTTCGTTGTTTCAGTCTCGAGATACAAATATTGTAAGCCGTAAATTACCTTAAAAACATAAAATTAACTTGAAGCACCTCTAAATCATCACCGATTTTGCTGAAAATTTGCACAGAAGTTCAAATTAACCGTTACATTCCGAACATTTCGTTTAAAATGAACAGGTCTAATAAACATATAAATTCTTTGGGTAGGGATGGGACCATCAGAGCATTTGATTGAAGCTATTTGGATGGGGAGAGTGGAATTTCCAACTCCCTGTTATTAACATTTCGTGAATTGATGGTGGGCTCTTCTCCGCTCTCCTGGGGATATCCCCTTGTATGATGGCTTGTTCTGTATCGTGTTGGAACATTTTTATCGTTGGAAGGAGATTCTTCTTGCTCCCGTGAATTACGCGTAAGTGTATCTGCTTACGGGTCCACCCTCCGTTTATGGCCCTTCATACAATGGTACATTGAATACAACCAGGTATTGTACTTGATCAAGTCATACGAGGTGGAAAGTCCACTGGCTAATGGTTGTGCCCTGCAACAATGAGTGGTATCCTTTACATACATACATACTTAACAAAAATCGTTGATAATTCCTTAAAATAATCCTTAAAAAATTGGAATTGGAACTGAAACGATTAATATAAGGTCTAATAAAGTGATTTTCTTAGTATCTGCATTGTATTTACTGATTAAACAATAAGAAGGTCATATTTTGAGAACTATCTGTGTTGCACGATATCGACGAAATCATGCATTTTTTAATATATTGTTCTTCTACATTTGCAAGGGTCCTAAGTCCCAATTGTAAAGTATCACCAGCCTTCAGTGTGTTTGAGCACTCCCACAAGTGATGATTGGGAGCTTTCTAAGCCAGTTACATTCTTCAGATAGAAACGACACTTGAAAAATAATGTTCGCCATCCTAACGGGAAAACGCTTGTATAAAAAAACCAACTGAAGCGTAAAAGCAAACCCGGATATTGCGACGGTTTTAAAAGTTAGTAAAATGTGTTTTCCAAATCAAGGGTAAAAAAAACTCAATCACAGTTATTCCCCCAATCAACGGTAAATGATGAAACGGTTGATTTCTCGCCTATCTCTGGCAGCACTTGACTCCTCCCGTTTCCTGTCAAGTACGTGCAGCATCCGGTGCACCACCAGGCGTGCCCCAGTGAACCGACAACGACGCCGACCGACGCTCGTTCAGCGGCGAACGAAGAATGGGTGAAAAGAATGGAAAATAGTCAGTTATATTAGTTTATCATTTTCCATAAAACCAAAAATAATAATGATTGTGTTTGCATACGAAAGCGGGACGGCCGGCTCTATCCACCAGGATATGGGACCGAGTATTTGTTGGAATCATTCGCAATAACATTCACGTGTTGGGTGGAAATGGGATTGTTAAACTGGGGTAGGAGGCAGGAGGTCTATGTTTTGTCGGATCAACTGATACAGTTCCCGGGAAGATATAATAGCGTAGTCCTGTGCTGTAGCCGGGTACGACAGGAAGGACGTGTGCCAGGCATTTGAATGCGAATGAAGTAGAACCGAATGAAACAAACATCGGACAGAAGTTGGAAATCATGTAGGGCGTGTGAGTGTAGAAATATACGATAGTGAGCCGTCCCCACCGGAGGGTTAGTGGATTATCTGTTGTTAGTGGGCTGTCGCTCTCCGGGATGGGTTTAGGGAAGGGAATGGGGTTTGGGATTAAAAATTCAGCCGTAGTCGTATAAAGTTAATTACATTGTTGCTGGGATATAGGAAACGCTTAAAAAGTTCCAGTTTTATTACGGATTATTTAATTGTAATAGTAATTTGATTGGAGAGCATGCTGACGTCAAGCTCAAAGCACAGTCTGGCTCCACGCTGGTGGACGGCATGATAAATGGGAAAGAGACTATGTGTCAATAGCTTTGTCCTCAAATCTAATTAGTCTGCCTCATGGTCGTGACACAAACTAATGACATTCGTTGGCATGCAACAGCAGACGAAAAATGTGCCACAGGTTCATAACATGACCTAAATGATCCGAGCTTTCATCTTGAGATAAGAATATTCATCAGTTTGACGCGTACCATAGATCCAGTACGAACGATGTGTTCCAATGAACTGAAAGGCTGAGTGGAGAAACACAAAAAGCCATACGAAAACATGGCAAACGTTCCTTCCATTGCTATGTATGCCGAAAGATGCTGGTTCGAGTCATGCCAGCCCAAATAACGCAGGTCAAAATGAAATGATCAAACATCATTCATCATCCAACATCCGACGTGGGCTACCTTGGAAATGAGCCTTGGTTCTGGTGTCTATCCAAGAATCGCGCGTTGAAAATCGAAGAATCAGATAACCGCCTTTGATCTACTCATTTCCGAGGAAAGAATCGCACATCATTCATTCGACCCTGCAAGTGAGCAGAAACCGGCCGGCGGGTAGGGTGGCCACAAAATTCATAATGCATTTATGTGATTCAAGAACACGGCGCCATGGCTGCACATTCCCTAGCACATCCAGGATTAATGCAAAACCGAGAAAATGCATCGCACGTCCGATGAAAACCGGTTCCACCCATTTGAAACGCCTTCGAAACAGTTTGCCGAGAAGCGTTGTGTTTTTTCCTCCCTTGCAAACTCACAATCTAGTGGAGGAAATGCACCCGAAGCAATGGCCATTCGTTTGCGTAGGCTTTGTAGTGCTCAGTTGTGTGGCTATATTTCTTTTTTGTTGCTTCCCTTTTTTACGAAACAGCTACAGGATCTTCACATGCCATCAACAGCATAATCAAGTTCTTCCTAAGCAAATGTCCGTTTGGAGCGAGACCGCGAATCGAATTATCTACGAATTTCGTCTGGTTCAAACCAGGTTAAAGAGTTTTTTTTATAAGTTCCGATGTGTTCAACGTTCAGGTGATGTAGTGAAGGGAAATGGAATCATTTGTGTACGTGGTGCTTTGAGACGATTGAAACTATTCGTGGTGATTTTTCAGTTTTCAATACTAGCAATATATTTGATTAAAAGGAAATTTTTCTATTTACTTTAAAATATAGAAGCAAATTGTCAGTGCATGCATTTTAGCAAGTTCTAAAAATTACTCGAATATGACTTTTAAGAGAAATTTTAAATTAAAGGTTTAGTGCTGAGATATATTTTTTAAAAGGAACACCCTTATTCAAAAAATGTCTCCGAAATGAGAACGTTAAGAGATTGAAAAAAATGTGTCTTGAACAAATTTGCTTAACCTTTGCGTGCCTAACGTCTAAAGTTGGATAGATTTCAAAATTCTATTCACTCTAAAAACATCATTTCTCAATACCTTTCTGCACAACAAGTTGCATTTTGTCGAGAGTCTTTTCAAGTTTTTGAATCCGTCGAAATGTTGATCTATACATGGTTCCAGAGTAATTCCGGTTTCTGTTGGGATCACCCTGGGTTTCCATTCGGCTTTACTGCACAGCAAAAAAATAATTTTGATATCACGTCAAAGTGGATGCACTACAATCATGTCGAATATATGGTGTAATATTACTTGCTAAAAAGGACAAAATTATCATTAATACAATGCATGAACTGACATTATGCTGCTTTTACTGCATTTTTTTATTTATGTGGTCATAAAAATTACATGAAATTTTCGACATGATTGTAGTGCATCCACTTTGATGTGATATCAAAATTATTTTTTGCTGTATGGTCTGTAATAATTATACACACGGTGAACATAATATTTTCTCATTCAAATGATGTAATTGAATCAATAGTGGCTATAACGATGATCCATTATCACATTGGGCATCCTGGAAAAGTTCCGGTGCCTCCAGGGAATGACCTTATTGACAGTCCACGGTCACACTTGCCCTTCTGGACATGTTCCGGTGCTCCCGGGGAAGTGGTAACTTCTCGACGGATCTGGTGTTAAAATTTCTACAAATGTAGTGGTTTTCGAAATAAAACCTGCGTATTTTGTCGTAAATTGTTAAAAATACACGTAAATGTAGGCAATTAATATTAGTTTTTCACATAAAATCGGTTGTATGATACTAAATCTCGAACCTGAACGAAACCTGATTAAAACTGCCGGTTTAGCGATGGAGACCCTTCTACTTCGTGGGCTGCCGGCACGAGTGCCGATGCAGCAGTTGGCACAACGCAGAGAGCAGGATGGATTGAAGCTGCACACTTAGAAAAATTGATGTAAATTTAGGTGCTCCGAGACTGACATATACGAGCGTCAATTTTGACATAAAATTGAGTCATAATAGAAGCGAAAATCAGCTCAATCAAACGTACTTTCGAACTTTTCAGTCTCGGAGCACTTAATTTTACATGACATGTTTGTTTACGTCTCATCCTTTATGTCAAAGATGGATTCCGTCACGTGTAAAATTAGTTATTTCTAAGTGTGTGCATCTGCTGGTGATATAATGCAAAGCGCTTCTGGACCATCGCCACCTGCAGGAGATCGATTCCCTTCCCTTTATCAATCAATATCCCTCCTCCCGCCGATCTTCCATGTTTGAAACTCCTTATTTCCACACCACATCTAACAAAACCTCTCCAATCGTTTCTATTTAGAATAAACCGAGAGTGAAACGAAACCATTCAGACATAAACTCGAAGACAATCTGGATCAGTGTTGGGAAAATATCAAAAAATCAAATCTCACAACGCCCAAGATCACGCTTGATTTTCGTAGGCAAAAATCAACAAGCAAACAACTTCGGTTGATTTTGCAAGCTGTGACATCCCTGCTCGGAATATCAAGCTAACAAAACTCACCAACTGCAAATCTCATCAAACTGTGGTGAGATTGAGTTTAATGATTTTTGCTTTACACCCTAATGCAACCTAAACTTCCATAACGGCTTGCAGCAGTCCCTTCGCGTCTGCCATCGGTGAAGATTAAAAAGAGATAGCAAACTATGCTTTCTTTTCTAAGAAAACGATGTGCAATGGATTTTTTTTTGTGTCGAGTCAACTCTTAGCTTGATTTTTCACGTTGTGGATAGTCTCGCAATATCAAAGGAGCTTGTAAAATCAATATCAAGCATGATATTTTGTTCCAATATCACGCGTGATATTGCGAGTGCATGAGAGCGATTGTATTTCCTTTCCAAAATGTCCATACAATTGTCATCAGAGTTGACACGACAATTTTTTTTTCCTTGGATTTGTTTTCCGTGCTGAGCACCAATGCTACCGACGCCAGGAAGGCAGCTCCAGCGGCGCCGGTGGTGTAGTGGTAAGCGTGATTATCTCTCACCCCAGCAGGCCTGGGTTCAATCCGGAAGGGAAGTAAAGCCGTTGGTCCCCAGTTCATGAGTTGATGGGTCGATAGGTAGGGTCCAGGTGTGGGAGCTGCCTCCCTGGCATCGGTAGCATTGGTGCTCAGCACGGAAAACAAGATCGACGGAAAACAAATCAAGGAAAAAAAGGAAGGCAGCTCCCACACCTGGACCCTACCTATTAGACTGATGC
This sequence comes from Ochlerotatus camptorhynchus, assembly GCF_037179485.1. Taxonomy (NCBI): domain Eukaryota; kingdom Metazoa; phylum Arthropoda; class Insecta; order Diptera; family Culicidae; genus Ochlerotatus; species Ochlerotatus camptorhynchus. The sequence goes on from NW_027040769.1 coordinate 256,025, forward strand.
AAAATTTGAAATTTTCGCTCCACAGTGCTCAAACGGTTTCAAATCAGGTCCTGATTAGCCTCCCAAAATTTAAACTCATTTAGTAAGAAGCTGACTTGGCACAAACTATTCGAAGTTTATGTGGAAATTACTATGGGAAAACCAAACTTTTTGTTCATTGTCTTCTACCCATTTTCCATATTGCTTTTTCGAAAATTTCTATGACTATTCTTACGGGAAATTTTCTAAGCTACAACTTTGCCCAGTATCGTTTTTCATCCAAATGTCAAATTAAATTGTTATTAATTGTTTAAGAGATTGATAATCTTATGGAATGATCAAGCAGCTGTTCTGTGGGCAACACTGTATGTATTCTACAGTGTGACATAGTAGCCATAATATCTGTGTTCTATTCTTTGCACCGGAAACACCAATGTTGCCTGCTGAAAAGTTGATTGAGCATAATCATAAGACATTAGTGACTTGTATCATTAATAACTTTTGTTCCTTACATTTGATTGAAAAGTAGTTTTGAACAAAGTTGTAGCTGAGAAAATTTGCTACAATCACTGCTATCATTTTTAAAAGCATACTGATGTGGGGAATTGTTAGATAGATATGAACAAAAACATAAGTTTTCCCATAGTAATTCCCATATAAACTTGAAATGGTTTGTGCCAAGTCAGTTTCACACTATAGTAGTTCAAATTTTGGGAGGCTAATCAGGACCCAATTTGGAACCGTTTAAGCACTGTGGAGCGAAAATTTCAAATTTTGCATCAGTCTACTACCTATCGACCGATCAACTCATGAACCGGGGACCAACGGCTTTACTTCCCTTCCGAAGGAAGGCGTGATCATAGATGTTATGCCTCAGAACATGCTGGCGGCGCTGACTGGGATTGAACCCAGGCGTGCTGGGGTGAGAGGCAATCACGCTTACCACTACACCGCCGGCGCCGCTTGACCCGAGAATTGACACCGGCTTCAACCAGAGTTTACACAGACTGAATATTTAACACTAGACAACGACAACACACCACACCCATTAGACCAGTAGGGAAATTTTCAGGTTGCCAAAATTTGCACCGGCTGGAGCGGGAATCGAACCCTCACTTCATGGCACTAACAATACGCCTACATGATGGGTGACGCCGCACGACCCCGAAGCCCACAAAGATGGATGTAATTCTACTCAGAAGTAGCTTAAAATTCTCCTTTGATTTCACAAAGAATTCACCTCACACTTAATTAGGAACTATTTTCAGAATTACCTTAAAATTCCAATAATGTCCAACGTTGATGGCTTTAATAATTAAAGTAGCAAGTTTGGCTTTTTATTTTTTTATTAGAGGGTAAATCAATTGCAGTGATATTTTTACAGCAACATGTTTAAAAATCTGGGAAAATCTGGAACGTATTTAAAAAATTTGGAAACATACGTGGTCTATCTGTGTATCTGGCAAGACGACTAAAAATCTGGAAAATCCAGATAAATCTGGAATACTGGCAACGCTGCATACTACCGTCACGTTTTTCGTCTGAAGCGCCATCTGCTGGTGAATAGCGCAATCTTCAAGTGCTTTGTGACGCGCCAATTTGAAATAATTCTGGCAATAGCTGAACCCAGTGTACTTCGAGCTTTCCTTTGCCTACCCTTCGGCACATTTGCATAGCTGTAGTACTGACACCATCGGCCAGAAATTTTCGACCATGGCTTGTAAAAAGTGCCGTTTCCGAAAAGCAACGCATTTTTTGTCATGGATTCTGCGGTGATACTTTTCACATCATTTGCGCCAAGGTTGAACTGGAGCTTCTTGACCAGCTGGGACTGTACGAGAAAAACGTGTTCTGGATGTGCGATCACTGTTCCGAGCTTTTTTCTAACGGTCATTTCCGCAACATCGTCAGCCGGGACAGCACGCAGAGCTCTTTAATACCGGAAGCTGTCGATTCGATGAAGGCGTACATTGATAAACTGAATTCGGCAGTGGCCGCCCTAGCGGCCAAAGTAGACACGAAACTACCATCCGCTTCGACATCGACATTGTCTTGGCCTAGATCGGATCGTCTCAACTCTAATCGTAACATCCCACACGGATAGAAATCTCCTTATATCTTTTGGCAAATTTCTATTGCTGATTATTCATAAAATGTATAAGTCAACTAATAAGCAGACGCCTTGCAAAAAGTTTATGAAGATCATGTGTCAAATGAAATGTATAAGCGGCCACACATACCTTTTATGCATTCTTATAGGACCTATATGGTTTGTCTTATGGAATGTATAAGCCTGATGTTTGGCAAAAATGTATAAGTGAAACACATGAATAAAATAATTGATTTTCGTTTCGTGCAAAGCGTCGTCGGACCTCGATTAACTCGAACGATAAACCGATTCTCAGCGGCACGAAACCACCCAGTGAGTCGATTAAAACAGTTAACCAAAATGCGGATAAGGTGTGGGTATATTTATCGGCGTTTCACCCCAGTACCACGAACGAATATATTGCGTCACTCGTTCGTGACTGTCTGGCACTGGACCCTAGTGATACACCAATGGTGGCCAAACTGGTACCCAAAGGTAGAGATCCAACAACGCAGAACTTCGTATCGTTCAAAATTGGCGTCAAGAAAGAACTGCGTGACCTGGCACTTTCTTGCGACTCTTGGCCTGAGAGTATCCAGTTCCGTGAGTTCGAAGATTCACGAAGCTTGAAAATCACCCAATTGACGAATGCTGCCCCTATGGAGTGACAGCTTACACTTCCAGAAATTCAACCGAGACGCACCGTAGAAAGCCTGATGGAAGCTCCCAATCGCCCCAACCCAGTCCGGCATATCGCAGCCTCCGTTCATCACAGCCGTCTCGGTGCTGTGGTTGGTGGTGGAAAGGGAGCAAGTACTGTTTTGATTCGAGCTTTTCGTTGCGTGACGAGTTTTCCCGCACCCAGGTTATCATTAGCTGTCCGGACCATGATGAAGTGAATCCTGTTGCTGCTGCACTTCGGACAAATAGACGCATCGCAGGAACGAACGATGAGTATTTTCAACCGGGACGCACCGTAGAAAGCACTTGGGAAGTCCTCGGTTCCTCTAACTCAGTCGTGCCGATTCCTGCCAGCGTTCATCAATGTCGTCCCGGCCCTGAGCTTAGATGTGGATCGGGGGTCTTCCAACTTGCTATGTCAGGCAAGTACAAATATTATTCTGAACATTCGCTGCCTGATGCCGAGTTGAATTTCAGCACTCTGGATGTCACCGATCGAGGAAATGCTTCTACTCCTGTTAATTGGAACCTGGGACGCGCTGTAGAAAGCATTGTGGAAGCCCCCAATCCCTCTGACCCAGTCCTGCCATCTGCCGCCTCCGATCTTCATAGTCGTTCCGGGCCTGTCGTTGGATGTGGAGAGGGGGTCTTCCAGCCTACTCACTACGGCGAGTATCCACTTGAGATTGTTCATGTCCATTCGCCACCTGATGATTCCATGACTTCCAGGGAAAACGCCTTACCTCGTGCGACCACCGATTGTAGTAAACACGACGTCATTTTCTACTACCAAAACGTAGGCGGAATGAATTCTGATGTTCTTGACTACCACTTAGCTGTATCGGACCGGTGCTACGATGTCATCGTTTTTGTCGAGACTTGGCTCGATTCTCGAATGCTTTTCATCCAAGTGTTCGGATCCGAATACGAGGTTTTCCGCTGTGACAGAAATCCGAAAAACAGTTGGAAATCTACTGGAGATGGTGTTCTCGTGGCAGTTCGTTCCGGGTTAAAGGCGAGAGCTATTGATAACGTCTTGTGGAACTGTGTGGAACAAGTTTGGGTGGCCGTAGAACTGAGCGATCGCACACTGTACCTATGTGCGGTGTATATTGCACCTAACCGGGTTCGTGACAACGAACTTATCGATACCCATTGCCGGTCCGTTTTCACCATAATGGAGAGTGCGACACCAATTGATGAGATAATTGTTCTGGGTGACTTCGATCTACCCGGCGTTTCCTGGAAACCATCTCACAACGGCTTTCTCTACCCAGACCCTGTACACTCTGTATTTCATACAGGATCAGTTAGCCTTCTCGACTGCTATAGTACAGCAACACTATCTCAAATAAACCACGTAGTCAACGAAAACAACCGTAGCCTGGACCTCTGCTTCGTTAGCGTTCAGGACACCGCTCTTTTCATCTCCACGGCACCTTCTCCACTAGTAAAGCAAGTACATCATCACTCTCCCTTGGTTGTCACTGTTGCTGACACTCGCGATCGGGTCTTTGACGACATTACCACGACCGTGTCATACGATTTCCGGAAAGCCGATCACCGTAGTATCGTCAACGTGCTATCTAGTATAGATTGGGAGAGCATCCTCGATCCTGATAATGTTGAAACCGCTGCGCAAACATTTTCACATGTCTTGGCTTATGTCATTGACAGGCACGTTCCGAAAAGAGTTCACCGTAAAATTTCTCATCCTCCTTGGCAGACGAGTGAACTGCATAGGTTGAAGTCGACCAAGTACTAAGTATCGTACGCTTTCGCTGAAACGTCACTACGTTAGGCTCAATTATGAGTTCAAGCGAGTTAGCCTTCGATGCTATTCGCGATATCAACGAGGGATTCAGAGGAAACTCAAGTCGCACCCGAAGTCATTCTGGAATTACGTAAATGAGCAGCGCAAGGAATCCGGCCTACCTTCTTCAATGGTGTTGAATGGAGCAGTTGCTTCCACTCCTCAGCAGATCTGTCGCTTTTTTTCTGAGAAGTTCGCCAGTGTTTTCACGAATGAGAGATTAACTGACGAACACGTTACCCTAGCAGCTAGTAATGTTCCACTGTACGGTCAAACACTGGGTGCGATGGATGTCAACGTTGAGATGATTTCCACTGCCGCATCACAACTCAAGTCGTCCTTCAAACCAGGACCCGATGGCGTTCCATCCGTATTCCTGAAAAAGCATATCGCCAGCTTGCTGATGCCCATGCTTCACCTATTTCGATTGTCCATCTCGAGTGGTACATTTCCATCTTGTTGGAAATTCGCACATATGTTTCCTATCCACAAAAAGGGCAGCAAACGGGATGTGGACAATTATCGTGGAATTACGTCGTTGAGTGCAGTTTCGAAGTTATTCGAGTTAGTTATCATGGAGCCTCTACTCTCTCATTGTAAGCAGTATCTAAGTGGTGATCAACACGGCTTCACTTCCGGTCGTTCTACTTCCACAAATCTGCTGTGTTTGACATCGTATCTTACGGAAAGCATGGCAGAGGGGACTCAAACAGACGTCATATACACCGACTTGTCAGCTACGTTCGATAAGCTAAACCATGCCATCGCGATTGCCAAGTTGCATAGACTTGGGGTCAGCGGCAACCTCTTGCGATGGTTTCGTTCATATCTCACTGATCGGCAACTGATGGTTGCCATTGGTGACAACCGGTCCAATATCTATCTAGCTACGTCAGGAATACCTCAAGGAAGTCACCTGGGACCTTTGATTTTCTTACTCTACCTCAATGACGTGAACTTGGTCATCGAAGGCCCACGACTATCGTATGCAGACGATCTTAAAATCTACCTACGAATCCGCTCGATTGATGACTGTCACTTCCTTCAACGTCAGTTTGAAGTCTTTGCCAGCTGGTGTAATTTGAACCGAATGGTGGTTAACCCCACTAAGTGTTCAGTGATCACTTTTACTCGGAAGAAAAAACCAATCACATTTGAATACAAACTTATCGGCACTGTAATCGACCGTGTGAACCATGTGAAAGATCTGGGTGTTATTCTGGATTCTCAACTTACGTACAAGCAGCACATCTCGTACGTTGTCGACAAGGCGTCTAGGACATTGGGATTTATCTTCAGGATAGCAAAGAATTTCTCCGATATCTATTGTTTAAAGTCACTGTACTGTTCCTTGGTGCAATCCATTCTGGAATATTGTTCTGTGGTCTGGAGTCTAAACTACAACAATGGTGCTGAGAGAGTTGAGTCCGTTCAACGCCGTTTTCTTCGATTCGCTCTGCGGAAGCTGCCTTGGAGAGACCCATTTCATCTGCCCAGCTATGAAATTCGTTGCCAGCTGATTGATCTGGAGCCTCTCCGAACTAGAAGAGACACCTCTAGGGCCCTGTTCATTGCGGACACTTTACAAGGTAGAATTAATTGCAGTGCAATCTTGGGGCAAGTCAACATTAACGTCCAACCCCGTGCGCTACGTAACAACGTTATGCTGAGATTAGCACTTCAGCGCTCAAACTATGAACATGAACATGAGCATGAACGGTGCAATAGGTGGGCTGCAACGAGTGTTCAATCGAGTCTCGGGCATCTTCGATTTCCATATGCCTCGACAGCTGCTACGAACATACTTCTCATCGTTCTTTTCTGGCACAGTTAACCGTGAATGATTGTGTGTTTTATTTATGTATTTTATTCTTAGTTTTTATTTTTTGACTTACCTATATAAGTTACTCAAATCATCATTGGGGCTATACACAGCCTGTTGATGCAGACGAATAAAAAAATAAATAAATCAGTGAAGACCTGGGGAAATTCTGTCCAAATGGGACTTTGATGGATCATCCAATCATTCCAACTATAAGCAACCATTATCAAGTGATAATTCCGATGATAGTTATATTTTCATAACATCTATAGTCCCTCTTCAATTGCGAGTTCGTAATAATCCTGGTAAAATCATTTGGATGAATCAAAGACTATCTTCTACCACATTTTGTCGTCCAATCCGTATGCAGTTCGTCAAGGAAACTGGAGCACTTTCAGTGCAAGAAAAGGTATATTTTGATGACCAGATTCAAAGTTTGCGAGTTTGAGTGTTGTTGCATAAACATTTTTGTAAATTTATTTTATTTATTTTTTGTGTCTTTTAGCTTTGAAATCACTGTACATCAAAATAAAGTCGAAAAAAGTTGTTGGTGTTTTCATAAAAGTTAAAGAATAACTCGAAAAACCTGTTTTAAGGTAGTTCGGAGCGAAAATTAGCTATCCCAAGTAACAGTTTGAGTTTTATGATGGTTCTGAAGACCATGATTTAGATTTGTAGCATGCTTTAATACCATAGTAAAACTTGCAATGTTACTTGGGATATCTCATATGTTTCAAGACATAGAGATGTGTCCTCGACAAAGTTTCTTAAAATTTTTAGTTCTACAACTTTGCCGGAGGCGTAATGCGTCTATCTGATTTGTTTAAAAAGTTAGATTTTCTAAGTGTAAGCCCCCTTAATAAAAAAAAACTAGTGTATAGTCCAGACAACTTCACCGAAGAAACTTAGATCGTAGGGCCCTCGTGTTGCTTCAACAGAGGAAGCAGACGCTTTTTGAGGTAGATCTCCCCGTTTACAGTTCCGGTAGTCACGAACGTTGCACTTCGTTTGCCACATGAGCAGATCGCTTGCCAAATCATGTATTTCTTGGCAAACTTTGAATGTAGGTTTCTGCTGCCTTACTTCCTCTGGAACATCAACCTTGTGCTGGGCGGTGAAGAACAGTAGCCCCGGAAGCTGCCAGAAGTCCGCCTTGACGTAAGTCTCATAATCCATGATGAGACAATGAGGCTTCGTCAGCATCTGGGTGTACAGTTTCCGGGCCCGTGACTTTCCCACCGTATTTTGCTGTTATTCACGATTTGGAGCCTTCTGCACTTTGTACGTATGCAGTCTCTCCCGGTCCTCTGAACGAAAGACTTTGATAGATCCAACTTTTTGGCCACATCCCAGACCGAAGCATTGGAATTCCGCTTAAACGCTTTCACGACACGCTTGTGATCCTGATAACTAATAGAATCCATTCTGTCCGCATTTGTCATTCTGTTCGATGTTCAGAGTTTCGTAGTAACGTTTAATCACACGACTCAACGTTGACTGGAAGATTCCGAGTTGTTTTCCGATGTCCCGATGAGAGAGTTGAGGATTTTCCAGGTGCTTGCGCGAAATCAATTCGCGACGTTGCTTTTCGGGTGACGACATTTTTTCCAACTTTCGAAAAACTGACAGCCATAAAAATACAGTGTAAACAATACAATCTAAACTACTTCTTCACAAATTTTCAAGAGAAAATACCCAATGGGTAATTTTCAAAAGGGTTTTTTTCCGTGATGCAATTTGATGTGGGGCACCCTTTACATGTATTGAGTTCTCTAAGAAGGATCTCACTAACAGTACACTAGCAATATAATTTTACACACACTAGCGTATACTGTCATGTGCACGGTACGAATCAAACATCCATTCATGAGTAAAAGTGAACCCATTGTCAATAAAAGTGGCACTACTAATTAATGAGTTATTTATTAGACCAGTTAAGTAGTATCTGTTAGCTACTGTTAACAGAAACTCATTGTTTTCATCATTAATGAGTAATGCGACTTTTATTGAAAATGGGTTAACTTTTACTCATAAAAGGGTATTTTACTGTTACCGTGGAAGCGTAGGGTTTGTTTCCGTTTTGTTGTTTATTTTTACTTTAGAATGACAGTTCTTACAGCAAACAAAAAATTTCTCACAGCTAACAAAAAATTTCATCTCTCTAACACACGCAAATCGCACCAATACGAACCCGCCTGGAGAGGACTATATGTATTTTTCTCCATATATAACAATAGTTTTCAATTGATATTTATTTAAATTACGCTTTATTTATACCATGGGATTGATGAGAGATTAAATATCGTACCAAATTTCAGCGGTGTCATCAACTGCAGCACGCCCTGCCACCGAGATTTCCACCCTGTCCACAACGTGAAGACATTTCCATCCCCACTGTTGATAGCCAATCTTTCCATTTGGCATGCTAGACAACTAAATTATTTCCAGCAGAATCATATCCGACAATCATCCTGCTGTGGCTAGACCGAAAATTGCATTAAAATGTAGCAGAAACCGGTGACGACGACGACGTCGACTGTGTGGAGAAGGGCACTTTCCCAACGACCTCCGCCGTCGAACCAAGAAAAAGGTACTTCACCACGCTTTCGTACGGGATACAAAGGACCATCAACAAACCTCCAGTAGTGTTGCAAGCGAAAAAAAAAAAACTGAAAAACACCGGACAGGGAACCGAGACTACTTACTTGTTATATGTTCGTTATGAAAGGCCAACATTTGGTCGAGTTCAAAATATCGACGAAGCTCCTCGTGTTTTTCTCCGCTAGCTGCTGGTCAACAAAAAGCACTTCCCACTTTCCTCTCACACACTTGTTTCGGAGCCAGTTGTGTTGCTACGTTTGTTTTCTGTTTTCCTTTTTTTTGCGAGTAGAATTTTCTTCAACAACTTAGGCACACGGGTGGTGAAGCTTTTATACCTTCCTCTTTTCACCGGAAAGTGAATGAGGCTTTCCTTGCTTTTTATGCTATTTTTGTTTCAAATTTTCTGATAGTATTTACTCGCTATGATTATGCTTCCTTCTGTTGTTGTGTTCTTGCTCCGGTCCAGTTCCTGTGCCTTGACTACTTGCTGCGCATCCGACTGGAAGGTTTTTGTTTCCTTTTCATTGAAAGTGGTGGGGAATCATTTTACAATTCACCTGGAAGAAAGACGAGAGAGAATAATGGAATATTTACCATGGAGAGTAATTGAAAGATAAGGAACAATTCGAAAGTCAAACGGCTATAGTGGTAGCATGCGAAGCACGAGTTGAATCGCTAAGTATTATTACTGAGCTTAAAGGGGGTAATTCAAAGTGATGGTACACGGTTTTTAAGTCATTCGGTGGGAATTGAGTGGTCAAAGTTTTTGCAGACAAGTAACAGATAGTCGAATCCATTGTCATCGTTAGCTCCATGGGTATCATTCCCATTCGAATACGAAACAAAAAAAAAGAACAATAACGATCGGCAATTGGCAGAGGCGGAAATGGCAAATGACAGCCATTTCCATTCATTTCTGTCTCGATATATTAGGATAGAAATGGTTCCATGGCTTCTTCCCTTACGCATACACGCGTACAGACAGATTTCCCAGCAGGTTGTTCAAGCCGATTTTCCGTTCGGTGTTTTTGCTCTTTTTTTCTCCCTTTGTTGTCATCATCAGTCAAACCGTATATGTATGCTGAACACTTGTAATAGTCTTTGAAATGAGCAAAAATTGCTGTACCATCGATTTTTTCGTTTTTTTTTGCCTTCTCAAACCATCAAAACTTGGCTTCAGAAAGGAAGCCGCTCTTCCACAGGATTTGGTGCTTTGTGAATTGAAACGATGATGGTGAATGGAAGCGAAAAGAACACCCAAATTAGAGGAAAGCTCACATAAGCGGAGCTTGGAACAAAGGATCGGTTGGTGATTTCGATTTGAACCACTACCAAAGCGGAAATCCGAGGCGAAGCAATTTGCTGTTTTCGTTTGCGGTCTGAAGGAACCTAGTTTCCTGTGATTCCTGGACTGGGAGACGATATTTCTTTTGTATCGTGTGTTTACTTGGCAGCAATTAGTCTGAGGTTGACAGTACCTCACATCCAATTAAAAACATAAAACGTCTCAAACTGGAACATAATTATATTTGACGCGTTTTAAATTGATTGATTTGATTGTTTAGCAAACCACAGAACCACATCCCCTTAAACATTTAAAGCTGAATAAATGCTTTATCAATCAAACATTTAAGAAAAAAACATACATATTTGTTTGCTTGTGATTGTTGTGATTATTGTGTGCAGAAATTTATGTCACTGGATGATTAAATATTTATGATTCGTCGGTATAATATTGGTCTTAATTGGATGATTGATGAGCAGGAACAAATAAGCTAAAAGTCGATGCAGTTAAATCAGTCCGATGTCTTTCTATGTTGGTTTCTGTGACAATTTTCGGCTTTCGGAGAAAGTAGATGGTTTGCCTAAGGTCTCCTATCGGGTCCGTGATAGGGCTGCCAAACACTTAGAAATTATTATTTTTACACGAGACGTAATTCAGCTTTGACGTAAATCATGGAACGTAAACAAACATGGCATGTAAAATTAAGTGTCCTGAAACTGAAACATATGCAACTCGATGAAAAGTGCGTTTGATTGAATTGATTTTCTCGTCCTTTTCAACTGATTCTTATGTCAAAAGGGCCGCTTGCATGTGTCGGTCTCAGAGCACTGAAATTTACATGTCTTTTTCGTAGTGTGCATATTAGTGTAGTGTAAACAGACGCTCCCGTTCGGCGAAGCACTAACTATGGTACAAATAAGCTGAAATGTAACCCCTTTTAGAGTCACAACACAGAACTGGAGATATCTAGACTAACATTTGAAAGGGGCGTAAGAGCCAAAATGTAAACAAACCATATTTTGCCACATATAGAGAGAATAGTTCACAAACTACTCGATAAACACGAAACAGTAGAAGAAAATATCACTTCAAATCACCAAAAACGTTTCTTCTTACATGGCGTATTTCCAACTTTCAAATCTATGATGAATATGGTTGTTACGCCTTGCACCAGAACAACGAATTATATTGTTTTAATATGCCAAACGTATTGACTCTGTAGTATCTAGTCACGCCCGATTCATTTGAAACGCATCCGATTGACATTTCACGTGTAAACAACGAACAAAAAGAAGACCAAAAAATCTCCGGGCGTAATTTCACTCTCACAAAATTTGCGAACGAAGAACCAAGGCGGAACAACAAACAAAAAATCCCGAGGGTGTACTTCCACGGCGTATCACCAGTGTTGGCAGTTCAAAGGGTGGAAGATCTGGGGGGGAACAACATGTATGAAATTTGTATGATGTTTTCTTCTCAATTTCACGACAAAGAAAACTTTTTTTGAGTTTTTAGTGATGCACGATGATAGATTACACTATTAACTATATGTCAAGCTTATAAAATCAACCAGAAAATGGAAAGTCGTGAAATAGGATTAATTTTTAGGTCAACAAAATTCAGAAGCGATTTTCTCGATATGGTCATTTTGGAATTACGCCCTTTTCAAATGTTAGTCTAGATATGATATAAAATTTACAAAAACGGAAATCTTTATACACTGGAACCTCTATTTACGAACCTCGTTATTTGGAATTTACTTCGTAATAGGGTTTTGAAAAGATTGTCAAATACCCCATAATATTGGTATTTTTTTGATTCGGAGTGAACAACTTGCAAATTCTGTCAAATACCGCACAATATGGGTGTGTTTTTAATCAGAGTGACATGTAGGAACCGGAAATCCATGTCTGACGCCATTTTGAAATCACAGATGGCTACTTCCGGTTACCGAAAAACATAAGATACTTGACAGAGTCTGCTGCCAAGCGCAGCGTTTGTTTTGACAATTTTCGCTGTCGCGTATGAGGGAAATTAACAAATGAGTTCATTATGGATCGTCACATATACATTTGTTGAGATTCATCAATGCTTGAGTTTCCAACCCAACATTTTCGAAATTGAAAGCGACCCTTAAAACAAAAAAAAAAGAAAAAAATTAATTTTGGCAAAAATATTATTTTGCTTATTATCGATCTCAGAGCCTAAAACCTCGATTTTGCATGGAGCAATAATTTGCCATCGATCTTAGAGTGAAAAGCAACACATGACGTTTTACAACGCTATATGTGTGTATAATGAAAATAATCTTTTAGCATTTTATACTCAAAATCATCCACACCAAGATGAGAATGCATATTTATATTGACAATAACACAGGTGATAATCGTGATATTGAACATCCATTCGCGAATCAACAAAAACAAATGTTGTCTTCGAAACTCAGCGGTTGCCTTGATCAAAAGAATGTTGCCATGTCAAAATTCAAATTCATGCAGGTAGTTAGTTACCTTACCTTTTAATGATGCCTTGATTTTTAGCTAATTTAAGTGTAGAAGACATGATTTATTATTGACGTTGATGATGAGTCCCACCGCAACTGCGCGCAGATCATCATTCGGCGTCGGCGCCGGTGGTGTAGCGGTAAGGACAGGGTAGGCACTAACAAAATGAATAATCATGAGTTTTAGAAATGGCATTCAACATTGCAATCCTCAAGTAGGGATATCGTACTGAATGCCTAACAATTTAGATGCGCTTTTGAATTAGTTTTGTAAATTGGTTCACAACCAACAACAAACATTGGCCAGAAATGCGCTGCTCACGTATGCAGTTAAGTTTAGTTAAGTTTAACTTAAGAATCAAAAAGATTTTCAAAGATCAGAAACTTATATTATACTTACCAAGTACCTGCTGGTGACTTCACCATTCAAACAGTTCCGTAGCTATTATGTTTTAAGCAGTACCGTGGACCCCCGATAATTTGACCGTTCTTAATCTGAACACTTTTTGGTTTTACCGTATGCGTGATAATGTTTGCATCATCTTACAAATAAGGTTCCCGTTTCACATGTGCATACAATGCCATGGTTTTCTTTGCATGCACGTAACCTATAGCTCATACCTAGGGACATCCCACTCTAAACTTTGTATTTTTCCTAATATACATATGAAAATCTTAGTGATATCTAAGATACCCAAAAATACTTAAAAATACTTAAGAAATATCTAGCGTTAGTTTATTTGCTTGGTTGCTATGTCAATTTGATTTGCTTGTTTATCCAATGTCAGGCATTTTGTGTGGATATTGGTTTATTTGTTAAACAATTAGCATTCATTTGATTAGGAGCGTAAACAGCTATAGGTGTCCCGGACCATTTTTGGTGTAATCTGTTCACCATGTACCAGAAGAATTAATTCTGATAGGCATTGAAACCTTTTGTTGTTATTCGTTCGAGTTCCATCATTTGTATAACGAATCTAATAGTGAACTTTATGTTGTTCTTTTCCGCTCGGTTCTTGGCTGTGTGACTATGACAATGCCTGATAAGAACATAATTGGATGTACGAAATCATGTGACCATACTATCACCCATATTCTCGTCCGGACAGTATTTTAAACGAGAATATGGGCGTATTACGGAAACGCAGATCTCGTAGCTTTCCACCTTCTAAACGCAGAATATTCTTATTACAGTAGATAATAAACCATAAAGGCCACTGGACACAGTATAAGCAACATAGTTAGAATTATTTAAATGAACGGGTTTAGTTCTCTTTATTTTCCTACGTATAATTTAAACAAGTAAAACGTTGTGTTCAATGTGATATAATAATTGCATTAATTTTTCAAAATAATCAATACAGTAGTTTATTCAAAAGGACTGTCAAAAGGGCCAAAAGCTTCCGGTCAGAAACGAATCACGATCATTCCCATTCAACACACGGTAGATCGACAAACTTTTCCTCCTGCATTTGCTCAGGTCTGCAACACGTTTTCACGGCTTCAGATCCTCGATACTGCAAAAACAAAATCGTAGTAAGATGATTCACTGCTTGGTAATTAACATGTTTAGAAATAAGGTGAATTCCGCCCTGAGCGATGTTTCACGCGCAAGGCGAAATTTTGCGACGGTACGAGAGGGAGAGAGAGAGAGAAAAGTACTAGTTGTCTCTCTCATGCCATCGCTAATTTTGCTCCGGTCAGCTAATGCACGCATATATCTGAATATACCAATACTCATCATCGCAGGATCTTTGTGCACCGAAAGGGTATATGTGAGTCAATACAAACTTTGAGTTCAGTCGATCGGTAAATACCGTTAAACTTGTACTGAAAACATCATTATTTGTAACCAGCCCTTGAAGCATTTTTACAAGCTGAATCGCTGAAAAATATAACTTAAATAATTGTACTAATTTATACTCATAATGAAAATACTTAACACTCCTATTTGTATAAATACAAGACGACCGAAAACAACAAGTCAACAACAAACACATACACTAGCAACCGGTCATCAAAAAATAAGTGTTACTTCGATGGAAATTTAAAGCCATGGTTTAAAATACTTAAAAATACCTAAGAATACTTACGCGGGATTTACAAAAAATTTATTGAAATTAGGTATGAAGTTTAGAGTGGGATGCCCCTAGGCTCATACCGTAGTAGGCTGTGTAAAAAAAAAATATTTACTTAGTTTGACAGTTGCACCATGACGAAGTGGCAGCGTATTCGTGATTTGTCCCACGCGCAAATGTCGTAAAAAGACATTTCAATCGCTGTTGGAGTGTCCCGGTGGACCGTCAAAAGGGTTTTAGACCGAGAAAAAAAGGACAACTATTCGCGAAGGTGGCCACAGGTCGTCCGAGGTCAGTTCGGGTTCCGAGGGTTATCGCTGCGAAGGATATGTGGCCGTCATCCAGCCCCGATCTTAATCCGCTGAATTACTCAATATGGCGCGTCATGAAGGCCAAGGCCTGTTCTAAACGCCACCCGAGTACAGCAAGCCTCAGACAAACATTGACCCGTACCTGGGGAGAAATGGTTCCAGACTACATTATTAGAACCTGCCGTGCATTCCGGAAGCGTGTGGAGGTCGTATTTGCAGAAAGTGGAAACTCGATCGATGATTAACATAGTTTAAGACTCTGAGAAACATCCCCCTTTAAATAAATAAAAAAAAAACTCGAAAACGAAATTTTTGAGATTTTTATTAATTTTGACATTGCTCAATGGTGCAAACATTATCACGCATACGGTAACCCCGCTAATCTGCACGCCGTGCAATTTAAAAATTACTCAAACGTCATCTAGCACATGGAATAGAGTGAAACAAAACGGAACGATGCAAAACGGAACGCATAATAAAAAAAAACAGCAAATAAGGCTACCAGAAACTCAAATTTCTTATGGTCATAGGGTTTTTTCCTTGATTTGTTTTCCGTCGATCAAGTTTTCCGTGCTGAGCACCAATGTTACCGACGCCAGGAAGGCAACTCCCAAACCTATAGACCCATCAACTCATGAACCCTACCTATAGACCCATCAACTCATGAACCGAGGACCATCGGCTTTACTTCCCTTCGAAAGCCTTCGAAAGGAAGGCGTGATCGGGGATGTTATGCCTCAGAACATCCCGGTGGCGCCGACTAGGATAGAACCCAGGCATGCTGGGGTGCCGGTCATTAGAAGTTCTAACTAAAAATAAATCCCATATGCATGAAGTGTCGTTCAGATTAACGGGGGTCCACGGTATTGTTGGATATTTAGACAGCGCAAAAATTTCCCTTTGATACCGGCGCCATTCTCTAAATCTGACAATACTGCGATTAAAACCATTTACCCAGAATCTGGGTGGATTCTACTCATCATAACAAATCTGGTTTACCCAGATTTTGAGAACTCCTTACTGCACATAAGAAAGGGTACAATTTACCCAGTCTCTGGGTAGAATCATAATAGCGTGTAGAAATAAATTAATCCTACTCAATTTAGGCTCTGAACAATTTGGTGGATTATTTTAACTTTTGGTTAAAATTTGACAGATAGAAAGTTATCGATTAGCCCTGCTATCCGAGCGTGGTTACTTCTGACAGACAAGAAGTTGAATTAGGACAACTTTGGCTAAGTTCTTCTCAAAAACCGATCGATCAACAGCACAGGGATTTTTGAATATAGAAAATAACTTTCGAAATGTCACTTTTAACCACGAGTTAAATTTAACTCGGCAAATGGTTCACAGCCTTAGAGATGTTTGCATGGATCGTGTGCCGTCAACATCTGTCAATTTCTTTGTTAGCTAATCATCCATACTCTCTGGATCGTTTTATTTACTGATTAATGATGTCTGGATGTTCCAGCTTAAAAGAAGGGCCTTCTAGTATTTCTTTCTTGAGGAATACTTCTACAAACAAATATTGCAAATTTCAGCTAAGCAATACCGAAGCTAACTAAATTTGAAGAAAGTGGATGCCTATGCACAAAATGTGAACAATAACTTTAAACGTTGATTTCTCGTAAATATCACGGTTAGAAAAAAGTAACCAATGGTTAGTTCTTTTCACTCAAAGCAGAACTACTCAAATTTGGGTAGAATCCATCCAGATCTGTCAAAACTGAACCTACCCAAAAATGGGTAAACTATGTTGTAAGTGTCAAGTTGATAAATGAACAAAGTCGATCGGATTCATGTCAATGTTGTCAATTTGTCATCTTGTAACTCCCAACATAGTTTACCCATTTTTGGGTAGGTTCAGTTTTGTTCGATCTGGGTGGACTCTACCCAAAGTTGGGTAGTTTTAAAATAGCGTGTAGTGCAGGAAGCCAAAATTGGGTAAAGCGGGTCAAAGTAGTTTTCATTTACAGTACAATTCATATGCAATAGTCCACTCGATTTCTACCCAAAAGTAAATAAGTTGTACCCAAAAGTAGGTAAATATGATTATACTCAACGTTGGGATCCCACACTTTACTACACTTGTTGGGTGATTTTACTCCTCCGAGTTACATTAGAAGGAGAAAAGAAGACAAACTAATCAAAAGTAGGTAAAAGTGAATTGTCCGCTGGGTCACTTTTTCTTACCATGAAGACTCATTCTGGCAAACCGAGAGATAATTTGCTCTAGCAGATGATATAGTTAGTTTGAGTGGTCGTGTTGTAATTCGTGAACAATCGACACTTAAGTGGATTGTTTACGTTTGGCTTGTATGCCTTTTTATATGTTGCTGGAGAACGTTCTGGTGAACTGAAATCTGCACAGTAAGAAAAATGGACCAACAATTGAGTTCATTTTCACTAAAATTAATAAAAAATACAAAATTTTGAGTAATCCTGATCAATAATGAAAATTACCTAAAGTAGGCGATGGATCACACACAAATGACAGCATCGACGGCAGTGCAGGATGCTATGACTTTCTGCTTTGAATCGCACCGTGTTTTATTAAAATGAAATAAATTGAAAAATATTTCAATTTATTCTTCGTTAGTTCTTTTATGCAATGCAATTTACAAAAATGTATCTTTAAAACAAATACGGAAAGTAGGGGAATTTACGTATTCTCGTCAATCTAAGCAGCGTCTGCACTTCTACAAGCATTTTCTCAGCGTCACGCACATATATGATGTGTCTGTTTGTTTACATTCATCTGCTGCTTGCTTCTCTATCCATTCCAATCGACAGAATTTTTCAAAACGTTTTGAAAGCGTTTTTACAACGCTCCAAACTTCTCAGGTGAGTGTGACTATTGTCGGCAGCCTCTTTTTCTTCGGCAACCTTCCCATTAGAACTGCGTGTTAACCAGCTGTTCTATTATAGGCAACTCGAAATCAACCCCATTTTGTAGTGCGTATGCTTTATTTGAAGAAAAATGTAGTATTACTGGATTGCTCGATCGTTCAAATATAATCAGATTGAAGCTGAAAGGCTAAACAATCGTTTGGACACATTCAGGGAAGTGCGTTGATGGGAAAACATAGTGAAATTAACGTTTAAATTTTGGTTGCCGAAAACAGTCAATGGGTGCCGAACTATATCAATCCATGATGAAAAATATTACGTTTTGAACTTAACAATGATTCACTCAAATTTGAATAAAATTATTATAACTCAAAAGATTAGTAAATTTGAAGTAACGCCACTTTTCTGATAGAACTTAACATTGAGTTTTTTTTTTAAACTTAATTTTGTGTATTTTTTTTCTTACAATTAAGGTTAACGATTCTTAGCGTGTTAAAAGTTTGCTTCCTGTTATTAGGCAATCTGGTATGTAAAGAGGGATGGCAGATATAATCTGCATTTTCTTTTATTTGTTTGGTGCACCTTTAAGCTAATAGTAATTCAGGCGTTGAAATCAACTATAGTCATAACGTAGTTTAATATCATGACGTCAGGGCAGGCGTTTAAAATGTATGAGAAGTTTAATACTGTCTACAACTCCTTTTATTTTACTACATTTATGAATTGATTAAACGCTTAAATAACTTACTCTCTTTCTTCACTTTCTTAGTCCAAACGTGGAAGGGAACGCTCCCACGGTCGTTTTATGCTTTCCCTGATGTCTGACAGGGTTCATCGGCCAGGGGTGAACCTTCTAATTACACCGCCCTTACCTTTTCAAACCGCGACAAGAGTTCAGAAAGCGAGGGGTGGGAAACTTCCACTGTGTATGAAGTTTTCAACGTAGTAGAACGAATTCACATAAAAGGTGTGAAACCCAAGGAAGACTATCTTCTTCTACTAATAGAAAAGCTACTAATTTGTGGTTTGAAAATCGAACTTCGTAAATCGGGTATTATTTATTTCCCCATTTAACTTCAATACAAACTACTACGTGATCACGTTTTCAACTTGTTTGTGTATCGTGTATAACTAACAATTTTACAATTTTTACAATTTTCATGTTTTGTCTTATGTCCTAACTTTTCATGCATATCGGTTTTCAACAAAAAAAAAAAAAAAAACAACCAGCGCGACTTACTTTAGGAGGGTACTGTGGGGTACTGTATATTTCAAAGGCCATCCATAATATCGATAAAAAGGATACCTTTTTCCAATTTGCACTCCGGTAATTCCACTTATTGGAGATGGAAAATGGTCCCTTTCTCTGGCACAGCACCCCTAGGTAGGTAATACTAACTTTAAGGACATATTTTATATTAACAAACTAACACTTTTACCTCTACTAACACGTACTAACACTAAATTTTCAAACACTCGACTTTTTATACCACTAGGTAATAACTTACCTAAAATAGAAAAAAAAAAATATAAATTTGCAAAGAGAACCACAAACTTTTTTCACAACGGACAACCTCGATTGTAATAACGCGCCGCGCAATTCTAACTTCCTTGAAGTCTTGAACCAGAAAGATCGAATCAGTCCGACCGAAGTAACTAGAAATTTCTAGAATTTTAGGGAGCCTACAATTTTCCTGTTCATTTTTTGACTTGTCCCCCATTGTTCAACCCGAGAATGATGTTTCTTCCCTAGTTTGAATTTACAGTGTAAGACATACTGGAGTAGACCCAATTCATTTGCTTAGAAAATGAACACCGATTGGTGACACACAGATGGGAGCACTTGACTACCAAACGTTTACACACCGGGAGAGGGTAAAACTGTTGCGTCTTTTCAAAACATATGGGAATTCAAGAAGTGAACCATATTGTTAATTCATATGTGTCAACCGTTAGAAAAACACGTCATAACGTGGTGAAATGTGTTGAGCAGTAAAGTTTTTAATAAGATGCATAAACTCATCATAATATTTGAATGATTTAAAATCCCACCAGGAAAGCTCTACCCTACTATTACCTACAACTTCTCCTCAGACGTTTTTTTAATATACCGATTTCGATTGTTTTACATAAGGTATGTAGATATTGGTTAGGAAAAACTGAAAAAAAAAAATTAACTGGAAAATGTGTAAAGTTTCTTTCAAATCGAAGAAAGTCATGTCGAACCGATTTGCTAATTAGCGAAGAAATGCTTTTTTTATATCCTTGCGAAGAACACATTTATCCTACGCAATTTACTATGTACGGGAATTTACATATTCTCGTCAATCACGCACACATATGACGTGTTTTTTGTTTACATTTATCTGCTGCTTGCTTCTCAATCCATTTCAATCGACAAAATTGTTCAAAACTGTTTGAAAGCGTTTTTACAACGCTCTAAATTTCTCAGGTGAGTGTGATTGTTGCACTCACTCACAGACTGAGTAAGTTTTCCTCGATTTCCCACAAATATCTTCTTGGTTATAAGAAAAATCGAGGAAAATTATACTCAGTCTATGAACATACCCATAGACTGAGTAAAATTGACTTCAATTTTCCTCACATTCGCGCAGATTTTTGAGAAAACTTTACTCTGTCTATGACTGACCTGCGGTTTTACGAGTTTGAGTTAACGGATCTCAATTTGTAGTTAGGTTCAATAGCCGTGCACTGCATTAAATTAGCAATCAACTTGAAACAGAGCTGATCTACCTGCTGAGACATAATAGCCGAAAAACCTGGTTCTACGTCAGAAAAAATTAGATAAATAGAAAATCATTCATGCCGCACATTCAGGTGCCTTTTTCAAATGTGCAGTAATCCCTCCATTTATGTGGCGGGTGGTATCGTCTCGGCTGTTCTTCAATCAATTACGCAATTTGTTTGTATGTGAATAGAGTCAATCATAAACTAGTTATCTTCAAAAAATCAGGTTAATTTGATTGAGGACAGCCGAGAACGGTACCACTTACCGCATAAAAGGAGAGATTACTGTAATAATTTGTTTTCCGCCTTGTTATGAATGGCAGTCGTGTATCCTCGGGTGGTTTCCACCACTCCATTCATCCATTTCTAGCCAAAGCATACAACATTCCGTACTACGGCTGCGGTTCATTGAAACGAGAGCCATATTTTTTTTACTCCAAGCTCCAGATC
Source organism: Ochlerotatus camptorhynchus (assembly GCF_037179485.1). Lineage (NCBI taxonomy): Eukaryota > Metazoa > Arthropoda > Insecta > Diptera > Culicidae > Ochlerotatus > Ochlerotatus camptorhynchus. The sequence continues at coordinate 277,235 of NW_027040769.1, forward strand.
CATTCAAGTCGTTGGCGCTCCCTATCCACTGATTCGACGTACCCATTGTTATTTCCGTTGTTTTCGTTTTGCCATGAATGTTGATTTATTGCAGCTCGTTGTAGGTTAAATTAAAGATTATTTATAACCTGTGAGCAGCAATCGACGAAAGCCATAAATCATGAGCTGCAGTTGAAAAGTATTTCTGAACTTTTGGCAATCAAGGGCTCCTGGTCGGCTGTCAGGCGCAGTGGATAGAATCCGGAAATCAAGTGAAAATTCTAAATTACGAGTTTATTACGGCAGGAAATTTATTGTGTTAATTTCAATCAAGAGTTAATCTACCACCAGAATCGAGATGTTTTATTCTTCCTTTTATTCATTTGAAAGCTATAAATTGACAAATTCTCCGAAAAAGCTCGATTAAAAAAAAACAGCATTCCAGGAACCATTCATTCGTCCAAACGGCCCCGTCTAGTTTGTGTTCTGCCAGAACGGTCCCCCTTAGTTTATAGTCGACCAGTGCAAATATTTTAAGCTTTTGTTTTATATCCCAGAAAGCATCGGAAACACATTCGCCCGGTTCAACTGCGCACTCACTGGATATAGGAGCGGATTGCGACGCCACCCGTTCCGAAAAAGTCCATTTCCGCCAATTCACTCTCAGTAATATTTTCATAAGGTAATTTCAAATTAAACCCGTTATTTACCGCTTCGGCCACACCTCTGGTTCCTTCTCCAAAGGGATTTGGAATCCAGTTTTTTTTTTGTCCATACCACCCACCTTCCAAAAGAGTGAACCAAATGAATGTTGAACATCGGCTCATATTTTATTACAAATTTTTGCTTTCTGCTGCCATTCCTGGCGAACCAAACTCTATCGGTGCTTTTGTGTGTGTGAGTGTTCACGGTGTGGCTACCATACGTTTCCGAACACGGAATGGATTTTTTTAGGCTCTCGGTGAATGGAAATTCGGACCTAGCCAGATCATCATTCCGCGCGTTCATGCACGCAAATTCCTATGCCAGACCATCCTTGCCATTTTTTTATTATTATTATTTCAGATCGTTGTCTGACCAGCTATCCGCTTTTGTTGCCCATCGTGCCCACTCGTGCAATAGAGCACATTTTTCTCCTGGCCTGCCAGTTATAGTTGGGATGCCAGCTGCAGATAAAACTAAGGATAAAGGTCTAAATAGAAGGGTTCCTCCAAAATGCTGACGGTGATGGGTTGGATTACCGGTCTGGTTAAGGATCTTATTAAGTAGGGTTATGATTTGTGTTTATAACATTCCTGCGACTGTCATTGTGCTGGCCACAAAATGTCTAAAGTAATGCAAAATAGACAAAGGTAATCCAGTGATGAACACTTGGAATGAAAAATTAAAAGCGATGATTGACAAAAGAGAGATGCGCAACAATTGTTTTTATTTTGAAAAGTCAGCAATTTGAAGATATATCTGGCCTAGTGGTTAGTATTGATGCACGCAGAAGGTCACGAGTACAAATCATCATTTATTGAATAGTCACGAATAACTTTCAAAGTGACTAGAATAATAAAAAATAAAAAATAAAGCACCTATCTCTAATGCGCGTGTGTTTCAACTTAAAGAAAGTTAGCAAACAATGGGGGAACCAGAGCGAAAAAAGTTCCTGAGAAACGGCTATTAATTTTTTCGTCCATAATTATGATCCTCTAATCCAGTCATTCTTTGAATGGCAGGACAATTTGTTTGCTCAGTTGATTTATGTTTAAGGTACACCAGGATGAGATGGGTTAATTTTGGAGGCAATTCTTTATTCGGGAGGACATTTTTTTTATCTTTTGTGTCTTCCTCGGGACCGCACCTAAATGTGTGAAATCGTCAACTTTAGTCAAGCTCTAACATAGATGTAATGAAAATGAATGCAGCCTGTGATGATTTGATTTTTATGTATTCATCAAGGACATTTTTTTGCTTGGTTTGGATCATCTTCAGGGCTAAATAGAGTCAAAAAGTTCAAATCCTGTATTATTATTATTGCAGCTCTGGGAGAATCAAATTAGAGAGATTTTCAGCCTTTAGCTGGTTCGTCTCTTCAAAATGAATAATTATACATTACATTTTATTCAAACTTCCTTTTTTAGGCAAGCTCCTCGTTTTCACTGATGAAAATGTTACTGGTAACTCATCTTCAGTTTCCTTAATTAAATTTACATTTTTTTCTGATCCGTCATTCTGGCAACCCTGGTTAGAAACAACCCGTTTAGCGCTTGCATTATCCTCCTTTTGCTTCGTTGACAGCCTTCGCTTGTTGGTGACGGTAATAAACTCATCCGACTCACTATTCGTTGAATTTACGTTACCATTGTTTCCATCGTTGTGGGCGTTTGGTGGTTTCTTTTGCTTGTCCTGATGATAGGTCGTGGTTTTGTTCGTTTACATGTAGCTCTCCACTATCACCACTGTAAGCTAGTGAAGGTGAATTGGTTTGTGCGGGGCCGGCGTCGTCTTAAATATCCGATCGCTCGATGATATTTGTTGTTCGTGTGGAACTAGCACACCTCTGATGTGCATGGGACTTCTTCCCACAGAACAGAACCATGTGGTCAAAGTGGTCTCCCCGTCGATTGTTAGGTACGAAGGAATTTGATTGTTGAGTCGCATTCGGACCACACGTTATAAACGCCTGGGAAGTAATTTTTCCATACTTCCCTGCTCATGGAGAGAATGGTGCCGTACGGTTGCATGTTCTATTTAATCACCGTGTTAGGTGTTTGACGAGGAAGATCATGAATTCGAACATTAACCGCTTCATCTTCTACGTACACAAGAATTTTGAACTCCTTTTTGTCACACTTCATGGTGTGCTGTAGATGGTGCGATTTATAGTAGCGCTTGGCTGTTGCTTCATCTACCATCTTGACATGAACACAATTCCGAACATTATGGAACTTAAGCTGGGTTTAGACAGGGCAAGTCAATTGATCAAGTTAGTTGAATTCAACTGACTTGAACGCAAATTGAATGTGTAAACCATGCCATACAACTGACTTGATCAACTCACTTGAATTGAAAAAAAGTTGAAACAGGCTCAGTTGATCATTTAACTTGCCTAGTCTAAACCCAGCTTTAAGTTGTCGTTCCAGCGGTTGGTACGCAAGATCACCAAGAACTTCGAAACGGATCTACTATTCCAGAGCTCGAACATGATGGCCCCATAGGAAACTGGAGGGTTTATTTGGTAAGTCTTTTCAAAGACACATATTCGTATGTCATTCATGAATTTTTCGAAATTGAAAAAGTGTGTTGCTATTAATAAATTCACTCAGTTTTATTCATTAAAAATCATCCAAAAAGATGATGTAATTCCAATCCTCAAAATTGTATCGTTTGTGTCAAGATTACGTTAGGGTTGATTTTTACAGAACCGAAGCATGTAAATTTCAATTATGAAAAAAAAATCAACTTGTATATTAACAAGCTAATACAACAATATGTTATACAACATGCTGCCTTCTGGATACATGCAGTAAAACGTAAACTCACACTTTTATTCTAACTGTAACTGAATCCCATACCAAAAATTTCCAATTAGATCTTCTTTCCAGAAATTTGTTTGGAAAAATGGCCTCCCATAGAACATTTTGAATTCAATACCAATTTCAGCGATAGGAAAGGCTGATTAGACTTGTTCCTCGGGGATGTTTGAGCCCTCCTTGGTTTCTCGAAATCCTGAGCAGACTTTTTTCAGGTAAGTTTTAACAAAGTATCGTCTAGACGGAACGTAATGTTATAGTTACTTCTGTGTCAGATAGTTCCCGCCTTGAGAAAAGTTCTTCAGATTGACAAGACCTATCTTAAGGAACAGAGTTTAGTTCGTAGTTCACTTACTATGCGGCACTAGTGTGACATTTATTTTGAATTGTTTGCCCTAACTTAACATCTTGACTAGATAGAAGGTTCCCGCCTTTGGTAAAGTTGTCCAGATGAACAAGACCTATTTTATGGCAAAGATTTCAGCTCATAATTCACTCACCAGGCTGCGCTAGTGCAACATTCATGTTTACATGTTTACCCTAACATAAAATGTGGTCTAAATAGAAGGTTTCTGTCTTCGGTAAAGTTGTTCAGATGGACAAGACCCTAAGGTAAACAGTTTAGTTCAGAATTCACTCACCAGGTGGCGCTAATGTGCTAATCATTTTTAATTGTTTTCCTAACTAACCATCTTGAATAGATAGTAGGTTCCCATCTTCGGCAAAGTTGTTCAGATGAACAGGGACTATTTTATTGTAACAGTTCAGCTTATAATTAATTCACCAGCATGTGCTACTGTGACAATAATTTTGAACTGTTTGCCGTAACTTAACATATGGACTAGATAGAAGGTTTACGTTCTCAGCAAAATTTTTCAGATGGACAAGACCTATCTAGGTAAGGAGATCATCTCAGAAATGACTCTATGTGGCGCTAGGTGATTTTAATTTTGAATTGTTTGCCCTAACTGAACACATGGACTAGATAGAAGGTTCCCGTCTAGAGTAAAGTTGTTTAGATAATTCACTCACCAGCTCGCACTCGTATAACATTCATTTTGAATTGTTTTCTCTAACTTAACATCTTGATTAGATAGAAGACTCCCGCCTTGGGCAAAGTTGTTCAGATAGACTTGACCTATTCTATGGTAAAAATTTTAGCGCAGAACTTACTCATCACAATGTTTTGAGCTTTTTGGGTTCACTTGACAGCTTGTCTAAAACCTTTTATCTGCTTTTGGCAAAGTTTTTAAGATGTACTAAAAAAATCATGGGAATTGGCTCAAATGGTGGCCTATGGATCTAAGATAGGGCCCTTCGCTAAAAATCTGCTCTTTTTCAATTTTATCTAGGCAAACGCGTCATTGGGACGATAATAATGGATATTTTTGGTCGCTTGAACATTTAGTCGATTGCTGAATTTATTTATGGGCCCAAATTAGGGGCATTTAGGCCAACATTACAAACTTTTGCCCTATATGGTAATCATATATTATATATGAAGCTTTTATGTGACATTTAAACTAATTAGAATATCGCTCTATTTGGCAATTTGGGTGAGAAAAAAAACCATTAGTTGTCAACTCTATTTAGAAGATTCTTGTCCTCTAGATTCATCTTGTCCATCTGAACAATTTTTTCCAAGACGGAAACCTTCGATCTAGGCCATATGCTATGTTAGGATAAACAATTTAAAATGAATGTCACACTAATGCTGCCTTGTGAGTGAATTTTGAACTAAACTCTTCACCTTAGGATAAGTCTTATCAATCTGCAAGCAATTAAAGCAATTAAAATTGAAAATCCCACAAGCGCAGCCTGATGAGTGAATTTTGAACCAAACTCTTTACCTTATTATCGAATGACCCAAGAGTGTTAAAGTGACTATAATAAATAAAATCTACATGTCCAATAACTAATACTGAGATATACATCAAACGCGCATTTTCAACTATGAAATAGGTTGTACTCAGCTTAAAAGCTGTAAAATAGATTTTAAGAAGCGTTTGAGCAGAAGCGTTGACAAATGTGGGATTAAGAGCTGCCTTATGTGACCAAAACTAGCCGCTTATGTTTGACAGATTAACTTGTATAGCGGTTGTGTAAAAGTTGCCACATATAGAATAATGTTTCAATACAGCTTGAGGCTGTAAAATCGAAATTGATAAAGCGGTTACATATACAGCAACTGTTAGTAGGGAAGTAATCGATCAAAAATTTATACTGCACCATTTATATTGGCATCTCCATAGAAATTGGGTGACTTAAGTAACATCGAAAACTATTTTGATCGGAAGGTAATTACGTCAAAAAGCAATTTGGCTGGTAAATAAATTTAAAAATGGGATTTGATCCTATATTCGGACAGTATATAGTGTAATAGCAGGAGAATCGATTGACACTGATAGCTCGACTTTGTTTACCTTTGTTACATTCGACGTAATGAAAATTTGCTCTTGATATGTTTCACATCAAAGATGCGTCTTCTTCTTCAACTTCTTCGCATTTCAAGCTTATTGCATATCGCATATTAGCTTATTATGTGCTCTCAACTTATTGTTCTAGATGCACTTCTACAGTTATTAATTGAGCGCTTCCGATGTCTGTACCATTTCTGCGTTAGTATAATTGTGTTGCAAGTACAATCATACTCTTTGCCCAGGGAAGTCGAGAAATTTTCCAACCCGAAACATTCCTAGACCAGACCGGGAATCGAACCCAGCCCCCTTCAGCATGGTCTTGATTTGTAGCTGCGCCTTTACCGACTGAGCTAAGGGAGGCCCCGATCGAAGATGCGTCACACATATCAAAACGGCAAGGCCTACTATGCAGCATTTAAGGGGCAAGATGATTCAGAAAACATCGGGTCAGTTTAAATCGTAGATTTAAACACGATGCTTCAGAATCCAAACGTTGAAACGTGGACATCTCGTACCGTACGTTCCGATTTTGGTAATTATATAATTGGTTGGTTGTTCGAAGCATCAAAGCTAGAAAGGTTAAGTGATGCTCCATTTTCTTCTGATGGTTGGGACATGAGCACAAACTCTTGTCCTAGTATTTTATGGCTTATGGCTATTTCGCCATTACTCGCTTTCTGAAAAGAGAAAAGGGAAAGGCAAAGGAGAAGTACAAAGGGAAAATGATTATGTAAACTCTATGAACATAAACAATATTTTTTAATTGAAATATACAATATAGAAATACATAACGGTAGTGGTCACTACCCGAGCCTTGTCACTATTATCAAGTCATAAAAAGTCACAAGCACTAAAATGTAAAGGATGCTGATGCTGATACTGGAAAATCCTTGAAGTTTGAAGTTGCCACGACTAGGGTTCGGTGGTAGATCTTATACCAGTAACGCACCACAAAAAGGTGATCCCCCAACGTTACTGGTTTGAAAAGATAAAAATTTACAAAATGGAACGAACTCATCAAGTTTAGCCAATTGAACCTGACAGGTGTTGATGTAGAAGTCCAAATTGTAGACGAAGCTTGACGAAGATCAACATTAACTAGTCCGGTTAATGGTAGTTGCGCGGAATGTCTTCCGTCGATTTGAGATAAACAAATGTTCGGATGTATGTAGTCGATTTTTGATGTGCATTGGCAAGCCTTTTCGTGACCAATAGTCAGGTTCAACGCTGCGACTCAACGAATAATGGAACTAATGATGGGACGAATGATGGGACGCCTCGTGGAGGTTCTACTTGGCTTCGGAACAGCTTCTCAGTGGCAAATAAAAAGGAACTAGAAATTGTCTCCTGGGCCTGGTTTTTGCCAGATCAGCAACCGATTATAGGTCAGGTTCGAACTGGAAAATTTTTCCAAGTCTGTACAAAAACCAAGTCAAAATTTCAACAAAAAATCTTAGATCAATATTTACTATTAAATGTTTAGGTCTCATTACCAAACTGTACTATGACGATCGATCTAATGTCCTTCGAAAAACTTCAGGATTCTTCAAGTCAAATAAATGTCAAGGATCAGAGATCTTAAGCAAAAAATTAAAGATGAATCATAAAAAATTCTACGGAAGCCTTATCGTGAAACTTTAAAGGCACACATGTCAGCTTCCACAAAACATACAAATTTGAAATTGCTACTCCTTATTTGCTGTGCTACACACTAAAAAAATCTGAATTTTACTGGTGATGTAAACATCCATGCATGCAAACATTCATGCATGTAAACTTCCTTTTCACGTAAACTAGCAGCTTGCAAGAAATGTTGCGAACAACGGTGGAAAGTTGCATACAATATATGGAATATTGCATGACATGTCTCATAAATTTACACGATTTATAATGTAAATTTGTATGATTTATGACGCTCCATTTATGTGCATCATAGTAACGGAAATTTACACTACTTTTTTTTAGCTGTGTACTGAGTAGCAAATTCAAATTTGTATTTTTGTGGAAGCTGACATTTGTGCTTTTGAAGTTTCATGCTAAGGCTTCCTTACCCAAGCAACACGGCTTGTCATAAAGAAGTTGAAAACACTTTGTAATGACTAACGCAAAGAATCACTAATACTTTAAAATACATCATTTAATACATTTATATAACCTAAAAAGCGCAAGATGCGGAGCTTATACAACTAAATACTGGTCTTATAACATGTTTTAAAAACATCATAAAAACCAACGACAAAAAAAAACAATAAAAAAAAACTTGAGCATGGGATTCGATCACTGGTCCTTGGCGGGGTAGACTTGTTACTACCTAACTAGACCAACACCGCTTGATGAAAGGTTTGTTATAAGTATCTATCATGTTCTTGCCAATGGCATGAAAATTGTTTTCTCGTTCAACACGCCTTCGATCCATCATGAAGACGTTTTGTTAATAGCAAAGCGTACATCTAATTGCCAGAATGTTATTTAAACGTATTTTCAACTCCTTATAAGACAACCTGCACATTTTCAGTTGTATTAATTTATGAGATGTCATAAAAAAGTATTTTCAACTTTCTTTATAACAAACTTCCGAATACCTCATAAGAAACTGTCAATCAATGCATGTCTGGATCAAATCAATCTGGACTATTTTGGAAAATGTTGAATCAAAGAAGTATGAAGAAAACATCTTTAAACCTCATATATAACGTGGGATGTTTTCTGCATCTCTTATAATACATTTATACAACAAGCCGTTCTAATTCTTTTTCAAAAAGATGTTTTATGTGTTACTTGGGTAGAGTATCACCTTAAAGCTGAGTTTTTTTTTTTCAAGAATCGGAAACTAACAAAATAAATTTAAAAAAATGTTGATATGTTCGAGAAGGACAGTGCCACTCTCCTTCCCTACGCTAGCTAAGCCTATGATTAATAAATGTCTTTTAGATGAAAGTTCATTCTCCAATCCAACAATCCAGAACTTCCCATGCCACGTCCTTGCAACTAGTGGTGATAGGAAGTATTATTAGTTGGTAACTTACTTAAAATCGATGGAGAGAAATGTACGACTCTGCATATGTAACACGGGCAGGGATAATATGTGTTAGTAGGCACGAAAGATGATAGGATAGAGTACGTTAGGCAAAGGATATTGACAATTTATCAAAGTTACATATTATTAATCTAGGCGACCCGTGAATACACATTTCATCCACTTTTAGCTCAACAGCTGAATCTTAATCGCCCTATAATCATCTTTATTAAACATTTCTATGCAACAAAGAAGATGAAATTCACGACACCATAACCCATTTATCGAACATTTTACTATACCATCTAACAGTCATCGTAAACATTGTATAAATCCCACTAGTAAGTTAAACACCCGCCCGTCATCGTCGCCGCTAAGCTCTCTCCCCCCGGGGAGGGAAAGAAAAGCTTTTTCGCTTATCTCGCACAGCCGGTGATGTTGTTGCTGCTCCGAAGAAAGCCTGTACACAAAGGGAAAGTAAAATTTATGTTTTTGATATTGTAACGAAAACGACTTCAGTTCAAAGCTGCCACCCTGCCACCACAGGATCTGGATCGCATTACTAGTCGTGTTTCAGCATGGTGGAAGGAAGGTGGGGTTTTCCCCTCTCTCAGAGCTTACCTCCGGCAGCCGTGCATTTTCAGCATCTGTTTCTTGTCTGCCTGTCGGCGACGACCGCGATTGGTGGATTTTCACTTGGCCTAACAGTAACATTGAGGGAAATGTTTCCCAGCTCCCTCTTCCGGTATTTTCCGATGCTGTTTAATGTCAACAACAACGAAAAAAGCGAACACAAGACACACTACGACGACAACGTGCTCCTGCAACGAAATTGACTCAGAAATGGGAAAGTCTGTTCAGTTTTCAGGCTCGGTGCAAGAAGTGAAAATTCTGAAATAATTTTACGAGCTCGTAAAAAGAGAAAGAATTTTCAAAATATTAAAAAGTTGTGCGTTGACTTTTATTGCCATGAGTTTTGGAAATAGCTTCATATGTATATTTGATAAAGGAGGCCAGTGCTTTGAGTTGTTCATAATGTTCTGTAAACTTCACTGCCGTACTGTCTTCACCTTCCTGGTTTATTACGTTCCTTATTGTTTGTTCTGAAGAAAGAGTTCTTTTAAGTTTATCGGCAGTTCCTCAAAGCTTCATAACTCTACCACTGATTGCTGGAAATTGTACTTAGTGTGGTAAACTTTAAGAATTTTAAACACTTTTTGTTTATAAAACACTGTTAAAACATTGTTTGAGTCAAACAATAATTAACAGTGCACGAACTTCAATTTCCAGGATGGATTTTATTTGTTGTTTATTAATTTATTTGATAAGGCTCAAACGAATTAACTTTACAGAGCCGAGGATTCGTGGCCACTATACAATACATCTTAAAACTATAGTCAAAAGGTACAACACAATAAACACTTTATCTTCCGCTATCTAAAAAGCCGCCCCCTCCATCAGAACTGGAGCCGCTTCCAGTGGTTTCATTGTATGGCAGTTACACCAACGGGGGTCAGATCGCTTCCATTGCAGCAATGGACGCAAAACGTGGTCAGCACTCACACACTCATCACGAAACGGTTGCTTTCCAAAGTCGACGACGCATCGACCGAAAGAACTGCTGATGAAGAACAATGAGGAGGACCACACAATGGTTGTTGCCGAGAAAACAGACGATCGCGTGACACACATTGAGAGTGGTCTGCTTTTGTCGACAGCCGAGCAGGCTTCCAGAAATCTCACGCGTACACAAATGCGACAGCGAGCTGTGAGACGGAGCGTCGCATGACTCTCAAATCCATGGTGTGCTACAATAATTGTACAAAAGAGAACGATGCGCGCGACAAGCTACACGCTCTCAACAAATTCGAGCGTTTCATTTTTTTTTTGTCTCATCGCATTGCTCTCTCAATGCGACGCATGTATTCAATCACATGCGACTGTTTCACTGAAACATCTCAATGCGCTCTCTCAGGGCACCATCGCCGTGCGCTGTTTCGCATGACTTGACTCTCGCGGTCCCATCATATCTGATGTTGTCGGGTGACGAGAGAAGGGACTGCAAGGGTTTGTTTACAGAAGACTTGTGTGTCCTGTTCGTATGTGTCTTTTGAAATGGGGTGAAGTTTTTAGATGGTTCCAGAAATATCTTCTAGTATAGATTCAAGCAGACTCAACACATGATTCCAGAGATATACTGGAATCACCGTAAGATCACCACTCATGATCCTAGGAAGACGCAATTGCTTGTCGAAAGGATGCTAAAGGAAGGTAAAGGAAGACTACGTGAGCGGTGGATGGCAACCTTACGGTAGTTGGAATACCGTTAGCGTGTTAGCACCCCAAATAATACTGGAATATCTGTGGAACTATGTGTCCTTCAACAAGTCCCTCTGCGGAAATCTTCTAAAATACATTTTATGGAGGCCTCTGAAGCTTTCAGCCCATTTGGAGGAAAAATGAACAATTTATTGCGCATTTGCACCAAATTAGACTGCCGCGCTAAAAAAAATCCCTCGGAATACTTTTACTCAGACCAGTAAAAAAATCAATGGACGATTTTGAATGTAAAACAGCACTATATTTTACTTACTTACTTACTTACTTACTTACTTACTTACTTACTTAGCATTTCCAGCCCAAAACGCAAACCGGTTGGTCATGAGTGTTTCCGATTTGAATGAAACATTTCTCACGTGTTCGCTGCTACTAATGGTTGCATTTTTCATTTAAATATGATTTTTTCCTCCAGAGTAACTTTTGAAAAGGGCGTATAAAAAATGGATTATTTTTTTTTCAAAAAATCGTAACTTGAAAACTATTGATCTGATCAAAATGACATTTCAGAAGAAGTTTTAGGTAGTTAAATTATCTTTGCGGAAAAAAAACATTGAAAGAAAAACTTAGTAAATTAGTATTTAAAAAACGTAAAACGATGATTATCTTAAAACACCCCCCCTTCGATCTTTATATTTTTTTTTTCAAGAAAACTGAAAAAATGCTCTAATATTTGGTGAAGAGTGTATGCTGGTAACTTTCTTAAAAAAAATCTATAATTTTTGAAATTTTTAATGGTTTTAACAAGTCTGTAACAAGTTTAGCTAAGCAACACGAGCACCCTATAACGAACCCTAAACAACTGTACGACTGGGCAAATAGTCGTAAAGAAGATCTTCAAACAAAAATGTCATTTTGTTATGTTTCTACGGAAGAATACAAAAAGGCTGACACGGAATTTGATCCAATTTTTAAGAAAGTGAAACCAATTCCTGGAACTCGAGAATATCATTGCTATATTCCAGTTTCAAACAACCAAATTTCAGTAAAAATATTCTCTAATTCAAATGTATTCAAATAATATGAGTTGTAAAATAAAATAATAAATATATACTGTTTCTTATCTCAACAAATCTTTCATTTGACCACATTAACGTGCTTCTCTTCCGCTGCCTCTAGATAGAAACGGGTAAGTCTGACAGCTACCATATCTGAGAATGAATTGTTTGGTTTTTAATATACAATCATGAAATAAAATCTCGTTGCTGGACATCTCGACGAACATTTGAAAATGGCCTAATATGTTGAAAATTGTTATAATTATATTTTTTTAATTTGCATTAATTTGAGAACGGCTGGACTTAGGAAAAAAGTTTCTATACGCAAAGTTATCGAAAATTATGCGTAGAATCCAAATAAATTGTTATTTTTCAAAAAAATGTGCATTTTTATCAACTTGTAAAAATCAACAAAAATTTAAAAAATTATACATTTATTTTTAAGGAAGGTACCAGCATACACTTTTCACGAAATTTATGGGTATTCCATCAATTTTCTTGAAAAAAAAAATATAAAGATCGAAGGGGGGGTGTTTTGAGATAATCAACGTTTTACGTTTTTTAAATACTAATTTACGAAGTTTTTTCTTTCAGTGTATTTTTTCCGCAAAGATAATTTAATTACCTAAAACTTCTTTGCATATGCCGTTTTGATCAGATCAATAGTTTTCAAGTTATGATTTTTTGAAAAAAAAAATAATCAATTTTTTTATACGCCCTTTTCAAAAGTTACTCTGGAAAAAAAAATCATATTTAAATGAAAAATGCAACCATAAGTAGCAGCGAACACGTGAGCAATGTTTCATTCAAATCAGAAGGGGTCGAGACAAAATTGACATTTTTTTTAACGATTTGAGCTAGAAATGCTCTATACAAGATCATGTGGTCGGTGTTAAGTCAGAAGGGACTAAGTAGCAAAATAAAAACAAAAATTGAGTTAATGATATCATAAGATTAAGAATTCCCTCAGCTAAATTTCACTTTTTCATCCAGATTTGAAAAATTAGAGTAGCAAGAGGAAACGGTCAAATGATTTGTCCCATAACATAAGACACAATATTAAACAGCCAACTTTAAATTCTTTTTCCTCGAAATCAAAAAAAAATGTCACAGTTCGGTCTAACTTGACCGATCATATCAACACGCTAGTAATGATAGAACTCTGAAGATTAATATTTGTATTTTGTCTGGCTTGAGTGAACACTATTTCAAGGGATTATTTTCAACGCAGAAGTGTACTTTGCTGCAAAAACGTTGGTGGTGACTTTTCATTACATACACACAAGTCTACACTTAAAAATTAACCAAGTTTAACATGTTGTAAATGTGTTCTGTTATGATCAATTGAGCTGAAATTTTGACTCAAAACTTGCTTTTCCATTGACCTTTGTTCGATCAGCTATGCACAAATTTTAATTTTATTGTCACCTTCCAGCAGGTGCTTCAAAAAAATTGGTATTTCTTACACGTGAAATTCAACATATTTGTAGTTTTGCGTCAACATTTCAGCTCAATTGATCATAACAGAATACATTTACAACATGTTAAACTTGGCTAGTTTGTATGAAAACGACGTTTGTCCGATCAGCTTTGGACCACACAGTGTACGTAGGTACGAAATGCTGGATTAAGGTTAATGTAATAAATTTAGGAAAAAGTTGTGTCATATCTGTATTACGGATTGTTGCTAAGCTTCTTGCTTCAGGAATTGTATTGAATACATGTCAATCAACAAAACTTACTATGGCAACATCTAAATTCTTCAGATGTGTTAGTGCTCACAGGTTAGTTTATACCAGCCACCATGATGCTGTCTTAGTGTTAGTACCGTGGACCCTCGGTGAAATTGAAAAAAAAGCATATTAACGAGCAAATAAACCACAACTTGATTGTACATTTCGCTTACCAAAGCCACATCTCTTCCTTCCTTCGTTTTTTTTTTTAATTCGTTTATTTTTCCAGGCTCATTTGCTGTAGCTTTACGGAGCCGATATTCATTGGTTAGATAACAATATTACTTAAAACTAACGTTAGTAAAGCGGGGGGGGGGGGGGTGATTACTCGCGGCTATCTCGAGGTTAGGGGTAACAAATTGTAACAAATGGATGGCAGGGTAGGGATTGTGAACACAAGGTTTGGAGAGCAATGTGCTCTTGATCTTGAACTAGGCGACACTCTGATGAAAAAGACAAACACCGATGGGCAGCTAACAACTTGGGAGAACACAAGATGACACTAACTACTAAATCCTCAAATCTATCCGTTTTAAAAACACATAAATTAAATTCAAATAGTCGAGATCTCGGCTCGCCAAGACATCTCTAACGGGTATTGCGGGTTGTTTTCCTCGGGCCCTGAGGGATGTGGATAACTCAGATCTGGCAACACGGTGTAAGGTACATGACCAAACAACATGCTCGACATCGTGATAACCACTGCCACACGCACATCAATTGCTGCCTGAGAGCCCAATTCGATAGAAGTGCGAGTCTAACGAGCAGTGATTTAACATAAGCCTTGATATAACGCGTATAAAGTCGCGGCTCATGTCCAACCCTTTGAACCATGGTTTGTTCGACACCTGTGGGAGAACAGAATGTAACCATCTTCCCAATTCACCATCATTCCATTTTTGTTGCCAACTGATTAGGACTTGCTGCCGAGCAATGGAGAAAAATTCATTGAAGGCGATTTGTCGCTCAAAAATATTGCCTTCCATAGCGCCCACCTTAGCCAATGAGTCCGCTTTCTCATTACCCGGAATTGAGCAATGAGATGGGATCCAAGATAAGGTGATAGTATAGGAGCAGTTAGATAAAGCACTCAGCTTAGATCGTATTTCAGGCAGGAAATACGAGGAGTGCTTCATCGGCCTCATTGAACGAATAGCCTCCAATGAGCTAAGACTATCCGTAAAAATGAAATAATGGTCAGAAGGTAGTGAGGCAATTCGCTCTACTGCATAAAATATGGCTGCGAGTTCCGCAACGTATACGGAGCATGGTTTCTGCAGTTTATAGGAGGCGCTATGAAATTGATTAAATACACCAAATCCAGTGGAAGCATTTATGGTTGACCCATCTGTGAAAAATCTTTTATCGTTACTTACATGGTGGTACTTGATTGCAAAAATTGAGGGAACAACCATCGACCCATGGTGATCTGGTATTCCATGGATTTCTTGCATCATGGTCAGATCAAAATTTACAGAGGAACTATAGAAGGCTTGAAAGCAATCACGATTATGATTAATGAAAAAGGACCAACCTCCAGCGTCATGTACTCATAGTACAAACTCATGAATCTTGTTTGAGGATTTTGGTCGAGCAGCTTCTCAAAGTGTTCTATTACCAAAGGATTCAATACTTCACAACGGATGAGAAACCGGAAAGACAGCTCAGCGAAACGATCTGTCAGTGGGCGAACAGCCTAGCGCAATACGAAAGCAACGGTATTGAATCCGTTGCAGCTTAAGAATGTGTGTTTTTGCTGCGGATTGGAAGCAAAAGCTGCCGTACTCTAAAACCGAAAGGATGGTTGTTCGGTACAACCTGATCAGATCTTCCGGGTGTGCTCCCCACCAAGTTCCGGTAATTGTACGAAGAAAATTGATTCTTTGTTGGCATTTTTGTTTCAGATACGCAATATGTTTTCCCCATGTGCATTTGGAATCGAACCAGACACCTAAATACTTGAAAGATATAATTTGAGTTCTACCCTTTAGTTGAAGCTGTAACTGTGCAGGATGATGCTTCCTAGAAAAAAACAACCAAGTCAGTTTTCTCCGGAGAGAATTCGATACCCAGCTTCATAGTCCAAGTAGACAAATTGTCTAAGGTATCTTGCAATGGTCCTTGCAGGTCCGGTGCACTTGGCCCTATAACGGACACAACGCCGTCATCTGCAAGCTGCCTTAGCGAGCAATTTTCATCAAGACAACCATCAATGTCTTTTACATAAAAATTATAAAGAAGGGGGCTTAAACATGAGTCCTGGGGGAGACCCATGTAACTAATTCGTGAAGTTGTCGAGTTTCCATGAGAAAAGCTCATATATTTATCAGACAACAAGTTGCTCAAATAGTTGTTCATAATTGGTGAAAGCCCACTATCGTGGAGTTTATCCGAAAGGACATCGATACAAACAGAATCAAAAGCCCCCTTAATGTCCAAGAAATTCCTTCGTTCGGTATGAATGGGCTATTTTTCAAGTTAATCCTTTAGTCAACGAAAATTGCTGCTAGAAAAACTTTGTGGGTCATAGCCATCTGACACCTCTTCCCCATGTTCGATAAGAGCGTAGTAGCTTGTAACCGATAAGTGATGGTAGCGCCGCTACGAGCAGAGCGGTCGGTGTTGAAACTGAACACATATAAACAGGTACAACCGAAATTGAGAACTCCCGTAGATTAGCCTCGGATCGCACTATTTTTTTGATGGTTGTAGTCTTCGCTAAATATTATTGTTTCACAATTTAAATTTGTGAAGCGCAACATCGTATGATGTTTTTTTACCCAATCAGAGCAGAACACGTAAGAATTCTATTCAATTCTCGTACCCACGAAGTGGAAGATAATTACCCTGATGTGAGCTACATTTCATTCCTGTGAGACCTGTGCGAGCGATCGGATCGTTAAGCAGATTGTCTAAAGTCAGAAGAAAATACCGTGTGTGCTTGAGAAATTTGCCACAAGTGTAGTATAGTGCGATTAAGTGAAGCCTAAAAGGCTATAGGCAAAAAGGTAACAATAGTATATAGTTAGACCGACAGGTTCCCTAAAAGTTTTCGTTATCGCCTGAAGAACCTTCAAGCGAAGGTTTTTTTATTGGGTTCTAGAAGTCACCATCTTCGCGGTCATACCGAGCACCCTGCGCTCCCAGATCTGCGCGTGCCACGTGCGGCTCCGAGTAGTTCCTCGGCAGCGTCCGAGTCGAACTAGGCCCACGTGTGGACTTGTCCACTATCGACCTTTTTGTGTGAGGACGAAATCGAGCAGTTGCGATAGTCGCACCATCGACTGTGTAGTAACCGGAACGCTACGCTCCCAGACCACAGACCAGCGTGGGAAAAGAAAGCATACCCGGCACCCCACGCTTCAAGATCTGCGCGTGCCCCGTGTGGCTCCGAGTAATTCCTTGGCGGTGGCTAAGTCGAACTAGGCCCAGTGGAGTTGTTTCACCGTCATCATCGACCGGCCGTGTAACGACGATAGTGAACGGCGTCGATAACAGCACCGTCGACTGCGCTCCAAGACTAGCGTTTGAAACGTGGTTGCTCCGAGTAGTACCTTGGCGGCGACCAAGTCGAACTAGGCCCACGTGTTTCATCGAGTGCATCTACGTCGGCGATCGCGGCGTCAACAGCGAGCACCGTCGGCAACGGTAACTGCAGCAGAAAAGACCAGGTTAGATCGAGCCAATTTTATATTACGTGCACGTTTAGGGCCTTAGGACAAAAACCCCCAGAATAAATTGAGTGTCAAAGTTTAGTCCTTGCTTCACATTTTCTTGTCGACCGCTGGGTTGATCTGTGGAAGAATCTAGCCTATATCAGGAGATTTTGGTTTTGTTCGCGTTTTGGGTTTTGCCGGTAATTTTTGGTAGTTCTTACCTGACCTGCCCTGAGAGGACTAGCCGGGTACGGTATTTGAACACGCCCTCTCGCAGTACGATTTATCGTACTGGCGCTTAAGCGAAAGGGTTTTCAAAAGGGTAGTTCGTTGAGGAGTTTGCCGATTTTGCGGACATAGTTCGAAAACATTCTGCTGTAAAAATAACTATGGTTTAGTGAATATATCCGCTGTTTTCTGCTATTTCCGCCTTGCCATCTACCCTACTGTTACAAGCTAGGTCACTTTCCATCGTTTCCAAAACAAAACAACACTTTTCCCACATCAAGAACACGAGTTGGTCTTCCAAGGAAACCAAGGAAAAAATAGACATAAGGGATTTGAAGTGGTTTGGCCGTGGTTTATTTGAGACTCTAGGGAATGAAACTACTTAATTTTAGTTGGAAATGCTTAACGTCAAATTTCAGACTTTTATACGATAGATGAGGAGATGAAAGAATTGAGTTGATAATTCCAATAGAGCTCGACAATGTATATAGAAAGTAAAAAGCAACCAAAGGTCAATTTTGAGGAAGGTACGAATTGGATTGATCATCTCCTTCACCAAACTCCCAGATGGTGAGCAAATCCGGAATTCATTTGTTTTGCCAGTGGTGGTAGGGGAGATTCCCCTCACCATCCCTCCCCATAGGAAAGGTATGGTAAAGGAAATGATCAATCCGATTCGTGCCTTCCTCAAAATTGACCTTTGCTCGCTTTCTACTTTCATTATACAATTTTCACACTGCCAAACTCTAACTGAACTATCAGTTCTATAATTTCATCTCCTCATCTATCATATAAAATTTCCGCTTTAATGTCAGTTCAACATCATTTGTTTGTAAACAAAGATGCATCCTATATCTACACCCTAATATATTTTGGTGTACGGCAGTGTAGCACCGGTGTAGCTACACCGCGAAAACGAAAACGACATAAGTGGGATATTCGACGTTAAGCATCTGCAACTATAAAACTGTACTTTTTATTTATTATTATAGAAGTTTTTAACAGTTTTTTTTTTGTTATTTGTTACTAAAATTTTAGAATATTTTTCCAGGCTGTATTTTTTATGAAAAGCAAATCCAGTTTCCAACCGTTTTGTTTCGAACGTAATTTCGATTAGATAAGCCATGATTTTTTTTTTTTTTTTTGAAAATTCCGAATACGCCATTTTTAAGAATTAAGCGTTAGTCAAAATGGCCGAATTCCAGAACAAACTTGGTTCATTGCCCATACGAATGAAACTTGTTCATGGAATTCTGAGAGGTAAAATCTATTATTTTATTTGTTCGCTGTTTGGCCTGGAACTGGTCAGAAGTTCATTCAGCTATGTGCAAGCTTCGACTTGTGTTTCGCTGCTGTCAACCGCATCGTTAATATAGAAGGCTTTCTCGACAATTGGAACAGCAAGAGGAAAGTTATGCCTATGAGCACATTGCTGATTTAGGATTTTGGTTTCCAGATACAGAGTACAGGATGTGTCGTAAGTGTGTGCTGACAGGGGTTCCGATTCCATTTACTAAAGCAACAACCGTTATGATGAACCCAAGCTTGCCGAAACACTTTCTGCACAGCTGCGGTTATGACGAACCGGTGAAGCAAGCGTTGTTGATGATGCTCATCATTGAAAATCAGTAAAACTCGGCTCGTATCTTGGTTGTACATTGTTAATAATAATTCTGATTCCGGAATTTTATTGTTATTACTTTATCCTTAAAATATAATTAGCATACACTTTCGAACAGATCTTTGATTTGTTTATCTAGATTCAAAATACACGCAATTTGGTTCATTAGTATTATTAGAAAAGCGTGTATCGCTAGTCAATCAAAAATAACAGTATGCTGTGTTTTCAAAATTACACATGCCAAGTCGATTAACTAATCTTTGGTAAATTGTTGAATCGGGTTTTGTTCTGCTGCTATTGGAAACGGTTGCAAGTAGATTAACCAATTCTAAACCGAATTCAAGTTCCTTCGTCTTCTCTACAACCTGTTATTGGCTACAACCGACATAGCAATCTTTGCAAAAATTAGATTTTTGTCATCTTTGGAAACACATTGGGTGAGATCTTTCGATTTTATAAACTTTATGTGGCATTTTATGTCACGGCTTCAGTGATTATCGAGCTTATTGTATGACATCTTTAATCAAAAGATATTGAGTGTTCAAAACTGCATTTAGACTTTCGATGAACTTAAAGCTTTTAAGAAAATAGCGTTCTGTCTATAGAACAACGTGTATTTTTAGATGCGCAGGTGGTGTAGTGGTAAACGTAACTGCTTATCACTCCCAAAGGGCCTGGGTTCAGGCCCAGTTGGCGCCATCGTGATTTTCTGAGGCATAAAATCTCTGATCACGCCTTTCTTTGGAAGGGATGTAAAGCCGTTGGTCCTCAGTCCATGAGTTGATGGGTCGATGCGTAGGGTGTGGGAGCAGCCTTCCTGGTGTCGGTAGCATTGGTACTCATTACTCATTACGGAAAATAAGATCGACGGAAAACAAATCAAGGAAAAAAGTGCATTTTTTAGAAAAAGAGGGAGTCAGCGAATCTTTACGGTCCATTCAAAACATTAACAAAGTATGTTTTTATGCTTGTCCCCAAAAAACTGTTCACGTGTGATGGGGACAGTCCCTAATAGGGAAGGATCAATTATCCATGAGCAGTATTATTGGTGTATCACGACAGACAATCTTCCTCCAAATAATGCCCATGACAAGGCAAAACAAAATCTTCATCGCATATAGGAAAGCGATAAGAAGCGTGAACTTACATACATACAAACATACATACATACATTCCACACAATCGATCGATGATATGCCATTTTCATTCAGAGTCTTCCCACCACCACCACCACCGCCGTTGACAACGAGATGCGGCAAAATGGCAAAAAGCAATAGAAAAATCCCTTATCCAACCCCCTCCCGTTTGCAAAATGTGTGCTCGTTATTGAGATGTAGATTCTAAATATTTCATAAACCATGTAGGTATGTAGGTAGGTTCCAGACGGAGATGATACGGCTATCAGTGATGGCTGCGAAGAGGCTCCGCTGCCTGAGGGTTAGGAAGTGCAAAAGGAAGAACATTATTAAAAATAGTATTCTGCAGAGTTAGAAATATATTTCACAATCGATACCATCATCGACTTTTGTTGTTGTTGACTGTATTAGAAGGGAGGTCATCGGCTCCGCATAAAGCTGATGTTGAAATATTATTTTCACTTTATTGAATAAACATTCAGCTGGAAATATCCCATCGCGAATGAGTGATTCCGAGGAGGGCAAACGTGGGTGACGTGTGCTCTGTTCGATTCTTTTTCTCGCTTTTCTTTCACTAGGATTCTATTCCATCATCATCGGCGTCATTGCCAACATGTGTGGGGCTCCTCTACTGTGCATTCGCTGTCAATCAATCCGTTTTCGTTATAGATTTTGATGATGTGGTGAAAATTTAATTTGCATTTGACATCGATGTGTCAGGAGCGTGTATTGTGTGCTCTCTCTCACTCGCCGGGGCTTGTCGGGAGAGATGTGGACTTATTGGATGGATGGATGAATGGTTGGATGCTGCTGCCGGTGGTGGCGGCATGTGTTCTAGAAACTCATACGTGGATGTATGCCAATTGTGGAAGGGGATCTCCAAAGCCCGGTGGGTATTGGGAAATTACAATGCGAGGACAGGATGTTGGAATTGTCAATGGATTTTCCTTTTGTTAGCGCAAAATACATGACAGGATTTCATTCGATTCGATTGTGCTGTGCGCTGTTGCCGAAGGGAATTTGCGAAATTATTTAGCCCGGAGCTTGGTGAACTGGAAGGCAGTGTATGTCCTAGTTGGTGAAACAATGCCAAATGCTGCTTCTGGTTAATGGTTGTGTACTACACACTGAGCTGATGGAGAATGATGTTTGGAAAGGCGAGTAGTTATTCACTAATCATTTCAGTGGGAAATGTGCAGCAGGGTGAATTGTAGTACATATTCGTTTTATTTGCCATCAAATCTTTACAAGAAATGCATGGGAAAGGAATGAAATGATGTCATAATTTGGGTGCAGTTGTAAGGCAGTTGAAACTATTTTTTTTATCTGTTCGCTCACAATATTAACAACATTTTTTTTTTTCAATAAACGAAACTTTAAGCATTTGTCAACATTCATTATTTTCCTATGCCACATTAAATATAAAATGACAATATGATAGTATTATTAGTATCAAAAACGGTAATTTTGTTATCATAACAAACTGTTGTGACATTTTTTATTCTGAATGTAGTTTAGTAAAATTGAAGCCACATAAATAGTATTTATTTTTTTTTTTAATTGAGATGAACCTCCGCTCAGGAATCATTTTTAGAGGTACCAGATCATCATCATCATCATCATTATCAAAACTACTTGTGGGGAGCTATTCGATGTGTACTGGATAAAAAATTATAATACCACGCGCCAAAAACACTGCTGCTGCTGATGATGATGACGACCGGACACCACCACTCACCACACGCGGTAATTGAATAAACACCGTTTGGTGAGACCGGATGTAATTCGATTTTGAAATCTGTTTTAGGGAAACCTCTTTTTGCTGGAAATCTATGATAATTTGAATTATCATAGCAATAGTTGCACATACGTGCAATTTTCAAAAGTGATCTTTTGAAAATTTATAAAGTCTTAATTTTAACAGATTTGTATGAAAATTTCTTATCGAGTGGCGTATTCAGAAATACAATCCATCACTCTGGATCAAAATCAGATCACTTTTATGTTGTAACCGACTTTGGTTTTTGAAACTTTACCCCCAATGTTGCCTTAAAAATACATGGTATGTTTGATTTAAACTTATAGGAACTGACATCCGATTGATGACCTTGACAAATTCATGCTGGTCCTGAAAAGGACCGTTTTGTCATGACGGTTGAGTAGTGCTGAACTTTTAGGGTGTTCAATACAGATAAGGATAGCGAAGGTGACGCGCTTGGCATAGATGGCCCACAGTGACTCACGAAGAGTTCACGAAAAGGGAACTCTGAAAAAAATACGAAGATATACTGTGAAAAGTTCCAAGTAAATTTAGTCAACAAAAAGTTTCCTGATCTGAGACCCAGAAAAAATAAAAATTACAGAATTTAGAATCATTTCAATATCCTGTGACTTCAAAAATGACGCTTTCAGACTTTCAATTGAGTTATATAATAAAATTATTCTTTGACATAACATTATTCGTAATATTCATGCAAATAGTGGAGTTACCCGTAGTTTAGGTAATATGTGTGTTAGTAACACGATGTAAGGCTTTGGTTTTCACTTCAGCCAGGTGAATTTTTCATATATATAAAATTGCCTGCATGTCAACTAGGTTTTGTGTGTTGTATGTTTTCAAGAATTAAATTGTAAGTCTGATCAACCTCACACAGCAAAAAAATAATTTTGATATCACATCAAAGTGGATGCACTACAATCATGTCGAAAATTTCATGTAATTTTTATGACCACATAAATAAACAAATGCAGTAAAAGCAGCGTTGTGTCAGTTCATGCATTGTATTAATGATAATTTTGTCCTTTTTAGCATGTAATATTACACCATATTTTCGACATGATTGTAGTGCATCCACTTTGACGTGATATCAAAATTATTTTTTTGCTGTGCAGGGTAATATTAGAATTATTTAGAACTAAAGGGTGATACGGTCAAAATTCGGTCAAGAGAAAACGCGTGTAAATCGGTGAAATCGTTTATTTAAAAAATCAAATTAAATTTCTTTTTCAAGTTCAATTAGTATAAAATTCAGGAAAAATATTCAGTTAGGCTTCCGCTTTTCCAAATCCGAATTGCCGGGCCTTACGCTTGACCCCTGCCAACAGATTTTGTACAGCCACCTTGTCCACCTTCTTCGCCGCAGAAAGCCAGTTTGCCTTGAACTGCTGCTCGCCCTTAGCAGTTTTTTTGGTCTTCTTTAGGTTCCGCTTGACAATAGACCAGTATTTCTCAATTGGGCGGAGCTCTGGCGTGTTGGGAGGGTTCTTGTCCTTGGGAACCACCTGCACGTTGTTGGCGGCGTACCACTCCATGGCCTTTTTACCGTAATGGCAAGATGCCAAATCCGGCCAAAACAGTACGGAACAACCGTGTTTCTTCAGGAAAGGCAGCAGACGTTTATTCAAACACTCTTTCACGTAAATTTCTTGGTTGACAGTCCCGGAAGCTATGAAAATGCTGCTTTTCAAGCCACAGGTACAGATGGCTTGCCAAACCAGATATTTCTTAGCGAACTTTGACAGTTTCATGTGCTTGAAAACATCTGCTACCTTTCCCCTTCCTTTTGCCGTATAAAACTCCTGTCCCGGAAGCTGCTTGTAGTCGGCTTTGACGTAGGTTTCGTCGTCCATTACCACGCAGTCAAACTTCGTCAGCATCGTCGTGTACAGCCTCCGGGATCGCGCTTTGGCCGTCGTATTTTGTTTATCATCGCGATTTGGAGTCACTACCTTCTTGTAAGTCGATAGTCCGGCTCGTTTTTTGGCTCGATGCACGGTTGTAGACGATACACCCAGCTTATTTGCGGCATCTCGGAGAGAGAGGTTAGGGTTTCGCTTGAAACTACCGGCAACTCTCTTTGTCGTCTCAGCGGCTTCCGGTTTTCGATTTCCCCCCGATTCAGACTTCCTGACTGTCGACAAACGTTCCCCAAACACTTTAATTTCATTTGTAACGGTTGATTTGGCAACTTTTAGCGATTTTGCCAACTTTGCGTGCGAGTTGCTCGGATTTTCGCGATGCGCGAGCAAAATTTTGATACGCTGCTCTTCTTGCTTGGACGGCATTTTGACAACTGAAGAGTGAATTCCAAAATCAAAATAGGAGCAACATTGTACACACACACACCTTCAAAATGAGGGGTGTTCAGGTTTTTTAAATACGTCAAGTTGATATTGACCAAATTTTGACCGTATCACCCTTTACCATGAACAATTTGCTGATAAGACCGGTAGTTAACTACGGGCACGAGACGAGGACAATCCTCGAGGTGGATGTACAAGCACTTGAACGATGAACGACACATGCTTAGGACCAGGCTTGAAAATGCTCTTGACAGCTAAAATGCTAAATGTCACAATAAGCGATTAGCTGTAACTAAGAGTACTCACTCATCACGATGAATACATTACAGCTAAAATAGCTAATTTTGACCCTCTGAAAACAAAATTTATGCAACTCTATGGTGAACTCAGTATCCAAAAAGTCGTTAGGAAGGGTGCAATTGGCAGGACACGTTGTAAAAATTCCGGAAAACTATCCTGCAAAAATGGTGTTTGCTTTGAATCCTGCTGGTAAAAGACGCAGAGAAGCTAGGTGGTCAGACCACGTGGGGACACTCGTGAAACTGGAGACAAGCAGCTGTTAATCGAGATAGCTGGCGCAACATTTTACAGCTGGGTCAGTCCTGCAAAAGTAAAGTAAGTAAAGTATGCAAGTCCAACGGGTACCATTCGTGGCATAGAGGGCTATCACTAATATAACAATACATTTAAACCAAGCATTGGTATTTTTTATAGTTTCCACCCATTAATCTGGTACATGTATATCAGTTCTAGGAAAACCCATCCATATTTTTTAAGTAAAAAACTAATGAGATCATAACGACTTACCCTTTTTCTTGGCTCGCAAATGTATTATTTTTTCGCTTTGTAAATTCAATCTTCCCTTATTCCAGCTCAATTTCCATAACTGGTGGAATAAATCTTAACTATCTTCCATGGGGGAAATGTGTAACAAGCGAAACAAAAACCGCCTCAATATCTTGCAAGAAGTACCCGGCCCAACTGGATGGGAACAGATTATTTGCTTTACATAATAATATGATTTTTCCCAGCTTCTTTTCACTCTCAACCACACTACACTCTAGGTTCCGCAAACATATCGTTTTCCTTAGTTTCAGCTCGACTCGTTTACTTAGGGGCTGCACAGTTCATTCGCTGGTGCAGTGGGGAATTGTCTGAGCAACTGAAAGCCGTCTTTCGGGAGCGCTCTTGAGTCTCGATTTCCTTCCGACCAAATAAGCGAAGCAGTTTCCGAAACTTTTCCTCCCAGAAAGAAGCATCGAGCAAACTGGAAGGCTTAGCCAGGGAAAAACTTGTTTTTTTTTGTTTATAAGAACTCATATTTCCCTTTGCTTTCATACCCCGGCTCGGGATGATAGTGTGTATATGCGGAAAGTATGTGCATCTCGCGCCGAGCAAAACTTTTGTAAACAGGCTTAAAGGAGCGAAATTTTATTGTTTGTTGCCTGTCTTGAATAAATATGATTTCGCTTCTTTTTCCGAGATTCACTTTTGTGCCATTGCAATAGTTTTCATCTTTTTCGATTTGGAAGCTTTTCCGCCGACGTCGGCTGTTTTTCTTTAGTGTTTCTCTGGGGGCGGTGTGTGTGTGTGTGTATGTGTGTGTGTGGAATGCACGTGCCTTCCTCCATTTTCGGTTCGGTTTTCCCAAGGAATGCACTTCTGCTGGCTCGCAGAACGTGGAGGCAAAAGAGCTGAGTCTGAATTATATTCATAGAAAAATCGCTTGCTCGTTTGCTCGATTCCCTTGGTGGATCGGGATCCGGAGAGCAATTCTTGGAAATCGCAAAATTCCTGGACCAACTCTCAATTGTTACACTATATCCACTCGAGTGGTGAGGGCTTGTTTGAAGGTGTTCCCGATCCCAATTCCCATCAGTTACGGCGGAAAACAACAAACGGTGGCTGAACCATGGCTGTGGTCGGTAGCGAATGGCACTATTGGGAATTGTTTCCTGAATGGTGGTCATTTTTCGAACCTTATAAATCATGATAAGTTTTTCTTCCCTTAAAATTTTCTAAATTGTGTCTGGATTGTAGTCATCAAGAATTTAGAAAAAAAAAAAGATTCAGAGTCAATGTCGCGTTTAGCCTTAAGAAACCCATTTCTTGCTCACTATTCGCGCCTTCCTTCCCATGTTGACTCGCTTTTAAAAAATATGATAGGATTACCGTTCAAATTTAAATGTAAATGGTTATCAAGATAAACAAGTATTGCGATTACGTTTGTTCCGTGTTTCTTTTCAGTGTTTGTTCGCCGTTTGGTCGGTGCGAGCTCTCCTGTAACAGGAGCCAGTAACGTCGCATTGTTGTAAGCATTTGAGGTTATTTATTAGATGCTTTTGCACGTGGCACTTCCCCAATTGTTCGAGTGATTTTGAACGAAAAACCGTTCCTGGGGGATTTTCCAGCTCCCATCAGGTAGGACTTTGCAGACAAACCAAGCGTGGAAATGGCGCAGCATTTAAGCACATCAGAAGCAAGTCACGAATGGCAAGATTGATGAAAATGAGAAAACTTTTCTTTCATTTTCAGCCTCGCAGAAAATTGTAGCAGAGTTGCGTCTCGTTTATGTTGTGTTACTTTGTTCTTACTGACTGGCTGCTGAGCTCGTGTTGGTGATGACATATGTAATTGGTGCGGCTTTTGTGTCACGTGACTTGGTTGGATGATTGTCGTCTTTGCCGCTTTATTTCGGTAGGAGGTCTCGATTAGGTACGCAATATGGCACGGAATTCGTTCACAGATGGAGATTTATTGGATGGATATTGTACGGTGGCCAACCGTTAATATGGTTTGATTGTGATTTCGTTATTTTTAATTTCTGTTGTTGGCCATTTATGGGGAATTCCTGGCTGTAAGACAATGTTCAACTGTGTCAGTTTGTGATGAAAAACTAGTGGCCTAATGGTGTATACTAAAATCCTTTGGCTCTAAGGAAAGCATAAGACACGGCAATTTGGTGACGATTGTCTTCAATCCTAAATGAATGCTACACACTTATAGCGAATTCGTTTATTATCGGGGTTGGAACCAGTTCCAACCCGTGCGAACCCGAACTTTTTGTCAGTGCGAACCTCGACCCGTGCCAGGTTTTAAAAACAAACGATAAAACTGACGTTTGCTAGAAAACAAGCAGACCCAATCTTGATACCCGATCCAGGTTGGAACTGAATAATAAACGAATTCGCTATTAGAGATAACTCAGTGTTCACTCGGCTGTCGACAAAAGCAGACCACTCTCGATGTGTGCTACGCGATCGTCTGTTTTCTCGGCAGCAACCATTGTGTGGTCCTCCTCATTGTTCTTCATCAGCAGTTCTTTCGGTCGATGCGTCGTCGACTTTGGAAAGCAACCGTTTCGTGATGAGTGTGTGAGTGCTGACCAATGAGCTGGATTACCGAGGTGAAGCAATCACTCACACAACCACTGTACGATACACGCAAGTACACGCAAGTAGTGACGTCACTACTTGCGTTTACGTTGATTTTTTGGTTTACTAATACAACCCTATTTCACGATCTGCGCCACCTCTCTCTGTACCTCATTGAGTGCTGACCACGTTTTGCGTCCATTGCTGCAATGGACGCGCTTTGCCCCTCGTTGGCGTACAACAATTTGCCATACAATGAAACTACTGGAAGCGACTCCAGTTCTGATGGAGGAGGCTTTTTGGATAGCGGAAGATAAAGTGTTTATTGTGTTGTATCTTTTGACTATATTTTTAAGATGTATTGTATAGTGACCAAGAATCCTCGGCTCCGTTAAGTTAATTCGGTTGAGCCTTACCAAATAAATTAATAAACAAAACTTAGAGATAACTATTTTTACACGAGTAAAAATATCATAGAAAATTAAGTGTTTCACAACCGAAGCATGTGCAACTCGATGAAGAGGGCTTTTGATTACAAATGAATTCCTCGTACCTTTCAACTGATTCTTCTGTCAAAAGGACCAGATTTGTTAACGTTCTTGCAAGCAGATTTATTTCAACATCTACCGAAAGAGATGTCTCGCAGAGGATATATAATAGGAATTTTCCATCAGGTGCTCATCAGACTCATCCAAGATCGTACTGCTCAGAGGTTCCCGTGGCGGGATAATTCATCCGGCTTGATATAGGTATAAATCATAGATGTCACCATTTTCGAATCAACGTTTATCTCTAAGCTCCCCGAATTGATGCTTGATTCCAAAGTTTGAACTTATAAGAATTTCGTTAATTTCTCGCGAACTTCCCAGATATCCCTGTTTCCCTTACTTCTATGGGATTTCCTGTTTCCCTTTTTTTAACTCTTTATTTGTTCCAAATTCAAAATAATTGACATTTCATTTTACCTTGTTACCTTAGCTTACTACAGTAACTTACCAGCCTTAATTGTTATGATATATATATCTAAGTATGTTTACATTGTTCCTGTCTTGGCAATTCAGTATTTTAAACAGGTTATTTTTAAACCTGCATGTCAATATTACAATTGATATCCTTAAACTAAAAACTAAAACTAAATCTTACCTAAGTATAAAGAGAATTAATCGTTGCAATTGAGGATTGCAACGATTTTTGCCTGAAATTATTAATTATTTTGTTGGAAATTATTAATTATTTTGTTGGACATTTGTTCTAAAGTCTCAACATTCGAAATTCTATGTGCCTCAGTAGTACTGTACCAGGGAGGCAACTTCAAAATCATCTTCAGAACTTTGTTCTGAATCCTTTGAAGTGCTTTTTTCCTGGTAGTGCAACAACAAGACCATATTGGCACAGCGTAAAGCATGGCCGGTCTAAAAACTTGTTTAAATATTAGAAGTTTATTCGTCAGGCAATGTTTGGATTTCCTGTTTACAAGAGGATACAAACATTTTATATATTTGTTACATTTGGCTTGAATGCCCTCAATGTGATCTTTAAAAGTTAATTTTTGGTCAAGTATTAATCCAAGATATTTCACTTGGTTTGACCAGGAAATTGGAACTCCGTTCATAGTGACTATGTGACTACTACTAGGTTTCAAAAACGAAGCTCTAGGCTTATGTGGAAATATTATAAGTTGAGTTTTGGAAGCGTTGGGAGAAATCTTCCATTTTTGTAAATAAGAAGAGAAAATATCTAAACTTTTCTGCAGTCTGCTGCAAATAACACGAAGACTTCTTCCTTTAGCGGAAATGCTTGTGTCATCAGCAAACAAAGATTTGTGGCAGCCCTGAGGAAAATCAGGGAGGTCCGAAGTGAAAATATTATACAATATAGGTCCAAGAATGCTACCCTGAGGAACACCTGCTCTAACAGGTAGTCGATTAGATTTGGAATTTTGATAATTTACCTGCAGAGTTCTGTCAGTTAAATAATTTTGAACTAATTTCATAATATAAAGTGGAAAATTAAACTTTTTCAATTTAGCAATCAAACCTTCATGCTAAACACTGTCGAATGCTTTTTCTATGTCTAGAAGAGCAACTCCAGTTGAGTGGCCTTCAAATTTGTTTGAACGAATTAAATTGGTAACTCTTAAGAGTTGATGAGTAGTTGAATGCGCATGGCGAAATCCAAACTGCTCATCTGCAAAAATTGAGTTCGTAATGATGTGAAGCATCATTCTATTCAAAATCATCTTTTCAAAAAGTTTACTTATTGAAGAAAGCAAACTTATTGGACGGTAGCTAGAAGCTTCAGCTGGATTTCTATCCGGCTTCAAAATTGGAACAACTTTTGCATTTTTCCATTTATCAGGAAAGTATGCCAAATGGAAACATCTGTTAAATAATTTTACCAAGAAAGACAAGGTACTCTCTGGGAGTTTTTTGATGAAGATATAGAAAATTCCATCATCACCTGGAGCTTTCATATTTTGAAACTTTTTAGTTATAGACCTTACTTCGTCCAAATCAGTCCCCCAGGAATCATCAAAAATATTGTCCCGAGAGAAAATATTCAGATGATCCCGAGCAACCTGATTCTCAATAGGACTAGTAAGACCAAAACTAAAATAATGGGAACTCTCGAATTGCTTAGCAAGTTTCTGAGCTTTTTCCAAATTTGTGATCAAAATTTTACCACCTTCTTTAAGCGCTGGAATAGGCTTTTGAGGTTTTTCAAAATTTTTGTGAGTTTCCAAAAGGGTTTGGAACTCGGGTCTAATTTCGAAATATTATTTTCAAAAGTTTTGTTCCTCAGCGCAGAGAATCGCTTTTTAATTTGTTTTTACAAACCCCGCCAGATAACTTTCATGGCAGGATCGCGTGTTCTTTGATATTGTCTCCTACGGACATTTATAGGACGGATCAAAAGCTGAAGATCGTCGTCTATTATAATTGAATCGAATTTAACATCGCATTTTGGTACTGAGGCAGCTCTTGCTGCAATTATAGAAGTAGTCAGAGATTCAAGAGCATAATTAATTTCATCTTTGGTTTGCAAAGGAATGTTTGGATCGAAGTTATATTCCATAAATGTTCGATACTGCTCCCAATCAGCTCTATGGTAATTGAAAGTAGAGCTGTTGGGATTACAAATTATTTCTTGGGATATTTCAAAAGTTACTGGAAAGTGATCAGAACCGAAGTCAGCATGGGTAACCAATTGGCTACAAAGTTGACATGAATCAGTTAAGATCAAATCAATAGTTGAGGAATTTCTTGCTGAAGAAAAGCATGTTGGGCTGTTTGGATATTGAATAGTGTAATAACCTGCAGAACAATCATCAAACAGAATATTACCATTGGAATTGCTTTGAGCATTATTCCATGAACGGTGTTTTGCATTAAAATCACCAATAATGAAGAATTTAGACCTATGACGGGTAAGTTTCTGGAGGTCACCCTTGAGAAAATTCTTTTGCTGGCCTACGCATTGGAATGGCAAATAGGCAGCTATAAACGTAAGTTGTCCAAATTTTTTTCAACAGAAACTCCCAAAGTTTCAAAAACTTTGGTTTCATATGAAGAAAGAATTTTATGTTTGATTCGTCTATGAACAATGATGGCAACGCCACCACAGGGTCCATCAAGACGATCATTTCTATAAATCAAATAATTTGCGTCGTTCTTAACCTTATGGTCAGGTTTAAGGAACGTTTCAGTTATAACGGCAATATGCACGTTATGAACTCTCAAAAAGTTAAATAGCTCGTCTTCATTTTCTTTAAGAGAGCATTCCAATTTAAAATATTTAAAGCTTTAAAATCCATTACTGAATTTTAAAGTTATGACAATATTATTAGAAAATTTACTCCAGTTTGAATAGCATCAATTTAATAGCATTTAAGCATACCAGAAATCATGTCAAATATTGAATTCTGTAAAAATTCCATTTTAGGGGCAGTAATGCTTCCTAAGTCAAAATTCATTTCATTTTGATTACTTGGAGTGGCACAACTCCAAGTAATTTTGCCAGTTCATCTTTGATCTGATCCAGGGATTCACCACTGGGCAGTCCTTTCATGACAACCTTGAACACACGTTCAGTTTTGGTGTCGTAAGTAAAAAAAATGATGCTGCTTCTCAGTAAGATACTTGAGAAGACATTTAAATCCGTCCAAGGTTTCAGCCAATACACGGCATTCACCCCGACGTCCAATTTGTAGTGAAAACTTAACTTTCACGAAGTTCAAAAGTTCCATGCGAAGAGCATGGAAATCAGAAGTGGTTATCACAATAGGGGGAATCTTTTCCTTCTTGGCATTAAGCCGGGAAAGTTTACTAGATTTTTTCTTGGATGATGGATCATTCTCATCATCAGTGAGCAAATCAAATTGATTACTCAAATTAATTTCATCAGAAGGGGGGTCAAGAGTTTGCCCCTTTCTTTTGCGTTTAGGCGCCATGGCGGCAGTAAATTTTTATCCAAATCGACTTCCAAGCAGATTACTATAAGAATCTGAAGGATCGAAGAGGAATTTTCCAAATCGATATCCAAGAAGGATTACCTCGGGTAGGGTCCAAACAAGGATCGAAGAGGAATAAGAGGAGTTGAAGAAGGTAGAAAATTTTTACAGGTTGAGCACTGAAAAGTGCTGTTTAAATTTGTTGTAGCTTTAGGTAATAGTAACACTTCCTTAAGCAAAAAGCAAATAGATCCGCACGGCAAGAGAGCACGGTGCGGACTGATTCCCTGTTTCCCTGATTCCCTTATTTCATGTCCATTAACGTTTAAAATTTAAAAAGTGCCCTGAATTCAACAAAAGTCCCAGAACTTTTATGAAATTTCGTGAAATTAAAGTTAGGATCCCTTAACTTCAACGAAGATCGCCAAACATCCCGGATTTCCCTTAAAACCGCTTAGTTTCTCAAAATTTTGGTAATTTTTTTACAAAAATTGATTAAATTCTAAGATGCTCTCTGAACTTCTTCAAAATTTGCTGGAGTTCTGTAATGTTTTTAAGCATTTCAAAGAAGTAAATTGTAGTTCTATGAGCTTTAACACAGTTTTTTTTTTGAAAAATTTATTGATTTTGTGATTTGTATAAAATTTGGTTACAAAATTATTAACAATCTACATTTATAGTAAGATAGAATTCAAGAACATTTATATCTTCTATAGTGTTAACGTTATTAACAAAAGTGATAAAGTTTATGAACAATTTTAAAAATAACATTCTATGGTTTTTCTCAATGTTATCCAGTGACGTTCGTAGGAGTTCATTAAAAGATAATCTTCGCCATCCACCAAGTATTGTTGTCATCTTCCGTTGAAGAAACGTCCATGCAGTAGTGACCCTAACACAATCGCTGCATTTGTGTTTTAGTGTCTCTATCGATGCGTTACAGTGTATGCAGTTTTCACCATCCGCGCGATGGATCGTGTGAAGAAGTTTACGGTAGTCGCCTTTTCCATTCACTAAAAGATACAAACTGCTTTTTTTTTTGAGCCGAGAAATTCCGCCAGTGAAGACTTGACCAGATCCTGCGCCAGTTTGACTCTGGGTTTTCACGTTCAACTTTGGGTGCTTCTGTTCGATCAATGGTTCCTACGGAGGGGTTCTGCAGGATTTGAGGAGGCAGTTGCCGGTGTTGTTGACAAAACCGGAAGATCAGCAGGAATGCCGATCTGAGCACGATTTACGGGAAAGATGAGGGTTTTGAAGAAAGACAGGGACTCTATCTCCAAAAGATGCCGATTTAACAGCAGCGCTTTACATTTCATAGCTGGCAGTTGGAGTTTTAAACCTCCGTGCACGCGGTCGCGGGCTAGTTGTTCCATTGGAATACGTGTGGGAACTCCACTCCATAGAAATCTGCCCATGGCCGATGTAATTTTAGCTGCATGCACTCTGTATGGAGGAAGAATAGACGAGAGATACCAAATCCTTGACGTCATGAACGTGTTCAATAAGATGACTTTTTAATGCAGAGTAAGGCAACGTGTTAAATTAACTCTGATTTGATGGGCGAAACTCCCCATAGCTGCATCCCAGTTAAGCTTCGCCATTAGTCGTATGGAATTGTCAAAAGTTATGCCAAGTACCTTAACAGTGCTGCACGATTGTAACCTACGTCGATTGCCTTCGTTTTTTGCCAGTTAAGTTTTGCGCCAGACACACGTTCAAAACGAGAGAAGAGTTCCCTCGTCATCTCTATTTTCCAAACGGATGAACACACGACGGTGATGTCGTCGGCATACGCGACAACTAGATCATCTCCACATATAGTTTCAAGTTTACTCACCAGCGGATGCAGGTAGAGAACGAAAAGATGCATGCTCAGTGGACAACCTTGTCGAACAGATCGTTGGATTTCAAAAGACGGTGAGAGGTGACCGTTGACTAGCAGCGCGATGAGGAGAGACTTGCAATCTGAGTGAGTAGTTCCACAAGTTCACCATTAAAGCCAAGTGAGTACATGGTCCGATGCATAAAGGATACCCTTACTCGATCGAAAGCGTAATCGAGGTCGAACGATATGAGTTTACCTACATGTTTTTGTTGGATCAGATCTTTCAGCGAGAGAGTCGCTTGGAAAATGTTGCGTGGATAATTCGCGCATTTCTGTCCGTTACTCAGCACGTTGTGGGTTTTCATGATGTTTTCAAGTCGGGCTTTGAGGATGCGCGAGAGTATTTTGTAGTCGAAGTTCAGTAACGAAATAGGCCTATACGAACGAGCTGTGTCATCCCCTTGTTTTTTTTCTCACCTAGACAATAACGCCATCTACGAATTCAGGTGGAAAACGACCAGAGAGGGCTTCGTTGATAACAAGATTTATTTCTCGGTGTATCACGTTAAACGTTCGTAAGTAAAACTCTTTTGGAATTCCGTCGGATCCGGGAGATTTATTGACCGCGCTCGATTTGATTGCCGTGATGATCTCGCTCATGCATGCTTCGTTGATTGCGTCGTTTTCGGGAATTATTCTCTCGCAATCAAAACTGTTATATTGATCTTGACCCTCAGCTTCACTTTCGGAGTATAGGTCTGTGTAGTAATGGAGAAGATGTTGTTCAATGTCCCCCGTCGTGTTGAGTATTTCATCTCTTTCACTTCGCAGCTGTGTTATAGTAGTTCGCTTACTAGCTCTCTCTCCCAGATGAAACCTAGAGATTTCTTCACTAGCTATAAATGTTTCGTTGGTCCGTATAAACATAGCCGTAAAGTTGCGTTGCAGTGTGAGCATTTGACCCTTCACGTGGTTGATAGTGGCAATTAAAGCGGGAAACCTTCATACGCTTGCCGTATTTGAGTATACAGCCTTTGGTGTTTGCGGTGAAAATCCTCGAAAGCAATTTTTGACGCCCACCTATAAAACCCTTTGATTTTGGGCTTAGCATATCCTAGCCACCATACCATCCAAGTAGGAAAGTTTTGTCGCTGGCGAGTCCAAAATTGCCAACGATAGCTAAATTCTTCTATATTTTCTGTTGTGAGAAGATAAGGCCGAAGAGACCAGAAACCATGCCCGGGTGCTCTACCAAGGACAGGAAGGCAAAGACGAAGAGTAACTGCTTGGTGGTCAGAAAACGAGCACACATGTGTATTTGTGTTTCGTAGCTGATCACGGAGCCCGCCGCTCACGTAGAAACGATCGAGTCTGGAGGTAGAGTTGGATGTGATTTACGTGTGTCCAGCTGATCGCGGGCAGAGTTCTACCCATGCATCACAAAGTCGTAGTTGTTGGATCGTACTTCTGAGAGCAGAACTGTCGTTGTTTCTCGTAGCGTCACACTGCCGCAGGACACAGCTAAAATCGCCAGCTAGAATAGTGTTCGGGGTGCTGTGACGTAGGTAGTACGCAACCGTATTATTAAACATACGTTCTCTTTCAGCTCGGAACGCAGTACCGGATTGTGCGTATACGTTGCAAAGGGTGACGTTATTGACTCGAAGCGGAATTAGGCAACCATTTAGGCTCTTCTCCACGTGAGAGAACTGAATGTGATCTTTTAGGGCAATCGCTGTTCCCCTTCTCGTGTGATCAACGTTACAGACAATGTTGTATCCTGATATCGCGAGCAGCTCATTTTCTACCTCTTGTAGGAAGATGATATCTAGTTCCATCGTGCGGATGAAAGTTCGTAAGGTATTCAGTTTGGTCGTATTGGTGAAGTTGTTGATGTTGATGGTGGAGACATTGTAGCTTGCGTGATCCATTATTGACGATTTTGCTCCTCCGTACATCCTTAATTGTGGCGTGCTTTTTTTTTACCAGGGGGGCGGCTACGAGATTTTGAGCTCCCAGCCGAAGCCAGCGAGTCATCAGTTTCGTTACCATCGGAATGGTTGTTCTTGTTTGATCCACCCTCAGATTGTTGTGTGGGAAAAGTGGGGACTCTAGTTGGTTTTTTGAAATTCCCTAGAGGTAACGGTTGTAGTACAACAATTGGTTGCTTGGGTACCGCTGCTGTGGTTGCTGCTTGAGCTCGCGTGTTCGGAGCCAATGCACCAGAGATAGAAGTCGTTGACTTAGTGGCAAAGGTTGACGAACTGAATGCCGGTGCTGCCAAGCTTGACTGCTTCTTTTGTCCGAGTTTGGGCTTTTATTTGATGACTTTGGCATAGGATTAATGATTGGCCTTGTCTGCAGACAGTTTTTGGATGAGCAGCTTCTTATTCTGCACGCAAGACGCCCCATTATGAACGAACTCTTCACAGTAACGACATGTCTGGTGTTGCCCATAGTAGGAAACGTATGCGGTTTATCCGTCAATCTTAATGTAAGACGGAATGTTTTCTTTGGCTAACATACGAGAGATCCAGACCTGGGAATCTGTATTTCCCGTCCCACGATTGTTCATAGGTGTGCAGTATTTCACCATATGCACTGAGAAAATCCTCGATTTGTTGCTTTTCGACATTCTCGGTGAGGTCGTACAGCTTCACATCCACTGCACCATCTTCCATACGAATTGGCAGTTTGTATGTCTTTCCATCGAGCACTATCTCATGCTGATTGTCGTGTTCTTCAACCACTCTTTGGGCCAGTTCAAGATCACACACTTTCCCAAAGGCACAACTAGAGGTTCTGCTGCATTGAATACGCAAAACTTGTTCTTCGGTTAGGCCGAATTGTTCTGCAATAAAAATATGCAGATCGTCGTAGGATGGTTTTTTCGGCACGTTCGCATAATCAATGCGAAAAGTGTTTTCGCGACGGCTAATCGCAGCGGTAACTAATTGCGGCGATGTGTAGCGAGAATATAGACCCGGCGGTGCCTATAGCCGTAAACAAAACGATTGAAAAGCTTGTGATCGACTTCTCGTGCTAACAAAAGCAACTGTTCAGCTTAGAAGTTGAGCGCTAACTGAGTTCGCTGACCTTTAACAAAATTAGCTGAACTCCTATATAACTTGCTGCACATGTAAAAAGTTTCCTTAACTTCAAGAAAGATTAAAGAACTTCTGCAAAGTTTAATGAAGATCTATGAAGCTTCCTGAAGTGCCATGATGCTCCCTGAAATTTTACAAATCTCTAAAATTAAATGATATTCACTCATTATTTACAAATGAACAATCATGCCATCATGGAATTTAATTTGAAATTGCCTTATCGAAGTTATAATAAGTAGCAGATCTGTCATCACTTATCAGTATTGTATTCCGGAAGGTCAAGTTTATTAAAGACCCTGTGGTGTACCTTTAAACTTCCATTTCCTACATTCCTTTCTGCTTAACTTTAAACAACAATGTTTGGTCATCGTTTCCAAAACCTACTTCCAAGCACACAATGTGCTTACCAGTACACTTGCTTATTTCCTCATGCCACCACACCAGAAGCCCACAACTAGGTCATAAGAACGTAAGCTACGACGGTCACTCATGCTCACATAAGAATGTATGACAGAGCATGTGTAGAGAGAAAAGAGAAAAAGAGAATCGTACGATAGGCTAGGCGTAAGCATTCTCTTGAAGTGTAGCTGAACTACTAGAATGTAAGATATAAAATATGAGTGGAATAAACAACTAGAGCGATTCTTGATCAATTCTTGTGTATAGTCATCACGTCCAAAACTCCAACTAATGGCTAATGGGGGCTAGCATAACCCGTAGTCTTGAATTCGCCGGAAATGAACCAGTCAGAGTGGACAGCGAATCGGAAAAAAAACCGGGAAAACCGGAAAATAACCAAGAATTTGAAAAATAACCCGGAAAACTGAGAAATCCCGGGATTTTGATGGAAATACCAGGAAAAAATCAGTAATCCTTAACACATGGTCATTTGACTTATAGGTTGAATTATTATTTTTTACTGATGTACAAGTTATGTATTATTATGTATTTTTTTCTACCAAAACTTATTTTAAAGCTTACCACAAATAAGTCTAATTATTTGCCATATATTAGTATTTTTGGAAGTGGACTGACATGTAGAAACCGGCAATCTATTTCTGACGCCATTTTTAAATCCAAAATGGTGGCATCCGGTCAGAGAAAAACTTGGAAATACTGTCAAATAACCCCCAATATGAGTATTTTTGGAAACGGGCAGACGTGTAGGGACCGGAATCAATGTCTGACACCATTTTGAAATTTAAGATGGCGGCTTCCAGTTTCAGAAAATCAGCAAAATACTGTCAAATAACCCACAGTCTCGATATTTTTGAAATCGGAGAGACGTGTAGGGACCGATAATCGATGTCTTACGCCATTTTGAAATGTAAGATGGCGGCTTACGGTTTCATAAAATCAGACGTGCAGCGGCCGGAAATCAATGTCTAACGTCATTTTGAAATTCAAGGTGACGGCTTCCTGTTTCAGAAAACCCGGAAAATTCCGTCAAATACCTCACAATATGGAAATTTTTGAAATCGGGGTGACGTGTTAGAACCGGAAATCCATTTCTGATGTCATTTTGAAATCCAATATAGCGGCATCCAATTACAAAAACAATTGGAAAATCCTGTCAAATTCCCTACAATATGGGTTTTTATGGAATTGAGGCGACTTCTTATAACACTCTCTAGTCAAAAAAGGAACAGATTTAATCTAGTTATCATAAATTATTTTGAGGTTTCTGTTTATTAGTGTTCTTTTAACATTTCCAAGAAAAATATGGCTTGTGAACATAAAATCAATAAATCGAAATAAGAATTTTCCAACAATTATTTTTAAACTTGCCAGGAAATTTCCTTAAAACTCCGTTGTGATCCTTCATTGAATACTCGTTAGAATTAACTTGACACTCTCCTAACAATTTCTTTGGAATTATTTCCTAAAATTCCTTTGCAAAATTTTTAAAATAAGTTTCCTTTGAAATTCTTCTCAAAACCAAAATTTTGAACTCAACTATCTTCTCATAAACTCATAAAAATTCAAGGATGAATTTGAAAATATAATACTTTTGTAAACAAAGATTCGAACGTCTATTTATCGAAAACATTAGCTCGCCCACGCAAACTAGCACTACTCATATTTCCTTATTCCT
This sequence comes from Ochlerotatus camptorhynchus, assembly GCF_037179485.1. NCBI lineage: Eukaryota > Metazoa > Arthropoda > Insecta > Diptera > Culicidae > Ochlerotatus > Ochlerotatus camptorhynchus. The sequence goes on from NW_027040769.1 coordinate 316,817, forward strand.
TGATTTGTTTTCCTTACTGAGTACCAATGCTACCAACACCAGGGAGGCAGCTCCTGCATCTGGACTCTACCTATCAACCCATCAATTCATGCAACGGGGACTAACGGTTTTTCTTCCCTTTCGAAGGAAGGCGGGATCAAAGAGTGTATGCCTCAGAAAATCCCGACGGCGCCGACTTGGATTGAACCAAGGCCCTTTGCAGTGAGAAGCAGTTACGTTTTCCACTACACTATTGGGGCCACTGGCACCATGCATGTTGGAGAAATATGACCCTACCTCAGAAATTGTATGGAATTTTCTTCTACGTTTCTCTTATTTAATGGAGTCCATTTCTTGAAAGATAAAAAAAAATAACCCAATTTTTTTAAATTGTCCTCCGAATATGATAATTTTTTATAATTTTCTCATTATTCGCTTGAAATTCTTTTTTGAATTTTTTTTTCAGAATTCCTTTGAAATTATTTTGCATGACTACCTTTAAATTCAGCTTATTATTCTCCTTGATTTATCAACAGAATGCTCCTGGAATTTTCCTAAAAATTCATCTGCTATTCTACTTTCGGTTCTCTTACAGTTCTCCACAGAACCACTTGGAGATCAATTCAGAACTTCCTTTCTTCTCCCCTGAAATCTCTTGGAATTAATCTCAGGCTTTCTTAGAACATTATCTCAAAATTATCTTGGAGTTCTGATCAGAAATATCTTGGATCTATTTTCCCAGAATTAGGAATCTTCGTCAATATTTATTTGAAAGTATTCTTGATTTAGAAATGTAGTCAACAATTCCATTTTTTTTTATTTCAAAACAGTGAACATTCGTTCATGTCCCACAGCTTTGAAAATTAATCAGGGCAAAATTCCAGAATCGTGAAAAATTTTCACAATCCCAACTTTTGGGTATTTTTCCCAGTTCCAATTAGGAAAAAAATTACATTTTTTTAATTCTTGGATCACGAAGATTTTTATAAACTACAAAACTTGAATCAATGTAATTCTCATGCCTCGGATTCATTTGAATGACAAACTATGAACATGAGAATTATTATTTTCATGGTTTCCCAAACAAGCGTAATCATGGCATATGACTCAAAATAAGTATCAAAAACATGAAAGCATTGTGAATCTAGAACGTTTTTGTTATTTTTTTTAGATATCTGTGAATACAGATTATGGTGTGCTCACATATTTTTTTGCTCCGAAATCCCCAAGATTTTTTACTGGATCTCATTTGTTTCAAGTTCTAGATTTCTATAACAATTTCTTGAAGCAATATCATCCTGTTTACAATTCGATCTAACGGCCCTCAGCAAATTGGGCCTATTGAACTCAAGCTACAAAAAAGCTGCTCAAATTGATTTTTCGAAGTATTTACCGGAGGTGAGCCAGCCCAGGTTGAAAGCTTCTCTAATAAAGAAAACTTAACTTAATTTTTCAAAGTATTTTGAAATAAAATATTTACTTTTTTGTATTAGTCCACAGCTGAAATTCACTTCCAGTTAGCGTACACGCTGGACTGACTTAAAAACTATTGTTTGCTCATCCTCAATTGGTCTTGGATGGCTGTGTGTCCAAATGTATCAAACCCTGATTATAAAGATTGTATTTTTTAATAAATCAAGTGACCCATTTAGTTGAATAACTATTAACTTTAAAAAACTTTGACTATATGTTTTTAGTATTACTTCTGCGTGAAGTCAACGATTTACATAGTTGAAGATGCTAATTTCAAATAACAGCCTGTAGTGGTATTTTTATACGATAGATGGAGTAGATGAAAGTATAGAGTTTGATAGTTCCGTTAGAGTACGGCAGTGTGAAAATTGCATATAACAGCTCGCTATTCTACTATCTATATGCAATTTCCACACTGCCGTACTCTAACGGAACTATCAAACTCTATACTTTCATCTACTCAATCTATCGTATAAAAATTACCACTACCATCTGTTATTTGAAATTAGCATCTTCAACTATTTAAAAAACTGTTTTCTTTACGATTCAAGATGTTTTTCTCACAAATGACTTCGAACATTAATTAGGTGGTCATGAACGTTTTCCGTTTTTCTGAATATTATCCCGAGATTTTTTTGAATTTGCACCGGGAAAAAATCGCCAGTCCTAAAATGAAAATTCATTGGCCACTCTGATCAGCTTTTGGCGACAGTCTTAAAAAATATTACCAACCAACCAACCATATTGAATACACCAGTATAAAAATCTATCGTCATATTGAATTCACAATTTTAAAATTCATGTGCCATCTAGGAATTGAAATTGTCATTGCAATTGCAATAATATTGCTTTCAAAACGATCGACCATATTATCAAAAATTTGGATTTGAATTTGACAATACATTATCGAAATTACAACAACAACAATGCTGCATTTCAGAAAGATCGACCATTTTATCAAAGAACAGTCATCTTGAATTTACCACATTGAAAATCATGCACCATTTTGGAATGAAAATCGTCCCTGCAATTTCAAAAATATTGCATTTAGAACCGTCGACCATTTAATAAAAAACCCTCCATCTTGATTCCACCATTTTGAAATTCTTCCGGCATCGTTTATCCATCATTTTGAAAGAAAATCGCCAAGTTGGTTTTGCTACCGAAGACGAACCAGCCCAGGGCTGAAGGTCTCAATATTAAAGATATAAAAAATGGTATTGAAATTGTTATTCCAATAACTAAAATATAATAATCATTCAACAACATTAGGAACATTTGTAAAAATGGCAATAGTCCCCTTTTGGCTTATTTGCAATGCCTTGTTAAGCAATTTGAATTTGGGTGCAGCTCAAACGAGTGTGGAGCCAAAACCAATGAAAAGAATTAACTTCAACCAGTTCAACATTCCGATAGATTTTATGTCAATATAGGAAATTTAGAAATACTTAAACCTATTCTGCGTGGTGTGTGAGGTGAGGTGACAGTGCAATAAGAGTCACCGCACCCAGGGTGACAATTGTCACTTCACAAGTGACAGCGTGTCACCTCACCTAACACGCCACGCAGACTAGGCATAACAGTGAACTCTCTCTTTCTGACTTAGGGAGGTATTCCCTCTTATTCTGCGCCGAGAGTGAGGTAAGGTGACTCGCTGTCACTAGTGAGATGACAAAAGTCATCGATAGTGAGGTGACTCTCCGTGAAAATCAAATGGAGAGTCACCTCATTCGCGGTGACTATTGTCATCTCACTAGTGACATCATTCGTGGGGTTTTATCGGAGACGAGCCAGCCAACGGCTAAAAATCTCCTTAATAAAGATAAAAAAAAAAATCATTCGTGGCGCAGAATAAGCATCAGGTGAAGTAACATTTGTCCGGATATGGTGAGTTTCCATGCAAATCAAATGAAATGTCACCTCACCCGAGGTGACAATTGTCACTTCACTAATGACAGCGAGTCACCTCACCTAACACGCCACTCAGACTAGGCCTAACAGTCAACTCTCCCTTTTCTCGATGGTTTCGACTTAGGGAGGTATTCTCCCTTATTCTGCGCCGCGAGTGAGGTAAGGTGACTCGCTGTCACCAGTGAGATGACAAAAGTCATCGCTAGTGAGGTGACTCTCCGTGCAAATCAAATGGAGAGTCACCTCATTCGCGGTGAATATTGTCTCCTCACTAGTGACTTCATTCGTGGCGCAGAATAGGCATCAGGGTGAAGTAACAATGGTCACCCCGGATGAGGTGAGTCTCCATGTAAATCAAATGAAATGTCACCTCACCTGAGGTGACAATTCTCACTTCACTATCACTTCACTATCACTTCATTTTCACCTTCCTTCACACGCCACGCAGAATAGGCCTATCTTAATATTTGTCAAGAATTATATAGTCTATTTAGATTGAGGTTCATATAGGGACTTATTACGGATGTCACTTCACGGTGAAAACTTGTCACTTGTCGTCACGGTGAAGCGATTCCCATTTGATTTGCACGGCAATCACGGCTCTTATTATGAGTATCACTTCCTTATCACCGTGTAGTGACACCCGTAATAAGACCCATAGTAACATTAATGCACGTTAATTATTCAAGGTGGTACGGTGCGGCGTGTAAGGTGAGATCACAGTGGCATGTCAATTGTCACCTCTGGTGTGGTGACTCTTCATTTGATTTGTACGGAGAGTCACCTCACCCGAGGTGACGATTGTCCCTTCACTAGTGACAGCGAATTACCTCACATCACACGCTGCGCAGAACAGGCCTATTTATTTTTAAACTCCTTGACTTAAAAATTCACAAATAATGCCCTTAAATTGTTTTCGTTTGTTACTACTACGGATTTATCAAAAATTATCTGGAAAAAATAAAATCAAGTCGAGTCAGGGAGGTAAAAATGCATAAGCAATTGAATTAGAGAATTATTGAGCTAGGGAGGGAGCGATGCTTGTAAAATTTAAGGGCTGTAAAAATCATCGAGCATGGGAAAATATCGAGACACAGAATATAGACTAAGGACGAATTTAATGTATTTGGTTGATTCTAGGCACCATCAGTTTTAGACATAGTTCATAAAGGTTCATATTTAAGGGAAATCCCCTTTGGTTTAACCATTTAGTTCCAAAGCTGAAGCCAATGAAAAATTGGCTTAGTTTTTTTTCCTTTGGTTTGTTTTTTTTTTCGTCGATCTTGTTTTCCGTGCTGAGCACCAATGCTACCGACGTGCCAGGAAGGCAGCTTCCACACCTGGACCCTACCTATCGACCCATCAATTCATGAACCGGGGACCAACGGCATTACTTCCCATCCGAAGGAAGGCGTGATCAGAGATGTTATGCCTCAGAACATCCTGGCGGTGCCGACTGGGATTGAACCCAGGCCTGCTGGGGTGAGAGGTAATCACGCTTACCACTACACCACCGGCGCCGTTAAATTGGCTTAGTTGATCTTACTAATTTATTCGCATTCAAATTATTTCCTAAACAGATCTCAAAACTCAATCTTCTCGATCACTGTCTCTTCTTCTTCGATGGTTGTCTGACTTGGTTACGAGAATCGCCATCAGTAAACGGAAAATGTCCACTGCGTTGAGAAACAGCTTCAATGCGTGAGTGACGTAATCATCATTTCCCAATCGATACTCCTCCATAACCACTTGCGTGTCGAACAGCACCAAACCACACATCACCGCGAGGGCCAAGTACAGGCTCAGCTTGTGTACAATCCAGGATTGATAGAACAAGTTGCCCGCTCCTACCATGATCAGGGCACAGGTAATGCTTGACAGGATACCTCCAAGGACTAGGTGACTTCCTCGACGAGCCAGGATTGCCGACAAGCTCAACCAGCTGAAACTTATGGTCGTACCCAGGAGAGCGGTGACAACGAAAGCCGGATTCACCACCATTACCTGTTCGATGAGCAATCCCAAAACGTGTCCGGTAAGCGTCCCAATCACCAGCAGCAGGGAAAGGCGAGTTTTGCGATTGATACTTCGTTTTGGGATTAAAAGGAGTGCCACTAGAGCTGCAAAATTCAGGAAAGCCGATAGGAATCCCGCGTTCCATAGCTTGGTCAGATGCCCGATCGAACCGGTTGCTGCCGCAGCGCACGTAAGAGCCATACAGGTGTACACTTTGGCCAGGTGTTGGCGAAGGTTCGGTTCCAAATTCTGAGATAAAAAGTTACTAAAATTTCGATACGAAAACGACGGTTGGGACGACATTTTTTGAAATTTATCGCAGCACAATGTGCTTGCTTCGATGAAAAATAAAAATCAACTTTCTGGAGGCAAAGATACATCTACATCAGCCAAAAACGATAGTCATTAAAAATCATATCTCATGTCTTATCGTAATCCCAAGAAATGTCAAACAAATAAATCAAGATGGATTGGCTAGTACTGCATTCTCACTGCAAGCATGCCATCCAACTTTTCAAACGCACAATTGACCGATTGAAATACAATCAACCCCTTCAGGAGCAGCCCACCGATCCGCAGTTCGCACTAGCTCCCCTCTGCAACTTCCGAAATGATTGTGTTGTGTGATCTTGAGAGCGGTAAAATTAAATTTATATTCAAATTTGACATGCCTCTCTGAATCGGAATGAAGTTTACGCAAGCGAAAATAAAATATGCGGTAGCTTCTTTTCCTTATCTCGCAATTTTCCGCATCCCCACCCATCATCATCATCGCATCGTCTCGTCGGCATCTTCTTTGTCCGAGGCGTGTGTGTGGGTGTGCGCGAAAGAGATGGAGAGAGGGTGAATCTGACAGCTTCTTTCTCCCGTTCCCCGGAGGCCAAATCTGATCTGACGATACCCCCTGACTGACTTGACTGTAGGGCACGTTGTTGTCTGGGTCGTGGTGGGTGGGTATATGTGGGAGTGACAACAAACGGCATTATGTGGGGGCATAAAAAACCGCACTCTCACACAAAACGCCCGGCACCGGATCAACCACAAAGCCAGGCCACATATACAAAGTAATATAATCTTGAAGTCTATTTTATGTATATTGCATGCACAGCAGCGCGCGATTTTTTTTTCGGGATTGGATTCGCTTTTTAGAGGGTGTTTTAAAGTATAAACAACGGAAAAGTCGAAATAAGCATAACAGCGACCAGATTGCGGAAAGCAGGTCTAGCAAAACTGCCGAGTAGGAGACGGCGCAAAAAAAAATCCGGCAAAAAGTCAAAACAGGGACAAATAAAAATGTAAAACAACGAAGCGTTTTAATTTAAATAAAAATGGAATTTGAGTGAAAGCGCCCCTCTCGGCCGCTCGTTCGCTGGATGGCGGGATCGGTCGTATGGTTAGTGATGTTGGTGGCTTAGGCTGGACGGTTCATGGGGTACACAATTTATGTTCCATGCTTGGCCTTTTTCCTTCTCCTCCTGGCATCTGCTGGGCAAATCTGACACCGCCGTGCCTCACAAACGACCCAAAGAGGCCGGGCTCCCTAAGAGAGCTTTAAGTGAAATGTCAAGCATTAAGAGCTCCGAGCCTTTTCCGGTGGAAATTTTTTACTCGATGAACAAAGTTTAGCAATAAAATAAATACTCCTAACGAGCACCGGAGACCGTCGCGTCACAGTTCCGCTCTTCCTGGTAGCTGGTGCTGAAACATCTGTGAGTTTTGTTGTTCTTATTTTATCACTCATTGGTATATCACTGGATGACGGCGGGTAGCCCTTTCTCCTCTTCAAGTTGTTTCGAGTGTACGAGTGCTCTTGAGGAACATTTTTCGGAGGTTTAATTGTACTTGTTGAATTGGATTTCGATTTGCCTTTGTTGATCAGTTTTACTGATGTTGGATTAACCTCCTACTTGGTTCGATTTTCTGTTGGTATTTGAGCAGTAGTGGAGTAGCTGTCAGTAAAGGCTCAGGCTAGAATTACACACCTTAACATACAAGCGAATATATTCATAAAAGTTGCAGAAAATATTATCAGAACCAACTTTGCTATTTATACATTTGCAAAAACATGGTAAACTTTCTACAAAGAGGTGAGAAATTTGTTTATAACCTAAGAATTTTGAGACAACTCTTTTTTTTTCCTTGATTTGTTTTCCGTCGATCTTGTTTTCTGTGCTGAGCACCAATACTACCGACGCCAGGGAGGCAAGCTCCCACACCTAGATCCTACCTATCGACCGGGGACCAACGGCTTTACTTCCTTTACTTATGCCTCAGAACACCCCGGCGGCGCCGACTAGGATTGAACCACCATGCCAACTTTTCAAATTCTCAATAATTTCACAAGAAGTCGTTTAAATTCCTAATATGCGATATGCAATAAGCTTGAAATGCGAAGAAGAAGAAGAAGAAGGAGAAGAAGAAGAACTATTTTGACCTGGGATGAACAGCTAAATAAATGACCGCAGTTAACAATGTTCCTTTTGTACTAAATATTCATGTGTATGTATGTATGTATGTAAGGTAGCCACCATCCCTTCGAAGATCTTGTCTTGTATGCAGCTCCACTTAATAGCAAGATCAATTTGAGCTACCGATCTGAATTCACAATATCGCTGTATGAAGGGCCAAAAACGGTGGGGTGGACCCGTAAGCAGAGACACTTACGCGAAATCCACGGGAATTTAAGAATCTCCTTCCAACGATACGATCCAACAAATCGAATAACGCAATTCGCAATACTTATTAAGCTTCCTACAGGATGGTTTGTTAAGAAGGGCGCGTCAATCTCACTGAAACTGTTGGAGTAGAATTCACACCATCACAATCGAATCGGTAGGATAAAGAAAATGATAGTGTTTATTCCCTCCTAGACTCCGGTTGTCATACCACTCCAATCGTCCAGTTTCAGGTCAAATGATACCCTGATGCTCCCTCCCAACCCAGTATTTATTTATATATATAGTAAACATATGTAATGGAGAAATGAAATATATCAGAACATTAAAATACGTAATAATGAAAATACATTTATATGGATAAAAAATATGCAGCTCTATGTCTCCTCAGCTCCCAATAAGGAAGATGTAACCCTGAAATTTCCAACAAAAGACACAGAAAAGGAGATTTTGTTAGTAAGTTGGGTTCGTTGGATCAGGATTCACCTTGATAAGTGATGCGACCATGGTTTTAAATGAATCAGTGTTATCATGCATTATACTTGGATTTGCCCGAAGCCAAAACCAAATGGTGTATCATTGGGCCTTATTACGGGTGTCACTACACGGTGATAAGAAAGTGATACTCAGAATAAGAGCCGTGATTACCGTACAAATCAAATGGGAATCACTTCACCGTGACGACAAGTGACAACTTTTCACCGTGATGTGACATCCGTAATAAGCCCCCTTATAATATAAATCTGAAGACGTTCCATCATCGAAATGCTGAAAATGAACTTAGAGCATGAGCTTGAGCAAAATTGATCGCCCGCGACTGCCAACACCAAAGAGCTGAAAACCAATTCAAACAAATCAAATCAACAGACAAAACCAGGGTGAAAGCTGTATGAGTGAATCATTACAGTATAAATCTAGTGATGTTCCGTCATCAAAGAGCTGGAAGAAAACCCAAATAATTTAAATCAATAGATCCAGTCTGAATGAAGGCTGCAAAAGAGAATAATTATACAGCAATGACCCCATTTTGTCAGCTAGCAAAGTATGCGTATCTTAAACATTCATCTTGAAGGAGGAAGGTATGAAATTACAATTATGTGGAATTATTGAAAAATAACAGTCTGATGCGCGGAGAGTTTGACAAGATCGGGTCATAACTGTAATGTGAATATTAGGAAGATTTATCATCATCAAACTATTCTTGAATTGACCTGGAAGAATGCTTCTGAATAATTGTTATACAGATAAATTAAATTGATAAACTAAATGGTTCAAACAACAACTCCAGCCTGTAAAAAAGCTGAAAATAGGAAATCTTTACAATGTGGATCCCCGACGGTCTTCTACTCAGTAAGCAAAAGCGGCAGCCACCAGGCTAGTCGATCTGCTCAATTTAAATATTGAAACCTTATTTTATGAAGTTCTTAAGAATACCAATTGAAACACAATGTAAACAATAAAAGTTAAGAGTCTCATCCGAATCAAATGATTCCAAACGATACGCATTCATAGAAATTAAGTTTAAATAGACAAAAGTAGAAAAATGGAACAATCTCACCAAATCAGTCCAACTGAATCCCTTGCAAGCAGCTATGTCACGCTTGGTGTAGTAGCTCCGATCATAGACCCGCCCTACGGGGATCAATCCTCTGGTCGAATGTAGTCGATTGCTCCATGACGCGAACACGAAGCGACCGCTCACAAAATCATACAACGCGTAAACAAACTGAAATCAAAAACTATCACACGCGACGCCACAAATTTCTGTACCGGGAGCACAAGCGAAGAAAAAAAAAACAAACAACGCAGATAGCGACACTTCTTCTGATGCCTGCAAACATGATGCATCACGTTTTCTTTTTCGATTCCAAAACTTCTCGGAAAGCGAGAAAACCACCAATCACACACGTATAACCGTCCGGGAGGCAGAGTGCCAGCGCTAATCCTTCAAAATCAGCGAACGCACGCACAAAACAGAAATAAACTTATACACAACCGTATCCGAACAGGTTCGAAGCTGAACTGTTCCTTTTGTACTAAATATTCATCATCACAAAACATTAGGCCATGTTAATTCTTCCCGATCATGTTCACCCTTTTCAACTCGTTTCTATGGATGTTTTTTTTCAGGAGCATAAGATGGAAAAAACGGATGTTTCTGGTGTCAGTTGACATTACTCTAACCTTTTCTAGTTAAATATTCTCAGAGATTTTCATCCCTCTTCCGCTATGGAAGCTGGTAAACATAATGTTTCTGATCGCAGTATATCTTAATAATTAATAATTATTAATTTCGAGTTTCCTCATTTCAGGCATGTATTTCTACAAGATGAGATGCCTCGTTAAAGCAGTGACCTAATTTGTGAACGTAAATGTTAGGTCCCTGGGCGGTAAGGGTCAACTCTTATGTACCCTGTAACTTTGATACACACTGATTTGAACACAAGTCACTAGGTTACGGCAACGGTTCACTCCCAACTAACATTTTTCTGCTTTTTAAGTCAACTTTTCCAGCATTGTGCTGCAGATACAGCTACAAGCAGAAGCTAGCAAAATAGTTTTGGAGAGCGTTTTCTCAACTTTCTAACAACCATTATTCAATGTGTCAGTCGCACTGAATAACATCAGCCAATAAACGCTAACACACCACTGCGTCATAGCAAGAAGTACGGTCGACTTGTTACGGGCTCCGTTAATTTGGAAGTTTTCTCGCTATTATCTGACGTAAATAATCAGTTTTTCTCGCTTAGTGATTCCTAGCATAATTCCCGATAAATTTATCAAAAAGTGAGTTTTTTTCTGAGAAGAAAGTGTGTTTTCGGCATCATAGAAAATTGTTTTTGCGATTGGCAATTCGCCAATCATTTTGCGCACCATCGGTGCGTGGTCACGCATACCTGTGCACACGGATCATCGTCATCGAGTGTCAGCATCTGCCTCCACATTCAAACCGCTCATCCATCATCGTGTGTGCAGCTGAGTGCCGAGCTTCATACAAGCACACATCAACGAAGACCGCCCGCACACGCGGATCGAAGATCATCAAAGCTGCGCGTCGCTCCGCTGCTGCTGTGTAAACGCTCGGTGATAGTAGTATAGGATTATCAGATAAGTTTTTGTTCTTGTTTCTTTCTTTCTCCCATCTATTGAATTTTAAGTTTGTGTTTCTGTGTTAGTAATTTTTTTTTCTTCGTGTATTGTGTCCGAGTAATTTTGATTATCGTTGCAGTGGTAGAGCGTTTTTCGCTCCCACTAGTACGGCAAAATGGACATTTTGTTGGAAGACGAAATGGACGTTTTGTCGGAAGATGACACCACTTTGCCACGCGATAGCAAGAAGGGTCGAAAACGTCTGTCATCCCAGAAATCAGATGATGCCATCCCTGCTTCGTCATCTCAGTCTGGTAATGGACAGGGACAGATAAGCCCCCGATCGCGAGCCTACTCAGAAGACTCGACTGGCCCATGGGTTGTTTACTTTCAGCCCAAAAAGAAACCTTTGAATGTAATGCAAATTACTAATGATCTGACGAAGCGGTTCTCGGCCGTGACCGAAATCTCGAAGGTGAGGTACAATAAACTTCGCGTTGTCGTCTCTAACCTGAAACAAGCTAACGAGATCGCTGCCTCCCAGCTCTTTACACTCGAGTATGGAGTGTACATCCCAGCTCGTAATGTGGAGATCGAAGGTGTGGTCACCGAAGCGAGTCTGACCCCCGAGATCTTGGCGAAGCAAGCGGTTGGCCGTTTCAAGAACCTCTTGCTTCCCACGGTAGAGATACTGGAAGTCCAGAAGCTGAACTCAGTATCTTTCAGCGAGGGTAAAAAGAGCTTTACCCCCACAGACTCGTTTCGGGTGACCTTTTCTGGTTCAGCCCTTCCTCACTACATCGAGTTGGGAAAACTTCGGCTACCTCTGCGTTTGTTTGTTCCTCGGGTCATTAACTGCCAAAACTGCAAACAGTTGGGACATACGGCCTCTCACTGTGGCAGCAAGGCACGCTGTTCCACATGCGGGGAGAAGCACGAGGATGGCGCCTGCACAGTCACTGCATCAAAATGCGTGTACTGTAAGGGAACTCCTCATGGTCTCTCGTCGTGCCCGGCGTACAAACAACGCGGGGAGAAACTAGAACGCTCTCTTAAGGAGCGTTTCAGGCAGTCTTTTGCAGCAATGCTAAAGACAGCCACACCATCAACCAACGACAAAAATCCCTTTGCTGTTTTGTCTGATGACGAGTCTGACTCTGACTTGGCTGAGGAGGGAGTTTCTTTCAGTTTTCCGGAAGGTTCTGCACGGAAACGAAAACGCATCCGTTCGCGGAAAGTTGCAGATAAGGAACCCCAAATCAGCTTGCCCAAATCAAGGAGTGATGGAAAAAAGGAAGTTTCAACTCCTCCTGGTTTCCGCAGAACTGACTATAACCAGAACTTTTCATCTCTCCCGGGGACATCAAAAACCCCTGATGGCCCATTTTTAAGAACAGAAGCCCCTTCTTCATCCGGGTTGTTCTCATTTGATAAAATTGTGGACGATATTCTCAAGTACCTCAATATTTCTGATCCTCTCAAAAGCATTGTTCTGGCAATGCTTCCTTCTGTGAAGACCCTCTTGAAGCAATTGACATTGAAGTGGCCCCTCATTGCAGCAATCATTTCCTTCGATGGATAATTTTCCAAACGAGGTCGGGGATTTGATTACTGTTCTACAGTGGCATTCTCGAAGTCTCATTCCTAAATTAGATTCTTTTAAGTTTTTAGTTCACAATAATGATTGTGATGCATTTGCTGTTTGTGAAACTTGGCTCTCTTCAGATATCGATCTTCCTTTTTATGATTTTAACATTATTCGACTGGATCGTGAGGATTCGCGTGGAGGAGGAGTACTTTTGGGGATCAAAAAGTGCCATTCCTTCTATAGAGTGAATCTTCCACAATTTCAATTTACAGGTATTGAGGTTGTCGCATGTCAGGCTATTATTAAAGGTAAGAGCCATTGTATTGCTTCTGTTTATATTCCTCCTAGAGCCGTTGTTAATCGAAAACAACTTTCAGATATCTGTTCGGTACTTCCTGCTCCACGGTTGATTATGGGAGATTTTAATTCCCACGGTACAGGCTGCGGGGAACTGTATGATGACAATCGTTCTACTTTGATATATGACCTCTGCGACAGCTTTAATATGACAATTCTTAACAATGGAGAGTAACACGTTTGGCTGGCCCATCCTCGAATGGAAGTAGATTAGACCTCACACTTTGCTCTAACTCATTATCGTTAGATTGCACGTGGAATGTGATCCAAGATCCCCACGGTAGTGATCACTTACCGATCAAAGTTTCAGTTGCCAGTGGGTTCAATCCGTCGGAACCCGTTAACGTCACGTACGATCTTACCCGTAATATCGATTGGACAAAGTTCAAGAATGTGATAGAAGTTGCCCTTACGTCGTTAGAAGGGCTTCCACCGTTGGAGGAATATAACTTCCTCTCCAATCTGATCTTGGACAGCGCGCTTCAAGCTCAAACTCCGGTTCCAGGAACGTCTTTCCGTAGGAAACCGCCTTCCCCTTGGTGGGACCAGCAATGCACTGAGGTTTATCGTAAAAAGTCCGACGCGTTTAAGCTTTTCCGGAAACGTGGAACACCCGTACATTTCGAAGCGTACTCGGCTCTTGAACGTGAACTCAAGAGCCTCATCAAAGCCAAGAAACGCGGATACTGGCGACAATTCGTGGACGGATTATCGCGCGAAACGTCGATGAATACGCTTTGGAATGCGGCGCGAAGGATGCGTAACCGGTCTTCACACAGCGAGAGTGAGGAGTACTCGGATAGTTGGATTCTCAAGTTCGCGCGAAAAGTATGTCCTGATTCTGTGCCGGCACAGATGATTCCTCGCGAAACGACGAATTCGGTAGACGAGATCAGCCAGCCTTTTTCAATGCTGGAGCTCTCACTCGCGCTCGCGCTCCGGGGGCTGATAAAATCAAGTTCAACTTGTTGAAGAACCTCCCAGACGTCGCTAAGAGGCGCATGTTGAACTTGTTTGGTCAGTTCTTGGAGCTTAATATTGTTCCGGATGATTGGAGGCGGGTGAGAGTTATAGTTATAGATGTTATCGTGTATTCGAAAATTGTTGGAGAAAATGATCCTTTTTCGCCTGGACAAATGGGTTGAGTTGAACCACCTACTCTCAGATACTCAATTTGGTTTCCGTAGGGGCAAGGAAACGAACGACTGTCTCGCGTTGCTTTCCACTGAAATTCAGTTGGCTTTTGCTAATAAAGAGCAAATGGCTTCTGTCTTCTTGGATATTAAGGGTGCTTTTGATTCAGTATCGGTTGAAGTCCTTTCAGACAAACTCCACGCTTGTGGCCTTTCTCCATTAATTAATAACTTTTTGTACAATTTGCTGTCAGAGAAACATATGAGCTTTTCTCATGGAAACTCTACAGCTTCACGATTTAGCTACATGGGCCTCCCCCAGGGCTCATGTTTAAGCCCCCTTCTGTATAATTTCTACGTCAGAGAAATTGACAATTGTCTAAGGGACAACTGCACGTTGAGACAACTTGCAGATGACGGAGTAGTGTCTATGACAGGACCCAGAGAGGCCGACCTGCAAGGACCCTTACAGGATACCTTAGACAATTTGTCTACTTGGGCTATCCAGCTAGGTATCGAATTCTCCTTGGAGAAAACTGAGTTGGCCGTTTTTTCTAGGAAGCATAGCCCAGCACAACCGAAGCTTCAACTTTTGGGTAAGCCGATCTCTCATTCCATGTCTTTCAAATATCTTGGGGCCTGGTTCGATTCCAAATGCACCTGGAGATCCCACATTGAGTATCTGAGACGAAAATGCCAACTAAGGATCAATTTCCTTCGATCAATTACCGGAACGTGGTGGGGAGCCCATGCGCAAGATCTTCTAACGTTGTACCGGACAACGATTTTATCGGTTTTAGAGTACGGTAGTTTTTGCTTCCAGTCGGCGGCTAAAACGCACATCATCAAACTGGAACGGATCCAGTATCGCTGTCTTCGTATCGCGTTAGGATGCATGCACTCGACTCATACGATGAGTCTCGAAGTGTTAGCGGGCATGTTGCCACTCTCTGATCGGTTTTCGGAATTATCCCTCAGGCTCCTCACCCGTTGTGAAATTATGAACCCACTGGTGATTGCAAACTTTGAGAAGCTTCTTGAGCTAAACCCTCAAACTCGTTTTATGTCATTGTACTACGTGTACATAACACAGGATGTCAGCCCTTCGCAGCATAATCCCTATCGTGTTTGCTTCTCCGACTTCGACAATTCTGTTCTATTTAATTTATCCATGACGCAAGAGATTCGCGGAATCCCAGAGCATCATCGTTCCATGATTGCTCCGTCAATTTTCGCTGCAAAGTTTGGCCAAGTTGATTCCGCAAGATTGTTCTTCACAGATGGATCACTAATAGAGGCGTCCGCTGGCTTTGGTATTTATAACGAATTTCATAGCGCCTCTCGAATACTTCATGCTCCTTGTTCCGTATATGTTGCTGAACTGGCGGCAATACATTATACGCTAGAAACGATCGCCTCACTTGCACCAGATCATTATTTTATTTTTACGGATAGTCTCAGTTCTGTCGAGGCTATTCGCTCCATGAGGCCGGTAAAGCACTCCTCGTATTTTCTCATGAAAATTCTACATTATTTGGTCATGTGCTGAGCACCGTGGAGTCAGATCCGAGTTGTACGATTCCCTTCGGGCTCGAGGTAGACAACCTAATGTTCCAGTTCGGGATATTTTGGCTAGACGCGATCTGGAGTTTATGCAACTCATATATGTTTTCTTGAAGAATATTAACCATAGATTGTAAGTTTGATTAACCTTGTGTTTAGTTTGTGTTTTGTATGTGTGTGTGTATTTTTTTTTTTGTAGATTTGTTTCTGTAATAATTGTATAATTACAGAGTTGATATAACGTCGATAGGATTAAGTATATGTTTTAGAAATAGTGACATTTTTGAATCATAAATCATATTCCAAATCTCCTTTTCCCTCTCCCGATCCAAACAATTGTCATCCACTAACCTCGAGAAGACCGCGAGTAACCGGTTCCAATCCTTTAATTTTAGATTTAAGACATTTATAATGTATAAAGAAAATGATAACTTGGCTCTGTAAAGTTTATTCGATTGAGCCTGTACAAATAAAGTAATTAACAAAAAAAAAAAAAAAACGCTAATGTCACTTTTATACACATACTAATTAACTTTCAACTGGCACCTGCAAAACAAAGCTAATAAAGTGAATATATTACTCATTTGATGGCTTCTATACAACCAACCACTCTTGCTGAATAACATAAACATCAAAAGTGCTTTTTCAATAACTAAAAAACCTGTACTCAGTTAATTAACTGTGTTAGTGCTACTTTGGAAGCAATTTTACAGTCAGCTAGGTTTATTTTTAGACGTGTGCAGTTCCACAGCTATTACTCTGCTCCTTTATAAAGCTGAAGTAACTAGTCGAGAAAAGTGATTCATGTGCACTAAATATTTCAAAGTCTCTACTCAACGGTATTATTGTAGAAAGTCATGTATATTTGTTTACATCAGTTCAAAGTGTTGGCGTAGCGAAGTTGGTAGTGTCAAGGTTTGCCAATACGGTCGTCTCAAGTTCGATTCCAGGTTCCTCTGGTGCAGGGTAAATAATTTGGTGGTATGCTTATAACTAATTTCGAATAATTTGATTCGCACAGCAAAATAAACTCAATCAATTCCTCCAACAAAAAAAGCGTAAATAATATTCAACCCGGCTTCAATAGAAAGCTGTGTAGTGATTATTGGATACCCGCGAAAAGGTTGTGTAAGCGCATTTCAAGTTCACACACAACTAAACAGAAGGATAAAGGGCCACGCACATTAGATCCGTTTGCGTTGCGTTGACGTAAATTTGACAGTTAGACAATAGATTCAGCTGTCACTTTGCCGCAACGCGTCCGATCCGATTCTAATGTGCGTGGGCCTTAACAGCTGTCTAGAAGCGTTAATGGATATGTTATGCAAGAGCTTTTCACAACCGTCCCAATAGTCATAAGTAGCTGACTAAGTTCGCCAGATTTGTTTGTATAGAGGTTGAGTAAAGATTTCCTCATATCGTATAACATTTAAATACAGCTTGAGGCTGTATGAATGATATGAGTAAAGCGTTTACATTGCAAAAATGTTAGTTGGGCTGGCACTAGATTCTTGTTCGATGGACGCGTTGGTTGATGGTTTAAAGGATATATTTCACGTTGGAATAAAGTTTATCACTGATTTTACATTGCAATCCTAGTTCGTTTTTATATCATTTCCCTCCTCATGGGTTCATATGGAAGCCTTTGTAGCTTTTTAAGCTATCATTCCAATTTCTGTACAGATTAGGTTGTTTTTCCATCCTCATTTGCCCACTAATTGAAGCACAATTATAATCCATTTGCGTACGTGTGCATCCCTTCGACGACCACTCATTGACAAACTACATTTATGTTTAAGAATAGCATTAACTATGAAGATGGCAAGAACTAACCTATTTTGACCTGGGATGAACAGCGAAATAAATGACCGCAGTCAACAATGTTCCTTTTGTCCTAAATATTCATCATCACAAAACATCAGACCATGTTAATTCTATGGATGTTATTTTTTTCCATGAGCATAATATGAAAAAACGGATGTTTCTGGTGACAGTTGACCATTACTCTAACCTTTTCTAATTAAATATTCTCAGAGATTTACATCCCTCTTCCACTATGAAAGCTTGTAAACATAAGGGTTTACATGTGCTCATCTTCAACTGCCAATTTAATGCAAGCATTTAATCTTGTCTTCTGTTATTTTATACTAACTTTCATGCAAGTTGTGAGAGTTTGACCGAATGTGTAGGGGTATGAACTCATTGGTAACTCAAAAATTCGACGATATATTTTTATTGTGGTATATTAATTTATTTGATAAGGCTCAACCGAATTAACTTAACAGAGCCGAGGATTCATGGTCACTATACAATACATCTTAAAGCTATAGTCAAAAGGTACAACACAATAAACACTTTATCTTCCGCTATCCAAAAAGCCTCGTCCATCAGAACTGGAGTCGCTTCCAGTGGTTTCATTGTATGGCAAATTGTTGTACGCCAACGAGGGTCAGAGCGCGTCCATTGCAGCAATGGACGCAAAACGTGGTCAGCACTCACACACTCATCACGAAACGGTTGCTTTCCAAAGTCGACGACGCATCGACCGAAAGAACTGCTGATGAAGAACAATGAGGAGGACCACACAATGGTTGCTGCCGAGTAAACAGACGATCGCGTAGCACACATCGAGAGTGGCCTGCTTTTGTCGACAGCCGAGTGAACACTGATATATTTTTATGGTTCATACAATTTGGTATGATTTGATTGAGTGGTTCTTAGTTGCATCCAAATGTAGTGAATTTTTTTTTTTCAAAACGTCATAAAATATAAAAAAAGAAACATAATACCCATAGAAATTGTGGACCCATGTTTCAGATCGAAAAAATAAGTGTTAATCACGTAAAAATAGAATTGAGCGTACATTACATTATCCGTTTCAGACAATATCCATTCATATCCCAAACAATAAGAACATAATTCAAGGTGACCTCTCTTCATCATTTCTTATGAAGGTAATCCACTTGCACCGTGTTTCAGCATATGGAAAACCTTCGGAAGAATAACTTTGCAATCAGTCCATTTCAATCACGACAAAAGGAACCCAAACGACGCAAACCGTTATGACATATGTATAGAATGTCCATTAGTAGTTCATGAATAACCCAACTAACCCGGACGCATATGAGTTGATATACCCAAAGGAGCAAAGGTTCATCAACTAGTCGTTTAGGACGGACCGCTCGAGCGTTAAAACCAATAAAAATATCCTCATTCATCCTTTTACCGATATGGCATCCGAAGACACACATACACAACACAACACAGCACATGAATAACAAATCACTTATGACAAATTTTCCCTTCCATAATGTCGAACAAGACACGACCGCATTAGCACATATACAACCGGCAAACCTGTTTCCCAATATGCATGAAAGATGTAGAAGAAGTATAGGATGCTGAATCGGGCTGGAGAGGGTTGAAGAAGGAAGAGAAGCGAAACATAATGCCAAGGTTTTTATGTGGTGCACAACCTTCGATAAGAAAGACATTAAAATTTAACCTACCGAAACTCCCCATCCGGAGGTGAATGCTAGGGGAGACGCAAAAGCATCATCGATCGTGTTTTTCCCCTATTTTTGTAACAGAAAGGTGAAACCTTTTCCTAATCGGTTTGGTAAGTTTTATTGGAAAGAATGAGATAAGAATTTGAGAATATCGATTACTACTTATTACAGCTGATTTCATCATTTTCCATCCAGCTAGACTATCGCTCAGAAGTGAGGGGTAACAACCCGAATTACGACGTTTATCAGATGCCTGTGAAAAGCATCTGAACACGTTCTAATCTCGTGAATGGTAGGCTTTCCAGTTTTATCCTCTCACGGCATTATTGGATGTTGTTGAGTCCCTTCTCAGTCCCCAGTGAGTTGGCTCCTGCTCGATGATTATGGAAGGCAAAAAACATACCTCCGACTCGTTGGGTAGGTAGTGGTGTGCTGAAATTTGCCAGGTCCTCTTGCCGAAACGTTTGACCAACAGTAGTGACCCTCGTCGCTAGTAACGTGAACAGCAACCAGACAGTGAAAAAAAAATACTCCCACAAAGTGAGGTAAAGAGAGAAAATGGAAAAATCGATATCTAATGCCAGGGGATGCTGGAATGTAGAACATCACGGTGGTGAGCAGAAGAAAAAAAAAGAAAGGAAAAGCAAGGCTGAAACCGTTTTTGTTAGGGTGGGTAATGATTCAGTGTTCTCTCGTTTTTGTCTTCCTCATTAGAATCCTGATTCGTCGTTTCAACCCTCGGGCATCTAAAAAGTGCTAATTTCAGGATATTCGTCATTTGCGAGTACACTTCGCGTGACCACCCTCAGTGCTCATATTTTGCCTAATCCGGAGCAGTGTTTCCGTTGGTAATAGGGAGTGATGAACTACGAGCCACGTGCTGAACCAAGACCTAGAACGAACCGGCAGGAGATGACACTAACAGGAAGGAGAGGAGCGGTGGGCAAAGGAAAATAAATAAACAGAATCATCTCGAGCAGTAGCAATTTTGTGCCATGCTCACGAATCTGCCCTAAATCCACCTCCCTTAGATAGATGGTTAGGCGACGACCGGTAGCTTGGGAAATATTCGCAGTTGATTCTGTCTGCTCGCTCTGGTTCAACATTCCTTCACTCAATTTCGGCACAACGATGTCTGAACGAACATCGAATCGCACCGCAGCCGCTGTGTGGAATGCTGGAGAAAAATCATAACCTCAAAAGTACCGACGAACGTATCTAAAAATTTGGTACTCGCTTGTTGGATAGGGGGGGGGAGGAGGATTTATTTTCTTTCAATTAACCTTATAAACAAACAACAGCTCATCAAATTAACGCTTGTGGAGATGTTTGGCGAGGATCCGTGTTCTATAGCTGACGAAGGATTGTGCTTTTCGCGTAGTCATCGTTCGGTGCGTTTGCTTTACATCTCGAGGAACAACATTTGATTAGTGCGTTGAGTGCTTGCAGCGTTATTTTGTGGTTTCTAATGTAAACCCGGAAGCATAGTTGGTAGAGGCGAGGCATCCTTGCCGAAGGCAAGTGGATTCGATTCCCAGTCCAGTCAAATAGTTTTTCGGGATGAAAAATGTATAGCCTTTATTGGGTTTTAGAGTATAATTATGCTTTTCAAACAGTATACGAATGCTATACAAGAATCCCCTGGGGAGTGCAATGGATGGTGCCGTCTACACTGCTGCTCTTTCTCGGCTGTCCTTCATTCAATCTACTTGATTTTCTGCATGTGACTCGTTTATGATTGGCACTAATCAGATACAAAATTCTGTTGGATAATAGCTGATAAATAGGTGTGGATTTGTGTAGATGGGTAGAATGTTCTCTGCTCACTGTGTTCGTAGATTCTAGTGCAGATGTATATGGCTCCGTGGCATACTTTCAAAACATAATAGGTGGAGTATCTCGGTGCAATATAAGGCCAAAGTAACACCGATGAGACAGTAAATTAAGAGCCACGTTTAGAATTGACGGCAGCAGTGCCGGGAGCAAACATTTCCGAAATGGTATGGGTAGATCACAGTTTGTGCTGATGTACATGTTTACATTTCTGGAAAGATTCAAATAGTCTAGGATCACTGACGTATACGTAGTGATAATAGTAGTAGTAAAATTATGTTTATTTCTGTTGATTATGATGGTACATTGATTTAACATTTTAATTGATTAGCCTACCTGGCTTTTCATCTTTGTTTAATTTGATATTCTAATTTAATATTTGCGTTTTTCTACTAGTTTACAGAATACCCCTATTGGGGGTGTGTTTTGTTTGAATTGAAAAAAAAGGGAAAACCTACCTCAATTCGAGTATAACTTAAACTAACGTGCTAGATCACGTATGATCTGATGATTTGATTTCAGACAGGTGTCTCTGAACCTTTCCAGGATGAATACTCTCCGTTCTTCTAATGTCTGAATTCCAGCCAGGAGGTGTTAATGTATCCGCAGGGGACTGTTTAGGACCATCCTAAGGATCTTGTTCTGGATCCTTTGGAGTTTAAGGTGATGGCATTTGCCGCAACTCTCCCAGATTGGCATCTCGTATTTTATTACGGGAAGGATGATTTGTTTGTAGACAGCAAGCTTATTGTTCAGGGATAGAGTATACCTCCTGTTGATGAGGGGATACAGTGATCTTATCAAGAAGTTACACTTTGGTTTTGTCAACGTACTTCCGAACGTGACGGAAGAGCTTCGGATCAGTATGCTGTTTCACATTATTTGAGATCACGGGGCCACTGATCGAATTGAATATTGTAGTCTGCACGAATCGTTCACCAACCGTAAACCAGTAAGTATCGGTGGAGTGGACACCACAAGTTTCAGCACAGTAACTAACACATTTTAGCTAGCACTTTACAGAGTTTACAAATTTGAACTTTATTCATGGACGGTTGGAACTTTAAAAGCAAGTTCTATTAATCTTCATCGTCAATTTATCTTTCATTGTGCTTTAAACATTTTAATTAGAATATAATCTAAAACATGCGTACAATATTCTAGTGCAGTGCTTCAACTATCAGCTTTTAGGAATCATTCAGTTTGAGAACCTGTAACCGTTCGGGAAATTTCGCTGAGGTTTTGATTTAACTCAGTGGCTTAAGCGCCACTCTCTATTAAGAGAGACCACTGGTCGTGTTAAAGCTTTGCCCGACAAATGAGACTTTTCTCTCAGAGGACCTCTTGAACGGTCGTTGGTTACTAACGGCAATGAAAAAAAAACTATTAACTTTCTGGAAATGCCAAGTCCTTCAGTAATACAGGAATGGAGCGCATGGACCAAATAAATTAACCAAAGGTATTACTCTGACTGACCCTCGAAACGAAACGGAAAGAGAACGAAGGAATGCTGACTCAACTGAGCAGAAACGAAAGAAAACAGAACGTAACGTAGTAAGTGTGTTTTATTCAGGGAGTAGCATTCAAAACGTTCAAAAAACTAATTTTCAACTTTTTCTTTAAACTATATTCTAGCATTCATTCGCATTGGATTTCTGAGAGGGGTTTACGGGAAAGAGCAAATCATGGCCATGAATTAAACATGCTCTCACGTACCTGCGCAGGTTTTACTTAACGAAGTGATGAATCGCTGACTGCTGTCCGATGAGGACTCGACGACTCGATGATGGCGGCGTAAACGTGATGGTGCCGCTCACGTGCTGCAGTATGGCGCGCAGCAACGGAAGTTGACTCGTACGCGGTATGGCCGAATTAGAGTTGAGGAGGGAGTGGCGGCTGGACGGAAGACTTCCGATTTGGCAATCGAGAGCTGAGCTACGACGAGAAGTCGTGCTGTCCCGGGAGATTCGCTCCGCAAAGAGAAGAGGCCAACTTACCTTCGGACGGCTTAGCGTACTTTGTTTCCACTATGACCATCCGTGATGAAATGAACCCCCTCTCCCGTTGGATTGAATCCGGACCGTGGCACGCTTTTGGCGACGCACTCACACGGTCCGAGCTCTCGGAAATAATGGTCCACGGGGTTGTAGTGGAAGGGACCTCGTCGACGGATGATTGGCGACCGTCGGAAGATATTTCGCTTCGAAGATTAGCGAACTTCACCCACCTCCGTTTAGCTACCTTAGAAAAGGCGGGCCTTAGCAGGGCGCACGAGTCACGGGAAATGTCCGTCTCCCACGAACGATGATGGCGATGCCACAGATGGAACCCCCGTTCCGGCATTGACGATAGCCGAACGGAACGTATATCCAGCCCGTACAAAAAAAAGCGCAAAGCGCTGGAAATCCAACGCGAACTCACATTACTTCTACAATTCTAAATTTTAACAAAATTATATAAAATTACCTTTCCTGTACAATTTCACAAATAAACGCACTGAACAGACTACGCGGAACTTAATACGGACTTATGTCCACTGTACAAAAAGAAAGAAAACGTTTAAAAAACCACTGGTTGATAAAAACTCACTCACTACTACAGTACCTTTAGAGAAACTTATCGCACAAAATCAATTTGATTTAATATAACTCGAGAACGTAAAGTAATTCGCGCACTTCTGTTATCCAGCCGATTCGAAAGCGAAATGGATGAGTCAGAATAATTTGGCAAGCAGGAAAATTCTTAACGACCTTTTCCTATTCAAATAGGTCATCTTTTAATAACTCCCTCTTTATTCGAGAGTTGCGCCAAACCTTTCGAATGGCGACGGACTTCATGGCGCCTCCAGAAAGCATGTACAATATAATACAGCTCACTATAAGTTGAGATTTTATGGCGAAGTTGTAGCCTAGACACAGTAAATATGGCAAAGTTGTAAATTCGACACAGTAATGGTCTGATTTTATTTACACGGTTGAAATATTTCATTTCTTAGCAAACTTGACATAAAAAGGATTTAATTGTTAATTAAATTAGATTTCAACGAAAAACTATTTACAAATAAACGTAAAACGTTACAAACCGTCAATAGTATATTAGATAAAAGGAGCGGGTTTGCAGCAGAGTTAGTTTTGGCTGAATGGAATCTATGTACTCATGTTAATAAATATACGAATTCTTAATAAAAAATTACCATAAACGAACGATAACCCACGTTCGAACACGCTATTAAGAAAAATAACCATACAAATTTTGAAAGGGCTTTAACGTTTTTATAATGTTAAGGCGCTTGGGACTTAACCCACAAACTGATGTTCAGCAAACAAAAACAGTCACGATTAGGCCATCAAGCCCTTTGCATTACAACACACTATTCATTGCCTAGTTGTTGGTATTACTATTCAAACCCGGTTACGACAGTGATACGCTAAACGGAAGTGGCATGATTATGTTGAGAAAGCCTTGACCTTAAACAATCTATTATGAAAATTAGCCTGGTACTGAATTCACAATCTTCTGTTCAGTACGCAAACGCGATTACCATCAAGGGGAGAATCAATTTGAAATTAGGTCAATGCTTTATAGATATTAAACGTTTTGACTGGGGTACTAATCAAATGTTGTCTGCAATCATTGTTAACAAAGCTTCCACATGGTCTCAGCGCTACCAGCGAGTACCCACAGTACCTACGGGAGGTGCTACAGTGGTTCATTCAAACATTCAATTTAGCAATTTTGTTAAACAATGTCGCTAACGTAATCAAACTGAGTTATTGCTATCACGTTATAAAGTGTGGTCCACTTAAAATCTGGACTGGTGTCCTCGGAATTGATTGGACGTAAGTAAAATGTAATTTAGTCAAAATGAAGGTATTTTATTGTACTTAATAACATTATTAAGTACAATAAAATACCTTAATTTTGACTAAATTACATTTTTCTTACGTCAAATCAATTCCGAGGACACCAGTCCAGATTCTAAGTGGACCACACTTCATAAAGTGATAGCAATAACTTAGTCTGATTACGTTTGCAACATTGGCCCTTATGAACGCTCATTGTCAAGTTCTCAAAACAAACCAGATGCAGACCTGGTATTGCTTCCAGTATTTATTCGGCGGCTTCAAGGTGATTCCAGTCGAGATTCCATACGTTTCCAGTGGGTTCACGACCGGCACAACGGGTTCAGCCAAACAGGTGCAACCAACGTGCAGAAGAAGGTTTGCCACACCTTCTAAGATGAGGATTCAGAAATTGAGGGCTTCGAGAAGGGGTTTGTTCCGGTGCGGTAGTGGGGTTGTGGTTGGGTTAAAGGTAAAGGACTGATCGGCTTCCATTGAAGGAAGAAGACCCGGGTGTTCAGGGTCGGAAGAAGAGGTGATTGCAATATTTGCCCGATAGGTGGATCTTGGTAGTAGTCGGTGATCTGGATCTTTTTTTTCTTGATTTGTTTTCCGTCGATCTTGTTTTCCGTGCTGAGCACCAATGCTACCAACGCCAGGGAGGCAGCTCCCACACCTGGACCCTACCTATCGACCCATCAACTCATGAACCGGGGACCAACGGCTTTAGTTCCGGCGTGATCAGAGATGATATGCCTCAAAACATTCCGGCGGCGCCGACTGGGATTGAACCCAGGCCTGCTGGGGTGTGCGTCTGGATCTTAAGAGAGAGGTTCTTGGTGGGGAGCCGTGTATGAGGAGTGGCAGAGTAAAGCGGAGTGGTTTGGGTAAGAATTTGCAAGGTGTCGCAACCAGGTCCTGTGAGTCTGATAGGGGTACGGTGATCATGGACTGGAGACAGAGAAGGTAAGAGACAAGCATTTAAGTCGGATTCCCAGGGGATTCCCTTCGAAGTGCAAGGAGTTTAGATTGACTGACGGGTTTCCTTGGATGGATACTAGTCCTTCCGGTATTCTTAACTCTTTCAGTCGATAGTGATCTTTTTTTTCTAACAAGGAGGATTCCATATGCGTACAAAGAGGCAGCATATTAGCCGGTATTATTTGTTGTGGATTCCTTGGTTTTGGTAATAAAGATAGCATTTGTGGTCAGTATTATTTCTAACATGAAAATTTTCAAGGTTTTTCTAATTTAAATGAAAGGGGGTTTATCCCGTTTAACTACCGTAAACAACAAAATGTTTCGTTATTTTTACTTCACGTCAGCGAAACAGTGGCGCACTCAAGGGGGGCGACTCTATCTACGATGTAGGAAAACCTTGTGTTGTGCTTTGGTTAGCTGCGCGCACGCTGAGTAGATAGAAAGAAGATTGATGACGATTCAGAAGATATCCTGCAAAAAGATGATGCGCGATGCAAGTAGATGCGAGAAATGAAAGAACATTTTTCGAAGATTGATTTGCTAGTGTGAGATTTGTTGAGCATCTAGAATTGAGATTTAGATGTGTCGTCCCCCTCGGGCGCACTAGATTAAATATGGTGGCTGATCAATACATGAGTTGGAAGATGAGCGCTGTGCTGCATAACATATTTAATATACAGTCAACTCTCCACAACTCGATCTTCATGCGGCTGTAAATCTCCTAAATAAAGGAAATCACTCAGATTTTCTCCGGATTGGTTTGGATGCCACACTTTCGGTGTGTAGTTCTATTGAGAAATTCGTCACCGTGGGCGAATTTGAGCCCGGTCCGGTTTGCGAATTATCCCGGGAAAGTGTTGATAATGTGTCCGTCGCGAGTTTTGCTGGTGATTCGGTGGCGGACGTTGCCGTAAATCAGCAAGTTTTCCGCTTGCAAAATGCTAGGCTGCTGGTCTCTCACCGGTGTTGGAGATTGTGAGAAATCTGAAGGATGTCTCGCTGGATAAGCCAAAGAGTAGACGGGCGGTAGCTGGTGACCGCGAACGGTTACTATGGAAAGCGCTAGACGCGAACCTCCTCCTAGATGACTATTGCAATGCAAGAAAAAAAATTCGTTTTTTTCCCTTGATTTGTTTTCCGTCGATCTTGTTTTCCGTGCTGAGCACCAATGCTACCGACGCCAGGAAGGCAGCTCCCACACCTGGGCCCTACCTATCGACCCATCAACTCATGAACCGGGGATCAACGGCTTTACTTCCCTTGCGAAGGCGTGATCAGAGATGTTATGCCTCAGAACACACCGGCGGCCACAGGCGCCGCTAAAAAAAAAATTCGTTGAAGGAAGTATTACGACAAAGATAATTGCTATTACATATTTTTGAAAACAGTGGCAAATAGTGGACATGAATGCAGTGGCAAATAGCGGACATGAAGGTCTGGGCAAAGGTCTTATATCTTAGACAAATGGTAAGTTCCAAATTCGCTGTTGTCGTTGTCGTAGGCACCGTCGTACTTGTCGTTAAAGTCGCCTAAGTACTGCATTTCGTTTATTTAAAATTATCCATCTGCCGCTAAAAACTATATGAATTATCGCGTACCTCTGTTGTTCATTACATACCAAGCGAAAACTTAATCATATTTTGTGGTGGAGTGGAGGTTTTTAGATTCTCGATGTCCCTGAAGGAGTCATTTTTGCTTAATGAGCAGAATATTATGGGTTTAGTCCCAAGCTCTTCCACAATAGAATAAACCACCACCGTTGGGTTCCAAAAGCATAAAGCGCAGTTAATAACCAAAAGTTGAATTGTTTAAACCATGAATATCGGAAATGTATTGTACGTTGCTTCATTTTAATAGACTTTTGTTAAGTCGGTCGTAGATTTTGGTAATTTAAGGGATACGGGTGGCTATAGAGCAACCGTTTTTGCATATTGAGCTAAAGATCATGGGTTAAAACCCAAGCCTCGTTGCATTACTGAGTTGATCTATCCAGAGCCCCTATATAGTAGAAATCGTTAATAATAGAAATCGGTGGAATGATTTGGAAAAGTAATATGTATATTTAGACAACTGTGACGGAAGCCTAATCTGGTTCAGAAGACACCGTTAACTACTTTCGAGGAATTAATTTCATTGTAATAGCTTCTTGTAACCGATAATGAACATCGTAGCTTGTTGTTCAGGTGCACGCTCAATTTTTCGATAAAACATTTGGAAATTAAAGAAGATTTTGACTTCATATTTTGAGCAGCTTCTAGAAAAGGGTTATTTTGTGCATGGGCGTAAGCAGGTTGCAAAATAGAGGGGAAAAATCTCGAATGAAGAGAAATCTCATACGAAGAATCATTTCTAAGTCTCCAAATCAGCAGCGCCGGTGGTGTAGTGGTAAGCGTGATTACCTCTCACCCCAGCAGGCCTGGGTTCAATCCCAGTCTGTGCTGCCGGGATGTTCTGAGACATAACATCTCTGATTACGTTGATGGGTGGGGTCCGGTCAGCTGTAGGAGCTACCTCCGTGGCGTTGGTAGCATTGGTGCTCAGCACGGAAAACAAAACAAGGAAAAAAAGTCTCCGAATCTTGAACAAAATTCTTCAAGTCTGAAATTTCAGATGTGTACCAATTTTGAAACATTGGAAAATATTTTAAAGATCAGATCTTAAAAATTCCCAGTACCCTAAAGTTTTAAAACAATCTTTAAATGAATCTCTTAAAAATTTTCAATGCGCAAAAATCGTAGATTCGAGATTTTTAGCAGCAATTTCACGATTCCAAAATGATAATAAGTCTCAAACATTTTATTAATTTTATAATTAGCAGTGTTAAAAAGTGTAGCATTTCAAATATTCCGGTTAATCATCCATCTTTGGGGCATTCTTATAAGATCTAAAAAAAATCAAGTAGAAAGATTCTCAATGTTTTCCAAGTCTTATAAATCTTCGAACCTTTGAAAGGATATCAATGGGATTTGTTTGAGAATTTCTTTAAAATCATATTTGAAATCAATTATCTATTGAAATCATCTACAGAAACTCTTTATATTCACTCCGCAATTCCTCAGAATTCTTCTGATTCTTATGGAATTCCCCGCAGTATTTTATTAATATTCCTCGAAAACATCATCAATTCTCTAAAATATGCTTCAGAATTTCATGGAATTCTACTTTTAGTTTCCATGAAATTCTTAAAGGAATTGCATTAAATACTGCATAGAATTCCTTTCAGGCTCTCCTAATAATTTAATTTGAAATTACCTCAAAATTCCTTTGAAAATCACCCTAGATTTAATTCCAAATTATCTTTAGAACTTCGATTGAATTCTGTTCATGATTCTTCTAAAATTACATTCATAACTCTCATGATTCGGACATCAGAGCCTCCCTTAGCTCAGTTGGTAACAGCGCATCTACGATGCAAGACCATGCTAGAGGTGGCTGGGTCAAATTTCCGTCCGGACTAGACATTTTTGGGTTGGAAAATTTCTCTACTTCCCTGGGCATAGAGTATTATTGTACTTGCCACACACTTATACTAATGCACAAATGGAACAGGCATCGAAAGTTCTCAATTGATAACTGTGGAAGTGCATCTATAGAACACTTAGTTGAGAGCACGCATTAAACTAATATACGATAAGCAATAAGCTTAAAAAGCGAAGAAGAAGAAGAAGAAAAGTTTATTATTCGGACATCTGAATCTTCGTTCCAGAATCTTGAAAATTATTGGGATTGTTATTTTGTGAAGGTCCAGGATTTTGAAAATTTCATACGATACGGCTGTTCCTACTTGGATTATTTAAAATCTGAAAAATGTTCATGATTCTTGATATTCAGAAAATTTATTAAGTTATTGTTTTAAGAGGCAGCATTCTCCCTGTATCCCTCCCTCCCTGTCCTATGATTATGAATAATGACATCAATTAAAACAACTATAAGGTCAGCGGCGCCAGTGGTGTAGTGGTAACCGTGATTACCTCTCACCCCAGCAGGCCTGGGTTCAATCCCAGTCGGCGCCACCGGGATGTTCTGAGGCATAACATCTCTGATCACGCCTTTATTTGGAAGGGAAGTATAGCCGTTGGTCTCCGGTTCATGAGTTGATGGGTCGATAGGTAGGGTCCAGGTGTGGGAGCTGCATTCCTGGCGTCGGTGGTGGTGGTGCTCAGCACGGAAAATAAGATCAACGGAAAACAAATCAAGGAAAAAAAATATATCGAGAACATATAATAACAAACTGTTCCTTTTCGGTGACCTACGGAAGCTTTCCATTGGAAGTAAACGTGAAGCGTACCGTGCTAATGCTTTTGATTCCAACCCTTCCAGTTACTTGCTTATTTTCTACTGTCACTGTATGCCCTGAGACCTGGACTCGTAGGTGAAAATCAAATAATACCACAACAACACTCATATATCATTTGATATTCGTATAACTCCCAAGCAATTCATTAGCCTTCAACCAACGGCACATGCCACAACGCTCTGTCAATAAAGCATAAATTTTATCGCAGTTCCTTAATCATATCACAAGCACTCCTCCTCATTCTAAATCTTAAACAAACTTCAGCAACATAGCCTCACTGTGGGCGACGTCAGCCAGCAAACATAAAGCAAGTATAAATTTTTAAGCCTCAAAAGAAAGGAAGTCATAACCATCATTTTTCTTCTGGCTTCTCATTCAGTAGCTTCCTTACCGATACTGACTAACTTTGACTTGGATTCCTTTCGTTTGCAGCTCTCTCTCTCTCTCTTCTGCACGGCTTCACTCATCTGAGAAATCCATGCGATAAAAAGTCTTATTAAAGCATTTAATTTCCTCTAAAAGTGATATATGCAGCAACATTATATTCTAATATACATAAATTTTGTGGTGCGAAAGCAAGGCCAAAACCATCATAGCGCAAGGAAATGGGCACTTTCGTTAAGAGGAGTCGAGTGGTGGGATGTTCCGATTATCATGTTTACTGTCTTTTCAATGTCTGTGAGGAGGACCAATCGAAAGCAGTCTGTATAAAAGCAAAACTCCGAGTGCAAAGCCTAAAATCCTGCGAAGGACGACACGAAACACCGGACCGGAGAAAGTGCCAAAGTGAACTAATCAGCTGCATATATTACAGTTCATAACCGAAGCAGTGGGCAAGAGCCACTGGGGAAAAATCTCTGATGGTAGCCAAAAAAAGATGGTAGAAAGCGTAAGGAATGCCAACCCGGAGGTTCATTTTTAATATATTCATAAAAATATTTATGAAATATGAATAGAGAGAAATTTAGATTAGATATTAAATTTTCGGTGCCATTCATCTACGAACGGAACGGAGACGATTCTCCTTACTTTTGCGGTAGCTGACTGTCATTTTGGGTGATTTTGTTCCTCTTGTTGTACTTATTTTTTTATTTTCTGAATATACGATGAAATGATGATATCAACACGCTTACTGTTGACACATAAAAATTGGTGTTTTGAAAAATATCAACCCTGACCAGAACAGAGTCACCCTTCCGGACGGTATCGATGCTGATGTGCCTACTGTCTGTGTATTTTTGGATTCTGAATAAAGCAGCATGGAATGAATCTCTGAATCTTGTCAGAGAAAGAGGACACCTCAATGGGACCAGAAAGCATCCACCGGCTCCCAGGTTCTGCAAAATCCTGCATAAACTATCGGCCTATACCGAGATACATATTCTGCTGGAGCAGTCAGTGGGGACCGAGTGAGACGAAGCAAACGAAGGCAGAATTTATTCTCCAACATTTTGAACATTATCTCGCCCCAGTTGGAGAGAATAATGACTCCGATGACGACGACAATGACAGTGACGATGATGGAAACGACCCTATCTTTTGCATCCTTCGTACCTCCTCCCAGCAGGAAGGAGGACGATCGAGGAGAGGGTCGGGTTTTCCCGGTCTATTTTCAGTTTCCTTCTTGTGACGAATGATAAAGTTCTTCTTTACCGAAAGTTATTTATATTACGTAAGCTTTTACTAGCAGGGAAGGAAATCAACAAACGGAAAACGAAAAATATCCAATTTTCAATATTCACTCCAAAAGGGAAGTGCCCTTTTACGGGAGGAAATGCGGCTTGACTTTTCAATGTTTCATTTTAAGTTGTAACTACTTCAATTCGGCGATGAGATGATGTGAATAGTTTTCGAGATCTACTATCTGATTCCTGGCTTGAGGAGATCTGTTGAATTGGGAGACTGTGTTGAACATCAACTGCCGATATTTGAACGATTGCTCTTGGATCAGATTTGTTTCATTCAGTTTTGGACTAATGAAATATTCGATAGTGAACTGGTATTGCATGAGGCAGTACCACATAACCTAAATAGATGCGCACTGTAAGTTTTCAGCAATGCAGTTTTGTAAGGTCAATTAAGAACAAAAGTGTTACAATTCGTCCTTACGTTTCGCCTTCTTCCATGGACAAAGTTTGGTTTTACCCTTTATGGACACTAAGATGACAAGCCACTCAATGCGGTCTGACATGGCCTTTCCGACATTTCTTATTTATTTCTTATTTATTTGTCTGCATCAACAGGCTGTGTAAAGCCCCAATGATGATTTAAGTAACTTATATAGGTAAAAATCAAATCAAAAAATAAAAACTAAGAATAAAATACATAAATAAAACACACAATCATTCACGGTTAACTGTGCCAGAAAAGAACGATGAGAAGTATCTTCGTAGCAGCTGTCGAGGCATATGGAAATCGAAGATGCCCGAGACTCGATTGAACACTCGTTGTAGCCCACCTATTGCACCGTTCATGCCATAGTTTGTGCGCTGAAGTGGCAATCTCAGCATAACGTTGTTACGTAGCGCACGGGGTTGGACGTTAATGTTGACTTGCCCCAAGATTGCACTGCAATCAATTCTACCTTGTAAAGTGTCCGCAATGAACAGGGCCCTAGAGGTGTCTCTTCTAGTTCGGAGAGGCTCCAGATCAATCAGCTGGCAACGACTTTCATAGCTGGGCAGATGAAATGGGTCTCTCCAAGGCAGCTTCCGCAGAGCGAATCGAAGAAAACGGCGTTGAACGGACTCAACTCTCTCAGCACCATTGTTGTAGTTTGGACTCCAGACCACAGAACAATATTCCAGAATGGATCGCACCAAGGAACAGTACAGTGACTTCAAACAGTAGATATCGGAGAAATTCTTTGCTATCCTGAAGATAAATCCCAACGTCCTAGACGCCTTGTCGACAACGTACGAGATGTGCTGCTTGTACGTAAGTTGAGAATCTAGAATAACACCCAGATCTTTCACATGGTTCACACGGTCGATTACAGTGCCGATAAGTTTGTATTCAAATGTGATTGGTTCTTTCTTCCGAGTAAAAGTGATCACTGAACACTTAGTGGGGTTAACCACCATTCGGTTCAAATTACACCAGCTGGCAAAGGCTTCGAACTGATGTTGAAGGAAGTGACAGTCATCAATCGAGTGGATTCGTAGGTAGATTTTAAGATCGTCTGCATACGATAGTCGTGGGCCTTCGATGACCAAGTTCACGTCATTGAAGTAGAGTAAGAAAATCAAAGGTCCCAGGTGACTTCCTTGAGGTATTCCTGACGTAGCTAGATATATATTGGACCGGTTGTCACCAATGGCAACCATCAGTTGCCGATCAGTGAGATATGAACGAAACCATCGCAAGAGGTTGCCGCTGACCCCAAGTCTATGCAACTTGGCAATCGCGATGGCATGGTTTAGCTTATCGAAGGCAGCTGACAAGTCGGTGTATATGACGTCTGTTTGAGTCCTCTCTGCCATGCTTTCCGTAAGATACGATGTCAAACACAGCAGATTTGTGGAAGTAGAACGACCGGAAGTGAAGCCGTGTTGATCACCACTTAGATACTGCTTACAATGAGAGAGTAGAGGCTCCATGATGACTAACTCGAATAACTTCGAAACTGCGCTCAACGACGTAATTCCACGATAATTGTCCACATCCCGTTTGCTGCCCTTTTTGTGGATAGGAAACATATGTGCGAATTTCCAACAAGATGGAAATGTACCACTCGAGATGGACAATCGAAATAGGTGAAGCATGGGCATCAGCAAGCTGGCGATATGCTTTTTCAGGAATACGGATGGAACGCCATCGGGTCCTGGATTGAAGGACGACTTGAGTTGTGATGCGGCAGTGGAAATCATCTCGACGTTGACATCCATCGCACCCAGTGTTTGACCGTACAGTGGAACATTACTAGCTGCTAGGGTAACGTGTTAATCTCTCATTCGTGAAAACACTGGCGAACTTCTCAGAAAACAAGCGACAGATCTGCTGAGAAGTGGATGCAACTGCTCCATTCAACACCATTGAAGAAGGTAGGCCGGATTCCTTGCGCTGCTCATTTACGTAATTCCAGAATGACTTCGGGTGCGACTTGAGTTTCCTCTGAATCCGTCGTTGATATCGCGAATAGCATCGAAGGCTAACTCGCTTGAACTCATAATTGAGCCTTACGTAGTGACGTTTCAGCGAAAGCGTACGATACTTAGTGAATTTTCTTAATGCGGCTCTCTTGGTCGACTTCAACCTACGCAGTTCACTCGTCTGCCAGGGAGGATGAGAAATTTTACGGTGAACTCTTTTCGGAACGTGCCTGTCAATGACATAAGCCAAGACATGTGAAAATGTTTGCGCAGCGGTTTCAACATTATCAGGATCTAGGATGCTCTCCCAATCTAAACTAGATAGCACGTTGACGATACTACGGTGATCGGCTTTCCGGAAATCGTATGACACGGTCGTGGAAATGTCGTCAAAGACCCGATCGTGATTGTCAGCAACAGTGACAACCAAGGGAGGGTGATGATGTACTTGCTTTACTAGTGGAGAAGGTGCCGTGGAGATGAAAGGAGCGGTGTCCTGAACGCTAACGAAGCAGAGGTCCAGGCTACGGTTGTTTTCGTTGACTACGTGGTTTATTTGAGATAGTGTTGCTGTACTATAGCAGTCGAGAAGGCTAACTGATCCTGTATGAAATACAGAGTGTACAGGGTCTGGGTAGAGAAAGCCGCTGTAAGATGGTTTCCAGAAAACACCGGGTAGATTGAAGTCGCCCAGAACGATTATCTCATCAGTTGGTGTCGCACTCTCCATTATGGTGAAAACGGACCGGCAATGGGTATCGATAAGTTCGTTGTCACGAACCCGGTCAGGTGCAATATACACTGCACATAGGTACAGTGTGCGATCGCTCAGTTCTACGGCCACCCAAACTTGTTCCACACAGTTCCACAAGACGTTTTCAATAGCTCTCGCCTTTAACCCGGAACGAACTGCCACGAGAACACCACCTCCAGTAGATTTCCGACTGTTTTTCGGATTTCTGTCACAGCGGAAAACCTCGTATTCGGATCCGAACACCTGGATGGAAAGCGTTCGAGAATCGAGCCAAGTCTCGACAAAAACGATGACATCGTAGCACAGGTCCGATACAGCTAGGTGGTAGTCAAGAACACCAGAATTCATTCCGCCTACGTTTTGGTAGTAGAAAATGACGTCGTGTTTACTACGGTCGGTGGTCGCACGAGGTAAGGCGTTTTCCCTGGAAGTCATGGAAATATCAGGTGGCGAATGGACATGAACAATCTCAAGTGGATACTCGCCGTAGTGAGTAGGTTGAAAGACCCCCTCTCCACATCCAACCACAGGCCCGGAACGACTATGAAGATCGGAGGCGGCAGATGGCAGGACTGGGTCAGAGGGATTGGGGGCTTCCACAATGCTTTCTACAGCGCGTCCCAGGTTCCAATTAACAGGAGTAGAAGCATTTCCTCGATCGGTGACATCCAGAGTGCTGAAATTCGACTCGGCATCAGGCAGTGAATGTTCAGAATAATATTTGTACTTGCCTGACATAGCAAGTTGGAAGACCCTCGATCCACATCTAAGCTCAGGGCCGGGACGACATTGATGTACGCTGGCAGGAATCGGCACGACTGAGTTAGAGGAACCGAGGACTTCCCAAGTGCTTTCTACGGTGCATCCCGGTTGAAAATACTCATCGTTCGTTCCTGCGATGCGTCTATTTGTCCGAAGTGCAGCAGCAACAGGATTCACTTCATCATGGTCCGGACAGATAATGATAACCTGGGTGCGGGAAAACTCGTCACGCAACGAAAAGCTCGAATCAAAACAGTACTTGCCTGTGCAAGCATGGTGGAAGACTCCCTTTCCACCACCAACCACAGCACCGAGACGGCTGTGATGAACGGAGGCTGCGATATGCCGGACTGGGTTGGGGCGATTGGGAGCTTCCATCAGGCTTTCTACGGTGCGTCTCGGTTGAATTTCTGGAAGTATAAGCTGTCACTCCATAGGGGCAGCATTCGTCAATTGGGTGATTTTCAAGCTTCGTGAATCTTCGAACTCACGGAACTGGATACTCTCAGGCCAAGAGTCGCAAGAAAGTGCCAGGTCACGCAGTTCTTTCTTGACGCCAATTTTGAACGATACGAAGTTCAGCGTTGTTGGATCTCTACCTTTGGGTACCAGTTTGGCCACCATTGGTGTTTCACTAGGGTCCAGTGCCATGGACACCGAGTCACTTGGTGCGATCTTCTCAAAACCTAACGTGCAAGAAGCCATCGTTTACATGGAGACTGCGATGACTCAAACGCTTCCTATTCAATTACATGAGACTGTCGGAATATTATTTCAGAGACAATAAAAAATGGAAAGCGACATCCACTTAGGAAAACCTTAAAAGGGGAAATTCGAATTCTCAAAGAACTAAAAACATATCCGGTATTCTATACAAAAGCGGACAAAGGTAATGCTGTAGTGCTTTTGGGCAAAGAGGATTATGACAATCGGATGACGGAAAAAATACTAATGGTCCATATAGGCAACTCAGGATTGGACTCTATCTAACATGAAGCTTTAGTGTGATAATTTATTAGCTAGAGAACGGTCTGAGAAGAGGGTAGTTGGATAGTTCTGTTAGAGTACGGCAGTATGAAAATTGAATAGAAGTTGGAAATGAGCGAAGGACCAGAAATTGACTAGTACTGTCGCATTTAATTTAATTTATTTATGTCGTCAATCAATCGTAGACCAATTACAATGAATGCTTATTAACTATGTCTTAAATATTATTGCCTGGCTAACCTTGAAAAGAATGCTTTTTTTAGTGTTATTTTATTCATTGTTACATCAATTGATTGGGAATATGCGTTATAGCAGGTCATAATTATATTCAAAGGCCCATTTTTAGCATAGTTTGTTCTTTGATTGTTAATGTAAAACAAATTCCTAATCCTCAGAGAGCGAGTGGGAGCATAAAAATTTATATTTTCTAAAATTTCCGGAACATTAACTCTTTGAGCAATAACATCGTTTATAAATGTTACCATGGCAAAGTCTCTTCGTTTTTTCAGTCCATCTAAACTTATTAACAAACATCGCGATTCATAAGATGGAAGTGGTAATCTCGTCCAACCTAATTTTCGAAGGGCAAACAACAAAAACTGTTTTTGAACAGACTCAATGCGTTTTATATATGTATCCTGATACGGAGCCCACACTACGCTACAGTGTTCAAGAAGAGGTCTCACATAGGCCACATACAATGTTTTAATAGTGTAAGGATCATTGAAGTGCAGACTAAATCTTTTGATAAACCCTAGCATGTTACTTGCTTTATATATAATGTTATTGTAGTGATCAACAAATGACAACTTATAGTCGAGAATAATGCCTAAGTCCCTTACTTGATTACACCTTTCAACTGTTTTCTCACCAAGGGAAATTGTGTCATTTACTATGGCATGCTTTCTTGTAAACGATATAGAATTACATTTACTAGCGTTAATCTCTAACAAATTCTTCTTACACCAAGTGTAAAAAATGTCAACTTCTTGCTGAAATAGCTGCATATCAGATGCTTTAGATATTTCCATTAAAAGTTTCATGTCGTCTGCATATATTGAAACATGAAGCAGCTTCAAAATGTATTCTATATCATTGACAAATAAGATGAATAGTAGTGGACCAAGATGCGAACCTTGTGGCACACCAGATGTTACATGAACGACAGACGACAATTTTCCTTCAAATCTTACTCTTTGCGTTCTCCTTGACAAGTATGACTCGATCCATTGCAGTAGCCTGGTATTAAAACCTAACTTGTACAACTTGAAAATCAACAGTGGTATATCCACTCTATCGAATGCTTTACTAAAATCAGTATATAATGTTTCTACGTAATTTCCCTTATCCATTACATTTAAAGCATATGTTACAAAATGTATCAAATTAGTGGCTGTAGATCGACCTTTAACAAATCCATGTTGTTTACTAGTAATGAGAGATTTAACTTGGGATAATTAATGGCCCTACGCTAATTTTCAACTTCTATTCAATTTTCATACTGCCGTACTCTAACGGAACTATCCATATACCCTCTTCTCAGACCATTCTCTAGCTAATAAATTGTCACACTAAAGCTACATGTTGGATAGCATTTCCAACAAACTCAGAAAAGAAAGTTGAAAGAGTGTAAGGCGTTTATTGGCAACACTACGAATCAATTGAAAGTTTCAAACCCTAGTCTATCTAGGATCAAAGGTTTACCAAATACACACAAGCCAGGAAACGAAATGTGGGATATTATCTTGGCTGAAGGATCCCCCACTGGAATTCGCAAATAAACTTATTCTAGCATTAGGAGAAATTCGGGAAGATGAAATCATGGTTTCATTTGATGTTATATCTCAAGCTTACTCGTCTTTGTATGGGGAAAAATCATTTCATTTTCAGAGGAAATTTTCATTAACAAACTGCAGGTGCTCCTATAAACAATCCGCATTCCTAATTTTTAGCTGAATTGTTCATGGATAACCTAGAACATATTCTGGATGATATGAAATTGTTGCCCAAGTGTTGGTATTAATTAAACTTTTTGGAGGCAATCAGCAACGTTCAAAAGGACATCAAATTTACTAACGAAGAAGAGAAAGACGGCAAACTCTTCTTCGTAGATCTTCTCATCTTCAGGAAAACGTCTTCGATCAATTTCGAAATTTATATGAAACCAACAAATACAAAGAGAGTAATACCAAGCTCTTCAAACCATTCCCAGCATCACAAAACGGCCCTTTTTCGCCACAAGGTTCACAGGATGCAAACTCTTCCTCTTAGCAATACAGGCAAATCAAAGGAAATAACTGACATTTTTGAAATCGCTAGTCTTAATGTGTATCCAGAAAAAAATAATTCAGGTATAATTCATAAAATAACAAGAGTAAGAGTAAGAGTTGACAACTCTTACACCAGTAGCTGAAGGTTTAAAACGAGTAGTGGTGAATTTTGACAAAAATATTATAAAATATTGAGCCTAGATTTAATATTCAGCAGTAGGAAAAATCAGCTGAAGTCATCGTTATAAGGGTAATATACGACTTCCGAACTTTAGATAATTCAACCTATCAACCATATCAACCTTATACAGGAAAAATGGCAATTACTCGCTTGGGAAACTATAGGATTTTCTATGTGAACTCAATAATTTCGATTGCTGTTATTCATTGTTATTAGTGTTTGTTTCAGTGGATGGAAAACTAATAGCGAATTCGTCTATTATCGGGGTTAACACCAGTTCCAACCCAGTGCGAAACCGAACTTTTCGTCAGTGTGAACCTCAACCTGAGCTAGGTTTAAAAAACAAACGACTGACGTTTGTCAGAAAACTAGCAGACCCAATCTTGATACCCGATCCAGGTTGGAACTGAATACTAAACAAATTCGCTATAACAAAATATGCATAAGCATGCTATCAATTGACGTTTGATCGGTTTTTATGAGTTTTAAGTTGTAAGTTGAGTGAAAATACATGAGAATCGCAAGGGTGAGATTTGTTTACCAGATTCACATGCGAGTTTATTCTCTCGGGAGAGCTCAATGAATGAGATTCGAGAATGAATTTCCAAACCCTGAAGGCAATATAAACATATTAAATATTTACTCTCAATGCTCGTGGCATCCGCCAAAATTGAGAGCATCGAAAATTACTGCACGTCCTACAATGTTCGTCACACAACACGTCCACTAATCGCGCAGACTAATTTGCCAACACCGAACCAGCTTCGTCCAGTTTCGCCGTAGCTCAGTCAACCAGGATCCAATCCGCAATGGCAACTCTGCTTCTGGAAGCCACCATCTGCCGGCGTCAGAGTGCTTACCACAAGCTTCCTCACCACGTGCAGCGAAAAAGCGAACGCCCTAATTAACCTAAATTTTTCTGATTTAATAAATATCAGGTCCGCTTCCATCATAATTCCGAACACTCCCGCCTATACAGAGCGCTGCTGCTTGCTCTTTATCCCCGAGGACGACCAACATACTCTCAGCTTCCAAAAGTTCATGGATTGGCAAACCGACAGCACTGTGGTCGTTCTCATCGTCAAATAGTGGCATCATCGCTATCGACGTCGTCCTCCTCCTCTTGAAGCCATCATATTTGTATGGAAGCACATCGCAGACTTTGGTTCGCCATCAAGTGAGGGAAATAATTTAGCAAGTTTCACTCCTGCTCTACAACACCTTCGCACACACAAAAGGTTCGGCCACACACACATACATCGACGCGACGGTGCAATCGAGAAAAGCGCTCCGGACGCGTCTACGTTGTCGTCGCCGTCGTCGTCGTCGTCGTCCTCGGTGGGGATGGAAGATCTAAGCCGAAAGGTGAAAATCAGCCAGGCAACTCCCGAACCGAGCTTCTTTACCGCACTTCCCTCACATAAGGGCTGCTTACAGCCGGGCACATTCACACATCATCATCGTCATCAGCAGCAGCAGCAGTAAGCCGTCTAGATTGGAGATGGAGTAGCACCATGATTAAGTTTGAGCAGCATCCTGTTGGAGTGTGGTACGGTAGGTAGGTGGTTTAAAGTAGGTTTTCCACCCAGACCAACTGGAAGGGGTGTACTTCTACGGGAGATTTCCTTCCTAATCGTACACGTTATGATGATGTGCTGTCGAAGAGCATGTTTTTTGCTTTTGATGTAAAGGTGATTAGGAGGAAATCGATATTCAATGAATGTTTTAAGCTTCATAATTTATGTCCACAATTTCACAGCAGGATTTTCGAATGCCATGGTAAAATCACACAAACCCCAAAGAAAGTGCTCTGTACGAATATTATACGATACATAGGCGAAAGATGGAGGCCAATTTTCTTAATGCAACACAGGAAGATCCACATAATACCAGTACATGTGTCAAACTGCCTACCTGATGCCATGCTTGTTTTACGTGACGTCTAGTGCTTTCCATAATATTATAATAACATTATCAGATTTTGGCTACGGAAATGAATGAAGATATGTGTAGCACACGTTGTCCTTATTCTTACGTTTTCTTCATGTGCAGCATCAAACATGATACAATGTAGCCTTTACCAAGAAGAGAAGGTGCCATTTTTACGATCTTGTTTGTTGCTAGGGTGGTTCGTTGAAAAAAAATGAGCGATCCTTCATTCCTAAAATGTTTTCATTAATTTGCATAGTTTGTATCTTCCATTGAGAATGAGTGTTCTGTAGTTCTTCTACAAATAGTTTCGACTGCTTTAATATAATAATTAATTAGGTGTATTGTGACCAGGTCAATTTTTACATATGGTTAATTTGTGCGATTCTCCCAATTATTGGAGCGCTTGTGTTCCAACTTGGGATCCAATGGCTAATCACTTGCTAAATACAATAGCTTACGCAAATAATTGGTTATTCAAAGTAGAGAGCGTGCCGTGTAAATCAAAGGCTATTGAATGCATAATTTAGTTAAAATAATTTTACTTATACCTCGTTCGCCCTGGCTCCAAACTAACTTCAATATACAGTGTACGGGCTTCGTAAAAATAAACAATGAAAACCAATTTTAGTATAGCATCAGATTGGAATGTTGTACAAACGAATAAGAGACGAGAAGGCCATGTGTGTTTAATTTTACATTTCAAACACTAACAAACTAATTGAAAATAAGTAAATTTAAGAACAGATTGAAGCAGATTAATTACCATCAATATAACATGTATTTAATTCTTAATAGGTGAAATGAATATATGTTCAAATTTAAAGTTGTAAAGTGTGTACAAATGTCAGCTCATCTTGATTGCTGGTTTATAAATTTCATTCGTTTTCGATTTTAAGCAGCCATGGTCGGGAAAAAGGAGAACGTTATAAATCTGTGTAAACTCGTGTGACATCTTCTTCTTCTTCTTCTTCTTCTTCTTCTTCGCATTTTAAGCTTATTGCATATCGCATATTAGCTTATTACATGCTCTCAACTTAGTGTTCTAGATGCACTTCTACAGTTATTAATTGAGAGCTTTCGATGCCTGTACCATTTTTGCATTGGTATAATTGTGTGGCAAGTCCAATCATACTTCTATGCCCAGGGAAGTCGAGAAATTTTCCAACCCGAAAAATTCCTAGACCGGACCAGGAATCGAACCCAACCGCTTCCAGCATGGTCTTGCTTTGTAGCTGTGCCTTTACCGACTGAGCTAAGGGAAGCCCCTGACATCTGTGACATCTTCTAGAAGGTGAAATCTATCCGAGTGAATGAATCATTTATTTTTCGCAGCATTATAGAGGTTAGAAGGAACCATGCATCCAACATCCGTTCAAAATTTGACCTGTGCGCCGATCAAAATATTTTCGGCGGTGGCGTGATATGTTGTTTTCTGCCGGCGACGGCGGCGTGGTGGCGTCACGCCGTGTGCTTTCGGCGGCGGTGGTGTGGCGGCGTTGGTCGGCGTGAGTTTATTTTTAATGATTTAGAAAAAAATACTTTCCAAACCAATCGCACATGGACAAAAATGCTACCCACATTTGAGTAAAGATTACTTAAAATCGCTAAAACGTAGGTCACTCATAGTATGAGAAAATTTTCCGACACTTTTCACACATTTAAGAAAATTATACACAGGTTAGAAGTGTACTAGTAGAACGACTAAAAACACAATCAGTTTTCCTCATATTAGATAAGTTTTCCTCGGAAAATTTACTCATTCTATGAATGACCTACGTTTTCGCGAATTTGAGTAACCTGAACACAAATATGAGTAACTCTTACTAAATTTTGAGTGTTTTAGTTGGCCGTGCATGTGGAATTTGCTTAGAAAAGTATGTGCTTGTTAAAATTGCAGGGGATGGAGTAATATGGCAAAGTGTTACAACCCTTTTATTAAGAATAAGAAAATTATGTTATGTAGGGGTGGATAGTATATAAAAGCAATCTGTTGCATTACGTAACAGCCACTGCTTACTGCAAAACTCTATTTTTGCAAATGCTGTAACTGTCATGAATGAAGATTGTTTTATCCACATTGTTAGGGTGGACGCCTGACCGACGTGCAGATACGGTCAGCCCAGCTATGTTTAAAACTCGTTCACTTGGCGTGCTGGTGGCGGGCACACACAATACCTTGCGAAGCAAGGCTGCCAAGCAAGGATACTTACTTAAAGGTCCTGTACGCCACCGGAGGTGCAAAGGACTAACGCGAAAGACTTCCATCGTGGGCTGCTGTTCGTTTTTGCCTTGACCTGGGCGCAGGTCAGATTCCTATCGATTTATTTTATTTACTTGCTGAGGCTTCATCGCCATGAGCCCCTGGGTCTGCCTTTGCTGCGATGTCCTGCCGGATTCCAAGCAGTGCTTGCTTGCAGATTTCGTTTCCGCTCCGTCGAAGTGTGTGGCAGTTCACCTTGATTTTGTGTGCGATTTGTCGACGGATGCTTCCATAGCCACTCTTCGTCAGTTCATTGCTCGACGTGGAACTCCAGCAGAGATCCAGTCCGATAATGACACTAACTTTCAGGGTGCACAGAAGAAATTATCAGAAATGCACCACATCATTAACAGCCAGCGCGACCGAGAAGCAACCCTCAACGAGTGTAGAAACAAGAAAATCACCTGGCGATTCATTCCCCCACGAGCGCGAAACTTTGGCGGTCTTTGGGAGGCGGTCGTCAAGACAGCGAAATCATCTTTAGCAAAGACGATCGGATGCCGGCAATTGTCCTACGAATACATAGTCACCCTACTGTACCAGATCGAGGCTAACATGAACAGCCGTCCACTAACACCACTCTCTGATGACCCTGCAGACCTAGATGTCCTTACTGACTCTTCATCATTGGTTCCCCCCTGCTTAGCCTACCGAATCCAGACTACACGATGGTGCCATCTAACCGTTTACATCATTATCAAAAACTTCAACAAGTCACAACAAGTCATCCAAAATCATGGGAAGCTATGGAGAAAGGAGTATCTCATCGAACTCAACCAACACGCACGGATATACACGTTGGCCAGATGGTACTTTTGAAAGAAGATGGCAAATCATCGGTTGTTTGGCCACTTGCACGGATTGTAGCAGTTTAATCAGGTTACGACGGCATCGTTTGTGTGGCAACCATCAGGACCAAATCTGGCTCATACACAGGACCTGTCAATTGACTTTTTCCTCTTCCAATCGATCATCAACTTCAGCAACAATGTTGTTCCCAGTAATAGCTAAAAATAGAACAGTTAGTGCAATATTTGAGTAGTAATCTAGTGTAGGCATATAAAAAAACCCGAATTTATCCACCTATGGTGTGATCAGACCCTTCTTACTTATTCAAGTTTATTTATTTTATTGTCATTATCAGTGACCAAGCCCTCCACCCCCGTGTCATCCAGTGACGCTACGCCACTGCCTGGGGGTACCCGGAATATATCCGGGTGTAGTCTATTTGGTGAGGCTACCAATCACCTTATCATCGTATTTTAATGTGATTTAATGGGTTTTAATTCAATTCATATTCAAGCAACTTCCCCGGGGTACCCGGAACATGTCCAAGTGTGTCCAATGTGGTCTGGAACACTTAACACGACTTGCATTGATCTTATTTTTGAATTC
Organism: Ochlerotatus camptorhynchus; assembly: GCF_037179485.1. Classification (NCBI taxonomy): domain Eukaryota; kingdom Metazoa; phylum Arthropoda; class Insecta; order Diptera; family Culicidae; genus Ochlerotatus; species Ochlerotatus camptorhynchus. The sequence goes on from NW_027040769.1 coordinate 361,696, forward strand.
TGTAGTAATTTGATGTGTCGCAGGATGGTTTTAATACGTTTTCCGTTAAATCCAGCGTGAAGGCCCATATTCACTGGATCTTATTCCAGCCATATCTCCGGAACCGGTTCACCGATTCCAAAACCGTTCAATAGCGTTCAATGGGACCCCAAGACCTATCATTTGGCGCCGAGTTTGTCCAAATCGGTTGAGCGGTTGCTGAGAAACGTGAGCGCATTCATTTCGTTACATACACACACACACATGCACACATACACACACACACAGACATGTTCCGATCTCGTCGAGCTGAGTCGAATGGTATATAACACTCGGCCCTCCGGGCCTCGGATCGATAGTCGGTTTTTCAAGTGATATCTATACCCTTCTTTGTAAGAAGGGTAAAACATAATAATTAGCTGTAAATTGGTACATTTGAAACTCGCAAATTGTAGGTGGCCGGCAATGTTTACGGTTTTTGCATTTTTCTTCATATCTAGACTTGTATAACACTTTGTAACTCTGTCATACACACTTAGAAATACCGAATCTTACACGTGACGGAATCCATAAAAGATGAGACGTGAACAATCATGTCATGTAAAATTAAGTGATCCGGTACTGAAAAATTCGAAAGAGCGTTTGATTGAGCTGAATTTCGCGTCTATTGTGACTCAATTTTGTGTCGAAATTGAGGCTCGTATATGTCAGTCTCAGAGCACCTAAGTTTACATTAATTTTTCTAAGTGTGTAGCTAGATAAAACTCTTGTAGTCTGAACATAAAAATTCTGGTGAATTTGGAAGAAAATTATGAGTCAATCTGTAGCAATCAAAAATGCGACTTATTTCTTAAATCAATATAATCGGATATTCAAAGAAAATGAATTCCCATTCATTTTGAGACAGCTACAAAACATTTTCACTGGGTTGAACAAACACATTAAACGTAAAGTGGTCCATTGCAAACATCACACAAATTGATTCATATTATGTACACACACTTAGAAAAAATCATGTAAATTTAGGTGCTCTGAGACTGACATATACGAGCGTCAATTTTGACATAAAATTGAGTCATAACAGACGCCACATTCAGCTCAATCAAAGTTGTTTTTCGTCGAGTAACGAATTTTTCGGTCTCGGAGCACTTTATTTTACATGAAATGTTTGTTTACGTTTCATCCTTTATGTCAAAGATGGATTCCGTCACATGTAAAATTAGTTATTTATAAGTGTGCACACTTAGAAATCCCTAATCTTACACGTGACGGAATTCATCTTTGACATAAAGGATGATACGTAAACAAACATGTCATGTAAAATTAAGTGCTCTGAGACTGAAAAGTTCGAAATTACGTTTCTTTTCTTTCCTTTATTTAACGTCAGTCTCTGTTCCGCAATCTAGTGCCAATCACCGACGAACATCGATTGCCATCCATTGACGACAATCAAATGTGCAGGAAGGCAGCTTCCACACCTGCGTAGGATATCGCACCCATTTACAACACACATGGGCCGGGACCAACGGCTTTACTTCCCTTCCGAAGGAAGACGTGACCAGAAATTTTTATGCCTCAGAAAAATCCCACCGACCTCGGCTGGGATTGAACCCAGACCCATTAGGGTGTTAGAAAGCAGTCACGCTTACCACTACACCACCGGCGCCGGCTGAAGTTACGTTTGATTGAGCTGAATTTCACGTCTATTATGACTCAATTTTATGTCAAAATTGACACTTGTATATGTCAGTCTCAGCGCACCTAAATTTACATTATTTTTTTAAGTGTGTACATAAATATGGAAACGTATAAGTTGACTTTCAAAAGATCATTAAAATGGCATAGGAACTCTTAACAAAGAGGACGGCACTTTTACTATGTTTGTAGAAGAAACAATAGAAATAATGGTGAAAACACACTTTCCATGTTCAATTACCAAAATAAATGATGACCAGAATATTTACACGTGCAGCGCAAACTGGCTCTGAAAAAAGCAGGATAGTAGTTCAGACAACAATGAATGAATCGACTGGATTAGAGATTGCCAGGAAAAACGCTCGTAATCTGGCCAATAGATTTTTTCTCAGAAAAACGAGTTGAATGGGCGACCTTTCAAGTCACCGGGTAGGACGGATTTTTTCCATTACTACTTCAGAAAGGAAAAGGAACTTTGTCACCGATGCTAACAGGCTTGTTTAGAACAAACTTAAGATTAAGTTATATTCTGATAAACTGGTGTCAAGTAAAGGCTAATTAAAAGGATAACACTTCATCAAGATTCTTCAGTTTATGATTCATTATGCAAAAAAAAAATTAAGAAGATAATAGATGAGCATTGCTGTTACCTTTACGTTGAGAAGTTTCAGTGGTCTGTAGACTCCTCAGTAATAATGTAGGTATTCCGTATGAATTTAGTGACTTGTACTTTGAAACACTTTATTTCACGGACACTAAATTTAAGACACTCTAAAGACTATACATGTACACTTAGAAATAACTACTTTTACACGAGACGTAATCCATATTGGACGTAAATGATAGAACGTAAACAAACATTTCATGTAAAATTAAGTGTTCTCAAACCGAAACATCAGCTAGTCGACGAAGAGAACGTTTGATTGAATTGATTTTCACGTTTCTTTCAACTGATTCTTATGTCAAAAGGTCCGCTTACATGTGTCGGTCTCAGGGAACCGAAATTTACATGACTTTTTAGTAGTGTGTACCTTTGGAAGTTTCCTTTGAAAGATTCGTCATAAATCCTCCGGAGCTTTTTGTTTAACTTCCTTCGGAAAATCATTCCAATGTGTCCTGAAAGTTTTTTTTTACGTAGGACTACGTCTGTGATTTCTATATTGTGAAAACCAAAAATGGAACATGTAACAGAATTATGAAAGATTTTGAACGTTAAAACTCAGCTGCCCTGGACCAATTTCAATAATTTTACTATGTGTCCATAGAAGGAGGAAGTAGCCGCAGCGCTATTGATCAGACTCAGTAGCTCTTCGTAAGTCGCTGAGGGGCATCTATGTCAAGCGCGTCATAGTAAAGAGTATAAACAGAGAGAACCCCGCTCAAATTCCTATTCCTACACAAAACACAAGCTCCTGCTGCAGATAACAAATAAGATTTATTATATAAGACCACGTAGTCCTACGCCACCATTGCTTTTAACCTCATAGGGCTGTCCCTAGTAGTTTTTTTTTCTTTATTAAGTACCCTGAACGTATCTTAGGAAAACTTAAGAAAAGGACCATTTTGTCGTGATGGTAAATGAGTAATGCTTAGCTTTAAGGGTGTTAAACACAGATGAGGCTGATGAGCTGTATGTTGTTTGGAATGTGGGTGACGCACTTGGCATAGATTGCCCACAGTGACTCACGAAGAGCTACTGATTCCGATCAATAGTGGTGCGGCTTCTTCCTCTTTCTATGGATACTCATGTGGGCTGCAGCTTACTGCTTGCATGCAGCCTTTCGTTGTGTACTGGACAACACCACCACTCATCACGCGGTGATTGAATAATCACCGTTTGGTGAGACCGTTTCGAATTCAACTTTGAAATCTGTGTTAGGGAAATCGCTTTTTGCGGGCGATCGGTAATAATTTTAATTATCAAAGCAACAGTTTGAAAATTCGTGCAATTTTCAATAGTGACATTTTGAAAAATGATTAAGTCTTAAATGTAACAGATGCGTAGAAATATATCTGATTGATTGGTGATAAAATTATTGAAAATGGTACAGGGGCAGCTGAGTTATTAACGGTCAAAATCTTTCATATTTGTGTTACATGTTCCATTTTCGGTTTTCCCAAAGTGTACCCCCACATAGAAATCACAGACGTAGTCCTACGTCAAAAAGATAAAAAAAACCACTGCATCGTGTGCAAGGTCAACTTATATCATTCTCTGCTATATTTGCTTCGGAGGATGATATGAAATGCAACCAACATTCATTGTAATAATTTTTTGGTTTGCGTGTACAGTGGCACAATATATTATTAAGTACAGGCCCTCCATGTAATCTTTAGATGCAGTGGAGAAACGTTCATGTTCATAATGTTGACTGCATTCGTCAACTTGCGGGAATGCTGTACCTTCGATAATCTGTGGAGTGACAATGGGTCCGTGTCACGGAAATTTGCCACTGCTTCGTCCATGTGTCAGACAAAATCACGAAATAGCTGCTGATTAGGGTCCTTTTGCTTGTTCTGTTGCTCTTCCTCCTCCGTAGTTCTCTTTGCACCTCCTGTCGAACATCATAGATTTTTGCATGGAATTCTTATTCCTTTTCTCTTTCATCATACAGCTATTCCACTATACATTGACTACAGCATTCATCAAGATTTTTTCCTCAATATCCCAGAATCATGAAAAGATTCCGTGTGTTCAAAATCTCGAAAAAAAAAATCTACAGAAGGCTAAAGTATTTCTCGGACCAATATGTTCGTCTTTGCCCAGGCTATCTATTAAAAATTTTACATTTCAAAATTCAATGTTGATGTATTTTTAAATTTTACGTACAAACTAGCACTACGCACTATAATTTGCATAAAAATACGTAAATGTATTGCACGAGAGAAGCAAAAAATGTACTACTTAGCAAAATATTGAACAAAACCACCCTAACCATTTTGCCAACTTCCCTCGTTCACAACAACGAAAATGAACTACTGCTAGCTTTGATCAATGGTAAATAGATGTACTGCTATGGCGAAATATCCATCCTGCCTTGATGTTTGGCATCTAGCCGCTTTTCCAAACGACCCGCACACTTCTTGGTCATACTGATATTTTGTATCCCAACGACAACGCGGCTATACGAACAAGAAAGCACCAGATCAAGAAGTGAAAATGCCACGTTATTTATCGACAGTACGTGTCATAAATTCGGAAAAACCAACGCCACCGAATCAGAAAGCGGCCGTTGCCACCGTCGCCGCCGCCGTCGCCACCGCTGTACCGCGTAATAAAGTGATAGAGTCGGAAATCGGCAAACGGGAAAACATATCCTAGAAACGTGCAAAGATGCAATATTCAACAGTCAACACATGAGAAAAGGCAGATGACTTTGCTCGTCTGCGAGGTGAATTATGTCTCAAAAAGGCTGATGTACTGCCTTGCTCACTATCTCCTTAAGGAAAAAAACAACCCAACTGCAAAGTTCAATTTCCTCTTATCATTTGTATGTAACGAAAATAAATTACACATAGACTGTTTTACAAAGCAAACGCCATTCATCTTTTCACTCAGACTTTTCCTCAATCTGTATAAATTAGGCCAAGTAGCCCATAGATGATTTGATTGGGATTCCATTACCACCTACTCGGTGCAATTTCCAGCATTTTTCTCTACCGCCGTACATCCCAATTTTATGCTCCCACTATTAACCACAGCGTACCGTTGGGAAAGAAAAGTTCCAGCAGCTGATTTTTCTCGTTTCAGTGCTCCTATTGAGCAGAATTTTCCTAACTTTTTCTTCCAACAGCAATAAATTTTCCAACTGTTAACTGTGTGTATAGGTGTGTGAGTGTCTATATATATGAGCAACTTTCCGAGGTACCATCAACTCATCGTTCTCGGTCCCGAAAAATAAGACTCAGCACAGCCGGGTGCAATTTCATGAGAACCTGGGAAAAAATCCAAGCGAACGCTTTTGGGTGAGGGCAACGAATTTCCATATAAACGGTCAAGGAGAAGGAAAATCATTTTACTTCTCCTTGCCGGGTACTTTCAGTCCAGGAATTGTCGACTCTCAAGTGAACTATTTTTCACATCTATGCACTTTGCTGATGGCTCCTTCGACAGCTAGTCCCACCTAGTCTGTGTCTCCCAAGGTTTGGCTCTTCTCGTATGAGCAGAATTAGTATGGCTTGTTTTACTTCTTCCATTTCGTCGTGGGTTGGTGGGAGTTTGGAAAAATAGAGGAGGGTATGTGTTTTTGCCGAGAATATTCACGTTGCCGAATGGTGTGGTGGTGGCCTCGGTTAGGATTTTTTCCTGTTCATTTCTGATGACTAAGTCTTTGTTATATGGACCAACAACAGTTATCAGGATTTGTACGGTGATGAAACAGTGGGAAAAGGATCGTATTTTCAAAAAAAAAAAACACTTGTAATTTCAACGAGATGAACTAGCCATTGTGTAGAAAATCTCGGCAATACAGCAAATAAAACTTGTTATTTCAGTGCTAATTAATTAAAATATGTAAACTGGAGATTCCTTCCCTGGTTACACCAGGAAGCACGGTCAAAATCAATTTAACCAATTCCAGGGTTCCATCCATTTAAAAAAAAATCATCTCTTTTTTAATCAAATACATTTAATAATTACAGGGTAGTGTCAGCTGAGGCGAATTTCATGGATTTGTATTTTAAATCAGCAAACGTTTATAATGCTCAAGTTAATTTTATCTCATACTAGCTGAGTGTGCCCGGTCTTACTCGGGATTCAATATTAGCTTGAGTTTATGCGCCGATTTAAAAAAAAGCTTGCTATATTGTACGTAGCCCCCCCCCCCTATTATCTAAGGGGCTACCCCCTATGATTATCTTACCCCCACACACGCCCCCACATGCCTAATTTGGTTCCATTTGCTTGATTAGTTCTCGAGTTATGCAGAAATTTCTGTTTCATTTGTATGGGAGCCCCCCCTTACAGAAGGGGGAGGGGTCTCGAACCATCATAAGAACCTTCCACGGCCCCAAAACCCCTGTATACAAATTTTCACGCCAATCGGTTCAGTAGTTTCCGAGTCTATAAGGGTCAGAGAGACAGACAGACAGACAGAAATTCATTTTTATATATATAGATTTAAGATTTTTTATTAAGCATAGGCTAGTTCATCTCTGCTCATGTTTAAGGGGTAGTCCAGAGCGGCATGAAAAATAGGTCATTTTCACGATTTTTTTTTTTTTTAGGGTAAATAGCAATCAATTCAAAAAAAGGAATGCATGGTTTTGTCTATTGAAATGTCCTCTTTAATTGGCACGATTGGATGTCTCCTGTAGTTCCTGCACCAGGTTCCCCAGGAGACCTCCCGTCTTAGTCGTCGCGGGGCGGGACGTCTGGTGGTCACACTACTGGAGTTGGAACAACGATTTTTTGTGGTTATTCTCTGATAGATGACCCAGTCTTGTACGTAGCCGGTTTTTATTTGGTTGAAAAATAAAAATTTGGTGACTTTTTGAAAAAAAAGTCCGTTTTTGTATCCTAAAATTGGAGAAAGCTTGCACCAAAAATTCATTTTTGATTCTTTTGAAATCGGCTACATACAAGACTAGAAAAAAGGTACTTAACTCGAAAATTCAATCGCCGTTTAAGTCGAATGAGCCGTTTCTAAAATACAGCGCTCGCAAATTTTGAAAACATCGTTTAGAGATAATTGCGGCAGCAGTTGGAGCTACTAAGACACGCCGTTGCGCCGGTAACGGGCGGGTACTCCAAGCGCTCACCTGAGCACGCTTGGAGCGTCTGGACACGAGTCCACTAATCGGCCTATAACTTTGGAACAATGTCACTTGCGGACTTGCGGTCAAATCTATTTCAAAGTAGACATTCCAAAGTATTTTTTAAGCAAAAAAAAAAGATTTATGGAAATTTCCAGAGTGGACTACCCCCTTAAGAGAGAAATTCTTCCAGAACTTTTTTTTTTGTAAAAGCTTAGTAATTTCTATGAGCAAATTTATAGAATTATACAAATATTTGCGTAAATCTGTTGAGCTGTCGTCATAGTAGCTCATGCCATCCTGCGATATTAAATTTAGATACAAATAGATATTAAGAATGAATATTCATGCTAGATGCTGGACTCGTACATTACCTCGTTGTTCATTGCACTAACTCGTACACCCGTAGTCCGCATCGTGCTCTCTTATCGAGTGAATCTATTTGCTTTTCACTCAAGGAAGTTTTACTGCTACCTAAAGCTACAACACATCAAAACAGCAATTCTCAGTGCTAAATATTATCTGCATATTATCTACCTTGTTTGACTCTTATTCCTATTCGATCCTTGTTTGGATCCTATCTTATCCATAGCCAGGTCTTTTAGAGCGGGGGAAAACTAACCTACACTGCACCCACACATTGCAGAACTACTGAACGGGAGGTTACGAATTCTACACCACCGCTTCACTCATGGTTCTAAAACTTGGAGTTAGGTTTATTCGGCTGAAGCTGCGGCAAGCCACCATACGGTCACCACTGTGTATCTTAACTGACTCCGCCAGTGTTCACACAGCATTGAAATGACCGGTAACACGTCATCCGTGCATCCAAGGGATTTAAATGTCAGCCCCACCGAATACCATCTTTCGCTAGATCCATGGTCACTGTGTCACCGGCTGTAGAGGTCGCACAGTTACAACGAGCGTCCCCGGTCCAGACTCCAAAAAGTGGACTAAATCGATACTTCGCGAAGCTTGGGCTAGTAAGTGGGCTTCCGGAACAGAGCAATGTATCCGAAAGCTTGAGAGCGAAGCAACAAGATGGACAGATGTTCCAAACTGGCGGGACCAACGTGTCCTGTTCAGTTTGCGTTCCAGCCACATACGAGTCACACATAACGTGGGAAGAGGACCCACCTTCTGGAAGAAATGTGACCCTTGTGGAGTCAGAATGACGGTCGACCACTTAGTGATCACTGTCCCTGCTTTCAGGGCATCCGGGACACCCTGGGAAACGATCCCTTCATGAAAGCCGGCACTCCTATGTTTCATTAAAGACGCCGGTTTGTATCACGGCATTTGAACCACCTCAGCCACATTACTTAAACTTTGCCAGCAACCAGGAACACGATTAGTGTTTCGATTAAGTAAAAAAAGGCTCAAAAAGGACACAAGACACTATGATGAGGAACCTTGAAAGATTTCAGGACAGCAATGATGCCATATTTTACGCTCCAATCCAATACTCTGTGAACCAAACTCTGTATTATGGGGATCCCGCTCTGAAATCCCCACCCAAACTCTGTAATTTGGGGTCTCCCTTGGAGATGAACAGGTTTCGCCGGATGAACAGTCTGGAATTTATCGAATTCCTTGCTAAGACTGTCCTTCGGTCTATTTTGGACAAACGCACCGCAAAGTTAAAGTCCGTCTAAAAGAACATAAACATGCTGTAGACAACAAAAAAAACCCATCTTTAAGCTGGTGTTGCGTTTGCAACCACTCGACGAGCCCCTTGAAGAAATGTGTGATATTGTTGTGTGTTTGTATGTCGTTCTTCGGGGTTTTCTCGGACACGCCCGTGCTGTCAATGATCACAGTCACAATAGATCAGTGAAAGCAAGCGACGGCACGGACGCATTGGAAGAGCAAATCGCTCTGTTGGCTATTCCAATGCAAGAAGACACCGAAGTTGTAAGTACTGTAATGTATTGTATTTTAATATGTATTTTAATTATATTAACATTACAGCTTTGTAGCATGTGGCAAATATTGCAATTGTGTTTTATTTGCTCTGCTGAAAGATCGGTGCCCATCGCCATTGTTTTCAACAGCTGGGTTTAGACATGGCAAGTCAATTGATCAAGTCAGTTGATCAAGTCAGTTGAATTCAACTGACTTGAACGCTAATTGAACGTGTAAACCATGTCATTCAACTGACTTGATCAACTCACTTGAATTGAAATAAGTTGAACCAGGCTCAACTTTTCAAGCCAATTGAATTCAACTGAGTTGATCATTTGACTTGCCTAGTCTAAACCCAGCTTTAGAGAACCCTAATAAATTTAAAAGAGACCGTATGGTTAATAATGTTTGCACCATCATAATTAAATACGGAGGTGTATATCAGCATTCTTAGTTAGTATGGCCTTCCATGGAACTGAGCATTATAACCTGGAGCCGAATGTGGTCTTTAAACAACACGGGGCACCATCCCACACCATTCCACGCAGAATTGGCTAAAGAAACATCTGCCGTTCTGGCCGAAAGATATGTGGCCGCCATCCAGCCCCGATATTAACCCCTTGGGTTATTTATTCAGTGGGGCGTGTCATGAAGGTCAATACCTGTGCCAAACGCCACTCCAGTACAGCAATCTTCAGACCTGTGCCTGGAGAGCTATGGATCCGGACTATATTATCAGAACCTATCAAGCATTCCGGAAGCGTGTTGAAGCCGTAATTCAGACAAATTGAAATTCTATCGATGATTAACATAGCTTACAGTTCTTACAAACATAGGGTTTTGATCTAATTTCCGTCCTACTAAGCACATCCCGCACTTTACCTCTCTTTTTTGAAAGGGTTTGAACAAAACATGAAATTTTTTCATCAAAGATAACTTCTTTTCTAAATTTCTACGGAATTGGATTTGATAAAGAGTCAAACAATGTTGAAATATTATTAGAAATCTAACACTGTTTCTTGATTCTAAATTCGTCCTACGAGTTTCAATTCCGTCCTAACGCATTGAAACGCCATTAGATTTTCTTCGTCCTACGGATGATGGTAGAAAAAGTGGATTCGCTAGGAGCACTTCTTTTGTTTTGAGAACAATGAGTGTAAATATTCATACAATGCGCTGTAATAGGCTTCATGTTATGGCTTATGAACTAACGGATCGGAACAAACTTATTATTGATTTGTGCACGGTGAAATTTATTGATATTTTTGATGATTTCTGCTCGATAGAACGGAAATGGGCGATTACGACGAAGTAGCGCATTTCCCTATCCCTTTTGAATACATATTTTTTTTTCAACTCCGAAAATTTTCAGATTTTTGTTTAGGGGCTGTTCATTAACTACGTAGACAGTTTTTTTTTATTCGTGACCCCCCCCCCCCCGTGAAAACAATTGCCCCATACAATTTTTTAAAAAAAATTAATTTTAAGCCCCCCCCCTACACTGTCTACGTGGTTTATGAACACTCCCTTAACAGTGTTCAATGGTGCAAACATTATCACGCATACGGTATATAATGAATCAATAAAAAGCATCCTTATTGGAGATTTTAATGCAAAACACCGCTTATGGAATGATGTTCAAGGCAATTCCAATGGTAATATTCTATTTGATGATTGATCTGAAGGTTACTAACCCTATTCAATACCCAAACGATAAATGCTATAAAATTCAACGTTATAACCCTTAGAGCACATTTTTCGCAAATCGGATGAATAAACTTCCATGCAACATATTTTAGACATAAACAAGTTGCTGCAACTTTTTGTGACGGAAATGTGATACTCGGGAAGTTTTAGTAGAACCTGTTCACGTGTAATTTTCAACTGCTCGATCATTTCAGTTGTACTGGAACGTGTTAACTATATTAAAGACCTTGAAATGACTGTTGATTGTAAGTTCAATTTCAACGTTCTATAAAAAAAAAAAAACAAAGCTACCATCCTGGGATTAATTTCCCTAAACTGTGCTGAGTTTCGTAGGTACTGAATGTGCTCTACAGCTCCCTGGCGCGCAGTATTTTGAACACATTTAAGTATGACCTTCTTATCGTGTTGTAAAAGCAAAATTTTATTGCATGCAAACCTAAATTCATAGACTGTTTTTCAACTAGACTATGTTCTGCTTTTTGTGAACAAAGATTCAAACGGCAAATTGACAAAAATTTTAGCTCGACCATGCATACCTACACCACCGTCAGGAGGGTAAAGCTTACCCACCCAAGCAGGAACGAATATCTCGATACCTTAAATTGGGATGGATGAGCCTGACATAAAAGGTAAAATATTAAAAAATAATACCAAAAAAATGTTCCCATAATACTATTCCAATACCAAATTTTACAAATGCAATTCCAAAACAAGGCCACACAGGTATTCTTTTGGTATCCAAATATATATATTTTTTGTTATTTACTAAGTATTTTGCATGTAATTTTTTGGTATTATTCTTTGGTATATTACCTCTAATTTCATGCTGTTCAATACAAAATTTTGGTATCATGCCACAATTAGATATTCATTAGTTATTTTCTCCTGCTCGGGCAGTGGTGATAGTTTGCGTGAGCATGAGTGGAGTTTCGACAAATTGACGTTTGTATCTCTGATTAAACAATCAGATACGTCCTTCTGAAAATTAATACTTCATTCAAGTTTCCATCTTTTAACCATTTTTTTCCCACAGATCACCCACTGTCCCACATGTGGCGGGATATCTGGTCTTAGTATTGAGCTTGTATTAACTTTTTTGCGCGGCATTTACGGCACCCACCTCCAACACCACCGAGTGGACTCATTGGTGCTCTGTCCTCTGTCGCTCCTGGAAGGAATAAGCAACCTCAGTATGGAATGATGTGTGAAAGTGGGGGACGGAAAACTAGTTAGTCGTCTCGAAAGAGGATAGTCCGTCGTCATAGGTCGCAACTTGCAACCAATAGAACGAGAATGAGGACTCATCGGAGGCAAGTGAAATTGTGTGTTTCCCTGTAGGCGAAATGCTGAGGAAACGAGAAAATTGATAAAAATGATTCGAATAAATTTTTAATGCGATTATGGTGTTCGTGCCATAGACGATTGAGTTGTTTGCTGGTCGTCTGGTCTCGCCTTGGAGGCTTTTTTTTCTGTGTGCCGCCCGTTCGCCGTTGTCAAAGTTGTCGCTGCCGTTCGGGAGGTTGAGGACACGACTGTGGTGATTCCGATTTCTGGAGCTACGTCTTCTTTTTTGCCTTCTCTGTGTATGTGGCAGCGTTCGGGCCAGCGTCCGGAAGGCAAGCGACTTTCGGTAATCAGAAAAGGTAATTATCCAAATTATCATCCGAGATTGAACTGTAAATTCGATTAGTGCTCATTTCTGCTGAATATATGAAATCTGAGCGAGGTCATTTTGGCACGATTAGAGTTTATGGCCGTGTTATGGTGTTCTGGAAAGTTGGGAAAATTGTGAATGAACGATAATGGTTCGTAGAAAAAGATGTGTCAAGAATGTGCGATACTATATTGTGGCAAACTTTTGTGAGAACAATCTAGACATGAGTGTAGTGAGATATTTGCGATTTAAGAACTAAACGAAATGGTCGAACTTCGATGATTCATGCAACATTAACCGGAAACGATTGTTGCCATCAATTGACCACTTTGTCAAGCAGTGTTTTGTTTTCACAAAACTGGACCAACTAATTTCTATTTTTTTATGAAACGCACAAATGTTGGCTACTTTTCTCGAGGTTCTAGAAGAAAAAATCTCAAAATAATGTTTCATTTCAAAGTTCGAGTGGTAGTAAACGTCATTTTATCTGCTCGAATAAAGTGGTTAATTAAAAAGGTTGAACACGAAAAAACGCTAAAAATTTGCCGAACTTTTTTTTTCAAAATTTCACTGAATTAAGCTAAGAGTGTATAGAATCAGAGTAGGCATTGATTGTCAGGATAAGTTCATTTTTTAACATCATGGATTTACCGAAGTAAGCTCGTCGCGATTCGATGCTGCACGCTCGAAACGAAAATCTCGGTCTAGCAAAATACGATTGCGTGGTTATGGACGACGAAACGTACTGTCTGGCAGTTCTCGATCAGGAATTTTAAACCTCGATTGACCTGAAGCGTGCCCCGGAAGAATGTAAAATCCAAAAGAAGTCGAAATTCCACAAAAAGTTTCTTGACTGGCAAGCAATCTGCAGTTGTGGGCTGAAAAGTAAAACTTTCGTTGCTTCTGGGACCATGAATCAGCAGAAAGACCAGGAGGAGTGCCTACGGAAGAACCTACTGTCTTTTCTGGCCGGACTTGGAATGCTACCACTATTCAAATTCCACCAAACAGTGGTACAGCAAAAATGGCGTCACAGTGGTTCCCAAGGAGATAAATTCGGCCAATATTCTGAAACTAATGCCAATTGAGGAAAACTGGTCAATTGTAAACAACATACTGAAAAAAAAGAGTGGAACTGCAAATTGCCTGAAGGATTTCAAGCGGAATGGTGGGCCGTGTACGAAGAAAAGTTCGATGAATGGCTTATTGTAAGAAAGAAGACTTAAACAATGGTCTAACAATAAGCATAATACCTACTTATGCATAGCTGTTACATTGAACTATGAAAAATATAGCTCATTTTCAAACCCTCAAAAAAAAATTTCGTGTTAAACCTTTAGATTTTGTTTTTTTTTTATTTACTTGTACTTGTTACTGTGGTATTCTACAAGTATTTAGTAGACGAAATACGCGTATCTGTCAAAAGATAAGCAATTATAACGGAATTAAAATCAAAGTACTTAACCCATTCATGGAGGATTCTATTAGGAGTTTTTCAAAATCAGCGAGAAACATAATGCAATCGAAAATATCGAAGGAAGCGTTCATGTCTGTTTGAATATTACAGCTTGAGCCACTAAGTAGAATTAATGGTGTCTACTTCAGCTAGAATTCGGAAGCACCAGCAATCGTCACTATTTATTCGTGACGGTATCTTAACTGTGTGCATGATAGAATATGAGAGATTTATTATACACAAATTTAAAAAAATCCCATTGCAAGAGGAGATGCCTACAACAAGTTTAAGTTCGTTTTTGTCTAGAAGCTGATGATCTGGTACGATATCTCAAGCTCTGGCCGCATCAAACTATGATTGTCGAATCAAAAAAGACGGAAACTATGGACCTATGCAGTTTTGAACAGATTTGGCTAGCTATCACTGTAACCGGCAGGTGCATCAGTGATACCGTGACAACAGAAGTATTAATATTCTAAAGAACTGTTCATGTTAAAAAGAAGGAGTTTATCCAAGTTGCAGAAATAACGCTTCATCAGGAGCTTTCAAAAGCTTATATCTTTCAACGAAGTCAACAGACAACTAAAAGTTATTTAACCTTTTTGACCTTTTGTCCATTTCAACCTTTTGAGTAACTGACATTGTTCATTCGATGTTTTTCTCATTTAGATTTATTGTTCATTTCATCTTTTTGTCCATTCGACCTTTTGCCCATTTCGACTATTTGTTCGTTCGACCTTTTGTCCCATTAAATTTCATTTGACATTTTGTCCATGTCCATTCGATATTTTGTCCTCCTTTCTTCTTCTTATTCACATTTCAAGCTTATTGCTTAGTGCATATTAGCTTATTGCGTGCTCTCAACGTAGTGCTCTAAATGTACTTCCACAGCTATTAATTGAGAGCTTTCGATGCCAATACCAATGCATGAATTTTTATACTGTGTGGCAAGCAGAATGATACTCTATTATGCCCAGGAGAGTCGAGAAAATTTTCAACCCGAAAGATTCCCTCGACCGAACCGGGAATCGAACCCACCGCTTTCGGCTTGGTAATACCCTGCCTTAATGACTAGGTTATGAGGCCTCTAATCTTTTGTCCTTATAAATTTAATTCAACCTGTTGTCTTTCGACCTCTTGTTGGATGTAGGATGGTATGACAAAATATCGAAAGACAAAACGTCGAATGACAAAAGGTCAAAGGTCGCATGCACAATGAGAGGAGAATGAGTAGAAGGGGGCCTAAGGTCGATTGATTCAAAGATTGACAAAATGCCAACTAATGGTTGAATGAAAAAAAAAAAACTACGAATGGTTCAAAGAGAAACAAATGGACGAACGGTTTAACTTTTTGATGTTAAACGCACTAGGCCAGATGGCAAATAGCGGAAAGAATACTTGACTGACTTAAGACACCGTAACGTTGAATATTAAATAGCCAATCATCAAATCGATTTTTTTTTTATGAAATAACGAGTAGTGATAAAGAAGGAATAATATTGATAATGCAATCATAGATGTCAGTGCTATTATAACTACGGATGGAGATAGTAAACAATCTATGCAATCTGCAATAAACTTGTAAACCGATTGATTTAAAATCAGCTTATAGAAAAAAAAATCATAATAAAGTCCTTCCAATACGAATATTGTTCCGAAGGGTAACAGGACACAGTGGAATATCAGTAACGACCTGCATGGTAGTAACCATTACCCGATCTGCACACCGCTTTCCGTAAGCGCGGCCCCTCCAACGACTCGGAGATCCAGATGGCGCTACGAAGAAGCCAACTGGGACGCTTTCAGGGAGAAATCCGACGCTCTCCATCAGCAACGCGATCGGAACGATACCTCGAGCTTCACGGAAGTTCTCTACGAAGCTGTAACAGTATCGATTCCAAGGACGACTTGCGAATTCCACCCGATGTTTCTGCTCTCCAGACCAACGAAGCTCTTACCTTCCGGGAGCTTCGATTTGCCCTCGGCAGCAGTAGTGGTAAATCTGCCGGGTCGGACGAGATTGGATACCCGGTGTTAATAAACCTCTCCCTCCACGGAAAAACGATGCTACTCGCCCTCTTCAACGATCTATGGCTCACTGACTCGTATCCGGACCTCTGGAAACAAAACTTGGTTGTCCCAGTCCGAAGAACAACACGGTGAGTGAAGAAGCCTCCTCCTTTAGGCCGAACATTGCAACGAGTCAAAGTCTACCGGAGGAGTGTTCCGTCTTTTCCGCTGAAGCCGCAGCTATTCTAGACGCAGCCATCACTCCGGCAGATCAACCGATCCTCGTGTTAACTGACTCACACAGCGTCATCCAAGCGCTGGTAGCCGAAGCCCCGAGCCACCCCTGGATACAAGCCATTACATGGTACGCCCCACCCCACATACGTCTTTACGTGGATCCCCGGACACTGCGGTGTTCCCGGAAACGAGGCTGCGGACAGACTGGCGGGATCTGGTGCATCCCGTCCCCGCTACACCTGGAACGTACCCCTCCTAGACGTCAGGCGTTGGATTTTGAATACTATTATGGAAGCTTGGCAGCAGGAATGGTTCCAGTCGCGGACCACTTTCCTGAGGAAGATCAAGGAAACCGTACGCTCCTGGCTGGACAGCCAAAAGTGCAAGGACCAGCGGATCATCTCAAGACTCCGGACCGGCCATGCGAGGATTTCCTGTAATTTCGGTGGGACACCTTTCCGCAAGGTTTGTTCAATTTGCAGCATCCCCACCTCGGTAGAACACGTGCTGTGTGTATGCCCAGAGTTCCAGAAGCTACGCAAACAATATGGACTCCCGGAGAACGTCACGACCCCTCTGAAGGACGCCCACTTGTATGATCAAATCTAGCCCGCCGTCGGTGGCTGCACTGATCGTGTTTTCCTTACGTTTCTATTTTTTCTGCCTGTCTCTTACGGTGGAGCTCTACCTTGTTCGCGCACCCAGTCCTCACCACAGCCGCGATGTAATCCTCACGTTACATTAAGTTTTTAAAATGTTGTCTGTCTTATTTGTTGGGTAATCAGAGCCAGTTTTACGTCACGTTAATGTCAAATTGAAACCTATTTTTGAGGCAGGAACTAGCCTGACCATCTGCTGTATAACGTGATTTAGCCTATGGCTAAAAATCACGGTAATAAAGAAAAAGTTGGAGGGTGGTGTACATGACACAACCGCATTGTTGACGTAAGACTACGAAATTTTTTACGGTTCGGACGTTTTCGAAGATGTCGCGCAGCAGGAGAATGCATACGATGAGGGTTTCTCAGTTAATGAAAGTAAAACGGAAAAAAATTTAACCCACCGATAAGATAGAACATAATTTATTTCCCTAACAAATTATTTGATTTTTGAAACATCAATTAAGTGACAAATTGAATGGGTGAACCATGGGTTACTCTATATAAATTCTATTCTAACTCTTTACTGAAATGAACTTGGTGGCCCTGAAAAGGGTCGTTTTGTTACGTTGGTGATAAGTTGTAACCTCCGAAACCGCACAGAGTGCGTCCCTGTCGCTTCAGTGCGTAGACGACATCCATGGCCGTGACGGTTTTGCGCTTAGCGTAACACAACCACGTCGAGCCAGACGACAGATGGCAGGCTTGGGAACACCCTGGATGTTTTCACGCAGAACCTTCCGATGACGCTTGGCGCCTCCTTTTCCAAGCCTTTGCTTCCCTTTGCTTACTTGATGCTTGTTTGTCGTTGAACGGGTGAATCGAAACTAAGCCTAAAGCGTAGATAGCAACCTCTTATATAGACAACCAGCTCTGCCGGTACCATATTTTCTCGCTTCCCATTGGCTATATAATATAGCCAATGGGAAGCGAGAAAATATGGTACTGGCAGAGCTGGTTGTCTACACGCCAAGCGTAAAACCGTCACGGCCATGGATGTCGTCTACGCTCTGAAGCGACAGAGATGCATTCTGTACGGTTTCGGAGGTTAAAACTTATCACCAATGTAACAAAACGGCCCTTTTCAGGGCCACCAAGATCATTTCAGAAAAGAGTTAGAATAGAATTTATATAGAGTATCCCCTGCTTCCAAGTTTGGTTACAAGATTACAACTCTAGAGAGCAGTGGCGCCCGTGGTGTAGTGGTAAGCGTCCCAGCAGGCCTGGGTTCAATCCCAGTCAACGCTGCCGAGAAGTTCTGAGGCATAACATCTCTGATCACGCCTTCTTTCGAGGTTCCCGGTTCATGAATTGATGGGTCGATAGGTAGGGTCCAGGTGTACACACCAACTGCTCATTTGGTAATAACTTTTCACTCAGATGTTGAAATTTATTTTTCTTTTAAGTAATTGAGAGATTAGGCTGTAGATATGCGAAGATTAGGTAAAGCTTAACATTTGAATCAACACTAATCAATTTAACACTTAAATTCCGAGATGTGTAGTGAGCATTTCTCACCACATTTTAACAACGCAAAAACAAATACAGTTTACTACTTGCATTAAAATCTACATTATTTTACATATCTATAACAAGCTTACACTCTATTCTATCTACTGCTTCAAAACGAACTATGTTCCGTTAACTGTGTGCAAAGTTATTAGCAAATGAGCAGTTCGTGACCAAAACTGCGTATGCCAAGCATGGGTGTGGGTAGCATTGGTGCATGGAAAACAAATCCAAGGAAAAAAACAGCATTTTGTGTGGTCGTTGGGGGCGTGTGCTTCTGAATTGGCAACAAAATGTTCCGCAATTGTATCCTCCATAGTCGTACACGCCCGAAGATCGGAGGCGAATGTCACTTCGACTTGTTTCACCTAGGAACCATTCTCTGATGACTGTGTTGGGGAAGCAGCACATGCATGTACGTAATTGGTGGATTTGTTAGTTATTTAGAAGCTTTTGGACAATTCTTGACATATACTACTTTTTCAATAGTTTCAATTTGAAAATCAACAGTCAAGAGCATTGTTATCGATGCGTAGAAATGTTTCTGATCGATTGGTGATAAAATAATTGAAATTGATTCAGGGGCATCTAACTTATTAACGTTCAAAATCTTTCATCATTTCATTTTTCGCTTTTCATAAATTGTACCCCCATCTTCCCGAAAGACGTAGTCCTACGTCAAAAAAAATGTTCCGAAGGGTTCAACCAGAGGTTATAAGAAAGGACGAACAGAGATGAAAAAAAGGTAAAATAATGATAATGGGATATTAAAACCCAGTGTCATAAATCATACAAACATTGTTATTCGAAAGAACTGTGCTTCTTTGCAATAAATATAATTTTCTTATATTTTCTTAAGATATCTGTGTATTGTTTTCCCGCTTTTTGCAATTCGACTTTTTGTCCCTCTTTGGATCATTTGACCTTTTTAACATTTAGTCTGTTTGACGCCTTTGGGCCATTCGACCTTTTGTATCTGTTTGGGTCATTCGACCTTTTGTCTCTCTTTGAACCATTCCTCTTTTTGTCCATTCGACCATTTGCTAATTCGACCTTATGTCCATTCGACCTTTTGTTCATTCGAGCTTTTGTCCATTCGACGTTTTGTAAAGTCAACCTTTTGTCCGTTCGACATTTTGTCCATTCGACCTTTTTTCCATTCGACCTTTTTCCATTAGACCATTTGTCCCCCAAATCCCCCGACTTTTTTGTTTATTTGTGCTCAGGAACATGTGACATGGCGATTATTTTCATGAAGTTCAATGTGGAAGAAGGCGTTTGTTAGGTCTATAGTGGAAAACCACTTAGAACCTTCCAACTCTGCGATAATCTTTTCGAGCGTCGGCATAGCAAACGGCGTTCTCAGAATATATTGGTTTGGACCTCGGAGATCTATTACGAACGACGACACGTCCATTTCATCTTCCACTCTTTCGATAATATTCGACGACACTAGCTGTTTCAACCTGCTGTCGCGTAGGCCTTGAGAGGCCGATCTGATCTAGATTGGATATTGTAAAGGCCGTTCCTATATTCCTCACAATCATTGAGCTTTTTGAACACTTCCTCCGTCAATGTGTTGACTTGTGCCCCGGAGTCTATAAGAAATTCACAGGCAAGCCCCGCAATTCTTGCTGTAATCATTCCATCATCTTTACCCTCCGTTACGCGAGTGATATCATACGAAGCGCTGCTTTTCTCGTGCGAATCAATGACCTGTAGCAAAAAATAGCCATAATTGGATAATACTGCCCACTCTTTCTCCATCTAGTGGTTCAAAACCTTGAAATATGGCCAGGAAAAAGAATACAGTTTCGATACCAGTTTATTTGATTTGATTTTATTTAGATTAAATCCGTACGTCAAAAGAAAACAAGGAATTGTAGAAAAAATCATTCCAATTTCCAGTTCCAGATTCCAGGTATGAGTATGGCATAAACGTTTATGGAATGTCACTTACGATCTCCTCAGTAATGTCCTCATTTGGTTTATCCTCCTCCTTCCGCGATATCCCTTGGTCTCATTTCCGATGATCTATCGTCCTTAACCTGACTGCTCTCTGCGCGTGATAATGATCGACAAGCTCGCTGTAGATGTCCAACCCGGCCGCAACTCAAACAGGTTTTACTAACTGCACTACATTCGTACGACTTATGGAATAAGCTGTGGCATCTATAACAGCGCATCGGTATTTGTCCCGTTGCTCCTCTCCAGCCTGTACCCACAGGGCGGCGATCTTGATATTCTCCTCCACGACGAGTTTGCTGATTACCGTACCTTCCTCGGTTAGCTGGCCTACCATCTTGCCACTGACCTTAGACCTTAGTTACCTCCAGTAGTCGGATGATTAGTGACAACGCGTGCGACGGTCGCTTGTTCCGGATCACCATGCTTCATACGAAAGAATTCCTCGTTCAAACGAATCACCTCGATTTCGCGAACCTTATCGACGAGGTCGGTAAACGTACCTTTGCGGCTGAGCAACTTTAGAGCTGTTGTACGCACTTCACGATTTTTAGCATGCTCTGCTACCGTACTAACTATTTCCTCGAACTCACCAAACATGGATCATACCTATATATGTTAATGCGAAATCTTGATTTTCTAAGGATCAATTTCGTTAGATTAAGGTGCATTGTTGAATGTTTTGTGGATCCCTTTTAATGTGTATATGGGTAATTCGTACAGTTTCAATGCTCATTCTTTAGAAATTTAGTGGTATATTTTTTTAATTGGGCTAGTAAATTAAACGTAAAATATTGGTTATATTGATATGGTTTTTTTTTGTGGAGCATCCACATTTTCTTTTTTAAGGATTTTCACCGGGGTTTTATGACGAACGAGCCCCTGGTTGAAAACCTTGTAAATAAATGGAAAAAATTGGGTTTTCTATCATATGGATATTTTTAGGTATCGTTTTATTTTTATTTTTTAAGGATCATTTACTAGTTGCTATTTTCAAAAGTGAGGGGACATCTGTAAGCCTGCTGACCAAATATTTTATATATTGCCATTATTAAATACACTCTTATTATTAGTTAATACTTTAACAATTAAAAAAAAATATTGTTTATTTTCAAAATATTTATATAATTTTTCATTACATTAATAATCGTTAGTTTATTTGTTGATAACGTTGAAAACCGCTTAAGGTATTTCAATTCAAACAATTACAGTCTTCAAAGTATTTAAATTACTTCGATGTATTTTAAGAATCACGTGCTCATACCTGTAAGTGCACGCCCATCGTGCAAAAGTATGTTCACCAAGTAAAATTTCTGGTCAGGGTTCTGTAGACCATAATTTAGACTTGTAGAATGTGTTCAAACCTCGATAAAACTTGCAATGTCAGTTTTTGACTAGGATCAAAAACCTAGCATGTAGATAATTTCCGGGTTAAACATTTTTGCATCATTGTGCTTGCCACGTAATATATATATATATAAAGCCCTCAATTATAATATATATATATAAAGCCCTCAATTTCGAGGTGATACTACGATCAATCAAAAACAATGTTTTCACGGCGATTCACATTTAAAGGTCAAGATTTTAGGGCGTAGTGTAGAGAACTACTTCAGCTTAATCACCCATTTTGGGCCTATCGAGCAGAAAACTTCAAATAAATCTATGACTTGAAAATCAATATGTTAATTATGCATTTCGTATAAAACTTTCGTTAAGAAGCTACCGAACGAAGTCAATAAGAACGCGAGATATGAATGTTTGCACCCATTATTCTTAAAAACAAAAGAAGTGAATTCAAAGGCGTTTGAATGGCGTTTCAATGCGTTAGGCCGAATTAAGAATCCGTAGGCCGAGTTTGGGGTTAATAAGCAGTGTTCGATGTTTAACAATATCTCAACAATTTGATTATTTTTATCAAATTTTACGGTAAGTACGGAAAGGTTAATAAATTTAGCAGTCATGCAGTGAAAAAAAAAACAAATCGGAAAATAGAGGCAAAATGCGGGTTGTGCTAAGTAGGCTCAAAATAATATCTAAGCCCTAATAGAATTTTTAATCTTCCGAGATTTCAACACTTTTGTATTTAGGGAAAATTAAAATTTCATTCTAGATTTTTGTTATTCTAGAACTCCAACTACGTCATTGTATATAACCGATCAAATCTATCGACAACGGCTTCGTAAACCGCTAATCTCACCGCCAATACTAACACAAGTAACAGTGCAAGTTTTATTGACGTTTTAAAGCATTCTACAAGCTTAAATCATCTACACTACTCTGGCGTATTCAAACAACAAAACAAGTCAATAATACAAATAAAGCTGATTGGTTTAAGAAGCTTTAATCTTTTGTTCCAACTTGTACTCATAATGTAACTTCTTTAGTCTCAAACCCAATCTACCGTTTGTGTCACGAGCACTTCCAACGAACAGCCGCCCATATGGAATCCCTTTGAAGGTGATGAATCACCCGGAAAGTTGTTGTAAATCGCCTGTGGAACTGTTTCTGAGAAATGCCACTAACCTTCTGGAAAGTCCTCCCATGCGAATGGACCCGAGCGGAATATGTGCCAAAGGCACGACAACTATTCAAAGGTCCCAGAAATCCACATCCATCTGAGCCGAACATTGGAATGGATTGTGTTTCACTTTCGGAAACCTTTTCCGGTCGCATCTTCAGAAACAGGCAAGAATTTATAGTATGTGCGGGAGGAGCTCAGTAATGGCCAAAATGAGAAACGATGCTAATGTTGAAAGAAAATTGGGCTTCTTTGGAAGAATTTATATTAATGGAAATATTTTAACCTAAATTGACTTTGTAGTGGGAGCTGGAAGAGGAAAAGTTTTGCCCGGCTTTGTGAAACATTCCTCAGATGGTTCCCTGTTGTAAGCGAAAAAGACGACGGTGATGGTGTGGCGATGCTTTCTCGGTTCCTTCTTACATATAGTTGTGTCTGTAAACACATTCCTTGGGATGGGGTGGTGATGGTGGTGGGAGGAGCGACTAGCTTACATGGTTTAAAGTTTGCCCGGGAGGAATCTTTCACGACCCTTTGCACATTCAATAGTTTCGCAGTTTGTAGTGAGTACGATCGATCAAATTTGGAGATAAATGGGTGGTTCGAATTGAATTTGAGACTCGATTGTGCCTTGCTCGAATTTATGGTTGAAAGTTTCAATCCTGACAAAAAAGAGATATCACTTTTATACAGGTTTGTAAATCGATAACGTCAGCGTTAACTTCTGCAATGGTGAATTTGCATTCCAGACGGTAACGCAGACATTATCGACAGTTATCGATTAACAACCCTGCTTTTAGTGGTGTGAAATAAACTGCACTGCAAGTGACCTTCCATTATTCTTAGTGAAGTCAGAATACATTTAAACAAGGGAAATATTCTTGACCTGAGTCAAACGGGGTGCGTGAATAATTTCAATAAAAGACTCATGAGATTCTTTGTGAATCTATTGACTTTGATCTTAGTCAGTAATTCTATATCCGGTCCGGTTAAAGATTTTTCAAAATGCAACATTTCTTGACATTCATGAAATCAAACGAAGAGCTAAACAAAAGCTGAGGACAGGTATAATGGTCCACTTGGCACGTAATGTCCATATAGGAAGAAGAAGCATCTTCTTTGAACTATAAATTTAAAATCGTAAAATAAGGAACAATCCTTTTAATATAATACACAATGTTCAGACGGACAAAGCTCAAGAACATAGTCAAGTACATTGTGCAACTCAATAAACAACATGTTCACTGTTACGAACTAACCAAAAATGTTCGCTCATGTCCGTGTCCGTGTCTAACAACAAAGCCAAACATGCTGGGACACTATCCCAGATAACTTCCTAGTTTAGGATATACAAACGGACTTCTCCCTCTAACCAACAACTATACTTCTACGTCAACGAAAAAAAAAATATATAGAACGAAATCAAGGAACCAATTTCGAAGTGAGCCAGAATTAAGGTTAGTGTTCAGTGGGGAATCCAGGCCAATTGAGCTTTCCGCTGCTCGAGCCGTGCAGAAGAGTGTATTATATCGGTCTACGATAATAGTGGAGGTGGACAACTATGGTGTACATGGAACGTCGGTCGTCGTCGTCGTCATCGTCGTCGTTGTTGTTTTTGTTGTTATTGGGAGGCTGTCGATTGAGAGAAAAGCCAAGAAAAACAGAATTCTGTGTGCCATGTGACAAGATAGCGAAATCTAAACGAAGAGAAAATTACACACCAGGCACTTGACATAGATTGAATTACAGAAGGAAGGCGGAAATGAACGAAAGACAGTTGAATGGCGGCGGCGGCGGCGCTGGTGGTGGCCGGTGGTGAATAAAAACAGACAACAGCGGTAAAGAAAATTGGACGCGTAAATTGAAACGTTTGCGAGGAGCAAAAGATATTGGTGCAATCGAGCGGATGGGTGAGCAAACGGGTGGTTGCTGTTTGCGGAGGGGTTTTATTGGACCGAGTTCAATCAAGCGGCGATATCTGTGGGGATCGGTGGGGATTCTCTGTGCGATGATCAAAGTCGTTCCGCTGCTATTGGTTTTGGGGTCAGGTTTTGTAGCTTTTGCTTATTGGGTACGTGATAAAATACTTGTGATCACGTTCACCCGAGATAGATTTATTGGTAGGAAGTCACAAATCTGGAGCGAAAGGGAATGTTTTTTTTTGCGATTGCAGTTGCAGGGATATTGCAGCCGTATTGGACGCACATGGTGGACTGTGTCTTTTATATTCAACAAATTTTAAACCTTGCTGATCGCATACACATGGGGTTAAACATTTCGTTCAAGCGTAGATTTGTGTATGTATCTTACTTCATGGATATTTCCGGAACGGAGACGACGCACAGAGGAGTAACTAGGAAAAACATATTATTTACTGCTGTTTTGAAAGATATTGTGCATTGAATAAGATCTCTTCTATGAAATTTTTCTGAGCTTCTGATCAGAATCTGAAGTTAGATGAACTTTGAAGTTCTACGAAGTTTATTGAACTAGGATTTCCCTGAAGTAGTACTAAAGGGTGTACACAGTTAAATTGCATCACCTAGAAGTACTGCCCAAAAATAAGTATCTCAACCAATTGTCATTAAATTTTACTATTATACTTTATCTTAAATATTTCAATTATTTCAATTTTTCTGTTATGGTTCAATGATGGTCCAAGTTTTTTCCTGGAATGTAATAAATTATGAAAATTTAAATGTGGGGCCCTTAACAAGCCATTATATATTTTGGAGTAGCACCTCAGTATAGTCCACAAAGTGGGATTGTGGGATAAAACAAACAAGCAGTTTTGCCAAAAAATATGTTAATTTTTTTCAGTAGCTCTATCATTAGTTTTTAATTAGGTCTCTGAAGCAGAGAAGAGAGTGAAGGTTGCATTTTATGATATGATAACGCAACTTTCAATATTGAAAGTTGCGTACTTTAAATATTGAACAAAATGTTGGTTCATATGTCAGCGAAGTAGGGGAGGAAGAGGTTTAACGATCGTACGGGCACAGACAAACAGACGTAACTCTTCATTGTGTATCTTCGTTCATGCATTTAACGGTTGATTTGAATATTATCAGTTCCGCGAACTACTCGCCGCAGCGCTGGCATCAGATCACTTTGACGTTTCTATACATTCTATAGAACTTTTATGCAATATTGTTTACGAGTTAGCGAGCAAGCTTGTTTTCCGCGAGAAGCCAGAGAGATGTCGTTACTGAGGTTATATGTTTTGAGATACTATGTTTTCAAGAACAAGTTTTTCAAAGAGTTACGTCTGTTTGTCTGTGGTACGGGGCTTAAGCACCTCTTTGTTTTCCAATTTGGAGGACAACCCTAACATAAAATTATCATGCAACAGGTTTGATGAAAAAGTCTTCCTTTCTAGTTTCTAATACTAAAGAATGAATAATGTTCGCATAAAGGGCAAACACGAAATTATTGCGACACATAACTTTTTTACCATTGGGTAAAAATCAACCAAATTTTGCACACTTTCTCATTGATGTGTATTGTGTACATGCTGTCAAACTCGAAATCGTGTTTTTCGATTCAACGAAAATGGAGGTGAACCAACGCAAGTTGAGAGAACAAATTCTTTCCAAACACCTGGAATTTCCTGACCTGTCGCACCGGCACATGGGAAAAATGTTGAACATTCACCATTCAACCGTCTCCAGAGTGTTGAAGCGGTTCCAGGACCGGAGAACGAAAAGACGGAGGGAAAGGTGAAGCGGATGATTAAAGCAAATCCCAACGTCTTAAGCCGTGATTTGGCTAAAAAGATCGGCATGTCGCAGAGCTACGTCCAGAATGCAAAGAAGAGAGCTGGACTACATACATACAAGGTACAGAACTTCCCAAACCGCGATGAGCGGCAACAATCGACGGCTAAAACTCGGGCACGGAAGCTCTACGAGAAGATGCTGACAAAATATGGCTGCTGTGTGATGGACGACAAAACGTATATAAAAGCCGATTTTAAGCAAATTCCGGGGTTGGAGTTTTTCACCGGCAAGAGCAAGTTCGATGTGGACGACAAATTTAAGAAGAAGAAAATGTTGAAGTTTGCCTCCAAATATCTCATTTGACAGGCCATCTGCTCTTGCGGACTGAGGAGTGAGCCTTTCGTGACAAAGGGCACAGTAAATGGCGAGATCTACAAATCTGAGTGCCTCGAGAAGCGCCTTTTACCGTTCTTGCAGCAGCACGACAAAGCTCCGCTATTTTGGCCAGATTTGGCATCATGCCACTATTCTAAAAGTGTCCTGGAGTGGTATGAGGCCAATTCTGTCCATTTTGTTCGAAAGGACATGAATCCGCCAAACTGTCCGGAGCTGCGCCCGGTGGAGCAGTACTGGGCAATAATGAAGCGGGAACTTCGGAAGAGCAAGAAGACAGTCAAAGACGAGAAGGACATGTTAAGAAAATGGAAAAAACAACTGAGAAACTGGTACCGGATGACACTGTAAAGACTTTGATGGAGGGCATCAAGCGAAAATGCGTTCAATTTTACACTCAAGGCTCCATCGATTAACTTTTCTTTTGATTTTTGAAGTAAATATATGTATAAAACTACCCTAAAATTTTGGTTTGATTCTAAACATTATAAGAAAATTGGCATGACATTTTCGGTGTCGCAATAATTTCGTGTTCGCCCTTTAGTTGGATTTTATTGAAGTTTTTTTATTCAACCTAAAAATGCATCATGGTTGGACCTAACAATGCATAATGGTTAGACCTATTAAATTAAGTACCATTTGTATGTTTAAGAGCCTGCAGGACCGAGTGTCATAAACCAATCAACAGCCGCTAAATGAAAGGTATTATGGTCAGATAGAGCACATATTTTTTTGGAATCGGTCAACTGGTTCAGGAAATATTACCGGAACATGCTGCGGTTTATATGAGGCATGAGGCTAATTGCGACCAGAGTTGATAATAGAAGAGTTACGCAGACTGAAACCAAAATCTACCTATCAAACTGTCAAACCACCTACCTATCGAGTAAAGAGCCTAAATTTATAAAGAGGCGACATGTCAAAATTGGAACAATCGATTGTCTGTCAAAGTCATAGGAAAAGTCATTGTCAAATGGATAAGATGTCTTCTCTTTATAAATTCAGGCTCTTTACTATCGAACACAGTAGACAAAGTGACTCTGTTGCGTGGAAAGTATTGTTATCGAAACTAGAGGAAACTTTCACAACCCATGTGAAGTCATCTGAGGTGTAAACAAAAACAAAGGTTGCCAAAATAAAAAATAAAGTCCATTGATCGACATCAGTATTGCAAGCTTCACTCTGCGTACCTCTTCTATTAACAACTCTGATTGCAACTTCAAACGAATAAAACTTATCATGTGATACCTCAAATCACATTAGAATTCAAAACCTAATTCAATGGTAGTCATTTGGGGGCCCAGTGCCACATTGGCCACACCTGGCCATGTTTCGATCCCCCTGAGAAGTGGCCAGTTTCTTAGTATGGTCAAAAACCATTGAATCACATTAAAACTCAACAAGCAGTTCAATGGCAGTTAGACAGTTATTAGGAATAGCCAGAATCTCGCTGGCCACATCCAGTCAATTTCCGGAAACCTCTAGGGAAGTAACCAGTTTTAGACTTGGATCAAAATCAATTATGCGATACCTCAAATCACATGAGAATCCATCGACTTCCTCTATGCTCTGTTTAAGAAAGTTGTGACTACGAAAGTAAACTGATAATTATGTTGCTGCGCGCAATGGAAATTGTAAACAAACCGAAGGCTTGATAACGCCAAACTCTATGCAGCGGTCTTGGGTCGTTTTGGAGAACCGTCTGCCTGACGATCCTTCGCATCCAACAGACTGTAAATTTTTGATTTTAAATGTTCTATATTTCTTGAATTTGTGTGGTTTCCATGTATTACATATCAAGTGACACAGATGCGTCTTTTCAACTTTAGTTCCTTTGAAATTTCAACTATTATTAATTACAGTTCCTAGTCCTATCAGGCCTGTTCTAAGTATGACCACCTTGGTGGGATTGGTTTGTTTTAAATTTGAAAAAAGGAGACTACTTATAACTACTATTTACAACTATAACTAACCTTCAACTACTAAAAATATACACCTAATCTACTAAATACAAATTGCTTATCAAAACATGTTCTGATAAATTACATTTTTGTGCAAATTTAGTCTTAATTTCGTTAATTCTGGAATCTATTTTGGCAATGCCTGCCTCTTCGTGTAAATTTGTTATAAAAATTGTTACGATCAAGAACCATCCTCAGCACTCTATTCTGAGCGACCTGAATTTTGTTCCTGTGAGTCTGTGCACATGATTCCCACACCGGAGCAGCGTCGAGGATCGCAGGTGCTATGATTTGTTTGTAGACGGCCAGTTTGTTCACCCTTGAGAGGCGGGATCTGCGGCAAATCAGCGGATACAGACACCTAACCAAGGCAGAACACTTGACTACTGTTTTCTCTACATGCGAACGGAAGAGGAGCTTTTCATCGAACATCATCCCGAGATAGGTTACTTCGGCGGACCACTCAACCCTTGTGCCATCCATAATTACAGTACAAGATGGAGCCGGTTTCAGTTTGGGCGATTGCCGATGGAGGAACATGATCGCTTGTGTTTTGGAGGCATTGATTTTGATTTTCCACGTGGTGGCATAATCAGCAAAGGCGTTAAGGCATCGTTGAAGTTTGTTCGTTATTTAGCGAGGCATCCTTCCTTTGACGGCTAGCAAGGGGCCCAGCAGACTGCCTTGCGGAACTCCTGCTGGGATGGAAAACGTGTCTGAAAGACAACCATTCAACGATACCTTAAACGACCTTTGCTGAAGGTAGTTACGGGTGATTTTAACCAGATGTAATGGGAAGTTGAAGTTACAAAGCTTGTACACAAGTCCGTCATGCCAAACATTATCAAATGCTTTTTCAACGTCTAACAAGGCCATGGCTGTGGACTTGGATACAGCTTTGTTACTTCGGATGTTATTCATCACCCGTACTAGCTGATGATTGGTAGAGTGCCCCTTTCTGAATCCAAACTGTTCCGGAAGGAGAATGTTGCTTTCTTCCACAAACTTGAGCAAACGATTGAAAATGAGTTTCTCGAACAATTTGCTCAGCGCTGAAAGGAGGCTTATTGGTCTGTAGCTTGAAGACAATGTTGGATCCTTACCGGGCTTGCGGATTGGTATGATTTTTGCTACTTTCCAGATGCTTGGAAGGTAGTACAGTTCCAAACATCTGTTGAAGATAGCGGTTAGAAGAGACTGCACTTTCATGCTGAGTCTCTTCAAGATCAAGTTGAATATACCGTCAAACCCGGGAGCCTTCATGTTCTTGGTGCATTTCAGCGCTGAGCAAATCTGTTGTACTCTAATCATATCCGCCGGAGTCACGACACAAGGGGAGGTATCTAGGTTTTGAACGCATTGCGCAACCTGATCATCGAGCGGACTTTTGATAGTCGAGCCAAGCAAATGCGATGAAGCGACTTGCTCGCCGATCGCATTTGCTTTCTCTTGTGGGGTGATTAAAAGCCGATCGTCATCATTTTCGACTCTGAGAGGTGGAACGGGTTTGGGATGATTTTTCAGGACCTTGGCTATCTTCCAGAATGGTCTGGAGCGGTTGTCCAGATTCTGGACAACACGCCCGAAACTTTCATTTCGGAGTGAGTCCATTCTGGAAGCAATCTGCCTGTTCAGATCGGCCATATCACGTTTTTTGCCCAGATCTCCAGTCCTCTGAAACTGGCGTCTACGCACATTTCTCAATCGAATCAATAATTGGGTGTGGGAATCAATAGCAACAAACTTACCCCTCACAGGAACTTGTCGAACGCATGTCTCGTCAGCCTCGGATATGGCCTGTTGGAGTCCTTCCAACGCCCGGTCGATGTCATCTACGGTGTCGAGCAGTGGATTTTCATCGATGTTGCTGTCCACCATTCGTCCGTACTGCACCCAGTTGACATGGTGGTAGTCTTTACGCAGGCAGCTTCTAGCAGGAACCACGTTGACACCGACTTCAGTGACCACCGGTTGGTGGTCGGAGCTGAGATCGTTGTGCGCCTCCGGCTTGGATAGTCCGATGTTTGATAGGAAAAAGTCCAGCGTGGAGGGATTTCCCGCCGGAGAGATGAAGGTTGGTTCGTCCGGAAATTGCATAGTGTACAGTCCATGTTGTGCGTGGTCGAACAATAGACATCCGTTCCGGTTCCTCTGGTAGTTCCGCCTAGCTTCATGGCGGGCATTCAGGTCACCCCCAACGATGAATCGGGAGCTAGTACGGGTGATGGCGGTCAGGTCCTTCTTGAATTGGATTCCTAATCCGTTGCTTGTGGTACACTGGCGTGGCAGTAAACAGCGATGAACCGGACGTTTCCAGTTGGTGATTCCACCTCCACACTAATGGCCTCGATGATAGAAGTGCGGATGTGGGGCAGAGTCCAAAACTTGATTCCCTTTCTGACGATGACCACTACACCCCCCCCCCTGGAGCTGGTGCGATCAAGCTGGATAATGTTGTGGTTAGGCAACCAGAAGCTGTCACCGGACTTTAGGTGGGTGCGGAGGAAGTCGGCAAGCTCAATCTGTTTGCTCTTACAGAGCAAGCGTTCCAGGTAGCGATGGTTAGCGGTTTAGACACCATACTGGATGATGAACTTACCGAGCACTTGGATCTGTTCGGGCTTATTGCGGCACTTACGTAGAGCACCGGTCATGTTGACGAAAATTTCCATCAGTTCATCCGCTGAAAACAGATCGGGGTTGTTGTTTTGCGCTGGTGGTTGTCTCCAGAATCCAGGGGGGGATGGAGAGATTTGGCCAGCAGAATCACCAGAAGTTGCTTGAGCGGAGTGCACCCGAAATCGCCGATGTCGCTGGCGTTCGTCCCAGTGACATCGGACTGGCCTCGATTCTTCTTCCTCTTCTTGTTGAGTTTTTCCAACACAGCTGGCTGGATATTCCCATCCATGGGGAGAACAGCAAACCTGTTCGAGGTAGGCACACCGGAGCTTCCTTCACCGGGGTTCTGGACCTTCGCCGGGCTTCGCGACCGATGCTTCCCCATTTCGGGGCACACACACACGCACGACAAACCGTGAAAGAGAGAGCGCGAACAGTATCGCCACGAACTGTTCAAACAACGCGAGAGACCGAGCTAACACCGAACTAAACTGCTTGACGATCAAGCAGAGAATGAACAGACTGTAAAACATATATGGGGCCTCTTATATGCAATTAGACTAATATCCGAAGTTCATCCTTTTGTACATATTCTGCACACAAAATATTTTCTAAGCTCCGCCCCTGACAGGATTTCCCACCGTTTTTTTTTTTATAAATGGGACGGGGCAGAAAGTATCTTTTATGCAGAATATGCAAAAAATGATGGACTTCGGATGTTAATCTAATTGCATATATGGAGGTACCAGATATGTTTTACGGACAGTTATTGATAAATCACATACAGAATATCATCATCGTGAGCAATTTTTTTTTCTCAAATTTGAATGTTTTGGCTCTCTGGGCAGAAGTGGATAAAACATTAATGGAAATAATTTTACTTAATTGTAGTTTGTTTACTTAATTGTAATTTGAAAATTGTTATTTATGGGAAAAAAAAGTGATTGTGATGTAAGGTGTTTTTTTATAAATAATTTCCACGATTTGATCTAGTTGCACCCAAGTCTCCTTCGACCCCATCGCGGGTTGTGCACTAGCAAATGCTGGTAGACGCTGATGCCCTGCTTACATTATGCGGGCTACTTTTTTGCACAGCGCTAGTACACTAGCGCTAGCATATCCGCTCTGATGTAAACACCACATTAACCGCTGACTAGCTCCTGCTTCCTGCAGGACCCAGTGCCACGCCGTCCAAAGCAGTAATGAGCAGAGGCACGACAGCAGCGCTTTTTTTTCTTCTTTGGTTTGTTTTTTCCGTCGATCTTGTTTTCCGTGCTGAGCACCAATGCTACCGAAGTGCCAGGAAGGCAGCTCCCACTCCTGGACCCTACCTATCGACCCATCAACTCATGAACCGGGGACCAACGGCTTTACTTCCCATCCGAAGGAAGGCGTGATCAGAGATGTTATGCCTCAGAACATCCCGGCGGCGCCGACTGGGATTGAACCCAGACCTGCTGGTGTGAGAGGTAATCACGCTTACCACTACACCATCGGCGCCGTTGCGACAGCAGCGCTGTTTTACATCTTTTCAGGTGCTCAGAACGATGTGCAACCAAGTGGTACTCGATTATGACGACTGGGTTTGAGGAAAACGTGTATTTCATTAAAATAGTGATGAAACTATCATTTGTATATTTTTCAAAATTATTTTTATGGAAAATTGGAAAAGTATTTATTTCAGCAGATTCGTATACTAATATCCTATCGATTGGCGTATTTGAATATTAATTTCATCTATAAATGACAAAGTTACAAGCGTTCAACACGTAACACTATTTCACCATACATATTTTTTGATTTGCATCTTAGTATAGTCGACAAAAACGAAGTTCTACGTCAAAATTGTAGGAACTTTGCGTGATTTGAGAAACGGAAGCAGTCGTTTCTTCAGGCTGTCATTCATGTAGGCTTTGCCATTTACGGTTGCTCCGTTTCCCGCACGAACAAATCGCCTTCCAAATAATGAATTTCTTCGGAAACTCCGACACTTGCTGTTTCCTGAGGAACTCTGAAACATCGAACTTGTCTTTCGCAGTCACATACTGGTTTCCCGGAATTTGTCCGCTTTTACGTATGTTTCATCGTCCTTTATACAGTATGGATTTGTCAACATTTGTGTGTATAGCATAATTCCACATGTTTGATCGAAGTGTTTAAACACTTGATTTTTTAAATGCACGTTGATTTCTAGTGTTTCAAACTTTGAAATGTTGATAATCTTTCTCTATCAATTCAAGTGTATTGTACATTGGATCACACTACTGTTCAAAACAGATGGATTTGAAGTGTTTTGCATTTCATTGCGATGTGAATTGCTTGCTGTGCAAGGTAAACATCGAAAATATAAGTTGTGACTTCAGCCTTATTAACGAGCCTCATATATGAGAACAACCGTGGCCCAGTGATCGAACAAAGACAACGGCAGCAGTTCACCCCCAACAGTCCAGGATTAAATCCCAAATCAGACTCATTAAAAAAGGCATGCGTAAACTCTTGTAACGGTAGACATTTTCGTTAGATCATATTTTTACTTGTTCATGTTTATTTTCAAATATCCATTCTTAAATTAATCATAGTTCAATTTATAATATTAACTGAAATGAACTGAAATTAAGCTAAATGAAACGAATTGTAGTTTGCAACTTGTATGCAAGTCAGTTGCCTATGCGTAAAGAGGTTAGCGAAAACGTATTGCTTACGTAGCTTCTCCGAAGAGTTTCACTATTCGTGTTTCTCGTTACTCGGATAGAGAAAACCGAATGGGATAGCTATGAAAGTTGCTAGCAGTATAAGGGAACAAGATAGACAGACCGAGTTCGATTGAAGAGCGAAAGAGATACTTTATTTGATCTCTCACGATCGTGACTAACAAAATCCGTTGAACTTCCTTCCATCATACCTTGGAAATTTTCTGAGGAAAATCAGTAATCGCCTCTTTCACTTTGATCCTGACTGTGATAGAAGAAGGGCGCGATTATATAGTTTGTTCCGCGGTGTGACTGGTTAGTAGTAAGAAAACGTGAAGTGTCCTCAGATGTATTTTAATCGATTCCTAATGTTCCCCGTATAGGCTAAAGCAAGATAAGTTTGTAGTGCGGTCATTGTTGTGTGAGCTTTGTGTAAGCGTTCCAGATAACTGCAAGGTAAACCCAGTCTACGAAATTTGTGTGTGCCTATAAGATGTTAATTGTGTCGTTTGCACGGTCAACGACTTTCCGCGTGTTCGTTTTCTTTAGTACTCAACAGCCAACAAAGCGACCGCTCATCAATAGCACTGCCTCAATTGGCCTCCAACCGCGGCTTTGTTTCTGGTCGCCAAACCCTGACCACGCTCGGGTATCAAGGCTTCCATTGCCTATTGGATGGGAGTTGCCTACGTTACCAAGGCATTCCGGCTAACGTCCAGCAAGCCATCATCCGCTGACTGAGTTCGGCAACCCGTCATCCAGACCGGTTCACGGCACCACGTGAAAAGTACAAGCGCAGTAGGAGGACACCAGCCGTCGTTGCAACAACGGCATAAGCCGGGCAAAAACCCGCAAAGCTCGCCAACGTAAGCTTTCCTAAGTATTGTAAGTAGCGAATCCACACTTGCATGCAAGGCCATTAGCACGGACACATAATGATAGTGCGCTAGGCGAATAGTCGATCGACCGCACTAGTCAGTTAGAGGGGAACAGAAGATAAGTTTTGATTGAGAGAGTCTGAAGGTTGTTTCACGTTTCGTTCGTCAAGTTTAGTATTTTGTTGTTGAATTGGTTGTGTTACTCGTTTTCTAAAACAAGCTCGAATTGATGGGTCAGAGGGAATGCCTCCTGTGATGATCCCCTGTTTGGAGTGGTTTTCAGTATTGGAAGTTTTTCGGACTCGTTAGTTAGGATCTTGGGATTTCGGTGGTTATGCTCACTCCTTTCTTGAGTTTCTCGGGTCTGTTGGTCTTGTTCCCGACACTGTTGACGAATATTTTAGAACTGGCTCATTTGGTCAGTATCTAGCCGGGCATCGTGAAACACGACAGGTGGTCCTCTTCGGAGGTGGCGCTTAAGCCATCCGTTTATTTAACCGATCGGGAACAAACAACAGCACCGTAGCTGCCTCGGGGCAGCTACACTCTGCCTTATGGCAGCTTTGTTTATATATTTGTCGATTCAATTTTGAAATCGGTAAAGTTAAAATCGATAAAGTAGAATATTGTAGAACATTGAGCTATTGATATCACTATGTGAGCCACATAGACATAGACTCCAAGTGTGTCACAATTCGAACCAATAGTGTTGAGAAATGGTTCACAGTATAAGATTCACGCATGAAATGGATGTGTTTTACAATAAGAGCAAAATTAAGTGTGAGGCACATGATGATGACGTGTGGACTTTTTTGAGTGTAGCTGTCATATTATGTCGTGCATTGCGATTTGACGCTGTCTGAACCTTGAATGAAAGTAGTTCTGCTCGTTTCATGGCTTTCTGCACGAAATTTTTTGTCAGAGGCAGTTTTTTCGCAACATCCCGAACGGAATAGTTGGGTTTGCGTTTGAAAGCAGCAACCACTCGCTTGTGATCTTCAACGCAGTATGGAAAACATTTTCTTGCACTCACTTGCTTCCGATTGACAGTTAAACGTTCTTCGAAACGTTTCATTCATTGTTGGATTCCCAATATCTTTCCGATGGCTCGGTGCGAAAGACGTGGGTTATTGAGGTGAGTGTGAACATTTTTCTCGCGCCCGTGCTGTTTCTACGACTCTATTTTCAAAACTGCTATAAATTTCACAATGAAACTCACGCAGTGTTAACAATGCACGCTGAGGCCATCTCACCCAAAATTTTATTAAAATTAACTCAAAGGGCAAAATGTTACAGCTTTTTTAAACTGATGCAATTTAACTGTGGACACCCTTTATATGCATTTGCTCATCACTGTATTAAACTATTACAGCAACTGTTCTGTGGTCATACGGTTAACCTATATTGGGTTCCAGGTGTGTGGAGTTCAAGGAAATGAAAAAGTTGATCAAATGGCAATCAAAATAGGGTAATCCATTGGACTCGAACCATTTTATGGACTATCTTCTTGTGGTCTCAAAATGTAGCTCAAGAACTGGGAAAAACAAAGAATACATATAAATAAACTGGTTTGATAACAGGTCATTGTCCTTGTAAATATCACCTGAAACTCATTGGTAAACTGCATGAAGGCAAATGTTGCTCTTGTAGCTTAAAGAGTGAAAGCTCTGAACATTGGTTGTGTGACTATGTTGCACTGTGTAGCTTTAGAAGCGAAGAGGGGAGATATCGTACAGAAAATGCTCTAGTTCCGTTGGGTAGTGCAGCAATACGGTAGTGTGCGGTCGCGATCATGGCTACTTTGT
Source organism: Ochlerotatus camptorhynchus (assembly GCF_037179485.1). Lineage (NCBI taxonomy): Eukaryota > Metazoa > Arthropoda > Insecta > Diptera > Culicidae > Ochlerotatus > Ochlerotatus camptorhynchus. The sequence goes on from NW_027040769.1 coordinate 398,812, forward strand.
GGCTAATGTTGTGTTGTGGAAAAATAAAAGCGTTGGAAGTGCTGTCAGTGTGTTGGTTGGTAATTTAACTCGAGAACAAATTCCAATAGAATGCCTTCGAAACGATGAATCACTCAAGTGAAATAATAATAGGACTTAGGAGATGTGTTAGAGCAATATCAATGGTAGTTGTAGCGTAAACATTGATGATCAACGTGTGATGGACGAGATGACATGTACGGTCAGGACCGGCCAATAATGCGGGCAGGATATTGGTGAGACCTGTCCATAAATTTTGACAACACTTTTTTTTAATTTTCAAAGGTTCTATACTGCACCGATGCGATGGAATAAGGGAGACAGTTGTTTTCACCGGCTTTTTGATGCCACCGCAGTTCTGCCCGGTGCAGTATGAACTGCGCTTTATTCTATTTCTTGACCGAGTGAAATGTGTATGCCACGGTGTACTCTATAGAAGTGATATATTCCTAGCTGACCCATGGTAGGGGAAATGGAGGAAAGTCTCAGGGTCGGTGATTACATGATTACCGAGGTGGAGCAATCGGTTAAGCTGTGTGAGTAAAACCCCTGTACGATACAAGCAATTAGTGACGTCACTACTTGCGTTTACGTTGATTTTTTTTTTGGTTTACTAACACAACAATATTTCACGATCTGCTTCACCCCTCTCTGTACTCATTGATTACATGTGGTGTGCTAGTGTTGGTGGAATGCTAAATGATTCTCCGCGAGAATCTGTGAAAAACGGTGAGTTTGGTATACAATTAATTAATTAACGATGCGCTATATGAGTGTTTTGTAGTTTTGGAGGTTTAAATTTTTTTTTGCGGATTTGATTGTGCAGCTAGTATGTTTCTAGGTCAACGAGGTGTTTGAGGGTTTTGTATTGGTTAACATGAGAGAAACAGAAACAAACACGCACGAGCGGAAGGCGGATATTTTGCATGTATAGAAGTGAGCTGGTGAAGCAATTTGGTGATTTCTCGCGTAGCATTTGAGAGGGGCCTGTGTCCAAAATTTAAACAATCCAGAAAAAGATTGTAAATTTTGCCACCACTATTTAATTCATATATAATGAAATTATATAATTATATATAATCGATCATCGCTTATACGCCCTTATGCATGCTCACTGTCGATTTGTTTGTAAACAAAGGTGCATCCTATAGCTACACCCTATAATATTTCGGTGTACGGCAGTGTAGCACCGGTGTAGCTACACCGCAAAAACGAAAACGACATTAGTTTTCCATCCGCTGATGCAAAAAATAAAAAGCAATGAATTTTTGAACCAGAAAACTCATCAGGGTGATTTTTGCGCAGTTGAATTTTGCGAGGCAAAATTCATAGGCGAATAAACTCACGCACGAGATTTGAGGTTTCGACTTTTTCCAAATACTGATCTTTATATGTGTTTTTCAGCCTTTTTTCAACTTTTTTCAGCTCTTCAAAGGAGAAACATCTTTAGATTTGTATTGAAATAATTTATTTTTTCAGCATTCTTTGATTATGATTATGAGATGCTCGATGACCCTGGAGGGATCGTTTTTGCTTACTGAGCAGAAAATCATTGGTTTAATCCCAAGCTCTCCGTAATGACTCTTAAAATTCATGATCACTAAACAAAATGAATATGTTCTTTCGATAGTCGGCTATCGAGAGATTAAATAAACAACAAATAAACAATACATACTTTTGGTTGCATCGCCAACTGAAGGTGAATCCTGCACATGAACATACAGATTCATGAGTCGCCTTATATGTAGATCGTGAATATTACTACATACTTCGTTATACTGTTTTACAACCTGTAATGTTTGATTTATCTAAATGTTGCTTGATAACAATGCATTTACAGGATGAGAGAAGGAAGGCACCATTTTATTGTTCACTTTATTGTATTTTTATTGTATTTTTATTGTATTGTATTACTCATCGAAATTAAAATTTAGCAGATGAGGCAGAGGAAGCAACAACAATACTTAATATTATATGCATATAATTATTATACAGGCACCCTTATTAGACTAGATGCTACCAACGACCAATAATTTATAAATAACAAAACTTGTTTATGTTTTTATAGTTTTGTATTTCACTACATATATTATATAAATTATACATTGCATGATTTACTATTACTATTAGCTCAATATTTCAGTTTACCCAAGCAAGTCATCGAAATTAATATGATGCTGATGAAGCAGAGAAAATAACAACATTAAAGGGTGATACGGTCAAAATTTGGTCAAGGGAAAACGCGTGTAAATCGTTAAAATCGTTTATTTAAAAAATCAAATTAAATTTCTTTTTCAAGTTCAATTAGTATAAAATTCAGGAAAAATATTCAGTTAGGCTTCCGCTTTTCCAAATCCGAATTGCCGGGCCTTACGCTTGACCCCTGCCATCAGATTTTGTACAGCCACCTGCTGCTCACCCTTAGCAGTTTTTTTGGTCTTCTTTAGGTTCCGCTTGATAATAGCCCAGTATTTCTCAATTGGGCGGAGCTCTGGCGTGTTGGGAGGGTTCTTGTCCTTGGGAACCACCTGCACGTTGTTGGCGGCGTACCACTCCATGGCCTTTTTACCGTAATGGCAAGATGCCAAATCCGGCCAAAACAGTACGGAACAACCGTGTTTCTTCAGGAAAGGCAGCAGACGTTTATTCAAACACTCTTTCACGTAAATTTCTTGGTTGACAGTCCCGGAAGCTATGAAAATGCTGCTTTTCAAGCCACAGGTACAGATGGCTTGCCAAACCAGATATTTCTTTGCGAACTTTGACAGTTTCATGTGCTTGAAAACATCTGCTACCTTTCCCCTTCCTTTTGCCGTATAAAACTCCTGTCCCGGAAGCTGCTTGTAGTCGGCTTTGACGTAGGTTTCGTCGTCCATTACCACGCAGTCAAACTTCGTCAGCATCGTCGTGTACAGCCTCCGGGATCGCGCTTTGGCCGTCGTATTTTGTTTATCATCGCGATTTGGAGTCACTACCTTCTTGTAAGTCGATAGTCCGGCTCGTTTTTTGGCTCGATGCACGGTTGTAGACGATACACCCAGCTTATTTGCGGCATCTCGGAGAGAGAGGTTAGGGTTTCGCTTGAAACTACCGGCAACTCTCTTTGTCGTCTCAGCGGCTTCCGGTTTTCGATTTCCCCCCGATCCAGACTTCCTGGCTGTCGACAAACGTTCCCCAAACACTTTAATTACATTTGTAACGGTTGATTTGGCAACTTTTAGCGATTTTGCCAACTTTGCGTGCGAGTAGCTCGGATTTTCGCGATGCGCGAGCAAAATTTTGATACGCTGCTCTTCTTGCTTGGACGGCATTTTGACAACTGAAGAGTGAATTCCAAAATCAAAATAGGAGCAAAATTCTACACACACACACCTTCAAAATGGGGGGTGTTCAGGTTTTTTAAATGCAAAATTGAAAGAAATACGTCAAGTTGATATTGACCAAATTTTGACCGTATCACCCTTTAAATAATATTATTTGTACATTAAATAATATTATTTGTATTAAATAATATTATTTGCCCCCAGATTTCCAGACATAGTGCAATTTTGGGACACCCTATTATATAGTAAAACAAAGCCCACTAATTTTGCCCAGACTTTTGAACTGCATATTAGTTGTTTTTCTATCCTGTATTGCAAAAAGGGACTTGTTTTTCATCTCCAATTTCAAATCCTTTTAGTTCTTGATTTTACCGTTACAGTTCCATGTGCGCTAGTTTAGGTGTGCTTTTATATAAACCTCCGTCTGATAAAATCAAAGTTCCAATCATTATTACCGGAACCATAATTAAAATATATGCAGCCTGTTGTTTCCAATTAACATGGTTTATTATTTCAGCTTAATTTCCGTGCAATCGTCGTCAAACAATACAGCTAAAATCCAACCATCTTCAGTTCTTGCTTAGGACGATGGACAAACTGACAGAATCTACGTACATTCGACGTATGAAGGTATATCCACTTTTTGCCATCCTAGCACTCGAACGATGTGTATGTGTTCAACAGTACTCGAGATACAAATAAACAAGAAGTCTCTTGAATTGAATCATTCTCTTCTGCCACCCTCACTCAACGCCACCAATATCACCAGCAGACTATAGTGCGAGTCTGGGAGTTTGTATTGTGCTGGTGGCTCCTTCTCACTTACCACTACTTGAGCTAGATACATTTGTACATGCAGCTCGCACTGAGCACAGCTAACTGGTTGACGTTTGGCTGGTTAACTGGTTGATAGTAGATTTTGAACCTCCTGTACAAAAAGCACTCTAACATAAAATCGCTCCCTAAGCAAACATTTCAGATTATTTTATTCAATTTGTAGTTTTAGTTTTAGGGAAACAAAAAATCATGATGCAACAATATAAATAGTTAATCGACAACGAGCTTTGAAATACCAGAGATCAAATACTTTCAAAATCGAAACTAAGGTTGCACGACTCATTGCGACAGTAATCGTTTCACTCATTGTGCTTCTGTTGCTCTGTGACTACTTCTCACTCAGGACGAAACGGTCCTAGAGTCGTCTCCGAAAACAACAACACACAATAACATTCCCACTGGGGTTGCTGTACGGCTAGCCGACGAACGATAACGTCAGAGCAAACGCGGCACACACACATACCCACGAGTGTGGCACCAGTTGTTGATAAACTTCTAAAGTCACGTTAGGTGAAATAACAAAAATCACGTGCTTCTTGGTCCTGCTGTTGGTGCGGTGCGGTTTCTCTGGGAAAATACTGTCTACTGTCCTAGGCGCGTAAAAGCGAACGAGAAGCCGTGGTTTATGGCAAGCCTGGAGTAAGAGGGTGGGCGAGGTGGAATGTGATTTCCGGAGCAGGAGAGGAACTGGTGACCGGTCGATCTAAAAGTGCGTGATAGCTGCTGCTAACTAGGTGGGAGGTTGAGCGACAAGGTTGCCCGCACACAATCATGAATTCGGTGATCTTTACTTTATTTTACTACAAAAGTTCAAAGCTGTAACTGTGTCAGATACGTGCGTTACATTCTTGTAGTCTTTTCTACTTTCGACAGAAGATGGAAGGCGGCACGTGTCGGAATTTCTTCATTAAAGGCAAACGAGTGCAGTGAGTCGAAATCGAGTGTTTGAAGTTTTATGAAGCGTTTTAACAATAATTAAGTTTAAGGTACACGAAGGTGTATTTGAGAAAGAAAGTAATATAATATTCTGGATCCAAAGCGAAGGGTTGCGGATCCTGGAGATATAACCTTGGGCTGTCAAGAATTCTACGCCCCGCAACGTGGGTAGATCACCTTTTCGCGGTACGTTACGGGATGTAAGATCTACCCCCTATTCCTAGTCCTGACTACTTCAAACTAGGGGAACAGGATTTTTCAGTAATCAAAGGAACACATCTTAGTCCTTGTTACTTTTTATGCCTTGATGATAGTGACAAGACGCGACTTTGTCCACCAAGGATGATCTTGAAACAAGGAAAACATGAGTTAGTTAGTCTTCATCTATGTGATTCCCAATCTTCTATTCGTTGTTCTCTAGTTTGAAGTGGTTAAGACTAGGGTTCTGATGCATGGGCATTATCGGTGTCATGCCTTAATTTTGTTTCAAGGAATCCAATTTTGACTGACAAAGGGGCACGCCTTTGGAGGGTGTTTCAATAATGTAAATAGCGGGACCTTTCAATTCGAGTTATGGAGTAATACGACATGCACTAAACTATTGACATGGGATATACTACAATATATCAAATTACTGGTCGCGGAGGTAAATAAAATTCTACGCTTTGTCAGGGACTCCTTACTCACTCCTAAGTATGATCCGGGTATCGCGGCCAAAATGAAAATACAATAAATATCCATTTCAATGAAGTAGAAATGGACAAAATGACTTCGTTTAAACTCAAGCCTGAGTTTGTTTATTACGCCATCATTAAATTTAAAGCATCTTGTAAATCTTGTCCACACCTCGCTTATGATAAATCTTAGTTCCCCTCCTTCCATAGGCATATCGCTCCAATGTGACAATGCATGACTTCTGCCAAAATCCTCTTCCACTGGAACTGGATCTCACATAAGGCCCATTTATCACATATGCACACACACACACACACAGAGCCACATCGTACAGCGCATCCCTCCCACAGCAGCAGAGTAGCAGCAGCGGCAGCAGATATTGATTGGGGCAAAATTTATGATGTAACATAATAATTTTCCCTCGTTTCCTTTCTGCCAACGCCTTGTGCTGGAGCCAAGACCGAAACACAGAGCATTGCCTCTTCGATGGATGGAGAACAAGGGTACAGTAGCCCCTCCTTACATACGGTTGGTGGTACCGCCCTCCCTTCGCTATTTATCGATTGAGCTGATTTTCTGTAGATAAGTAGTTTATGGTTGACACTAATCACATTTAAAAAATCAGCGTGATTAATTGAAGGGCAGCGGAGAAACAGCGGTGGATGGACGGTACCACCCACCGCATATATGGAGGGGTTACTGTATATAGTAAGTAGTAGTGATTCGTTCCTTTTCATATTTCCCGGTGCCACCGCCACAGTCGTCGGCCTACTCACTCGCTTTTGGGCTTGGTCCTGGCCGGGATACCCTCAAAGTGATGCGGGACTGCACTGTTACAATATCGTTTTATTTTCACTTAAATTTTCTTTCTCTGTTGCTGGTTATTTATTTTCCTTTTCCTTACGAGCGATTTTTATTCGCCCGAAAACGAGAATTTCCAATCGTCGACAAGATGGTGAATCGTCATATGGGGTGCCCCAACAGAGAGGCGTGAGGAAGTAGAGCGGAAAGAAAACGAATGAAAAAGGATTCGAGTGAGACCAATAAAAACATTAAACTTTCTTGTACGATTCGAGATAGCATTAAATTACTGTGTGCCCCCCTGTGTACTGCTGCTCTGTATACCCGCCGTCGTTACGGGTATTCGCAAGTTTGCTCCTCGCTGGTTCACTGGGAAATGTGTAAATTTATGCCACAGTTTTGAAATTCCTCACCAGTTACCGAAAGGTAAATACTGCTCGGAACGAAGATACGTGCTCCTTCACTCCGTGTTTGCCTTCACTTTGCCCGAGCGCATGTTTCTTATTTGCACAATTGGAGTGCCGCTTGTTTCGGAAAGAAGATTTCGATTTCTTCTCTTTTCCACTTTTGGAGAAGCTTGTTTCATTGTTAAACGGAAATAGTAGGAAGTGGTGGCTAGCTTTTGCCATCGATTTTGGCTTATCAGTTCAGTTGAAGCGAAAGAAATGGGAGTGTTGGCTGGTTGACACTCTTTGCAATGTGTGCATTTGGTAGGTATGATGCTGGAATTGGTTTCATGGCCGAGGAGGTCACAAAGCTATCGTTACACAAACGAGGATAACCAATTTGATCGTATTCTCAACGTTCGAAAAATCTAGACGAACATGTGGAAAAGGCCAATGAGCCAAATGTAAACAATTACTTCAAACGTCGACTTCTCACGAATGGTAACACATCACCGAAAACTAACTACATTATTTGATAAACCTTGGTCCACTCGGTTCTGGAAAGCTGTTTGTTATATGGAGTTATTCTGTTTATTTCGACAATATTTATTTCTTTTCATTTAGTTAGAGCAGAAAATTACGAGTTGAATTTTTGAATGTTAACGAAATTTTTGGAATCCCGCGAAGTTTCATTTATGTACAATATCCTTATGCATAAACATGTATGTACTCGAAAACAGTTCATAGAAATTTTTTATCTCAAAACCCCACTCCTGTAATGGTAAATGTATAAGAGGTTACGCACTCAAATTTGGCATTGCGCCCTTGCACAGACTCAGTCTGAAATCAGCCTTTGCTTCGATAAGCGCATCAACATTATAGAATTTAAAGAACGACATTCTTTTAATCAACATATTGCTCAAATCAGTGATGGCATAATCATTAAAAAATTTAGATTTTTCCGCTCTCATCACGCGTCATATTGGTGTAAAATATCATGCATGATATTGATTTTACAACCTCCTTTGATATTGGAGACTAATGTTGAAGCTGAAAGTTGAAAAGGCGCAAAAATGATTCTGTTGCATCTCGTTTTCTTCGAAAGATAAGCGACTGCTGCCAGCCGTTGTGGAAATTTCGGTTGCGTTCGGGTGTAAAGTAAAAATCATGAAACTCAATCTCACCACAGTTTGGTGAGAATTGTAGCTGGTGAGTTTTGTTAGCTTGATATTCCGAGCTGCAATATCCCAGCTTGCAAGATCAACCGCAGTTGATTGCTTGTTGATTTTTGTATACGAAAATCAAGCGTGATCTTGTTCTATGGTGAGAGATGCTTTTTGATATTTTCCCAACACTAGCTCAAACCCATAGATGTCATAAATAAAGTCTGTTTTTTGACGTAGGACTACATCTTTAATTTCTATACTGGGGGTCACATTACAAAAATCAAATTCAGACATTTATTTATTTATTATTATTATAGTCCATCTGACTTGATAGTCTCAATGAAACACTTAAATCTAAATGTAGTCACTCATTAAAAATTAAAAAATGGCCAACAGCAAACGATGACGAAACATCGAGGCATTGATGTCAAAGTCAAATAGGTCAGAGGCTTCGTTGAATTGATGAATCATGGCGAAAAAGGAACTGTTTGCAGCATAGTTGGTTGCATGTACTACTTCATGTAGCAAGGTTCTCGGACGGAGTGTTCGGGCAGGAGCATACAGATTAATTTTGGCCAGTAACTCAGGAACATCATATTCTGCGAGTAAAACTTTAGCAACGAAGACGACCTGCGATATGTTTCGTCGCTTAGCAAGAGTGTCCAAACCCAGTAAACGACAGCGGTCAGCATACGGTGGTAAATTCAGCGGGTCACTCCATGGAAGATAGCGCAGTGCGTATCTGACGAATTTGCGTTGAACAGCTTCGAATCGTCCACTCCATACAGCTTGGTAGGGATTCCAGACTACACTCGCGAATTCCAGTAGTGAGCGTACCAATGAACAGTAAAGGGCTTTAAAACACAGAGGATCACGAAATTCCTTAGATATCTTGAACATGAATCCAAGCTGTCGATTAGCTTTGTCGATCGTGGTTGAGAAGTGGCGAGTGTATGTGAGCTTTTCATCCAACATGACACCGAGGTCTTTAACGTGATCGACACGTTGAACTGAAGTTCCAGCAACGTTATAATCAAACAAAATGGCAGTCCTAGTTCGACGGAAACTAATAACGCAGCACTTTGAGACGCACAGGACCATAAAATTACGTTCACACCAATCATTAAAGATTTCAAGAAGGTTTTGTAGTTCTAAACAGTCGGCATAGCCTCGAACGACTAGATAAATCTTCAAGTCATCGGCAAAAAACAATTTACCTCCTCGTAGTAGAATAAACGTTACATCGTTCACAAATAAAGAGAAGAGCATTGGTTCCAAAGTGCTACCCTGTGGAACTCCTGATCTGTTCGAGAAACAGTACGATGAGTACTTTCCAATGCATACAGTAACTTCACGTTGCACGAGGTACGATCTAAGCCAGCTGCAGAAGGAAACAGAACATCCAATTTTTTCAAGCTTTGCTAGCAGAACGTCGTGCACAACTCTATCAAACGCAGCTTTAAGATCAGTGTAGATTGCATCCACTTGAAGTTTCTTACATACATTTTCCATACAGAACGACGTAAAGCTGACGAGATTCGTTTCCACGGAGCGGCCAGGAAAGAAACCATGTTGACATGTACTTATGTAATACTTACAGGAAGCAAACAATCTCTCATTTATCAGCGACTCAAACAACTTAGATTCAACCCCAAGCGAGGTAATCCCACGGTAGTTTTCCACATTGCGTTTGTCTCCTTTCTTGAAAACAGGGAACATAGTAGACCGTTTCCATAGTGCGGGAAATTTCTGTTGACGAAGTGACAGGTTGAAGAGCAAGGACAACGGAGCAGCTAAGATATTGGAGCATTTTTTAGGACTGCAGATGGAATAACACTCGGACCTGGTGAAAATGATGGTTTGGTTTTACTCATCACAGAGAGAACCATTTGTACATCTACGGCAAAAACATCCATGTTTACGACGTCTGTTGGCACATCACGGACGGCTCGCTCAATTTCTGCTTGTGATGGGGAGTCATTCGAGAAGACGCTTAAGAAGTGCCTAGCAAATAGGCTGCATTTGTCCTCAGTTGTCAATGCTACGTCATTGCCGAGAAACATTTTTGACGGCAGTCCAGTTTCCTTCCTCTTAGTATTCACAAACGACCAGAATCCCTTGGGGTGGCATTGCAGATTATGTTGAGTACGAATTACATACCTCTTGTAAAGAAGCTTGTTGTAGTGGCGATAATCATTGCTGGCAATTGAAAAATTTCGCTTGGTAAGGGTACATCGTCGATGAGTGAGAGCACGGAGAGCTCTAGATCGCACTCGTTTCAGGTTGCGGAGAGTTGCGTTAGACCAAGGCGGTTTTCTTGGAGGTTGGCACTTCGGTACTGAAGCACAAACACAGTCGCGCAAAAGGCTATTATATCGAGCGGCTGCTGTATCGATATCAAGGTCATTCAACACGTTCCAGTTGATCCGGGACAAGGAACGTCTCAGCAAACGGAAATCGGTCTTCCGGAAATTGAGCCGAGTGGCAGTCATGGTTTCATCAAAACGAATTTGAGATCCGTTCGCGATAGATATATCCAAAGCAGGGTGGAAATTGTCAAGAGGAACGATGACATCAGGTGCTTCAACGACGACACAGTCCAGAAGTGCACTTTCGCTAACAAAAACCAAGTCAAGAAAACGAGACTGGAAATTGGGAACAAGGTTTATCTGGCTCAGTCCATGAAAAGCCGTGCCGTCAACAAGCAACCCAGACAACCAGAATGCACGTATATTCAAAGTTGTTTTCGTGATATACAAACATATATACAAACAAACAAGTCGTATAGAATGCAAAGAAATGGCTTATACGTACAAAAGTGGAGGCCATATACGTGCATATTTTCGTTTAATTTTAAACGAGTTGATTTAACATCATATGCGATTTGATCTGTAATAACAAATCCATTTTGAAAAGTCTTACGATGTAATCCGATTAAATTTGTGATACAGTACGACGGAAAAATGAGTCATCGCATATAAGTCGGAAATTTGCATTCTATACGATTTAACTTAAACATAATGCGAGGTATGCCATTCTAATATGCGATTTTGACTTAAACTGTAGCAATTTACGATACTGTCTGTACATTGTTATACGACTTCTGGTTGTCTGGGAAGCGGCTGGCAGGAGTAGTTGAAGATGCAATCGGATCTGGAAACGCATAACCCTGGCCTGAGGGTGACCAGCTAAGCCCAGGCTGATTAAAATCACCAAGCAGAAGAAGCACATCCGTTATATCAGCCATGGACGATGCAAATTCTGTAGCATCCAGATGAAGCTGCATTGTGGTGCAGTCATGTCGACGTTCAGGGGGAATATACACCGCTCCAATGAGGATGTCCCGCGACTTAACCCAAACCGCTTCAATTGTAGTAAATAGTTCGTTGGAGATTACGCAGGAGGCGAATTCGTTGGAAACAGCGATGAGCACACCACCACCGCGAGTACGAATGCTGTTGGATGAATTACGGTCTAATCTGTAGACAGTAAAAGAGTCACCAAACAGTTGCACTGAATTGATCCTCCCATCGAGCCAAGTTTCCGTGAATACATAAACGTCATATTCCCCGTCAAGCGCAGCCAGATAAACATCGTCCAATTTAGTCATGAGCCCCCTGGTGTTCTGATAGTAGACACGTAAACCGCTAGAGGGTTCGGTGCGAGCCGTGTCAATGATTACTTGTCCAGGTTCCGCACGAGAGAAAGGTGAACTATCAGGCAGCGAAAGATCACCTGACGTAGAAAGGCTCGAAGTGGTGGCCATAAGCGAAGATGAACTGAAACGAAGTGGCGGATCAACAGTTGAATTCATATGGACGAGTTCATACTTGCCGTAAACGAGTGGTTGGAAGACCCCTTCACCAGGCCCACACACAGGGCCGGGACGGCTGCAGGTCGCTGGCGGGAATGGCTCGACTGTGGCGGGGGGCTCGGGGGCTTCCATGATGCCAACGGCAGTGCGTCCCAGTAAACAAACAGAAGTTGATTCATCATAATGGTGTAAGTCGACAATCTTCGGCAGGACTAGATCAGAGGATCTGAATGCTTCTTCCGGTGAATTTTCTGTGGAGCGTCTCGGCTTCTGGTATGGTGGGGCTGGTATACTGTTAATGTTATCTTCAGACCACAATTGTCGAGGAGTAGACGTATACAATGGCACTCTGGAAACCAAGAATTTTTCAGACAGAGCAGTTGTTGCTTGCTGATTATACTTGCCTACAGTTGGAGTTTGGAAGACCCCCTCTCCTAACTCAAACGCAGGGCTGGGACGACTGTTGAACGCTGGCAGCATAGGCTCGACTGCGATGATAGGATCAGGGGCTTCCACAAGGCTAGTTGCAAGTGTGCGTCCGAGTGTCGAGTTGAATAAAGCAGGTTGTGCTTTTATCGGAAATGATCGGCTGTAGGCATAATACATTTCAGGAAGTGGATTGTTCGAAATAATGTCGTACTTGCCTGAGATAGGGTTTTGGAAGACCCCTTCATCAAATCCAAACACAGGACAGGGACGGCTGGAGGTCGCTGGCAGGAATAACTCGACTGTGATGGATGAATTAGGGGCTTCCATAACACATATGGCAGGCGTGCGTCCCGGTGTCCAACATGGGTCAATCACGAAGGAGTTCATTGTTGAAGTTCGACTAGAAGTGATAATCGTTTCAGGGACGGAATTATTCAGAAAGCGATCATACTTGCCTGCGGTTGGATTTTGGAAGACCCCGTTTCCGGACTCAAACACAGGACCGGGACGACTGCAGGTCGATGGCAGGAAAGGCTCGACTGTGATGAGGGGATCAGGGGCTTCCAAAATGCTAGTGGCAAGTGAGCGTCCCGGTAATCGGTTGATAAAAATGTGATGTTGAGGTTCAAGTTCCTGACCCGGCAATATCACTCCGTCATAGATGATTGATGACTGGAATTGGCGGACTTTGGAGTTGTTTGCGGTATGTTTATTTGTAACAATCCTTGAGGCTTCCAAAAATTTTCGACTCTGCGGTTGTCCACGAATTTACGAAATAGCATTCCTTTGGGCCATGTAGAGGACGAAAGAGCTTTCGACGTCAAATCTGCTGAGACACCGACTTTGAAAGAAATGAAAGACATGGTGCTGACGTCTTTGTTCTTTGAAACCAGTCGGATAACTTCAACATCGTCGGTTGACAAACGATTTTTGGCCAGCTCACCAATTTGCTCAGGAGTCACATCACGAGAAATCCGAGATAGGTAAATCCAAAACTTTTCCACCGGGGCAGGCACAGTGAAGTGGCCTAGGCTTGGAGATACAGATTTACCAGTAGCATGCATTAGGTTTGGTACATTATTGTCCTTTCTTGGAAATAACCGCCGGCTTCCTATGGTTCTTGACATAAAACCAGACCGTCTGGAGGAAACTGGAGTGATGGAAGCAGTATTGGTCAGCTTCGTGAAATTGGACCGAATTTCAATTTTCAAGTCCTCCAGAATCTCTTGTTTTAATTTCCCCAGCAACTCCGTATGAGTACTCAGCTGTTTCTCCAGACCAGCATCATATGCAGCCTTTATATTCCTACTATGCCGAATGTCTGACATTATGCTCGCACAAGATTTACACATCCAGAATAAAATCCCAAACACGGACGCAACGATAGAGCACAAATCGAACACACGACACATAGCGTATGCTCGCATGAGCGAACTCAATGATTGGTTGACCGCTCACCATCTCACCAATGAAAGGAAGAGACGAGAAAAGCAGCGATAATAAAAACGTTTGCCAAATCGTTTTCATCGTCTTTTGCTTTCGAGCAACGGGCGAATACGAAGACGACGATGAAAGCACCCACATCGACCGTAGAAAAGACTGTCCGCAATTGCCAGCATGACTAGGCCGCCGTCATCTGGTCGGCATCGTCTTGTACCATTTGAGAAACAACCGACCCTTTTCAAGGCCACCAATTCAAAAACGAAAAGAGTTAAGAACTAAATGATCAACATATTTGTTCCGTCCAATAGCGGTCCTACGTCAAGCTTCCATTCGTGCTCCTACACGGAAACAAATCCGACTCAATTTTCATGAATAAAAAATCATTAAATGAAAAAACTTGCCATCCCATGAAATCGTAACAATGATTCATGAATTCGTCATTGAAATTCATGATTTCATAATGCAGTGGAATCAAGACCGCTACAAACGTTACACGTACTTGGCAAACCGTGTTCATAAGCCACACTACATAAGTATCTGTTATACGCCTTTTATCTTCCATTTTATACAAGTACTTATAGTCTAGTGGTCAAAGTATGGGTTTAATGATCTCAAGGTTCTTGGTTCGAATCCAGTCTGATGCTTTATTTTATTTTATCCCCTCGAGATCGTCAAGTCGACGATGACAGGAGCACATATCGTGGTAGGGGTAAACAATAGTTGCAATTTCCAAACCTACGACTGGATGCCTTCCTTCAAATAACAACTGAAGTGCGGTAAAAAATCGGTAGAACTGTTTCAAACACACCGTTGGTACTTGAGCGGTCGGCTTCAGCCCCAGTCTTTTCCAACCACTATTTGATCAGGCAACGAATCACAAACTAATGTTCCTCGATTAACCTCAGTAGACTGAGAGATGACTTAACACTCAGACTACAGAACCCGGTCAGCTGGGATGACTATTTTTTTTATTTCCATTTCGTCAAGCCAGTGTAGACTACATACAATGATTATTACAATGTTTACTTACATACTATGCATTAATTCTATTCTGTTTTAGCTTAGTTTTTATTTGCTGCTTGGACATAGTGATGTCAATAGTTCCGCAATGCAAATTATATAGGCGCACCATTCGATTGATTGGGCTATTTTTTGCATAGTTTGTTCTGTACGATTTTTCTGAAAATAAATTCCGTGTTCTAAGATATCGACGGTGTGTAAAAGTTTAATTGTGTGAGAATTTCTGCCGAATCTATGCGCATTGAAATAATGTCGTTGATGAAGAAAAGCATTGCAAATTGTCGGCGCTCCTTAAGTGTTTGTATATTGATGAGCATGCAGCGCGCTTCATAAGATGGTAATGGAAATGCAGTCCAATTCAATTTACGTAAAGCATACAAAAGGAATTGTTTTTGGATAGATTCTAAGCGTTCTTCGTGTTTGAAAATGTATGGATTCCATACTAGGTGGCAGTTTTCCAGAATTGGCCTTACATATGTGGTATATAATAGCTTAATAGTGTATGGGTCTTCAAAATTATGACTGAACCTTTTAATGAAGCCAAGCATTCTGTTTGCTTTACTAATGATAGTAATATAATGTTCTATAAAAGTTAGTTTGGAGTCTAGGATTACACCTAGATCTCTTACAATTTTGCTTTTTTCTACTATTTGGTATCCTAATGATATTTCAATATGCGGTGTTTCAATTTTTCTGCTAAATGCTATTGCAGTACATTTTTTTACGTTCAGTTGAAGTAGACTTTTACTACACCAGGTGTGGAATATATTGATTTCATTCTGGAATTCTTCTGTATCGCTAGAATTACTTATTTCCATAAAGAGCTTCATGTCGTCTGCATATACAAGCAATTTTATTTTTTTAAGTATGTAGGAAATGTCGTTTATGTACAAAATAAAAAGAAGTGGGCCTAAATGAGAACCCTGGGGTACCCCAGAGGTGACTGAAATTGGTTCTGAAAGTTTATTTTGAAAGCGGACATCCAACCAATGAAATATAATCTATTCAGGCCTTGAGATTTATTGTATCTTACACACTAATAATGTTTCACAGATCTGCGAAATTTACCGAAATATCAACAGCGGAACGTTCGATAAACAGTTCGGTTATTTTCCAGTTATTTTTCACAGATATTCTAATTTTTGATAAGCAATATGCTTGAAATGCGAATAATAATAATAAGAAGAATAGGAAGAATTAGAAGAATAATTAAATTTATTCCGATGATAGTTTCAGAGAATTCAAAGAAGCGTTATAATCCGAATCCTGAAGAGAATTCCATGGGAACTTTTGAGGCATACAAAGTAAACACTGAGGAAATCTTCAAGTGAATTTTCAAGAAAAATCCCCCAAACTATTCTTCAGAACTACTTGAAAGTGCCAAAAATTTCCGTGAAGTTCACTGAACTTATGAAACAATCTCAAAAATTGTCTCAACATCTCTGAAGATCTATCAAAATATCCAAAATATTTCTGTATTTCCTTAAAGTTTTACAGACTGCCAAGAATTTCTCGGTATTTTTAAAAGTACCCACGAAGTTTTGTAATCTTCATAAATGCTCATGAAACTTAGCCATACGGTAAAAATTTCTAAGTGTGAGTATTGCTGAAGATGTTGGATCGGCCACACATTTTTGTTTACAGAACTGATGCTGAGTTCCTAGGCATTCAGGTGTATGAAATAATCAAACTCCTAGCTGTGCTAATTTATAGCCATTCTTAACTTTTCCTTTCATAAACAAAAACCGCTCCCATTCCAGATTTTTTTTTATGTTGAATTTTCTTTCCCAAAAGCACCGAAGAAAGCACATTCCTACGAGCACATGACACCAACTCGCATTTTCCGTGTCATCTGTCACTTCCAAGACAATCAGCCACGTCAAAGTCTAACTCTTCGCTTCCCTTGACTAGATTACGGAGCCCGTCACGTCGGCAGCGGTGCTAGAAAGCAAAATGGAGAACTTTTAAATCCAGTTAGCTTTAAATTTCACCCACACCGTAGCGAACACAAAAACACATTCCTACCAACGAACGTACGTTAATGATGCGCATCTCTGTCACATGCCACGCGTTCAGAACAACAACGCCCTCTGTTCTGCCTTCTGCAAATGAGTAACGAGCTTAAAACTGGATTCAAATTTAGACATTTGCCGAAAAATGCAAACTTTTCCTCTCTCGGAATGACTTTATGTTTGAACTCCGAAACCATTTGAGGCCCCGGAAAAAGCACACACACGTGACATGCCTTTTCCCCATTCAGGCCCGGAACGAAACAAACGAACGAGCGAACGAGACAGAATGAGCAGATAAATTTAACCCAAATAAGTCTGCCACACTGCCGTTTACAAAATTTTATGACACAAACTGTTTCATCTACAAATTATCATCGCATACACATTTCAAAAGTTTGTTGTTCCTCGCTCATCTATCCGTTTGCTCTTTTTTGGGGAAAATGGTAGCACCATCCATGTCTCATGAATATATGACCAAACAGAAAAGGGTGATGTGTCTCGAGTAGATGTTTGATGGTAAGCCGTCCTGTCGTTTGGCAGAGGTGGGCACATTCGAACGAACATGAGGAAATTTCACGCCTTTTGTGATTGTGCACATCGTGTCCATTCAAGACAGAAAAACACTTTATGCAAGAAATAACTCATAAATGCGCCTTGACAGGAAGTGTGCCTTCACCTGCTAGTGCTCGACACATGGCAGATCAACAGAAAGGTGATGTTCCAATTTTTGTTTGGTAATTCAGATTCGAAATTTATTATCAATAGAATAGACGAAATAGCTGGGAAAATGATTCATTATGAAATTTGGTGCTCAAATTACGAACATTCACCATAAACTTTTGATTCATGACACATGAAACAAGACCCCTTGATCATCCATCTGACTCGAAGAAGATCATTGAACTGTTTTTACCCATACTCTGTGACATCCCTAAGTCTGCCAACCTTCCACTCAGTGCTCAAGAACAGACCGAAGAACTTAGACAAAAGATGTCATTTAATCAATAATAAATTATTTCGCTCCAAGTACGGTCCAACTTTTTCGGTAAGCATTCTTCCCATCGGCCCGAAGTCCGTTGAACGGCTGAGGAATAAAGGGAAGCGAGTGAGTCCCGAGTCAGTCAGAGCAGCTGGCTGGATGTGTTCATTTCCGAATTGGCCTGGAAAAACTTTGGCTTTCAAAATCATGGCAAGGCAAGGCAAAGGGAAGACAAGCTGCCAACCTCAGTCTGATCTCCGGTCTTTGGTTGTTGCTTTCCCCGCCCACTGTCCCACTGCTATGTGGTGGCAGATCATTCGTCCACTTGCAACGGGCTCTTGTCTTGTCGAAGGTCGATTCCATCAACAAACTTCTGGGTAAGTACAGGAACGGGTTGAAAGAAAAGTGAAGGTCTAAGAGGGACAGCCTTTCATTTTAATTCCATAATTAATGTTGCTATATCATCATCGAGTTGCTGGATGGCTTTCAACAAAGCAGGAGGTGAAATGGCTGAAAATGGGCAGCCGGCTGCTACCCGCTTTAGAGGTCGACAAAGAACAACTTCTTCTCTGTCGTTCTGCTCGAAATGACAAATCTTGGTCTTTGGCACTACTTGCAAAAATAAAGAAGGATGGAGGCCGGAGAGCTCATACATATGTTCCCTCAACGGTAGGATGAAGACTTTTATGTGACGTGATGGGATGGCCTCCTACCGAAAAAAGCTGATGCCGAGCACAAAAGATTTGGCCAACTTTCGAACATTTATTGTCGTTGTAGTTCATGTGAGAGAGCGAACAGGCCGAAGAAAGCGAGTGTGTACTTTGTCGAGGGCAAATAAGTTCAAACATGAATAAAATGTTAGAGGATGGTAGGTATTTGTTCTTTTTGCCTCTTCGGTCGGCAAGTGCTGGCTGAGCGGCGAGGACTTTTCTGCAAGCTTTAGGTAAACGAACAACCGAAAAGTCTATATGAAGTAGGGCCGGTGACTTTCTTGTGACACAGAATCTGCTTGCTTGGTTTGGGAGCGTATTGTTTCTGCCCTCTCGAAGAAGTCCTGCCGTGGATGACAGTATGACAGTACCGGTTTCCGGAAGTAATCTGATTTCTCATTTCAATAATTCAGTGGAACTGTATGGACAACAGCAGTGGTAATTAAAATTTAAATAGTTTTCATGTCAGCACTCTCCTGTACTTACTTGAAAGTTGGTAACCAAGTATTGTGTTTGTAATATAGAACAACATTTATCGCTTTTCATTGAAAATGTCGAGATAAAGTTGACGCAAATAAATATTCGCAAGCCAACTGCAATCCGAGCATGAGCAGCAGCATGATTTGCCCGTGGTTCCTTGGTTTCTAGCTTATTATAGCTATAGTCGCTATATTCATAGTCTGGCGGATAGAATTTCGATCTATCAACAAGCGGAACCAATTCAATATATTTTAGACCAACAATTGAAAATGTACTATCAAATTTATAAACAAAACGTTGATTATTCTTTCTTCGCCAATCGAACGCAAATTACCGGCATCATCAGATAGGGAAAACTTCCCCTACCCAAAGATGGTGTCAGTTTGCGTAAGCTAGCCTTGAGTCACGAGAAAAGGGTTTCCGAAGTTTTGTTCGCAATAGCTGATGTGCTTTTTTCTGTTGTTGGTCATGATTTTCTCGATTGGTTCTGCTATTTGACAGCTCAATTAGTTCCCGAGAATCTATCCACCAGACTATGAATATAGCGACTACAGTTATAGCCAGATAATCTGTAGTTATACAGAGAACCAACAGATGTCACGATCATTCATCCTTAATGCGCAAAAAACTAGTGATATAATACTTTACAAAAGGCAACACCAGTGCCACACGTTTCCGAATGCTGATTCATTAGGAAAAGGTTGACAAGATACATACTCGCTCTGCTGGAAGCCGAGAATTCTTTTGGTTATTCCACGAAAAATCCCTGAGATGATGCAAATGGGCTGAGTTGAAGTGGAAAAAAGAAAGCGATGTGAAAATATGGATTCTATAATCTGAACCAAAAACGGTCGCTACTAGGTCACCCAGCCTCTCATCTCATTCACAACACACCTGTTTTATTTGGCTTGTATTTATTGTAATTCAAACTCGGTGACGACAACTGTCACCAAAACAAATCACTAGCAGATACAAGGTACTAGAGATGCCATTCGTATGGAAGAATTTTACCAATATTTCCGATCGAGATCGAGAATACTTCTTTGGCTTATTACATCCCCTCTGGAACTTTACACCGGCTCTCAACTAAGTGTCTTTCAAAGTAAGTACAATGTTTGCATTCGTATATTGGGTAGCAAGTTAGGCTGGACCGGGAATCTATACCAGTTACCTCCAGCATGGTCATGCTTCATAACTGTACGTTTACCGATTGAGCTAAGGAAGGTTCTTATGCACAAGTTCCAACCGATTGATGTGCTATAGAAGAAAACATCATTTCAATTTCAAGAGTGCAATTGGATTCATTAAATCGCAATGCACCACATTGAGGGTTATACCAAGCCTGATGTTGTCGTTGTGGTCCTGAGCAGTCAATATAACCATTATAAATCTCCATGCTGCATTTACTTGTGGTTTGATGTGTCCCATGATGAGTTTCAGCTCAAGACAGATTCCGGCTACTTTCCCGGGAGTATCTGAAATGCATGATGGCTGGATCACTTTTGCAGGTTTCTTGGAAATTTATTCTAGACTATTGTTTTCTTTGAAACTGTTACAATTGTTTTTGCATTTTTTTATCTTGGCTACAGAAAAATTTTAAAACAGTGAAGTTATTTTGAATAGTTTTGATTTGTTTCGATGAAATTCACACGATAATTGAATTAAAAATAATCATTAGAATTCGAACTAAACGTATTTAGATAAAAAACTTAATTTAATTTTTCAAAATATTGAACAGCTTAAAATTTACAAATTTATTTGCAAAACGTTTGAGATCAGAAACATAACAATATACAACCAACCTTTATTACAAACGAGTACCTTGTAAGAATTTTCTTTTTCTGTGGAGAAGTTAGAAAATTCATGTTTTATGTAGGTACTACACTTTTGTTTGTTTTCTTCTGACTTTTCGACACCAGTTTCATCAAGTTCGATTTTAGTTGAATATCGGAAAAAAAGGAAAATATGACCTCGTAAAGAAAGGGTTGGGTGAACTAGAATATGAAAGCACAAGGATCCGGGCTAAGTTTTATTACAATATCCAGTTCCAAATGCTTCATATTACTGACTATCATTCTATTCGTTGAGTTTCTTGCTCGGCTTTGCTTTATTACTTTCCTTACTCAGATCAGCAAAAAGCCCATTGAGTAGAGCTTAACAGAACTTTTTCTCAAATGGGCATATCACCTCCTCATCTTTTCGCATCAACAGATTACAATCCTAATGATACAGTTTTTCTTAAAACTTGGCGAAAATGCTTATTATTCTATTTTAACAACTATATATTTCAACCTATCGAAGCAATTCACGGAACTCACTTTTATTAACAGGACGAGACAAGTGAAAGTTTAAGACATGATAACAACGATTGAACATATGACACATACTGCCTATAATCGCATATCAGTCCCATATGGAAAAAGTAGGCATTGAGAAAATGTCAGTCAAAGTTACGAAGTGCAATTCTCATGTAAATTTATTGATAATTTTTTCAAGTTTAAATCTGTCACAACGAAGCTTGCATGTTTTGTTATATCTGTGAAAAATATGGCAATTTGAAAAGCAGAACTTTAATTTGAACTATTGAGGATTGAATTTCAGGATGGGACTGATATGTGATTACTTTGCTTGATGGGACAAACTGACTTGAGTCGTTTACATATTTTTCATGATATCAAAGTCCATAGTTTAACACATAATATGAAAGTAGATGTCAATTGATAGTGGATAGCGTTGTTATCTCAAAATTGACGAAAATATATATGGGACTGATATGCGATTATAGGCAGCATATTACTGATAGGCTGATTATAGCAATAAATAATGCGGATAGTAGGAATTCGTAAAAACGACGAATATCGATATGCAACTCAGCTAATACGACAAGGTAATCTACGGATCTCGAGAAGAACAAGGTCGATAAGTTTGCAACGATCTTCATAACTAGGTAGGTTGAAAGGATCGTTCCAAGACAATCGTCGTCGAAGAGCGAAGTGGACAAACTTGCGTTGAATTTCCTCTACTTGTCATATACTGTATACTGAAAGTAGGGATCCAAAAAAACAACTGCATACTCTAATGTAGAGCGAACCATAGAACAATAAAGGGTCTACAAGCAGTGAATATCTTAGAATTGTTTTGTGACACGAAAAATGAAACCCAGGCATTTTGATTCTTTGGAAATTATGTAGCCTACACATGGAATCAAAAATATCAACGGCGCCGGTGGTGTAGTGGTAAGCGTGATTACCTCTCACCCCAGCAGGCCTGGGTTCAATCCCAGTCGGCACCACCGGGATGTTCTGAGGCGCCTTCCTTCGGATGGGAAGTAAAGCCGTTGGTCCCCGGTTCATGAGTTGATGGGTCGATAGGTGGTAGGGTCCAGGTGTGGGAGCTGCCTTCCTGGCACGTCGGTAGCATTGGTGCTCAGCACGGAAAACAAGATCGACGGAGAAAACAAACCAAAGGAAAAAAAAAATAATAAAAAATATCTTCAAATGACAAAATGACAAGCGATCAACAAACCGAACGATAACGCTATGTCAGAAATGGAAAGCAATAATGATATAATCTTCTTCCTTGTTTTTCATCACAAGCAGCCCGTGCGACACAGCTCACTCTGGGCGATAGAAGGAAACGAGCAAATTGTTGGCAAGCTACTTCACGAAGTAAAACCGAAATTGACACACGTGTGTTAATGGATTTTTTTTGGTTATGTCTTTTCTCGATTCATATCCAGCTATGTCCTCATCCGTGTAGCAGGCAAGCAATGTATCATTATCCTTCTACCACACCGATCGAGCTATGTTACAGAGCGAGTTTGTCATGGTAGTCGTAGCAACCGTTTTGTCTGTATCGTTTGTTGCTTTATGTGTTTGGATTCGCTGATCCTACATGATCTTTAAGGGGAAGTTCACCGCTTCGAAAAAAATAATTACGTTTTGATTTTTCTAAAAATATTGAAAAAAAAGTATCAAAAATCTAAAAAAATCACATTTTTTCTAATTTTTTAAAGAAAATTCACGTGCAAAAACATGTTTTATAAGTCATTATGGCATAAAGTTGGACTCAAAAAACCACAGGTTTCTGAAGCAGAGAAGAACAATTTTCTCAAAATAGGATTTTATTGGAACGCGGGCTCGTAATCACACAAGCATTCCTGAGTAATTGCGCTAATTGGGTTCTTTAATTTTAAAAAAGTGTGCAACGATCGAACGAACCCGTAGACTTTCATCTCGATTTTTAAATCAAAGTTTAAAGCAAAATTAACTCCATTGTTTGACACTAAACTAACAAATTGACAGCTCGCTCTCATACAAAGTCCCACTGAGGGGCGCTAAGATGGTGATATTTTCTAATGTAATCGCACTTATTTAAAACAGTTCCACTGCTCCAATTTTGATCAAATTTAGGTTCCATGTTTAATGTAGATTGCGAATATGCCTTTACCTCAATACCCTTAAAGAACCCAATCGGAAACAGTAGATAGGGCTTCTTTCGCTATGATGCACGGTGTATGCATTTGGGTTAATATCCGACGCCATTCCTTCTTTACATATTCTGCACAAAAAATACTTTCTAAGCCCTGCCCCTGACATGATTTCCCACTTTTTTATGAATGGGGCGGGGCAGAAAGTATTTTTTGTGCAGAATATGTAAAAAAGGGTGGGCTTCGGATGTTTATCTAATCGCATATATAGAGGTACCAGATATGTTTTACAGTCAGTTAGTAGTAAATCACCCACAGAATAACATCAAAATATTGTGAGCGATTTTTTTCAGAGACAGTAGTTGAGTAAAAAAATTAACAGAATTAAACTTTTTTTTTTACTACATTGTAGTTTGCTTAACAATTATTTCCCGTCCATGTTTTTTTTCAGGTTGTCGTTGTAGGGGGGGGGGGGGGGGGGAATGTTTAACATAAATAACTTTTTCCGGGTTTCGTGTTAGGGGCTGTTCATTAGCTACGTAGACAATTTTTTGGGATTCTTAACACCTCCATCCCCCCCCCCCCCTCGTAGTTAATGAACAGCCCATAGTCTAACGGGACCCAAGTCACCTTCACCACGCCTTCCGAAGCGGTAATGAGCAGAAGCGCGATAGCAGTGCTGTTTTATATCTTTTCAGAACGATGTACAACAAAGTGGTACTCGATTATGATGACTCAGTTTGGAAAAAAACGCTTATTTCATGAAAACAGAGATAAAATTATCATTTGTACATTTTTCAAAAGTTTTATTACAGAAAAATAAGAAAAATATTAATTTCAGCAGGTTTGCAATGTAATATCCTATCGAAAGCCTCTTTAATAAAGTAAAATAATAATAGTTCTATATGCAATTTTCACACTGCCGTAATCTAAACGGAACTATCAATTCTATACTTCCATCTCCTCCTCATCTATCGTATAAAATTACCACTTCAGTCAGTTATTCGAAATTAGCATCTTCAAATAAATCAATATAAACATAATTTGTGAACGTCAATCATTAGCTTTCGATCTATATTTTGCTAGAAAATATGAAATTATGATTAAATTGCACACGTCAAAAACTAGTCCTCCATTAATTGGAACACTATTCCAGTAGCTCTGGTAGTTACTAACTTTCGTTCCTATAAAACGTATAGTACGTGGAACGGTACTATAGGTACGGAATCTTATGGTATCTTATGGAATTCAATATTATAGGAACATTATCGCAACTATAGGTGCAAAGGAGTTAACATCTTAAAGAAAATTAATTGGATATGCCAATGATATGTATGCCTTTTTTGATAGAAGGGAGAACAGTATTCTCTATACAGCCATTCCATAGCAAAACAATATAGTGGTTCTTAGAATTTCATAACAATTGGCAGTTTTGTTTCTTATCGAAAAATATTAGACCCGTATTTTTTTTATTTTCTCATTAGGGTGACGATTTTCCTGTTAGGGTGGACCAAATAATCGATTTTTTCTATTTTTTCCAAAAATGGCATTTTTTTTTTAAATCATAACTTTTGAACAATTGAACCGATTTGAATGATCAAAATAAAAAATAAAAGGTCATTAAAAATACGTTTCAGAAAAAAATATATTTTTTTGAAAATTGGAGTTTTGTATAGAAGAACTTTGATTGTATTTGTTTTTTTTATGGTTTTCATGGTTTATAGACAATGAGCGTAACACGTTTTATATTTTTTTTTAATTAAGGCTTTTCTACACAACACATCAAAAAATCAGCGATGTATTTTTTTTTCGTTTATAAATTACGATTTGATGAAATTATCATGTTTAGAAATTCCACTCATTACTCCAATACGACTAAATTACACTGCGTCTCCATTGGTACATAGCTGACATAGTCACATAATCCATATCAATTTTCTGCTTCTGCTTTTATAGGCTTGTTTATTCAAAGTGAATACTTCACCAAGTAAATAGCTACCTAGCACATGCTAAAATTATACGGAAAACTTGGTAGGTAAGGTGTTCGTTCGTAGGTACATGGCATGGTGGTATAATTAAGGATGAACTTAGAAGTGGAATAATCAGTAAGGAAACAAAAGCTCTGTTAATCCAAAGATATTCTGTACAACCAGTGTTTTATAAACGATGAATTTTAAGTGTTCTTGTTGTTGTTTGTGGAGTTCCTGCTGTCCTGCTGTCAACAGCCAAGGTGAGTATTGTATTTAAAAAATGTATTTACAAACGAGCATGACGTCACATTATAGCATTCTGAAAACTTTGTAACGTCAGGCTCGAATGTAGTGTAGTGTTTACAGTAATGTCAAATATGTTTTTTTAAATTTCATTTTCAGAGTCACTAGAAGCACCCAGTTTACAATCGATCAAAAGTACTGACAGTGTGCCTACTACAAACGATGATGAAATCATTCAGCAACTCAACTAAAAGTTTCTAGAAACTCATGATAATAATGAGAAGTATTGCATTCTCACGACTTTACCTAGAAGCTGGTCAGCATATAAAATAACTAAGGAATTCGGTGTTTCTCAATATATGGCGGATGGACCAAAACACTCAGGAGGACAAAGAGATAATGACAACACCAGGAAGAAAGCTGAGCAGGGCGTCTTTAGCAGAAGAAACTTTATCACTCGTGCGTGATTTCCATACCAGTGACGGAATAAGCCGAGCCTGTCCAGGAAAACGCAACTATATTATTTAAAAAAATGTTGATGGTAAGGTTTATATATAACGAAGATTAGTATTGTGTAATTTGCAAGAAGTTTATCCCATTTTCAAGGATCAATATCCCGCGAACTAAAATAGGGTTTTCAATGTTTGCAAGTAACCGCCCTTAGCATTGCATTCTGGCAGGAACGAGTGGCACACATACTGTTTGTGTGTGTGTTTACCACCAAAATCTTAAATTAATTTTAAAACTCTTCAAGATAGAAAGTCACTTCCAGCTGATGTGAAATCGTACCATGACTTGTTTTTTAAAATTCTTTGCACCAACCCCACAGAACAGTGTTGCTTAAAAATGTGTGAACATTGCTCAGGTATACAAAATTTGACTTCAGAAATGGTTAATAGTTGTACTAGTCTACGTTGGTTGACGAAATAAATAAATAAATAAATAAGTATCCTGACCGATGGAAATGTGGAATCCTTAAAATTTAAACATTGGCGTCAAGCTGACCGTAGTATCATGGATTTAGTGGAGTTCGAAACTCAAGAGCATATAGACGTGTTTTTGGAAAAAGTTATCCGATTTATCACCACATAATTTCATAGCTAAACAACAAGGTAAATAATACTTGAAATATGTCAAAAGTAACTAGAAAGTAACGGAATATGTGATTTTTCTGAAAACTTTTCATTTGTTGTGCAACGCGCTGTACAAGGATTTCATTGGGCAAACGCACAATGCACTATAAAGGGCAAACACGAAATTATTGCGACACCGAAAATGTCATGCCAATTTTCTTATAATGTTTAGAATCAAACCAAAATTTTAGGGTAGTTTTATACATATATTTACTTCAAAAATCAAAAGAAAAGTTAATCGATGGAGCCTTGAGTGTAAAATTGAACGCATTTTCGCTTGATGCCCTCCATCAAAGTCTTTACAGTTTCATCCGGTACCAGTTTCTCAGTTTTTTTTTCCATTTTCTTAACATGTCCTTCTCGTCTTTGACTATCTTCTTGCTTTTCCGAAGTTCCCGCTTCAGTACTTGTACTTGTTCCCAGTACTGCTCCACCGGGCGCAGCTCCGGACAGTTTGGCGGATTCATGTCCTTTGGAACAAAATGGACAGAATTGGCCTCATACCACTCCAGGACACTTTTAGAATAGTGGCATGATGTCAAATCTGGCCAAAATAGCGGAGCTTCGTCGTGCTGCTGCAAGAACGGCAAAAGGCGCTTCTCGAGGCACTCAGATTTGTAGATCTCGCCATTTACTGTGCCCTTTGTCACGAAAGGCTCGCTTCTCAGTCCGCAAGAGCAGATGGCCTGCCAAATGAGATATTTGGAGGCGAACTTCGACATTTTCTTCTTCTTAAATTTGTCGTCCACATCGAACTTGCTCTTGCCGGTGAAAAACTCCAACCCCGGAATTTGCTTAAAATCGGCTTTTATATACGTTTCGTCGTCCATCACACAGCAGCCATATTTTGTCAGCATCTTCTCGTAGAGCTTCCGTGCCCGAGTTTTAGCCGTCGATTGTTGCGGCTCATCGCGGTTTGGGAAGTTCTGTACCTTGTATGTATGTAGTCCAGCTCTCTTCTTTGCATTCTGGACGTAGCTCTGCGACATGCCGATCTTTTTAGTCAAATCACGGCATGAGACGTTGGGATTTGCTTTAATCATCCGCTTCACCTTTCCCTCCGTCTTTTTGTTCTCCGGTCCCGGTTTTCTTCCAGCACCTTTGCCGTGGTCCAACGTCAACCGCTCCTGGAACCGCTTCAACACTCTGGAGACGGTTGAATGGTGAATGTTCAACATTTTTCCCAACTGCCGGTGCGACAGGTCAGGAAATTCCAGGTGTTTGGAAAGAATTTGTTCTCTCAACTCGCGTTGGTTCACCTCCATTTTCGTTGAATAGAAAAACACGACTTCGAGTTTGACAGCATGTACACAATACACATCAATGAGAAAGTGTGCAAAATTTGGTTGATTTTTACCCAATGGTAAAAAAGTTATGCCCTGTTGAATGTGTCGCAATAATTTCGTGTTCGCCCTTTACATCCATTTGCTATTTATTATAGAGATGATCATACCAAAGATTTAATGTTTACTAGTTTCACTGCAATCGCGGAGTTTACCAAGCACAACCATGTTTCAGTTCGATTATTCGTAGTTGATCGTATAAATTTCATCAGGAGTAAGATACCCAGCCTTAAGAAAATTCACTTTTTCTCAGATGAATCAGGCAGTCAGTACAAAAATAAGATGACAGCTTTTAATTTGTGCCATTCGAAAAAGGATTTTGGTATAGATGCGGAGAAGAACTTTGTCGCCACATGCCACGGTAAAGGTCCATGTGATGCTTTGGGAGGAGTCTTGAAACGAAATGCTGCTAAAGCAAGTTTGCAGGGGCTTCTCATTACAACTGCTAAAGAGATTCTTGATCCACTAAACAACTTCGCCGAAGAAAGCAACTTCCTAAATAACAAGAAATTCAAGATATAACGAAAACAAAGATATTATTAATTCATACACACTATGCCCCGTAACGTGGGTAGATCACCTTTTCGTGGTACGTTACGGGATGTAAGATCTACCACCGATTCCTAGTCCTGACTACTTCAAACTAGGGGAACAGGATTTTTCAGTAATCCAAGGAACACATCTTAGTCCTTGTTACTTTTTATGCCTTGTTGATAGTGACAAGACTCGGCTTTATCCACCGAGAATGATCTTGAAACAAGGAGTTAGTTAGTCTCCATCTATGCGATTACTAATCTTCAATTCGTTGTTCTCTAGTTTGAAGTGGTTAATACTAAGGTTCTGATGCATGGTCATTATCGGTGTCATGCCTTAATTTTGTTCCTAAGGAATCCAATTTTGACTGACAAAGGGGAACGCCTTTGGAGGGTGATTCAACACTCCGAAGGGTATAAATAGCGGGACCTTTCAATTAGAGTCGGATCCTTGCGTTAAATGCAAGAGTGGCAACTGTAAAAAAAATCGAATACTTCATCATTTCTCAATAGTGATGGAGTAATACGACATGCACTAAACTAAGGACACGGATATACTACAATAGATCAAGTTACTGGTCGCAGTGGTGTTAGAAAAAAAAACAACTTTGCCGAAGACAATAACCTTATATATGTCCAGGGTCGCGAGATATTCCATGTTGGTCCCTATTAGGTCAAATCCCATATGCTACGTGTACTCCATTTACGCGAATTCGATTTACGCGGTACGTATTAGTCGCGTTCTTTGGGTGTTGTGTAGTGAAATAATAATGATAAGGATATTATTTCAGCAATCCATAAAAATGTAATCTGAAAAAAAAATCCACAAAAATGTTCACAGAAAAATCGCATGGAAAATCAGGAAAACTCTAGTGAATTTCTTCATGCTTAAAACCTTCCTATCTTTCACTGGTGAAAACTTTAGAGTAACGTCTCTTAATGAACGGAAATCAAAAGCTATGAATATTATCGTTTTCTTGATTGTATTATGATTTTCTTAGAATGGTGCGAAATAAGCCATTAGTTTTTTCGTGCATACTCATAAACTGTAAGAGTTACTACTCTGACATTTTCACCAGTGGAAAATAAGAATATTTTCAAGTAAAAAAAAGTAATTGAAAAGAAATTCTTCACTATTAGAGTGGCTTTCCCTGTTTTCCTTCATCGCGAAAATTTCCTGGAAAACATTTTTAAGCATATATTTTTATGGTTTGATAAGACAATTTCCTTATAATTTCACTAAAAAAACATATTTTTGGTTCATGCGTTATGAATTTTCATAATGACTTTCTGAAAAATCAGAGAAATTGAACAAAAATTTCCCGGGCTAATTTTAAATTCGATAGATTCAATTGGATAAGCTTCTTGAGTTTTACCGCTTACAGAGACAGCACCTGTACTTTAGCATTATCAGAAGATTCAACGCAAACATCCTCCTTTTTTACCCTCATAATGTGTGTGCCCGTATCATGTAACATGAAATTCATTTATTCCATCAGTGAACCAGTTTCTATCCCCAGAATCATGCCGACAAAGAAACTATTGTGTTCCCCAGGGAAATTACATCAATGTTTTCATTTATCCGACGAAAGCATCCATATTCTTAAATTCATTCAAGTTTCTTCATTTCTCAACAACAACATGTTCGCCTTGCTTTTGCAAATATCCGTAGCAGCAACAAAACCGATGGAAACCCCTTTCGTGTGTTTGGTAGCACATGGGAATTTTTTGCAGAGCAAAATTTGCAACCTAATAGAAACCGAAAGTCATCCCACTGGAAAATAAGCACACACACGCACACACACGCACACACACACAAGTGTGGCAAAAAAAAATCAAAACCTAGAATCAAGTGAAAGCCTGGCTGCCTGTCGAGATCTCGAAGCCTGTGGTAAACCGAAAGCGCTCACATGGTTTCTCCATTTATTTGCGTAAGAAAATGAAACGTCAATAAACAAAAGCCTTCGTTACCCTCGTTTTTCTGGAGCTGATCCCCTACCAGTAACCAGCAGCAGCCATCAGAATGGAAAGCAGGCAGCACACACTCATCTTGTTAGCTGTGGAAGTGGATGTTGATTTAGAATCCGATGTCGAAATAAATTTAGCAAAACATTGACACCATCATTAAAAGCCCGAATGTTGCAAGTTGTTGCTTCCTCTACGGCGACACTCCGGACACAGGAGAGATGGCTTCAACCTGGACTTGGCACAAATGCAAACAGGGAAAGTACTGACTCTGGGAAGGCAAAGGCACTTTTCTCTGCTGTCTGCTCGGCTCCCTCCCTGTCGACTGAGTGTTGGAATCGTTCTTTCTAAGGATCCAATTTTCTTTCACAAATCGGAATTTGCACTGAATAAAAAGAACATTCTTGTACGTAGGACTTCCACACCGCCTGTGGCCACCCCGATCCCGATCCCGATGGCCGGATTTCACTGAACAGCTAAGGATCTGATGCGTGTTGCTAAGCAGGATGGCTTTTTCACAGCATCCTTCTCCGACTTATAGATATGTGTTTGTTCAAGTATGCGAATCGATTTCTTGGCATCCTGAAAAGATATTGGATTTAAATCCTTAAGCAGCTATAGATTGGGTCTTTGCTGCTGTCTTTTCCATGGGATTCTCTTCATAAGCAGCTTTGCTCTCTACGGACGCAAGAAGGGACCCACATTTGAGAACTGCCGCCGAGGAAAAAGGCCTGTCAATATATCTTTCCATTCCCTACCACAGGACCAACTTCTACTGTTTAGCTTGCAACAGATGAGACCGACCGAGAACATTGATGCTGGTTGATACCCTCTAATGGTGGGCGAACTTCACAAAAGGATGTTTTCAAGATTAAAGGCAAATTGAGATGTGAAACGATAATGAATACATCCGTTAAGTGGGGTTACGATTCGAATCAGCCGGGAAGCCGCTAGTGAGGATCGGTTTCGGCTTGACTCACAAGCTTAGCTCTGTGTTACCGCTTAATATTTGTGCAAAAATAACTGACCAAAAGCTGTTTAGCCAAAGTTCGTTTGAAAGAAAATGCCAGTAGTATATAGAAAATACATGGTTGGATCAATTAATTTCGGAGAATTCAATGAAGGATTATGTAACCAGCAGGTGGTAAATAATTCCTTTGAGCGGATAAATTGCTTGGATATCACAAAACTAAATAGAGAATTTTTAACTAAATTGTGGCACTCCGTGGACAGCAACATCGGTCGATATGGAAACGATTACGATGGCATCGATCACGCAATTAAGCGATGTATGGATAGTGACATCACCAGAGAGCGACTTTTGAATACCCTCGAGGTCCAAGACAACCCTTAATCACTATCAGAGACGTGTTGGGAGCCCACGATCTCTGCTATTTGCAGTCGATCTTTGTGTTTCTGTAAATAATCTAGAATATTTTTTTGCTTTATTTGACTTTCAGCGTTGGGCTGATCGGTCTCTTATTATGAGAATTGAATTCGTTTGTCTTCTGTATTTAGAATATTCACTGAATGTAGGTTTATCGTGAAAAAGAACCCGAGTAGAAACGAACAACTCGATGCTTAAAATTGGATCAAACAGTATGGTTATTTTTATAAGGCGACCCTGATAAAAAATCATCAAATAACAATAAAATAACTATAAATTCACAATATAACAAACGCATTCCATTGTTGCCCATTAACCGTATTGTAATTTTATCGTATTGGTCGAATGATCAAACTGTTAAAACAACAGCCAATATCAAATGGAAAGCTCTGAAATCAAGTTCATGGATTAAGCACATCAAATGAAAATATCAGAGTGCCATTATTTTTAATCTGGATTCAACTCAACCATCGGATTCCGCTGATTTAAGGTCGAATAGCAAATATTTTACCTAAGGAAGCATATTTTTGTATGAATATTTATATCGTCATGTGCTCAAAATTTCAGTTTTAAAATTTGGCCCAAAACGGATAATATTATTCGAACTATTTCGTAAAGTACTATTTAATGTAAAAATTTTCTCTGCAGAAACTCCAAAAATTTTGAAACGTCTCAAATCCTCGCAGCTGTGTGTAGTGTCTTTAAAAATAGCTATTGTGAATATGTTTTGAAACTATCTTCAGGATTAACCTTTCGGATTTTCTTTTTCAAGCATTGTTCAATTAAGGGGTTACGCCTACCTGTAAACTTTCAAAAAATCGTTTTTTTTTATTGTCCTAATTGAAAGTATATAAAGTCAAAAATATTTCCTCAAATGATCAAGTTGATCCGATGAAAATTGTGAAAGTTATGCGACGTACAAAAATATTCACTTATAGTGGACTAAACCCAACTTGAAACTTAAAACGCGATTATCTCGGAATCATATTTTCAAAACCGGTGCCAAAAATTTCTTAAAATGTTCGATTCGTCCGATTCGTTTTGATTTCTGTTCAATACTATTTTGTGCAGTCCACGATCGTTCGGATTTCGCCTATCATTTAATTTCGATTTTTTACAGCCGATCAAAGACAAATTTTAAGGATCCAAAATCGGCACTTCTACTTTGCAAGGCCGCCATTTTTTCAAAAAAATTAAAACAAAATCGAACGATCAAGGACTAGTTTAACACATGCTTAACGATTTGGCATGTTTTTTTTTATTACAGATGATTACATCACAAACCGCAGTTGGCACCGCAAAAGCGTTTTTTAGAACATCGTCCACGGGGAGCAGCCGTGCGGGGCACCAGGACCTCGTTTTTACAGCATCGACTGATAAATGTACCATTTAATGTGTGTTCAATTTTCGGTCTTGCAGGTAGGCGTAACCCCTTAAATGGCGCTATCGGGAAAGTTCTTATATTTTTTTGGTAAATCTTTTGATGTACATAAGTAAAACTAGAATGGTTCCTGTGGTATTGAGATTAAAATATAAACTTCTTAGTTATTTGAGATGGACCAGCATAATGTTCGACAAAGCTATAGAACAATTAATTTTAAGCAAATTTGCTGAAGATAAGTCCCTTTCATTACTATCAGTTCCTCTGCATGAGCTGAAAACAGAGCTGTCATTAGGAACTTCCTAGAAGCCATTCCGATATAACCCACTGGCATAGAACAAAGTATTTTTCGAATCCAAACAGAGGCGTCGGATGCCGGCAGTACCCAGAAAGCACAAAGCATAAATTAGCTTTTTGTTTGCTTAGAAAATTGTAATTTATTACGATAAATAAATGACTGCTATCCCATTTACAACGAACCAATGCGCAGTCGTTTTTGCATTCAGTCAGTCAGCCAGTCAGTCAGTCGGTCGGTCGGTTGAATGCTGGGACCGGATGAAGGTGGATGGAAAATGAAAGCTTTTCTTGTCGTTTTGCTGCCATTCTCGGAGGTTTGGCTAATGTTTTTCGGTAGGTGCCGGTTGCTTTTCATTTCCTTCTCCTCCCCCTCCCCCCACCCCCTGCTGGCTCGGCATCGAGGTTGAGAACAATTGAAAATTCTTCCGGGCCCCCTCCCGCGTGGTTGAATAATTGATGTACACACCGGGAGTGGCGCGCCTAAGCCGAAAGAAATTGAAATGAATAAAACAGGATCCTGCGTAAGCGCTTTGACGTATGACTGGCTGCCGTCATCGTCATCGTCGTCGGCGTCGAAGCCGAAGTGGAATAACCTTGATAGCTCGTCGCTGCTGCTTCTGTTGGAACGAAAGTATGTCTGTGGGTCGTTTTTTACAGATTCATTAGCAGCGTCGTTTCATGGCGTGTATGATTTCTGAGTGGATATTACCTGGGGGAAATTTCTTTTAAAAGGTAGATAGTTTGTGCAAGTTTGAATGTAATGTTTTGTGGTAAAGTGGGAAATTATCATCAAAGAACTTTTTTTCGAAAAAAAAGCAAAACGCATGGCCAATGATTTCGAATGTTTTTGCACCACTTCACAGTAGCACACTGGAGCAGCATAGTACTTTTAGCACTCTACCCACTCATCCAAAAGGTTTGGTGTCTTCGGTAAAGTCGTTCAGATCGATAAGGACTATCTTTTGACACCATTGGTTTACTTATATAACACGCCGTTCAGCTGATATTTGGTCTATCTTTTGACTATAATGCCACAGCTTACATTTTTGGTAAATTCCGCAAAAAACACCATTCAACCCTCATTTCGGTGATATATCTAATTCTTAGGCAGCGTCCTTCAGAACGTGGAGCATCTCCGTTTTGGAAGCTTGCTGATCTCATACACGCTTGTGAGGCGGTACAGTCTCATGAAGAGAGTGGTTTCTAAAAACGTGACATGCTAAGGCAAAAGTATATTCCAGTTGCGAAAGTCCACCATGCACGTGGTGCTTGGATCACTATGATGTAACAACGACAGCATAAGATATTTTTTTCATTACGAACGTACGAGCAACATTATTGGGAAATACTTTGTGTAAATAAATATTACCATTGAACAGAGATAAGGCCAATGAAAAAAGAGCATGAGCTCAACTGGTCCAGACTTCTAGGTAAAAGTTGATAGAATCCACAAATAGTTGCTATTTTGGTTTTCTACCTAATCTATGTTTTACGATTTTGGTCAACTTTTAAGTCACCATTGTGTCCATTTCAGAAATTTTATCGTGTTTTATTAGCTTTCAAATAAACATACGCTTGAAATTTTAAATCGCACTCATTTTGTAATTTAAGTTTTTAAAAGCTTTCAATTATTTATGAAATTTTGAAGTAAAAATTTAGTGCGAATTTCTTTTATTCTGAAAAGGATATCCAGTTTCCAACAACTTTGCTGCTGCTCATGGCAAATCCGTCCTATAGCACAAATCAGCAAGCCGAGAAAAACGCGTTTAAAGTTGGCTTCTCACCATTGCTTCAATGGTGTTGAGTTCATTTAGTATTATGAAAATATGGTTGATTAGCTACCATCTCCATTGAAAAAATCAGTTTTGACAAAAAATTGCAAATGGAACCAGGCCAGTGACAGGGCCAATACCAACAGCAGCGTTTGACAGTAGGCTGCATGTCCCGGGCTCAAATCGTTTATTTTGCTGTGCTGGGCCCGTTGGCACGGTATAACATGATACCTACGCACCTGCCACTGGGCTGAATGGGACCGACTTGCAATGAGCGACAGTTTTTTTTTAAATATACAGCCATTCCATAGCAAAACGATAGAGTGGTTTAATTAGGGTGGTCCAAAAACTCTTTTTTTTATCTATTTTTTTTTTCTCCAAAAATGACATTTCTTTTAAATCATAACTTTTGAACCAGTGGGCCGATTTGAATGATCAAAATGTCAATTGAAAGATTATTAAAAATACTTTTAAGAAAAATATATAAATTTTCTTTAAAAAAATTGTTTTATATAGAAGATTTTTGAATGTATTTGTTTTTTATTATGATTTTAATGGTTTGTAGACAATGGGGTGTTACGCCCATTGTCTTCAAATCATGAAAGGCTATTAAACATACTTAAATATAAAAAATAAAATAAAAATTGGAGTTTTGTATAGAAAAACTTTGATTACATTTGGGCGTAACACGTTTTTATATTTTTTCTAAGTAAATTAAGGCTTTTCTACAGAACATATCAAAATATAAGCAATGTATTTTTCTCCACTTTTGGGTTACGATTTTTTTAAATTAACATGTTTAGAAATTTCGCGCATTACTCCAATACGACACATCGAATGTAACATGGTCGCATTACTAACTTATTTCAATTTCTGATCCTAGGCTAGAAATTTCTAAACATGATAACTTCAAACAATTGTAGTTAAAAAACGAAGAAAAATACATCGCTAATTTTTCGATATGTTGTGCTAAAAAGCCTAAATTTTCAAAGAAAAATATGGAAACATGCTACGCCAATTGTCTACCAACCATGGTAACCATAAAAAAAAACGAATACAATCCAAGTTCTTCTATAAAAAAAATCAATTTTTTTAATGTTTAATTATTTTTAATAGCCTTTCATTTGATATTTTGATCATTCAAATCGACCCAGTGGTTCAAAAGTTATGATTATAAAAATTGTCATTTTTGAAAAAAAGGCGGTTTTTTGGACCACCCTTACATGGAAATGACCACCTTAATGAGAAAATAAAAATACGGGTGTAATATTTTTCGGTAAGGAACAAAATTACCAATTGTTACGAAACTCTGAGAACCACTATATCGTTTTGCTATGGCATGGCTGTATGTCCTTATTAAGGAGATTTTCTATATAATTATTTATTTTATTTGTCGTCAATCAGCGTTGACCGTCTTTCAATTGTAACCATATGTGCTATTTTCACAATTTGGGATGGGCTGGTTCGTCTCCAGAGAGCGGCAGTTTGGCTCTGACATCATAAGGATTAGATGAGTCATAATCGTACTATGATTTATTGAAAAATATTGAATACGCCATTTTGAAAAATAAGGTGTGAGTCAAAATGGATGAATTTCAGCTCAAACTTAGAGAATTGCCCCAAGTGAACGATTTGCGAAGTTTCTGCTCTTTTAAAACATTAAAAAAATCATCAGAATTTTAAGGATGTTCTGGTTTGGAAAAAAAATTACCAAAATTTTCTTTTAATTTCAAACAACATAAACAACACAATCATAAATGATAAGGTTGATGATAATTCCAATTAAGTTCTGATAACAATGAAACCAAAACTGAATTTGAGGCTAGTTTCAAAGGGATTCCATGGTGAGCTTCGATTCTGAGGATAATTTCAAGATTAAATAAGGTTTCATTGGAAAATATAAATAAGATTCTGGGAGCATTCTAAGAGAGTTTTGAGGAGAATTCCAAGGGAATTATAAGAAGATTTCTTGGGAAATTTACAGTAAAAATCAGGAAGAGAATTTTTCATTAAGCATCGGAAGGTGAATTGGGTCTCATCTGAAATCCATCTCGGATGCTGTTAGTACTGCTGCTCTACCACAAATTGGACTACTTAGTTAATGTTGGTCTTCGTCAAGCGGACCGTCTACAATTTCGACTTCTACATCAACACATCTCACACTGCCTTTAGGTTCAATTGGCTAAACTTGGTGAGTTCATTCGTTTTATTCATTTTTATCTCGTCAATCCAGTAACGCTGGTAGATCCAATCTTCGTGTTGCGTTACTGGAATAAGATTTGTCAAAAAACCTTAGTCCTGAACAGGAGGGGAATAGGATTTTCAGTAAGCAAAGCAAAACATTTTAGACCTTAGTTATTTGTTTGTGCCTTGATAAAAGTAGCCACTCCCGTTATGATTTTTTATATTGTATATTTCAAATCGAAAATAACGTCGCGTGAAAGTGGAACTTAATGAAGGCCTAAGTGCTTTTTTGAAGCTTTTAGTTTTCAGATTTAAAATATCGTCGCTTGCAGAGCTGACTGAGCAGAAAAACGTGGTGCCAGAAACATTTATATTAAATAAATTTATGGTAATTTCGCTTGTTTCACGTGTATTTTGAGAAACATGTCGTCGTCATCGGTGCCTGGTTTGAATGGTTACAGCAACTCGAATAGCGGTATGATGTGATATCAAGGGCTCGGTGGCCTTGGAGTAACCGTTTTTGCTTACTGAGCAGAACATTGTGAGTCTAACCTCAGACCCATCCACATTCAAAATTTGTCAATCGTTTTATTTGACTACATGGTAATAACAGCAACTCGATGATTAAATCGGAGCTCGTTTGCCTAGTGGCAAACGTTTTTGCTTACTGAACAGAAGAATGTGGGTTCAATTTCATGCTTGTTCCCGTTATGTGATCGTTAGGACATCAATTCAGCTTATCGTTTACCAAAACAAACCCTGCTGCAAACCCAACCCTATTACCCAACATCCCAGTGATTCCTCATGGAAGTGCAGAGGTGTTCTTGGCTTCCATCAAAGCGAGTGTCACGCCAACACATTCCTACTCATTCTTTTAATGGCATGCGTTCAGGCGCGGCCGGCACTGGCATTGCCTGGTTCTAGATCACCAGTATTTAAACATTGAGGATGATTGATACCCAACAAACAATTTTAGCTGCAGACTAGCTTATACAGGCAAATATTAGCTGTATAAGCCAATTTTTGGCTGTTTAAGCTAAACTGCAGCTAAAATTGTTAGTTGGGTAGTCTCCAGCAACGTCTATTGATTCTCTGCATAATAACATCAGGCTCATGCTTATGCGCAATTTACAGGTAAATTCGGAGCAGTATTTCTCTGAGCAGAATTCCAAGGTAAATCAGCGGAGAATTCCTTGGTGATTCTTAAGGATATACTTAGGTAATTATTATGATTATTCCAAGAAACATTGCACAAGTAACCATTTTGGTATTATGAGGGTTCTAGATATCATGGTTTAGGCTTGTAGATTGCTTTAAATCCTCGATAAAACTTTAAATCTTAATTAGGTTGGGAGCACTATGCATAGTGATACGAAATTGTAAAATGAAGATCATTTTTCTTAGAGCATGTCCTTTTTACGTTAGCCATATAGCGTCTTTGAAGGATTTGTTTATTTGAATATATTCCACCAACCGAAAGTAACAAAATATGTGTCATGTCTTGCTATGATAAAAATTTCTCTTTTCTGAACAAGTATGAACGAAAAAGAGAATATATTTGTCAAAGATGACTTCTAAATTTATTCACCTTTCCATACGTACCGGAAAGGTGAATAAATTTAGAAGTCATCTTTGACAAATTATATTCTATTTTTCGTTCATAATCGTTCATAAAAGAGAGGTAAAGCGCGGGTTGTGCTTAGTAGGACGGAAATTAGAACAAAAGCCATACAAATTTTTTTAATGAAGCGTTTTTAACTGTAGTTTCCTTAAATTTATGGTGTTTATAAAAATTTCAGTGATTTATTTTTACAGCATACAATGTTCAGAGAAATAAAAACACACGTTTTTGTCGAAGATAGTAAGTCTCTACATTTCAGTGTTCAAATTTTCAAACAAACGGAGAGAATACCTGATGCATTATAGAAAACATTGAAATAGAATTCCATAAGGAATCCCAAAATTCCTCATTTGAAATTTTGACAAGAACTCAGAATATAATAAGGGTATAATTCAAAGCATAAGAAAATTCAATGAAAACCTGTAAATAGTTACAACGAAATTAGTATTTCAATTCAGGCAAAGGGAGAAATTGAAAATTAAGATTCAATTCATCTTTACCTGGAACCTGAAACATAGGAGAAACGTATGTAATGTCAGCCTAAATGTCCCTAATTTGGGCCCATACTGTACTGTACTGTATTGTATAGTGAACAAGAATCCTCGGCTCTGTAAAGTTAATTCGGTTTAGCCGTATCAAATAAATTAATAAACAGAAAAAAGAGCATAGAAAATTCCCTCAATCCCTGAATCATTTTTTTTTTCTGGCTCATCTTGAACCTCTTTAGTGAATCTTGGAAATTGATTCATGATCGATTTTTTATAATGTTTTAAGGCAATAGTGTAACAGATGAAAGTCTATTGAAATACTGAAGAGATAGTGAGTCAATACGCTTGGTCTTGAAAAATGTGCCAACCGGCGATGACGACCTAGATGCATAAATAATCCCTAAACTATATGTTTACAACTCAATGTAAAATCAATTACCCTCTAATCATTTCTAACCACTACATCCTCTTTGCTGAATATGTCCCTACTTCGCCATCAATCAAACTGAAATTTGAAATCCCACAGCCCAAAATTATTATAATTTTAAAACTTCAGTCTGATTCTATGTGCAAACACAAAACCCTTTGGGAAATCCCCCAGCGAGTTCCCATATTAACATACGAGCGCGCGACTCATCTCTGCTCTTGAGCCTTCGAGGCCCATCCGGCATAATATTATCCCCCTCGCCTGTCCACATCCGGCCCCAGCCACTTCGCCTTGTCCACCTTGTCACCCGAATCTTCGTCGTCACATGTCCATATACCTACCTACCTACCTACCTATTCGTCAGCAGGGCCCTGTGAGGTGGCTTGAATGGAAAACATCAAAACACATCTAGCCACATACCGACACAACACAGAAACGCTCAGTCGGGCCGCCGGGGGAAGGACCAAAATGAGAGAGAAAAAAAGTTAACAAAACTAGAAGAAGAGCAGTGCAAAAGGAAAAGAATAAAAATATATGCTCGAAGCATGGGGCAGGAAGATGATGGGACCCGGAGGATCAGGAAGGATTCGAGAGTAGATACATATAAAGCCGAGTAAATGTGTATACGGTTGGGCTTTGAGACCTGAGCCAGGGTTGGACTTGTCAGTCTGACTGGTAGGGATGGTGGGTGGGTGGTGGGTGGGTGGTGGGTCACGGCAGACGAATGGATTTGTTTCGCTCTTCTTCACTATCGCTACACCGACCGATGATGATGCCGACTTGGTTTGGAATGTTCCTCGACAATTTCTCACTCTCTCGTTCGTAGTTTCTCCAACTAAAAAGGACGAGAAACGAATGTGGAACCGACTAACTGAACTTGGACTGGGAAAACCCGTGGAACCGGTTGATGAAACGAATATGTATGCACACGTACGGCTTGCACAAACACAACGCGAAACCAAACGATGATGATGATGTGGAGGGCGACGGCAACGAATTGCCACAGCATCCCTGCTGCTTCTCCGTCAATGTGACAGAATGATGGCAGAGAGCAGTTTTATATTTATCAATAATTTAAAGTGCGATATACCACGGTGAAATAGGAAGCAGTTGGAAATGAGTCCGAGATGCACTTGCAATACGAGAAACATTGTGGCCCAATTCAATGACGATGAACTGTCCGGAAATGTTGTACGATGTGCTGCTTTGCCAGGTTCTGATCAGATGCTGATGTGACAGAAGGACAACTTTTTTTTTGCGCAAATTTGATTACTTGTAACTTGATTAAAAAATTATATCGTTTTTGATTGAGGCAACATACAATTAGGAAAAGCTGTTTTCTGACATTACTTTTTATATGTACATAGAACTAAATCGAATAAAATGCCTGAATGTCCATTCAATAAATAGCTATAAAACTGTTTTTAACCCAGACAATCAGAATTCGTATAACAATGTACATTAGACTGATGCAAAATTTGAAATTTTCGCTCCACAGTGCTCAAACGGTTCCAAATTGGGCCCTGATTAGCCTCCCAAAATTTGAACTCATTTAGTGAGAAGCTGACTTGGCACAAACCATTTGAAATTTATATGGGATTTACTATGGAGAAACCATAATTTCGATTCATATCTATCTCAAAATTCACCAGTTCACTCTACTTTAGAAAATGACAGCTTGTTGAAAATTTTCTCAGCTACAATTTTGTTGAAGACTAGTTTTTTATTTATTTATTTATGTTGTTTTTCTTCATCGGACTTAACGTGTCTAAATGAAGCCTGATGGGGAAAAGCCTAGAAAAGGCGTAAAAACCCCATATCTTTTCGAAATACATGAATCACAATAATACAATACAATACAATTACAACGAACATTAATCAAGTCTATAGCATAAAAAAAGTTATCCTCCTAGGGCAAAAAGTTGTCCGTGAATCAGGTAGAAGTCCTCGTCATGCAGTTGAACCGGAAACAAAAAAATAAACAGGTTCATTAAATGGACAGCTACTCACCTTCTCAGAAGTCTGCGTTGAATACGGTGACGAAAGGTTTCCGCTGCACAGTTGAAGTTGAAAAACTCGTAAAACTCGTTGAAACGCCCAGACATGAACCGTATTGGGTCATGCAAGCTGTAGTTCGCAGCACGAGGTCCAAGATGCAGGAAACTCCTCGACCGAAGAACTCGTTCGGGTGCGTAGATTTCGAATTCAGCCAAGATTCCTGGAGAGTCGATATCACCAATAAGTACTTTCGCTGCAAACACGGCCTGCCTAATCGTCCGCCTATGTTCTAGTGTTTCAAGACCCAGGAGTTGACAACGATCTTCGTACGGCGGAATGTTCACAGGGTCATTCCAAGGAAGTTGACGAAAGGCATACCGAATAAATTTCCTTTGAATTCAATCCTCGCTATCCAAACTGCTTGATACGGGCACCATACTACCGAGCTGAATTCCAAGATCGATCGCACTAGAGAGCAGTATAGAGTTTTTAGACAAGCAGGATCGCGAAACTCGTCAGCGATCTTGAAAATGAACCCGAGTTGCCTGTTAGCTTTCGCAACGATGCCCGATTAATGAAGCTTGAATGTTAAGGCGCAGTCCAGCGTGATTCCTAGGTCACGAACATTGTCCACAAGTTGCAGAAGTTGGTGATTTATCGTATAGTTGAATGCCACTGGTTTTAGCTTGCGATGAAATGAGATAATATTACATTTTTGTACATTCAACGTGAGATAGTTTCTTGAGCACCACTCTTCGAAAGTATCGATTAGGTGCTGAAGCCGCAAGCAATCGGCGAAGCAACGAACAATCACATAGATTTTCACATCATCCGCGTAGAACGATCGGCAACCAGTTGGGAGGATCAGTTCGGCCTCATTCACAAAAATCGAGAATAGCAATGGTCCCAAGTTGCTACCTTGAGGAACACCGGATCTGTTTGTAAAATAGTCTGATTGCTCTGATCCGATTCTAACACAAAGTTCCCGATTGGTCAGATAGGACTTGAACCAACGAGTTAAACCCGAGGATACACCGAGTTTTTCAAGTTTAGCTAGCACTATGGAGTGGTCAACCCGGTCGAATGCAGCCTTGAGATCTGTATATACAACGTCCACCTGCGCTCCAGCTTCCATACTCCGAAGACATAAAGAAATTAACGGAGCTAGATTTGTTGAAACTGATCTCTTGGGATAAAAACCATGTTGGTCAGGAGAAATGTAATTTCTGCAGCTAGAGAATAATGCGTCGTTTAGTTTCGATCAAATGTAAGGAACAAAAGTTATTAATGGTTCAAGTAATTGATGTCATATGATTATGCTCATTCAACTGTTCAGCAGGCAACATTGGTGTATATGGCGCGTAGAATACAGGACAAAAATCATGGCTACTATGTCACACTGCAGAATACAGTGTTGCCCA
The DNA here is from genome assembly GCF_037179485.1 of Ochlerotatus camptorhynchus. Lineage (NCBI taxonomy): Eukaryota > Metazoa > Arthropoda > Insecta > Diptera > Culicidae > Ochlerotatus > Ochlerotatus camptorhynchus. Next base: position 442,433 of record NW_027040769.1, read on the forward strand.
TAATACAGTTGCTTAATCTTGCCATAAGATTATCAATCTCTTAAACAATTAATAACTATTTAATTTGACGTTTGGCTGAAAACGGTTTTGTGCCAAGTTGTAGCTGATAAAAATTCCTATAAGAATAGAAATAGAATTTGTAACAGTACAATATGTAAAAAGGCTAAGAGACAATGAACACAAAGTTTGGTTTTCCCATAGTAATTTCCATATAAATTTCAAATGGTTTGTGCCAAGTCAGTTTCTTATCAAATGAGTTTAAACTTTCGGAGGCTAATCAGGATCAGGCTAATGTGAAACCGTTTAAACACTGTGGAGCAAAAATTTCAAATTTTGCATCAGTCTAATGTCCATGTCACATGTCACCAAAACTTTCGTTAACAAATTCCAGGTCGGTGTGTACGTAATTTTCAAAAATCTTCGAGTAAGGCTTTGTATCACGGAAAATTTTTGAACTCAAATTGTGTTGATCGCATGTTTGCAAACGATTATCCATATTTCAAATGCTGTTATGTTTTTTATGTTTGAATTTTACGTAATACCTGCTTAGCATTTTTTCATTCTTAGATTTGCATTTTATATCAGACTGTAATACAATACAATATTACAATACTACTCAATGATTTAACTCTAGATCCTTAAGGTGGTTCGCTGTGAGATCCTTATTCTCGCTACCACTTCGAAACTTTAAGTGCACAAATATCAGCTTCCACGACACGTACTACAATGAAACTGTTACTCTACGTTTGCTGCGCTGCAGCATACATGCAGTAGCAATTTCAGGTGAAATGGAACTCTAATTTCCGAGATGTGTGTAATTGAAAATTCGAGGTGGAAATGCATTTATAGCCTACGTGGTGGCCATTTGTGGACTCTACAAGGAATCACCTTAACCCCTCCCTGGCTTTAGCCCATCTTAGCCCAACCCAGGGCCAGATTTACGGGTGGAGGGCACGTGGGCTACGATCCCAGACCCCCACATCAAACCCCCATATCAAAACGGAGATCTATGTTTCATTTACATAATACATTTCAATACATTTGATATAAAAAACTATTAGAGTTTTATTCCCTCGATAAATTGAACAAAATTCTTATTTGTAGTTAGAAAAGCACCCACAGGTTCTGTGCAAACTGACTCATAACGAATATACGTTGTATTCGCGATCCAGTGCAACACATGCCTAGTAGCGTTCAACACTGTGCAACAAGACTTTCTAGGACTGAGAAAATTCACCTTATTTGACTTTCTCGTGGACCCCTGAGTAAAAGTCTCAAACAAACTTATACCCTAACACGTCCTATTTTTTTTGTACCGCCTTCTTTCTGAATTTTGGTATGTTGTCCCGATTTCGGTTGTATACTGCCTAACTAAAGCATGTTACGACATTGCCGTCCAAGAGTTTTTTGTAGGTAATTACTTGAGAAACATTTTTTTAGAACATTTAAAAACGGTATCTCGCCGTCTTACCCCTCGTTTGGGTGATTTTTCAAATTGGACAACCCCCCCCCCCCCCCTCAAAAATCTAAAATCAATATTAATTCACAATACGACCATTATACATACTATTATTCCTCATTTTGGTGATTTTTCTTATGAAGTACTCAATCAAAGATCTAAAGTGAAGGGAAATTCTCAATAAACATATATATAGTTTATTAGGATGCACTCGGTATGCGGCGGTAAAGATTGTGGAAAAGAATGGAATTCGTAAATATTAGGGATGAGTTGTATAAGTTGTAAATATTAGGTAACGTGTGTTGTCATATAGGTTGTAATCTTGTCCGAAGAAGCTGGTTTGTGTCTAAGCTATGTTTTACATTTAGCTTTGTATATACATTTGTAAGGTTTTATAGCAAGCTAGCGTTTTTTATGGAACAATAAATAAGATGGCTAAAGAGGAGAATTGCTAAATACGCGAAAGAGATAGGATTCAAATGAACACATAAATAAGATGGCTAATCGACATATGTTTTCGCGCCATATCCTATCCTTTTATCTTGAAGAAAACCTGTGGTTTCTTGGGGAACAAAACTTCTAATCTCGTCCATTTCGCTAACGAATCGGCTGGAAAGCAGATGTGTGTGACGCGGTTTTTATGTTCGTAAAGTGGACTCTGTGAAAGTAATCTACTACTCTAAGGTGATTAGTTTAAAAGGAGTTAATTGAGCCAGCTCAGTGATTTAACGTGTGGTTTTTTTGTACGTTTAGGTTAATTGTACTGTTCAAAGTAGTTGCGTCGCAGACATCTGCGTTTTTAGTGTTTTATCGTACAAAAAGGTAATTTGTAAAACTTTTAAACATTAGCATTTTTGTAATTTCGTGTTTTTCGCGTTGGACAGCTCGTTCAACGGGCTTTTTTTTTGTACGGGCTGGATTTTTGACGAGTTCGGCAGTCATCATCGCCGGAACACAATCTCCCGGGAAAAGCTCGACTCCGTCGATGCTCAGCTCTCTAGAAAGAAAATCGGAAGCCTTCCGTCCAGCCGCCACTACCTCCGCACCTCTAATTTCGGCCATACCGCACACGGGTCACTTTTCGTCGCTGCACGCCATTTCCGCAGCTAGATCGGCGCCATTCTGAGACCGCCACCATCATCACAGGTCATCGGAAGGTTGACAGTCGCCATCGCTAGGACCTTGGTAAGGTCTCCGGCCGCCATTATCGCTCCATCCGTCGCCATCACCGCTTCATCCGTCGCCGTTGCATCGCATCGCATCGCATCTCACGGAACCTAAATCCTGCGCAGGTATGTCCGTATTCTTGTTTTCATGGCCATGAATTTTGTTTTTCCGTTGTTATCGGGTTTGTCCAACACAATACGAATGTAATTATCAAATACGTGAATATAGTTTGAATTGGTTGTTTTTTGTTGTAAAGTCTATAGTTTTTCTTCATACCGTTGCGTCTCTTAGCTGGTTTCATACGTCACTGTGTATTCCGTACGTAAGATCTCTCTCTATTCATACATATTTGTTTTTAACCTGATTCGTTGTGTTATGCTGATAGAGCTTAGCATTTTGGATCGTTTCGGGGTTGCAGGTTTTTCGTGATAAAAGGAAGTGCGGATAAAAGTGTTCATTTGATCTCAGGCGTTAGCGAAAATTCGGGGTTGATTCGTTGTGGTACTTCAAGAATCGTACCGTACGGGAGTCCTCTGAGATTTAGTCTCAAAGTGTCGGGCAAGTTTAACACGACCGGTGGTTTCTCTTCGTGAGAGTGGCGCTTAAGCCACCGTGTTTACAATTATCTCAGGAAGTTTCCCGCACGGTTACAGTTGGCGCCCAACGTGGGGCGGTTACAATTGGCAATTTCTTTAGCTTTAAGGAACGAACAGATAAGTGGCCTTTCATGCTTTTTTGTTTTATTACGAGATAAACCAAATTTGCAACTATTAATTACTCGGCTTCAAATAAGTTCCAGCATAATTCTGCCAACAGATATGCAAACTTTTTTCCTGCATACCAAGCTTCAAATGGTGCAGCAATCTGATGGAATCTATCACCGTGTTCATCGGTTTCGGTGCTCAATTTTTTTTCGAGTTGATCGAGATGGCAATGCAGGAAATGGATTTTTAGGGACATGTGCACATTTATATCGTTGAACGCGATTATCATACTCTCAATAATTGATCGGAATCTTGGCGACCGATTTGTTCCAAGACAATTATGAATCACATCTTTAATGCATCTCCAGGCAACTTGTTCCTTTGGCAAAAGATTGTTTTCGAAGGCTGTACTCTTCTCTAGCTTCCTGATGTCCGGGCCATTAAGTATTCCTGCCGAACGAATAAAATTAAGATTCTTCTACCATATAGATATTTACTTGTTACCTTCTCTAACTTTAGCTGGACTTAGTTTTGGGAACACGTCACGCAAACATAGAAACGCTGGCATTTCCTTGTCCAATGACTTAATACAGTTTTTAACTATCCCTAGCTTCATATGAAGAAGGGGAGGAAGTAAGATTGAGTCTCTGGAAACGAGTGGTGGGTAGATTACATTTGATTTCCTTAGCTGATGTTGTCCACGAATTTCCCAATCAGTTTTCAAGTATTGGTTCTGCTTATAGCGTGTGTCCCACAAGCACAAGTAACACATGTTTTCCGTATATCTAGTTTGCAGACCGCAACGTGACAACCTTAAGGTCTGCACAAATACGCCACTGATGATCCTTATACTTAACTGCATCTAAAATCTGCTTAAGACTATCGTAGGTTTCTTTTGTGTTTACGCAGATTGCAATTGGCACAGGATTGTTTGAGTTATCAACGTATAGTAGAACAGCTTTAAGTGAGGTTTTGCAACCATCGATAAGGCGCCAATCATCTGCCCGGTATTCATTTCCCATTTCAGTAATTAATCCATTGATGTCTATACAGTAAGCGAATGTATTTTCTCTGTTGCTCGTAAAAATGGAACAAATGATTTCTGTCGATGTCGGAAGGACGTAGTTTTAACACCGGTAGCCAGGATAACAACTTTAGTTAGGCAGTAATCGACCATCATCGAGACAATTTACAAAAATTCATAAAGATGGCGGTACCAAAAAATTAGGACGTGTTAGGATATAGGGGAATTTACGTATTCTCGGCAACCTAAGCAACGACCTTCTTTCTATAGCCTTTTTCTCTAAGGAACGCACACATATGCAGTATTGGTTTGTTTACAATCTATTGCTGCCAGCTGCTCTAACAATTCCAGTCGAAAGAATTGTCAAAAACTGTTTTGAAACGCTTTTACAAAGCTCCAATCTTCTCTAGTGAGAACGAGTATTGTCGGCAACCGTTCCATTTGAACTGCATGTAAATCTGCTGTTCTATTATCGGCAACTCGAAATCAGCTACAATTTGTAGTGCGTGTGTTTCATTTCAAGAAAACCTTGCTAGATTGCTTTTTCTCAGTGGTAAAAATATAGGCAAATTGAAGCTGAAAGCATAAAGAATCGTTTGCATGCATTCAGCGAAGTGTTTTCGTAAGAAAATCCAGTGCAAATAGTGTTTCAATTTGGGTTGCCGAAAATAGTCTGTCATGCCGAAGCCGTCATTTCCCCTATGTATGTTCTAGACTTTTACTCAGGGGACAACAGGAAAGTCAAATATGATTAATTTTCTCAGTCCTAGAAAAAAGGTTCAGATTTGTTGCACAGTGGAATCATAAGGAATTTACCACAGACAAACAGACATAACTCTTAGAAGAAAATTCTTCAAAAATATCGTCAAGCGTATTTTGCATGCGCACTAGCACCATCTATCATCCACATTCCCAAGCAATGTTTTGCAACCAGCATCCCTCGTGCATGCAATTTTTTCACTAGTTGCTTTTCCCTCGTTCTGTCAACGCGTCAGATGTGTTTAATAAAAACAAAACAGATGGAAGTCAGTGATGTCGGTTCTACACAGCAAAAAAATAATTTTGATATCACGTCAAAGTGGATGCACTACAATCATGTCGAAAATATGGTGTAATATTACTTGCTAAAAAGGACAAAATTATCATTAATACAATGCATGAACTGACATTACGCTGCTTTTACTGCATTTGTTTATTTATGTGGTCATAAAAATTACATGAAATTTTCGACATGATTGTAGTGCATCCACTTTGATGTGATATCAAAATTATTTTTTTGCTGTGTATGAAATTTTCCGAAGATCTGTAGAATTGGTTGAATTCTGCAGAAATACGTAGGATACGTAGGAAAAATTCTCAGAAGCTGAGACTTTTTTTAGGGATTTGTTTTGTTTGCTTAGTGTGCTTTTTCTTTTGCTGGAAATAAGTTTTTAAACGAGGTAATGCATCACTTATTAGTGCCCTTTCTACCACCGCTCATCACTTCAATGTGTACACAGGAGAAAAATATATATATATATATATATATCAATCAATGATATTCATGGTGAAGTATTGAACATCAATAACTGGTAAAAGTTAATAGAATAGTATAGTCATTAACATGATTTGTTCTCGAATTCTGTGTACATCATACAACGTAATATTAGGAACGGAATGACTAATGTGCAGCAGTTTTGATGTAAAATTCAACAACTTTTTTTCTGTATTCGTCAGATGTGGTATGTGTCTCCAGTGGAATGCCTTGACCACTTATCATTTTCAAGAGCTGACATCTACTAACTAGACGTGAAAAAGAACTGGCATCACTGATAAGTTCGAAATGTGGTGGCTTGCTCAATGCTTCAGTGGCGCCACCATGACAAATGCAAGCACATTCCCAACTAAAAATTATTTGCGATGAATGTGATTGTGAGTGTTATGTCTGTTTGTCTGTGACTTTACTGTGAAGATCGATTTTCTATATCGGTTTTTTTAAATTAACAGTTACCGTATGCGTGATAATGTTTGCATCATTAAACCCTGTGAAAACAAAAAATCAAAGTGGAAAAAATACATTTATTCAAAAGGTATCTGTTTGTATAGGTTCACAAAACCTATGTTAAGTATCGATAGAACTTCCATTTGCCGCAATTGTAGCCTCAACGAACTTCCGGAATGCTCGCCAGGTTCTGATAATAAAGTCCGGAGCCATAGCTCTCAAGGCGCAGGTCAATGTTTGTCTGAGGCTTGCTGTACTGGAGTGGCGATTGGCACAGGTCTTGGCTTTCATGACGCGCACATTGAATAATCCAAGGGATTAAGATCGGGACTTGATGGCGGCCACATATCTTTCGGTCAGAACGGCAGATATTGCTTTAGCCAATTCTGCGTGCGGTTCGAGGTGTGGCATGGTAACCCGTCTTGCCGAAAGACCATATTCGGCTCTGGGCCATAATGCTCAGTAATCCACGGAAGGACATACTTACTGATAATGACGATATACACCTCCGTATTCATTTTGGATGGAGCAAACATTATCACACATATGATAGGTGAAAAAAAAAATCTGAAATTTTTCGAAAGTTCTAAAGTAATCGTAAGGTTGGCTATGAAAAAAACAATAAACGCACCGAGATATGCTAAACCAGGTGATACAAAACAGAAAATCAATTAAAAGAATCAATCATTGCAGAAATTACATTATGATTCTGAACGCTAAGTAGAAGTATTTCTAACAAACCATTTCAGTTTGTCATTTTTCATCAATTTTAATGAGGGGGGATTTCCCATCGTGTTGAGACCACTACTGAAATTTTTCACCGAAGGCTTTTTTTTCATACAAAATTTGTGTCTTTTTGAGAGTTTGTTTTCAAAGGTTAGGATTCCTTAATCTTTTTGTGTTCAGAAACAATTCGATTGTAGTATTATCATGACGAGCAATGGTTATTATTATTTGCATAAAGACTCCGTGGGTAATTATCTGTGAATGAAAATAACGATGTAAGAACGTACACAAGTACAAAACGAACTTTTCAACCCTTTGAATCAAAACTTTCTACAGAATAAAATCAAAATCAATCCGTTCTTTCAGTAATCGATCAGCTAACTAAATCTGCTAGAATGGCACACCAATGTTCTGATTTGGGGTTATGTTTGACATATGTATCAGTCCTTCTGAATTTGGCCAAGAAGCGAATTTAAATTTGTGAGTTTATGATGGTGTTGCAATTTTTACAGTATACAGGGTGCGTGACGAATTTTTGCAGTAAATGGCATATTTGAGAAAAAATACACCAGTTAGTTATTCTAGCAATGAATTTTGTGTAATTTATTTTCTTTCGCAACATATGGAAGTTGTAAGTAAATTTGTTCAAAAAAAAATTGCCTTCCCTTTCGACGACTGTAGTTAGACGCTTCCGGAAACTGCAGTATGCACGTTTTAAAATGTTTCGATCCATAGATGTCATCACTGCCTTGATTTTAGCTTTTAGCGACTTAAGTGTGGTGTGAGAGGTTCTATTGGTATCCCGTTGGACGACGCCCTATACAAAATAATCCAACGGATTGATATCGGGACTGCTTGGGGGCCAAATTTCTTTCTCCCAAATTTACGAAATATTTTCCGTAAGCCATTTCTGTGCTTTATTAGCAGTATGAGCAGGTGCTCCGTCTTATCACTTTCCCAAGCCTTTTTTAATATTATATACTGTTCTTTCAGACACATTTACCGACCGAATTATTTCTTTCATGCATACTCCGGCGCGCAACAAAGCGACAACGGCTGACAGATTGCTCTCTTGTTTCGACATCTTTACGTTCACTCAACATTGTTTGTTTAAATCTTACACCTAACAGTATAAGCTATCCAGTGCTGCCAAATATATCTAAATCATGATGCACAAGCATGAGAAATTACTATTTCAAAATTACTGCAAAAATTCGTCACGCACCCTGTAGAGCAGTTCAAAACAAATTATCGAAAAAAAAAGAATTGAAATTGTTGATTGACCGTCTTCGATTTGCATGAAACTTTACGTAATTGTTTGTTATAGGTAATGATGAACATTTTCACAAAATTTTTGATTTTGCCGTCCTTATTTTTTCCATTTCTGTTTGGAATGATATCTGATAGGAGAAATGCATGTAATGTCGGTCTAAATGCCCCTAGTTTGGGCCCATACATAAATTCAGCAATCGACTGAATTTTCAATAGCGGCCAAAAATGTCCATTAGTACCGTCGCAATGACGCGTTCATCTAGATAAAATTGATAAATAGCAGATTTTTAGCGATGGACCCAATCTTAGATCCTTAGACACCAACATTAGAGCCATTTCCCCTACATAGTTTTAGTAAAAAATATTTTCGTTCTTAAACACAAATAAAAAAACCTCAATATTAAAAATGAACTTCCCTGTTTTTTAAACTAGAAAAGCTTCTGAAAAATTGTACCTTCCTAAATGTTTAAACCATGGACATTTGATAACTAACAAAAATCATAGCACAAAAACATTTGGTCAAATTATTTATCTCATTGTAGGTACATTTTTCGTGTATTTTTTTTTTTCGAACATTGTTTTCTGAGTATAAATGAGATGAACAACTTTTCAACTTAAATTTTAAAAAGTTGGCCAAGCTCTTGTTGAAATATCAGAGTTAATTAAATTTTTAAATGTGTATAAATTTAAACATTCCAAAAGTTTTCAGATTATATGATCTTTTTTTTAGATGAAACAAAAATTAAAAAATTGGCATTGAAATGTTGAGATATGTATGATAATAACAAGTTACAGGAAGTTGGGGCCTCCCTTAGCTCAGTCGGTAAAGGCGCAGCTACAAAGCAAGACCATGCTGGAGGTGGCTGGGTTCGATTACCGGACCGGTCTAGGAATTTTTCGGGTTGGAACATTTCTCGACTTCCCTGGGCATAGAAGTATGATTGGACTTGCTACACAATTATACCAATGCAAAAATGGTACAGGCATCGAAAGTTCTCAATTAATAACTGTGGGAGTGTATCTAGAACACTAAGTTGAGAGCACGCAATAAGCTAATATGCGATATGCAATAAGCTTGAAATGTGAAGAAGAAGAAGAATAAGAATAAGAAGAAGAAGAAGAATAAGTTACTGGAATTTTAGCTTGAAATAACCATTTTTTTTTTAATACTTATCCCAGAAAACTCTGTTTTTCACCACAATTTTGTCTTAGACGTCATTTTGATTAGAAGTGCCGTTTCCGGGCTAAAATTTCTTGAAAAACTCAAAAGGTGCCATGGTTGAATTTTAACAAAAATGTGAATCAAAGACAAAGAATCATGCAAAGTTTCTTGCAAATCGAAAAGGTCTAGTTTTTCTGATTTACTCAATATAGGCGAGGAGAACGCGCTGGAAGGAGAAAGGAGTGCAGTAAACCAGCTCATTGAAGACAGCATACAAAAATGGCTGAATCACAAATTTGTCACATTAAAACACGTCCCAAGTAACAATTTAACTGCCTTTTGGCTTTCATACTGATTTATTGTAGTTTTATAACGGCAATGAGCAACCTGTTTAGTTTAAATACAGCGTTTATTAGTGCAACACATTTTTGGTTAATAGTTCAGCATTTTGCTGCTTCAAAGTCTGACGATGAAGTCAAATTGGGTCCGGTTTTTTAAAAAGAATTTAATGCAGCACTCTATCCCTTTATAAAACTGTTCAGTTAATCAATCATAAACATGCGTGGTATTTGATATTGCTTCCACGACAAATACTCCACAAAGGTGTTTTATAATTTTTCGATAACCACAGCGGATGGAGATAAATATTTTGGAGGATCTTCACTAGTTTAACCCACAGGTAAGTTCTTTACAAGGGTGTATCACGCACTAAACAGGTTCTTACGTAACTAACATTATTTCTTTTTAATTCACCGTTCAGTTTATTTTCATTAACATTAAAACTAATTAACTATACTTAATTTTACTTCAAATTCACTTTGTACTTAATGAAATTCTCACTGTCCAATTTTTGTCGTATCATCACTGGGCACTGATGATAAAGGGTCCGCCTATAGGATAGTAGAAGAACCAAAGAAATTTATTTATGCTGCGGCGGTTCCTTTTATAGCTTATAACGGAAGAAAGAGAAGGAACAGTCGGAACTGCACAAACGTCAATAAACGCACAGTTCTGCTGCACGGTCGATCGCAAATTCGATGTACGGGAGCGATGTGCGGTATAAGAGGTGAGGAGAAAGGAAACTAGTGGACTCTTTCGTTCTCGCGTCTTCTTACGCAGCAACAGACGTGACGTCACGTCTGCTGTTGCATAAGAACACCGTCAGAATGAAAGAGTCCACTAGTTTCCTTTCTCCTCACCTCTTATACCGCACATCGGTACGGGAGTGGTAGTTTGATCACAGAGAACAGACGTTCAAGCTCGGTCAGAAACTTGTGTAAAATAAGTGGGAACGTCGCCGTTACGTGGTGTTAGCATCTCCTGATTTTCTCTATTAATTTTCCACTTTCGACCAATTTGGCGCTAGTATCGATAAATTTTCTGTTGAAAATTGCCACTTGGCGTTACTAGCACTTAGTGTCTAGTGTAATTTGTGCAACGCCAGCGCCATCATGTTGTCAAAGAGGGTTTTTAAGTGGGGAAGTCGCCGTTAGTGGCGCTTAAGTCAAATAGGAATCTTTACACAAGTTTTTAGAGAAATTTTGTTCGAGCCTCCTTGTTTGTTCTCTGTGGTTTGATGGCGAGATTGATGATCGATGGTGCCCACTGACGTATAGGTGTCTCTACTCGCCTATGCGAACATCATTATAAAATCAATTATAAAACCTGAAACCAATCGGGATCAAAAAGCATATATATATTAATAAAAAGAAAGAGAAGGATTAGTAATTTCCATTTAATTCCACTACCTTATTTGCTTATCCTTGACAGATACGCGTATTTCGTCTACAATGTGCCGACTTCTTCAGTGTCTTGTACTAATACTCGACTGAATACTGAAGGCGGTACAAGACACTGAAGAAGTCTGCACATTGTAGACGGAATACGCGTATCTGTCAAAGATAAGCAAGTAAGGTAGTGGAATTAAATGGAAATTACTAATCCTTCTCTCTTTCTTTATACAGGTATTTCCCTAAGACGCCCACATTCATCAGGATTCATATATGTATTGTTCCTTATTGATATCAATAAAGTGCTTCGCAAAACCCCCCACTATTTACAAATTAAACTAAACTGATGTATCCACCTAGAGACAGAGAAAACATACATCTAATGGAGCTTTTAAACGCAAAATCACAAAGAAATGCCGAAGGAAAGTGGAGTAATAATTGTAGCGGTAGTTGAAAGAATAATTCTAGCGATGATGTCGATGGAAGGGAGCAGGGCTCCGACAAATACGGTCTACAAAAACAAAGCAGCCAACTGAGAAGAGTGAAGTGAAGGAGGTTCACGAAGCATGGAAGCCATCAAATTAGACGTTTAAAATTGATGGGCATACACAAAATATTATCATTGGCGTTTGCGTCACGTTTTGAATAATGACAGACCAGCCTTCACCATAAATTGCGTTTCGATGATGGTCCGAATAACATGCGTCCAAGCAAGCGTACATAGACTTCATCGCATCATCCGGGAGAAGAGAAACTTTTCGGGAACGATTGAGTTTCCACCTGTTCCATACGCTTCCTGATTAACTGCTTCCAATAGATGAAAATCACCCTTCTCGAGGATGTCACGCAACTTGTTGATGCAACGCTGAAGTAGAAGCTCGTTGCAATGATTGCACAACTACTGATGAAACTGTTACTGGGGAAAAATGCCGAGGATCAATAAATGTATCATTAAGAACACTGTAAAAGTTGACTTTTGTGCACTCGAGAGCCCTCACATATAATTGGCCCCGGGCCTCCATAAATGTACATCCGGCCTTGGCCCTACCGTATAGACAACCCTGTTGAATGAAGTTTTGCGAACTTCAGGATAGTTCCATGAACATTCGGAAAATTCTGGAAACTTGAGGGAAGGTCCGAAAACAATAGGAAAATGTTGAATAATGAATAAAGTCCAAACAACTGCAAAGAAATTGGGAGTCCCATGATCGTTAGGAAAATTACGGAACTTTAATTAAGTTCCCAGAGCTTTAATTTTTTTTAAACTTTGTATAAGAAACCGTCAAGAAGCTCTGAGAATTTCATGGAAATTCCAAGAATTTAACGGACACTGACGCATATTTTGGACACTTAATCATTTTCTCTTGACCTATATACCTTATACTATATAAACATTAAAAATATATCATGCTACTCCCTTTAGATTCACTCCTTGGTTTTACAACAGTTTTTAAAAGGTATCAGCCCTGAATGATAGATCGGAGTGGTAAACAACTCTCTCACTCCGATACTGGTAGGCACACAAGAGTGGTGGTTGAGTGTGTTGCAAGAATGATGAATCACATCCCGCTTACTAGAGGACTTGGACCGTCTCTATAACGTCACCGATTCGTAAGATTGGTGATGGTAGCATCAAGTCTACGGTAGCATAGTGGCAGAGCGCTTGTTTAGCGTACTGGAAGGTGTAGGTTCGATTGCCACCAGTAGGAAGTGGATAATTTTCACCATTTTCGCAACATATCTCACCACATAAATACATGTTCTTGCCTTCTAGTATCGTTTCATAACAAGTAGAAATAGTTTAACTCAACATTAGTCATTTATTCTTTCAATCCCACCCATCTTCAACGTTGAGATCCTGGGGTTGATCTTCTTAAGAATAATTTTTTATACAAATTTGCTGAAAATCAAGGCAATTTTAAAAGAGAAACCAGCATGGATTTGAATTTTGACATGACAATATTCTATTGATCAAGAAAATCGCTGAGTTTCGTCATAAACATTTGTTTTTGGTAAGTCGTGGTTGAATGTTCAGTATCGCCTGTGTGGTTGCCAACATCGATATTCTTTATTATATTGGTGGGGATGATATAGAGTATGAAATGCAAACAGTTTATTTTCATTTTACTCAAATAAAACGTTGTACAAAATGTTGTGTAGCTTTTCACACTCAGATCGATGAACTCACACACAGTTTACCTTAACTACAGGTAACTCCACTATTCACATGACCATTATGCCAAAGAATAATTTTATTATATTACTAAAATGAAAGTATGATAGTTTCATTTTTGAAGTCTCAGGATCTTGCAATGATTCTAAATTCCGGAATTTATATTTTTCCTGCATCCCAGACCATGAAATGTTTTGGTAGTTTGAATTTACTTGGAACTCAGTACAGGATATCTTGGCCTTTTTTTTTTGTTCAATTTGAATCATCCTAGATTTCCATCATATTTCTTTTCTATATTCTCTTAAAATAATCTTGAAAATATCTAAACTTTTCCAGTAACATTCTAAGAGTTCTTATCATTAACTCTTGAAATCTCTTATAAATCACTCTTCAATCCCACAACTCCCTCAAATTGGTAATAATTCCCAAGAATTGGCTCAATTTTGTGTCCATTTTTCTCTATGAAATTCTAAAAATATTCTTAACAATTTCCTTGGTACACTCTTCAGAATGACCGTCACACTCTTCTCAGACTTATCCGATAATTCAATTCCCTTTGAAGTGCTTTGTAGGTAAGGTTACAATTGGTTTGAAATCCTTTTCAGTATTACCCAAGTACTCAAGTACTTTGCCAAAATGGTTTTGAAAGTCTTCCAGAAATTGCACTTTAATTGTTAGTAAAATTAATCTCCATAGAAACATTGGAAAGAATTCCATTGAAATTGTTCTCGCGATTCGTATCAGCATACTCCTTAAGTTTCATGATAAGAATTTTCTATGATTTATTTTCCGGATTGAAATTTACTTTATTGACAAAATCTCCATGCAATTGTCATCAGAGTTGACAAGACAATTGACACCGTCTTCAACCAGAGGTTGCACAGACTGAATATTTAACATTAAACAACGGAAAACACACCACACCCATTACCATTAGAACAGTAGGCAAATTTTGAGGTTGCCATAATTTGCCCCGGCTGGAGCGTGAATCGAACCCTCACTTTGTGGCACTCACAATACGCCTAAATGATGGGTGACGCCGCACGACCCCGAACCCCAAAAAAAATGGATGTAATTCTACTCAGAAGTAGCTTGAAATTCTCCTTTGATTTCACAAAGAATTCGCCTCACACTTAAATGTGAACTATTTTCAGAATTACCTTAAAATTCCAATAATGTCCAATGTTGATGGCCTTTAATAATTAAAGTAGCAAATTTGGCTTTTTATTTTTTTTTATTAGAGGAAAGAGCAAATTAAAAAATCTGGGAAAATCTGGAACATATTAAAAAAATCTGGAAATATACGTAGTCTGTCTGTCTATCTGGCAAGACGACTAAAAATCTGGAAAATCCAAATAAATCTGGAATACGGGCAACGCTGATCATAGGTTACTATTTTGGTCACACCTCAGAAAACAGATTAAATCACAATATTCGTGCATTTTGTGGTCAAAATGTTTATATACACAGTTGAATATGATTTGTACCAACAAACTGAACGCATCTGAACATCTCAAAATTGTAAACGTGAAATATCGTCAAAAGGTGGCCAAAATAGGAACATGGCCAATACTGGTTCCTATTCAAAAAACATCGGTTCGAGAGTCAGAAATTGGCGATTCAAAGCAAAGCCAAAACTGGTCATGCAACACCTACCCAAGCAACACAGAAAACATCTCAATTCTTTTATTTTTTTATTTAAGTTGCCCAAATATCCTTTAAATGGTACAGGAAATACATCTTGATACGACTAAGTTTCAACATTGATGCTTCATTTACTTCAGGTCTCAATAATGAAACTCAACTGTTTCAATGTACTGCTTGGATGACCTGTCAAATCATGCCTCAAATGGGAGGAGCAAACATTTTACACTCAAATTGCTACGTGATGTTGTATGAAACACTTGAGCAACAAATCTAACTTGTGTTGTGTTTGTTGAATGAGAGTTCCATAAAACATTATGTTTCTTAAAACTTTGGTGCAACATAGTATGAACTATATGTTTTTTGTACTAATTGAGCAACTGTTTCGAAATGCTACTAAAGAGTTGACGAACCAAGATGTGTTGAAGAACCTATTTGCAATCTTGTTCCAATTAAACGTATGAATCTATAAGTTTTCAAACTTCGTTTTGCAACCTACTGAATCAAGATGTCACTGTAAAGGTTTGTTGTAACCATCTGGTAACTACCATGGCTCAAATATGTCTTGTCACTTTGATGTTGTAAAATATTTTTGGACAACATTGGCAAAATCTACTAACGTTAGGTTTAAGTAATTTTGTTGTCTAAACAATGAATAACGGCTCCGCAAAGCTACAGCAAATGAGCCTGGAAAAATAAACGAATTATAAAAAAAAAAAAAAAAAAATTGGCAAAATCGGAGAAATCGTAATGTGCTAACATCTGCAAAGGAAATGGAAGACCACGACGAGGACGATAGGATTACGGATGGCGGGGGACGATGGTGACTAAAGACGATGCCAACAGCGGCTGGCGTGGCCATAGTCACTCAACAGGCCGGGTGTTCCAAAGGGCTAAAAAGAACGGTGAGAAGCCTGAGGTGACGATGGATTGGTTGTTGCGTGAGCTGGGGGCAGAAATATGTTGATACCGCCGAACGGAGATGTGGCCCTTGAGGATCCGTTAGAGATGGAGCTCGTATTTGCCGGAACTGCTGGTGAACTGGAAACGGCACCAAATAGCGGGTGGATTGCCAGAACTAGTGGCTCATAATGCTGAAACCTGATGGCTGCTGGTGGAGGAGCTGCACGGATGTCGCTACCACTCGATGCCGCATTACTACTGACAAGAAACGTTTAAAGCACGCACATACTCAACAATTTCTATGATTGTTCAAACTACGCATTTGCTACTAATTTTCAACATTACTGGAACATGGATACCATGGATAATACGTAATGGTGCAGTTATGTTGACAAATCGTTCCGGTGTTGTTGCAGTTCAATATGAATCATTGATTTTAATATCCACTCATCTGCAACGTAAAAAATACTTGTTGTAAACTTTACATGATGTCTGGAAAAATAGCTACATTATTGTAACGTACTATTTAACATGTTTGCAACAGTTCAGTGAGCTGGATTATATCTGGATGAACCGTACACTACCGGCCGAAATAATGTTACTATAATGGAGAATGTTCACAAGTATTCCAAACATTAAAAAAGTAAATCAATTCAGAGTTTTACACTTGTTAATGGTCATGAGAGGGCGTTTTGATGTGTTATCGGTGCAGGACATTAAATAACTATATTAAGCTCTCCATTTTGGTTGACTCTATTTTTTTATGGTGTAATGTTGTCCAGGTGAAGGCTTTGATTTGTATTTTGTCAAAATTTCGATAGAAATCTTTGCTTTATAATTAAGCTATTTTTTAAAGATCAGTGAATGATGACTAGATGATTATGAAAAGAAGTCTTACGGTTTGCGTAATCGACGTAGTGAAATCGACGTAGTGAAATCGCTTTAATCCTCGCGCAATAAACTGGGAGTTTGAATCCTTAGGGTTTTAAGTATGAACTGCAAGCGTTGAAATATCGATCCCATTCACTAATTATTGGATAGTAATATTATGATCGACCAAGGGGTCAAAAAGCAAGGATTTATGTATTGACCAGAAATTGATGATACGCAGCAGCTAGCTGGTATATTTATTTTGAGTTGAATTTTTGTTTCTTGTTTCCGGGAGTCATACAAGTCCCTTAACTGATCTCCAACGACCGTCTTTTGAATCCGTAACCGCTTAACTTTTCGCATTTTTTAGAGAATATTATTTAAGTCATTGATTCCAATTGGTTTAAAGGTCTTTTTTAATTTGTTTTTATTTCATTTATTTATTTTTGAAATTGATAAAAAATTATAACATTTATTTTAATTAAAAAAAATATGTTTTAGTTTATAAAATAAATTATTGCTTCAAGCAGAAACGATGACAATATCAAGGATTTAGGCTCTTGGATCGGCAATATTCAAAATAAAAGTTTTTCAAAAATCAAATAGATTTTTTTTTTTTTTTTGGAGTTCGTTTCCTATTTTGACAATGTTGGGTTGGAATCTCAAAAGATGATGAATATGAACAAACGCGTATTTGTCGATATAAAATAAACTCATTTGTACATTTCATTCGTACGTGAGAGAGAATATTTTCAAAACAAACAAAGCAGCATTAGCCATTGCGTGTGTTGGTAAATGAGAAAAACAGACACTGAGACACTGAAAACGCTTAATATAGTACAACTTTATATCCCCTCAAGAATGCCACGTCCAAAAACTGAAATTTTGGACTTAAAACATTGTTGCGGTTTGATCCACCGTTTTTAAACTTGGATGCCAATATTCGAAAAATTTAGTTTTTTTAGTGATGAAAGCACAAGTTTTAATTAACTTGAACTAAATTATGAGTACATTCTGAAAATATAATTATGGGCACTCCTTAAAAGGGGTGCACGTATGAAAAATCAGTGGAAAACAGTTTTAAATTTACAGCAAAGCACTGCCCCTTGGATTGCGTGTACGTATTGCCACTGAAAAACTGCACTACCCAGCATGCAGTCTTGGGCATATGCCTCTCCGTAGTGCCTGAATATTTCTAGTTTTCAAAGCAATAGTCAACCTTTTCCGGCACTCATTACCTTCAAACGAATCCTTATCGAAACCGCAAAAATCTATATAGGACAAAAAAAAAGTAAATATAGAACACAACCGAAATGCCACCTCGGCCAGTAAACCTCAAGTGAGCATATACATACGTTCATATTCCACTCGTTTCCAAATGCCAACCACGTCCAGTCCCACACTCGTGCTGAATCCGCAAAAGGACCTCAGCTTCAAATCAAGAAAGACGAAAAATAACCGTTGACGATCTTACCGAAACTGCCCTCCGAAGATGCTGCTGTTGCTGCTGCTGCTGTTGATGGGCAATAATAATTTTCCACAGACCAATATTCTTAAACTTTACGAGCAAGTGAGAACAGAACACACGTTTTCTGCTACCCCCTGGGTTTTATTCATCCCACCCTCCATGCGAGTTTGAACATTACGCAAAGCTCTTCTTCTACCCTCAGTTGCCGTCCGATCAGGACCAAACCTTCATCGGTCGGTCGGTCGGTCGGTCGGTGGGAAATTTGTCCGATTCGAGCGGCTCAAAACGGCGGAAAAAGGCAACATAAATGTTCACATTTTCAACGAGCATAAAAGTGGAAGGAAATAAATTACTTATGTTTGAATGGGAAAAAAGTGGAAAACTTACAGTGAGTGGAGAATTATTGCACTATTATTACACATTTATTTTTTATCTCTTCTGCGAAACACCAGCACTGGTTTTTTCTTCTTCTGTGGGATTCTTCCTCGAGGGGAGCGCTACAATCACATATACATGACACACATACCCACACACTCTTTCTTTCTTTCGCCACACTTGTACCGACTTTCACTTTCACCGCCACTTGGGAGCGCTTTTCCGCTTATGATTTGTGATTTCTTTGATATAAATTTCGTTTCACACTGCTTCCCTGTTTGGAAACTCTTCTGCTGCTTCGGCTACAGGACGCATATGCCCCTTCTTCTTCTTCCTCTTTTGCGAATTTCTTCAAGAGCCACTACTATGCACTCTCGGTCGATCTTTTTTTTTTGGACCGGGGGAAAACACTCAAAATACAAAACCTCGACTCGGCGTTATTATTTATGAGCTGTTTTTATTATTATATTGCCAAACTCATTAATATTTTCCACCACACTTAGTAATATGGACACACAGTGTGTTTTTCTCGGTTGCTTTTCACCACTGGACCATTTGCTCTTTTCCGGTGGAGAAACTGCACACAGCACAAACCACTCACACACTCCCAGTCCGGAGGTGTTTCTCGCCTTTCTCAGATGATATTGTTATTGCAACTATTATTAGAAATTATTACGCCAGAGCACGATTTTCGGATATTACTCTGCCGGCCTTTGCCCTTAGGAGCGTGTTCGAAATTAAAGCGGAAATTTCAATTTCGGTCTGGACGTGGCCAATAAATGCTATCACAATCGCACTATATCACACACTTCCTGTTTTCTTGGCCGTTCGTTCGAATTCTTCAAACAACAGTACCACTTGAGCTGGAAGGAGGAAAACCTAAATCTATCATAAAAATTCCAACACCACCGGTCAGTGCCAGGTCAGGTCCAAATCTTCGGCTTCGGTCCGTCCGGATCCGTTTTCCTGATAGATGAGGAAAACAATAAAACTTTCACCGAGCGAAGCGGAATTCGATTCCACGTGCCTCTCGTCGGGATCACTCAATCTACTCCCTCGCGGCTGGAAACCAACTCAATCTTTTTCCACTTTATTTCGGATTTTTCTGCAATTTTCTTCCTCCCGTCTTATGGCCAATGGCCCGGAAGCGGCCGAAAACTTTCCGACTACTGTCCGTCCGCTCGCTCTCAACACGTAAACTTTAAATTAAATTTGTATTTCTGCTTCAGCTGCCACTGTTCTCCTCTGCTGCTGTTTCTTCGTTTTGGGTCACAAATTTGCCAGGAATTTGCACCTTCCGCCAAGCTCTTCCCTACAGTGCACACGAAATTAAGAAAACAAGACGGGGAAATCAATTTTCACATTTAAACTTCCCACTCGGCGTCTCTTTAAGACTCTTTAAGATTTCCCGCCGTCCGTACGTACGTTTGTGGGGTTTCTCCCGGCTAGGCACGGGATGATGATTTGTATCGAGTGATTCAGTCCTTTCGAAAGGCTTTGGAAGCCACCGACTAGCGGCCAGCCGGATCAGTCAGAAGGTCGTGCGTGCGTGATATAATTTTGCGATGTCCTTTGGAAGGATAACAGTCAGTGATAACAAGTACGATTTGATATAGTTTGTTTTGCTCGAGTGCTAATCTCAGATGGATGCCGGCAATTGTCGAGCTATGGGGAACTGAAGAGTTCAACACGTATCAACACCGAGAACAGAGAACTTGTGGTTAGGCACTTTTTGATGTGATTTCTTGATTTTTTGTTGTGGCTGCAGCGATTGCTGTTGTTGATTTGGCTTGAGCTCGGTTTACGTTGATATTTGGTTTGGGTTTTGTTCTGCGAGTCCAGTCAAAGTCCCCGAAACTGAGCACACGAGTACGGGTTATAAACAAATACACAACGCTCGAAACCGAATACCGGTAAACCACACTGGGAACGGAAAAACACAACAATGACGACGACGTGCGTGCGAGCTTGCTTGCGTGACACAGACGGCCAAGTCGATGCAATGTTATATGTATGCCCGACACACGCTCACGCTCTACCGACTGTCGAGGCTGATTGTTGACTACCGCTCTAGGACGATGTGCAACCCATGCAACGCTAGCTGCTGTAGTTGCATCCTCGCCTTCCCTGTGCCGTCACTACGATCTGCGGTGAGAGCAGATCCAAAGCCGCTCGATGATTCGTACAGCCTACGCTAGCAGATGCACTATCAGATGCTTTCCAACAGTTTCACTGAATGCACACGCCGGTTCGGATGCTCCGGATTTTCAATTATCGAAATGTCACTCACGCTCACTTCAGCTTACATACACTGGCCTCATCAGAGTTTATCGATAATACACTAGATAACAACAAAGTTTCGTGTCGATGTCCTCTCCTGGTGATTTGGTTGCAATTTTGCCTCCACCTCTCATTTACTCTAAAGTTGATATTCTTTTCGTTTTTGATCCAAGATTTTGTTGATTTTTTTTCTCGTAACTTAAACTTTAACTCGTAAAGTAGATCCCTGTAATATTTTGCTCATTTCTCTTGTAAACACTTAAATTCTTTCTACGCTTCCAGTTGTTTATCCCGTCTCGAAGAGTTTCCTCTTCTCTGTTTTCGATCGCCCTAGAGTTTTGTCTTCCAAAACTATTTGCTTCCTTCGTGTTTTGGAATACCCCAAGCTGTGAGCTTTGTAGCGTAAGTTCTTTCTGGACAAACAACAAACTTATGAAAACAACTAAACACGTAGACGACAACAACGACACAACGATCACGACGACGACGACAACGATGACGATAACACACCCGTATCCTTGTTCCACGTTTCTTGCTCTGATTTCAAAACAGTTCCAGCCGGAACCATGAACCTCGCGCGTAGACTCTCAGAACATCCACCGTCTATTCTTGTGACAGCCTTGCGTCCTGTCCCTTGGTTGGGTGGTAGCTTATCTCGCTCCCCAGCGTGTTCGCTCGCTCTCCCACACACTCGCTCTCTTTCTCTCTCTCGTGCTCCAACTTCCTTCGTGGACACCGTGCGTGCTGTGGGACTCCGTATGCTGTCAGTTTACAGGACTATCAATTAGCGTTACCGGACGTCAACCACTACTACTAGTGCTACACGCAACCATCACAGATCGCTCTCTTATTCCCACACAGCAGCAGGTCAGTTACTTTGGATGTTCTGGCACGGTGACAGTCCCCGTGTTTCGTTTTGGTAAATTTCGTATCCTAAGCAAACGACATTCAAAGATTTATTTGTACAGCAAACGGAACCAAAACGATCAACATCGAAACAACAGAGATGACGGTAGGTGTGTGTATATGAGAAATAAACTGGTTTGAGCGGCTTTTGCCACAGTACTATCCGAGTACCCGCAGCCGATGATCTAATGCTTGCACGACGTCCTCCGGCACACGGTGACGTCACCGTTTTACTATGCATATATCTAGCGTCGTGAGATTCCTTCACTCACTTTCCCCAATTGCACAGCATCTCGAGAGGGACAGTCGCCACGGCGCAGGCGTTTTCCTCCACCGGGAACTCACCTATTACAACAATACCGTAACGCCACCCATCCACCCACAACTGCCTACTGGCAAGACACCAGCTTTCTCCAAATCTCTCCTAACGCGCTCTTTTCTGCCGCACTCGAACCGCGAGAAAGTGGGAGGAGGTACATAAGCCCGGACTCGCTCTCTCCTGCATTCAAAAGTCGCTCTCCGGCTTCGGGAAAATCACCCTTTCGTCCCACAAAATTACTACGCGCCTATATACAGGAAAAGCCCTCCTAACAGTTGACTGCACTCTTCCTCTTTTGCGTTCTTTTATTTTTCAAGAGCGAAAAACGCGTTCTCGTCCTCGTCGTCAATGTGGTCGTACATACCTGCACATAAAATGCTCTGACAAGTTCATATTTCTTGATTTTAATCGCTCATTTCGGTTTGTCTCGGATTGCCCTCCCTCTCTTCCTACGACGTCGTTGCTGGGGGGCTACTGCTGCATCCCACCCACCGACATCATCATTACCATACTTACATTACCGGCTGCCGAGGCTTCCGCTCCTCAATCTTAAAATAGGAAGAATCGTGAATATTTAAAGAAGACAAAACGGTATAAATATTGCTTTTATTGATCGTTCCAGCGATATCAATCTTCTTAGGTTCCCCCCGCACCTCTCTCTGTCACTCAACCATGCGCACCTTTTCCGATTCGAGCGACCTTCTTCAGCGTAAAACAAGTCACCCTTCGGGGCGATGCCATCAAGTAGCCCCGGAGGCAAACTCATTTTCGTTTCATTCATGCGATAGCTGCCTTTTCTGTCGACCTGCCTGCCTGCCTGCCCGCCTGCCACCGACGATGATCGTGATGATGGGTGGTGGTGGGGTGGGGTGGGTTTTCCGTTTCTTTTTCTTCCGTCTCCGGTTGATTCTTGAGCTTGACTTGTGACGCGGCGAACAACCAAGCGAGCGATAGGAATCGATGGATGCTATGGAGGCAGGTTGACATGTGGCCCATGTGAAATTGAATGAATTGTGGGAATTGTATAGCAGCGAGTGATTCTATCCGGTCGGTCATCGGTTGACGGGTGCGAAAAGAAGATATATCAAATGATAGAAGTA
This sequence comes from Ochlerotatus camptorhynchus, assembly GCF_037179485.1. Classification (NCBI taxonomy): domain Eukaryota; kingdom Metazoa; phylum Arthropoda; class Insecta; order Diptera; family Culicidae; genus Ochlerotatus; species Ochlerotatus camptorhynchus. Next base: position 465,696 of record NW_027040769.1, read on the forward strand.
TGTTTTTAGATAGGGACACAGACGTGACACTGAAGTTCAATACGCCATTGTCGATTGGTTGTATTGCGTTGTGATTTATTTGTAACGAAACGTAACTGAGAGCAGAGTTGTGAATGATTGTTCAATTTGTAAGTTTACCTACATTTATCTGATCTTGACATTCTTTGATGAGAAACACTTTCCATTAGTATAACGTAAAATTAATTGCTTCGGGTTATGCAGCAAAGAATACTGCATTGATAATGCTAATTTTAATTTTTTTTTCTCTGTTCGGGACATAAATCTACTGCGACCAGTAATTTGATCTATTGACACTTCCCCCACAATTATGGGTCACTTAAGAGGAAGGCATGAAGCGTTTATAATTAAGATATTTTACTGTTTTATTGCAATGCAAAAAAAGCTTTTTAGTAGCTAAATGTTTAATCATTTAGTTGTGCTACTTATTTTTTTCCATGTAATGTTATTTTTTCTCACAAAAAAAAAATTATTTCCACATGATTCACTGGATTACACTAGTTTACAGCATTTTTGAACTCGGTAACGTGTTGATCATTTCCAATGCAAAATCTTACGCTGAATTCAATGCCGTGGTCAGAAAAAAAATTAAAGTAGAGCCATTTTTGAGATATACAAAAGTTTTGATTTTTTGAATTTTGGACAAAAGTACGATTACTAAAATGTCAATATCTTTGGAACTAGTGCACCAATTTTAATTCTTTTTTATGAAAATTAAGCTAAATAAATTTGCTATCGTTCACTAGAATACTATGTCTTAATTAAAAATTTAATTTCGAAGTCATTTAAAAATTTACAGCATTTTTTTTTTATTTTTCCTGCGAATTTTCCATAAAAATCTTGTTTTAATCAACATTTTTAATGGGATAAAAAGATTCAAAAAATCATTCCATAATTTATTCTTAAAGTCCATTCAAAACCGGAGAAAATGAGCCTTTAATGGATGAAATCGGTTGGAAATTGTCGAAGTTATGAGCATTTTTGTAAAACACTTAAAAATGTTGCTGAAATACAACAGCTTTGGAGTTCCTTTTCTAGGTGTCGTTGTAAGCATCCAAATCGCATGTAAAGTTTTCATGGGAGATTCTTTTCTCTACATATCAATTTGATTAAGGCATATCAGGATTTAAAACCGAGTTGATACAAAAGAAATTTATTTAGGTTTTATTAAAAATGATTGAGGATCGAATGACTTTGTCTTCGATGTTTTGAACTTGTTTCTCGAATCAGAAACCAACAATAGTCACCCATCATTGCTTCATCCCAAAACCCTTGGTAACGACGTTCCATCATCTTCATTTGTTGGTGAAAACGTTCGCCGTGCTCATCACTCTCGTCACCAAGATTTTCCGGGAAAAAATCCATGTGAGAATGTAGGAAATGTATCTTCAAAGACATATTCACACCTGTGTTCAGTGAAATAAAAGGATTTGAAATTAATTATATGTAACAAACACAATATTTTTGATTTATACCTATTCTCTCATAATTTTTGAGCAATTCATCGACAACTTCCTCATAATGTGGGCTTCTGAAATTTCCTAAAAAGTTTGTGACAACACGCTGGAACGATTTCCACGCTTCTTCCTCATCTGGTGTCAAAACTGTATTGAATGCGGAATCATTGAGCAGTTTTTTGATCTGTGGGCCAACAAATACACCTTCCTTTATCTTTGCGTCAGATAAATTTGGAAATACTGATTTCAAGTACTGGAATGCCGGCCCTTCTTTTTGCAACGCTTTGACGAAATTTTTGAATAGCCCAAGTTTTATATGTAGTGGTGGAAGTATTATGCGTTCTTTTACCACAAGAGGATCATTTTTAACGTTGTCTTTACCAATTGTGAAATTATCCCGTTTTGGCCAATCTTTTCGGACGTAGTGTTCCTTACGAGCTCGACTGTCCCATTTACACAAAAAACACATATATTTTGTGTATCCCTGTTGCAATCCAGTCAACATGGCAACCACTTTAAGATCGGAACAAATTTTCCAATTGTGTTGATTGTAATTTATCAAATTGAGCAATAGAGCCATTGATTCATACGTTTCCTTCATATTAACGGCATGAGCTAATGGAATAGAAGGTTTCTCATTCCCTTGATGCAGTAAAACGGCTTTCAAGCTCAACTTGCTGCTATCGATGAATAAACGCCATTCAGCTGGATCATATGGCTCACCAAACTCTTCAAACAAGCCGTTTACGTCATGGCAAAAACATGCCTTGTCCTTTGTAGAATAATATTTGTCAAATTTCTTGTGACGATTCCTGTGACAAGAAATTTTGACCTCCTTGCTCAGCATGTTGTGTTCTTTCAAGCGTGATGCCAGCAATTCGGATTTCTCCTTCGATAAGTCGAGATCTCGCACCAAATCATTAAATTCGGATTGTGTAAACAGTTTTGGGTTTCTTTCCAATTCCACCTCGAAGTCTTCCTCGCATTCCTCCTTGAATTCCTCCTCACTTTTTGTAACGATCGATTCAACAGAGGGCGCTCGTTTCCGCTTTGGATAAACAGGATACGGGACCGAACTTGAATGTGGAACAGGTTTTGTCATAGAAGCCACTTGTGGATACTCAACTGTTTTGTGACGTCCTTGTTGCTTAACTTTTGTCAAGCAGAAATAACAATCCGTTGCATGACAAAACGGTCGACGCCATATGGTGGGCATGTCAAAGGACAAATAGCGACTGACAGATAAAAAATAAGTGAGTTAGTAAGTAAGACATTAACACTTATCAAAAATAGATGAAGTAAGATAATGTCGATCAGGAAAGAACAAAGCACTACCATGCTGTACATAAATTGTTTATATGAAAGTTATTCAAAAAATCAATTTACCTTGCGCCTGACATCCACCTAGCCAAGCACGTTTTGCACGAACAACATAATACTTTTGGAATCCACGGTTCGTCAAAGTCTCCAGGATCAATTTTAAAATAAAGCCTGCATGCAGTTTGCAACGAAGCAGTGAAATTGACCGATTTTGTAAATATATAGTTGCCACACGCGTAACAAAACTTTTGAGGATCATTTTTACACTTGAATTCACGTTTTGTCGTATACATCGTTAAGCAATGTTGAAGAAAGAAAGCTGTCAAATTGAGTTGGTTGCGTTAGGTTCTCGCCGAGCGGTCTCACAAACACTAGCGTAAATTATATTGTTGAAAATATCCCATTTAATTTTGCGTGACAGTGTTAGTGAAATGCACCGTATGCGTACACGTCCGCAGAAAGGCTTACTGGAAGTGGTGCATGAACCTAGGAGCGGGACAACGGCCAATCTTGGAACATTCAATTTGCATGATTTTACAAAAAAAATCATAACTTCGACAATTTCCAACCGATTTCATCCATTAAAGGCTCATTTTCTCCAGTTTTAAATGGACTTTAAGAATAAATTATGGAATGATTTTTTGAATCTTTTTATCCCATTAAAAATGTTGATTAAAACAAGATTTTTATGGAAAATTCGCAGGAAAAATAAAAAAAATGCTGTAAATTTTTAAATGACTTCAAAATTAAATTTTTAATTAAGACATAATATTCTAGTGAACGATAGAAAATTTATTTAGCTTCACTTTCATAATAAAAGATTTAAAATTGGTGCACTAGTTCCAAAGATATTGACATTTTAGTAATCGTACTTTTGTCCAAAATTCAAAAAATCAAAATTTTTGTATATCTCAAAAATGGCTCTATTTTAATTTTTTTCTGACCACGGCATTGAATTCAGCGTAGGATTTTGCATTAGAAACGTTGGTCAACCACTAAAGTTCACACTTTTTATGTTGTTTTGTAAACTAGTGTTATAGATCATTTTGCATAAAAATATTTTTTCTCGACTGATTTATTCAACAGAACTCATTTAAAAATAATAAACTGTATTACTTCTCATTATTGGCACTGGGTGTTCTGGCTACTCTTTTTGTAGCTTTTTTCTTATTTTGATTTTGTTTTTCATTCTTAAGAGCACTTTTTAGCAGCTTTTAGCGTCTCGATCCTTGCTTTCTTGGCACCTTCTTTATCTTTTTCCAAAACCTTTTCATGTACCATCGATTCCACCTGTCACAGATGGCACATGTTCCTAAACAGGACATTTCCTTTGGTTTAGATCGGTGGGTGCAACTCGCGGCCAGACTAGTACATCTTCAAATGGATCCTTTCAGTTTGAAATGGATGCAATTGAAGTTTCCACATTTGCTGTCAAATCGTGCTTTTGGATAGGGTTTAGAGAATTTATTTCTGAATTTGAGTATGAGAAAAAGTGTATGCATACAGATCATACCACATGTCCCTTAGCCGAGTAGGCACCAGAAGTTTCATGAGGTAGAACAACGCCATCCTCATCATCGCTTGTGGAGTTAACCTCAATGTCTGAATTATGTTGATAAAAAATTTAAGAGAGTTAAATGCATGGTTATGTTAAAATAATCTCTTACCATCCCAAGTACAACATAAAACACATTTTTGAAAAAGAACTATAACGGCTTGTTGTATAAATGTAATATAAGTGATGCAGAAAACATCCCACGTTATATATGAGGTTTAAAGATGTTTTATTCATACTTCCTAGATTAAATATTTCCCAAAAAAGTTTTCTTTTGCTTTTATCTTTAAATGTTAATTAAACGTGACTCTTACTGTGTTAATACCACTATAAAACTTGTCGTAAACAAAATCAATCTTAGTTGAATTTATAAAGTTCTTGACGAGTTTATGTACTTTCCAGATTGATGTAAACATTGACGGCGCCATCGAGCCGGGCTGTCTCTTCATTCAGTGATTGACAGTTTTTTATGAGGTATTCGAAGGTTTGTTATAAAGAAAGTTGAGAACACTTTTTAATGACATCTCATAAATTAATATAACTGAAAACGTGCAGGATGTCTTATAAGGAGTTGATAATACTTTAAAATAACATTATGGCAATTAGATGTACGCTTTGCTACTAACAAAACGTCTTTATGACGGATCGAAAGCGTGTTGAACGAGAAAATAATTTTCATGCCATTGTAAAGAAGATGATAGTTACTTAGGGGTCGTCCATTAATTATGTCACACATTTAGGGGGGAGGGGGGTTTTGAAAACTGTAACGAGACATACAAAAAAATTAAGGTCCATACAAAAAATGTGACAAAGGGGAAGGGGGGTTGAAAATGGGCCAAATTTGCTTGACATAATTAATGGACCATCCCTTATAGAAAAACCTCTCATCAAGCGGAGTTGGTCTAGTTATGAAGTAAGAAGTTTACCACGCTAAGGACCAGTGATCGAATCCCATGCTCAAGTTTTTTTTTTTTTTTTTGCTGTTGCTGGTGTTTATGATGTTTCCAAAACATGTTATAAGACCAGTATTTAGTTGTATAAGCTCCGCGTCTTGCGCTTTTTAGGTTGTATAAATGTATTAAATTATGTATATTAAAGTAAAAATGATTCTTTACGTTAGTAATTTAAGAGTATTTTCATCTTCTTTATGACAAACCGTGTTCCTTGGGATTCATGATCCGCTTCTGATAAATATGAGCATTCTTCCGTCCGTTTTTCAGAGTTATCTCTGAGGCTCCTCACCCGTTGCGAAGTAATGAACCCACTGGTGATCGAAAATTTTGAGAAGCTTCTGGAGCTAAATCCTCAAACATGTTTTATGACTTTGTACTACCTATATTTAACACAGGATGTCAGCCCTTCAAGAAATATTCCCAATCGTGTAGTCTTCTCCGATTTCGGCAATTCAGTGAATTTTGATTTATCTATGACGCAGGAAATTAGCGGAATTCCAGAGCATCATCGTCCTATGATTGCTCCGTCATTATACTCTGCAAAGTTTGGCCATGTTGATTCTGCAAGAACGTTTTTCACAGATGGATCTCTAATAGAGGAGTCCGCTGGTTTTGGTGTATTTAATGAATTGCTTCACTTCTTCCAGACCACTACTTTATTTTTACGGATAGTCTCAGTTCTGTCAAGGCTATCCGTTCCATTAGGCCGGTAAAGCACTTCTCGTATTTTCTCTTGAAAATACGAGAGCTGCTTAGTACTTTATCCGTGCGCTCTTTCATCATCACCTTCGCGTGGGTCCCTTCGCATTGCTCAATTTTGGACAATGAGAAGACGGATTCACTTGCGAAGGTGAGCGCTATGGAAGGCGACATTTATGATCGACAAATCGCCTATAGTGAGTTTTTCTCTATTTATCGTCAGCAGTCGCTCGTTAGCTGGCAACATCAATGGAGTGAAGGGAGCTTGGGACGATGGCTACATTCAATTATCCCTAAGGTGTCGAAGTTTGCATGGTTCAAAGGGTTGGACTTGAGTCGAGACTTCATACGCGTGATGTCTCGTCTCATGTCCAATCACTATTGTCTAAACGCTCACTTGTTCCGTGTGGGGTTGGGAGACAGCAATCTCTGTGAATGTGGACAAGGTTAACAGGACGCTGATCACATCCTTTGGTCTTGTGCGGAGTATCGTGGAGTCAGATCACATTTTTATAATTCCCTTCGGGCTCGAGGTAGACAACCTAATGTTCCAGTTGGGGATATTTTGGCTAGATGCGATCTGGAGTTTATGAAACTCATATATGTTTACTTTAAGGATATTAATCTTAGATTGTAAATTTGATTAACCTTGTGTTTAGTTAGTATTTTGTACGTGTGGGTTTTTTTTTAATGTTTGTTTTCAAGATGAATAGAAATAATTTCATGCTTTAGGATTAATTAAATAGTTGTATCGTAAACCACATTTAAAGCCTCCTTCTTCCCTTTTCCCATCCAAAAAAATGTAAATCTCCACTAACCTCGAGACAACCGCGAGTACTCGGTCCAGTTCCGTTAACTTTAAATATAAGACAGTAATAATGTATAACGCAAAGGATAACTCGGCTCTGTAAAGTTTATTCGATTGAGCCTGTACAAATAAAGAAATTATAAAAAAGGAGCATTCACCATTATCGTTCACAACAAATTCCAAGGTATCACTTTGAAATTGTTGAAACCGTTCTGTAAAAAATAGTCCTTCGGCTTTGTTCTTAATTAACTTTCAGAAATTGAACAAAGCGAGTTCTTCGAGTGGCCCATACCATACTCCTTTCAATCTCAATTCGATGTATTTCAGTTGAAAAAAATAACAGAAATTGATTTTTCAGTTTTCAACACATTTATTTATTTATTTTTCAAAATGTTTGTAAATGTTTGTCGACATGTTTGTAAATGTTTTTCGATAACGTTAATATTATTCTGCTGAATGATCTAAAACAGGATTAACAGAAACATTTATCATTTTCGAGAAGTGATTCTACCCAGAAAAATATCTGAATTTTTATGATGATGTAAACATCCATGCATGTTGCATTGCCTTCCTTTCCACGTAAACCATCAGCTTGCAAGAAATGTTGCTTTCAAAGATTGACGGTTGCATACAATTTATGGAATATCTCATGACATTTTTCATAAATTTACGCGATATGTAATGTAAACTTGTATGATATATGACGCTCCATTTATGTTTATCAAAGTAACATAAATTTACACTACTTTTTCGAACTGTGTTGTGCTCTTTGAGTGTTAATAAAATGCATAGAATTCTTATTAAAATGGAGTTATCTCAGAATCATATTGATTGGATCACCCGGTAGTCTTAAGCCGCTACGAAATGGCGTTTTTTTATGTTTTGAATCCTCACATTAAAAAAAAACATGTGCATTAGGGTGGTTCAAGCATGAATTGTGCATCAACACTTTCTGCTACCAACTGCTCCTTCAATCTGTATTGATATCTCCATCAACAGTGCCAAATTTGAATATGGTTATGATTTGGTTTTGCGGAATATTTTTAAATTTTGTATGAGGAACGGAAACGAAACGAAACTATTTGCATTTGTATTTTGATCAATAATAAAACTATGCCATAAGTAAACCATAATAAGGACAATTATGTTACAAACTCTTTTGATCAAGATGAGGCTTACAATATATATTTAGTATACTAATCTTATGAGAGGCAACAACAACAACCCAGATATCTGGAGAACCGTTTTCCAGCAACCTGGTAGCAGAATCGATAAAGTTGTGGCATATTTCATCTATGCAATTTAGCAGAAATAGCATTCTCCTTGTAAACTTTTAGGAATTGACCATTTTTTCGGTGATTTCAGATAATCAGAGGACCGTTTTCTAGCTATCCAGTAGCAGAATCGATATGGTGATTGCATATTGTGTACAATTTAGAAAAAAAAATTGATCTTCACGTCTACTTTTAGGAATTAACCATTTCCCAGTAAATCTGAATTTATTGTAATTATGGTACAAATTGGGCCGAAGGGTCGCCCATAGGCAGGCATGGAAAACCATTGCATTAATTTCATACATTCATTTACATTCATTTGCTCATACCTTAAATCTGTATCTCTTATGCATCACGAACTAGAGCGGGCAGAACTTGTTACTGTTTTTCAGTGAATGTAAAATACATTCACTGAAAAACAGTAGTGGCTTCTGTTCGCTCTGGTTTGTCATGCATAAGAAAAACGGATTTGACTTCGTAACAAAAGTTGTAGCTAAAAACAAAACCTACAAAAGCTCTATACATCATTTTGCGGAATGTTGTTGAAGAAAAAAGTAAGAGACAAATGAATGCACGAATTGAATGCAAATGATTTTCCATGCCTGCCCATAGGTAGAGTTCATAAATATATTAACAAAAGTTAATTTAAAAAAAAAAAAAAAAATCGGGTAACGGCGCCGGAGGTGTACTAGTAAGCATAATTACCTCTCACCCCAGCAGGCCTGGTTCAATCCCAATCGGCCCCGCCGGGATGTTCTGAGGCATAACATCTCTGATCACGCCTTCCGTTCCTTCGGAAGTGAAGTAAAGCCGTTGGTCCCCGGTTCATGAGTTGATGGGTCGATATGTAGGGTCCAGGTGTGGGAGCTGCTTTGTTTATTGTTGTTTTACATCAACAGGCTGGATGAAGCCCCAATGATTTTAACCTTATCAACTAGGGTAAAAAAAAATAAATTCAAGCATGGTCATAACATAAAAAAAACATTAAAAAAACGTATATCTTATAGTCAATATCTTAACTCCTGCCGGCGAAAAACAGAAGAAAACTTTCGACGAAGCGCATCACGGGAGAGATGAAAGTCGAAAACAGATGCAACTCTGTTGAATGTTCTCTGCAGTCCGCAAATCGCACCGTACGCTCCATAATTTGTGCGACGTAGAGGCAGTCTTAGCATAAGGTTATTACGAAGCGGTCGGGGTTGAACATTCAGGTCAATTTGCCTCAGGATAGCCTCACAATCTGTCCTTCCTTGTAGGATATCGGCCACGGTTAGGGCTCTGTTTGTGTCTCTTCTAGTCCGGAGAAGTTCTAGGTCGATAAGTTGACAACGGCTTTCGTAACTTGGTAATCGAAACGGATCGTTCCAAGGCAATCTACGCAACGCAAAACGAAGAAAGCGACGTTGAACAGATTCAATTTTCTCGGCACCGTTGTTGTAGTTTGGGTTCCAAACCGCTGAACAATACTCAAGCTTCGATCGAACAAGCAAACAATAGAGAGATTTTAGACAGTAGATATCAGTGAAGTTTTTAGCTATCCTAAAAATGAACCCTAAAGTTCTTGACGCCTTATCAACAACATATGCAATGTGTTGCTTGAATGAAAGCTGTGAATCCAAGATCACACCCTAGTCTTTCACCTGATTCACGCGTTCGATTGTCGAGTCAAGCAAGTCATAGCTAAATATTATCGGTTGTTCTTTTCGTGAGAACGTAATAGCGGAGCATTTGGCTGGGTTCACTACCATTCTGTTTAACCTGCACCAACTAGCGAATACATTCAGTTGACGTTGAAGAAAATGACAGTCAGCAATGAAGCAGATTCGTAGGAAGATTTTGAGGTCATCTGCATATGATAACCGATGAGCTTCGATGACCAGATGCACGTCGTTGAAGTACAGTATAAAAATTAACGGTCCCATGTGGCTTCCCTGAGGTATACCTGATGTGGCGAAGAAGCTAGCTGATCTGCAATCTCCTATGGCAACTTTTAGTTGCCGACCGGTAAGATATGATCGAAACCAACTCAGAAGATTACCGCATACTCCGAGCCTGCCGAGTTTAGCAATCGCAATAACATGGTTCAACATGTCGAATGCTGCGGATAGGTCTGAATAAATAACGTCCGTTTGAACCCGATCCGACGTGCTTTCGGTTATATACGATGTGAGGCACAGCAGATTGGTAGTTGTAGAGCGGCCGACAGTAAACCCATGTTGATCAGCACTCAAATACTGCTTGTAATGGGACAGCAACGGTTCCATAATCACTAGCTCGAAAAGCTTCGAAACGGCACTTAACGATGTAATTCCTCGATAGTTATCCACAGCTCGTTTCCTTCCTTTTTTGTGGACGGGAAACATGTGCGCAAATTTCCAGCAAGATGGAAATATGCCACCTGAGAGAGACATTCGGAACAGACGAAGAAGCGGAATTAACAAGCTAGCAATATGTCTCTTCAAAAATACAGATGGAACTCCATCAGGTCCAGGATTGAAGGATGACTTGATCAGAGTCGCGGCCTTAGAAATCATTTCTGCATTAACATCAATTGCACCCAGCGTTTGATCGTTTACTGGAACGTTCCTGGCAGCCAGGTTAATATGGTCGTCAGTTAGTGTCTCATTAGTGAATACACTGGAAAACTTTTCGGAAAAAAGGTGACATATATCCTGAACAGTGGCAGCAACTTCTCCGTTGAATTCCATAGACGATGCTTTCCTGGCACGTCGGTAGCATTGTTTTTCAGCACGGAAAACAAGATCGACGAAAAACAAACCAAAGGAAACAAAAATGCCGAAAAACTTAGTTAAAGTTTTCAGATTTTCTCGGACACCACTAATTTCAAAAAATCATAACTTTTGAACCAAGCATCGCACAGTCAAAATCAATTGGCAAAAATTACTTGAAGTTTTGTCAATTATTCTTAAAAAATACAATTGGAAACAAATTTTGCATGAAGTTCTTCACCATTAAAGAAAATCCAAAACAAAAACTGTTGAAATTATCGTCTGTACCATGGATTTTTATCAATGTTTTCATGTTTGGAAATTGATAAGCTTTTTTTCGGTGAAAATTTCAAAATACCGTTTTTGAGATATGCCTGAAAAACTGATGACCGGTGTAGCACTCTTCTTAAAAAAATTATATTCATCCGTAAGCGTAGCAGCTTAAATACCTACCTACCCTTATATATTATAATAAAATCAAATTAAATTATATTAAAATCAAGGGGTCGGCCGAGTTAAAACGACTAAGCCAAATGATCTGGTCGCTATTATGCAACAGATTCGTTCGTCGCCACTATCTACACAGCTAAAAAATAGTGTAAATTTCCGTTATTATGATGCACATAAATGGAGCGTCATATATCATACAAGTTTAGATTATAGATCGTGTAAATTTATGAGACATGTCATGCAATATTCCATATATTATATGCAACTGTCCACTTTTGTTTGCAAAATTACTAGCAAGGTCCTAGTTTACGTGAAAAGGAAGTTTACATGTATGAATGTTTGCATATTTACATCGCCAGTAAAATTCAGAATTTTTTGGTGTGTATACCTAATAACGCCGTTAAAACTGTGCGATGCTTGGTTCAAAAGTTATGATTTTTTTTAAGTTGGTGGCGTCTGAGAAAATTGGAAAACTTTAATTAAGGTTTTTCGGAAAAATTTGGCAACCCTGATTTTTTTTTTAAATTTACGTTTGTTAATAAACCCAAGAATTCTACCTATGGGCGAAGTTTCATAGAAATCGAAGACCCTTCGGCTCAAACCTGTTCGATAATTTAAAAAAAATACTCACCACTCAAGGGTCTTTCCGCTCCGACTAGCTATCCACAGGTCCAATCGGTTCTCTGTCTATTCCGTTTGAAATAATATGGTCGTACCTTCCAAATAGTCCAAATGGCTGGTAAACGGCTGGATAATGCGTACCATTGATACTTCACGTATCTGCAGGTATAAAATAGACACCACTAGCGGTCCTTAGCCTCTTGTCCAGTAACTCCTATCCCTACCTCCCTGCGGTGCCGGCTGGGGTACGAGTAACCATAGGGAAGATCGGGTAACCAACCCCGGTGGGACCTTGGTCGTATTGTAACGTTTTACGTTTTTTGTAAATAGTTTTTCGTTGAAATCTACTTTAATGAACAATTAAATCTTTTTTTTTATGTCAAGTTTGCTAAGAAATGAAATATTTCAACCGTGTAAATAAAATCAGTCCATTGCTGTGTCGATTTTACAACTTTGCCATATTTACTGTGTCTAGGCTACAACTTCGCCATAAAAGCTCAACTTATAGTGAGCTGTATTATATTGTACATTCTTTCTGGAGGCGCCATGAAGTCCGTCGCCATTCGAAAGGTTTGGCGCAACTCTCGAATAAAGAGGGAGTTTTTAAAAGATGACCTATCTGAAAAGGAAAAGGTCGTTAGGAATTTTCCTGCTCGCAAAATTATTCTGACTCATCCATTTCGCTTTTGAATCGGCTGGTTAACAGAAGTGCGCGAATTACTTTACGTTCTCGAGCTATATATTATATCAAATTGATTTTGTGCGATAAGATTCTCTAAAGGTACTAAATAGTAGTGAGTGAGTTTTTATCAACCAGTGGTTTTTTAAACGTTTTCTTTCTTTTTGTACAGTGGACATAAGTCCGTATTAAGTTCCGCGTAGTCTGTTCAGTGCGTTTATTTGTGAAATTGTACAAAAAAGGTAATTTTATAGAATTTTGGTAAAATTTAGAATTGTATAAGTAATGTGAGTTCGCGTTGGATTTCCAGCGCTTTGCGCTTTTTTTGTACGGGCTGGATATACGTTCCGTTCGGCTATCGACGATAGCCTATCGTCAACACCGGATCGGTGGTTCCATCTGTGGCATCGCCATCATCGTTCGTGGGAGACGGACATTTCCCGTGACTCGTGCGCCCTGCTAAGGCCCGCCTTTTCTAAGGTAGCTAAACGGAGGTGGGTGAAGTTCGCTAATCTTCGAAGCGAAATATCTTCCGACGGTCGCCAATCATCCGTCGACGAGGTCCCTTCCACTACAACCCCGTGGACCATTATTTCCGAGAGCTCGGACCGTGTGAGTGCGTCGCCAAAAGCGTGCCGCGGTCCGGATTCAATCCAACGGGAGAGGGGGTTCATTTCATCACGGATGGTCATAGCGGAAACAAAGTACGCGAAGCCGTCCGAAGGTAAGTTGGCCTCTTCTCTTTGCGGAGCGAATCTCCCGGGACAGCACGACTTCTCGTCGTAGCTCAGCTCTCGATTGCCAAATCGGAAGTCTTCCGTCCAGCCGCCACTCCCTCCGCAACTCTAATTCGGCCATACCGCGTACGAGTCAACTTCCGTTGCTGCGCGCCATACTGCAGCACGTGAGCGGCACCATCACGTTTACGCCGCCATCATCGAGTCGTCGAGCCCTCATCGGACAGCAGTCAGCGATTCATCACTTCGTTAAGTAAAACCTGCGCAGGTATGTGAGAGCATGTTTAATTCATGGCCATGATTTGCTCTTTCCCGTAAACCCCTCTCAGAAATCCAATGTGAATGAATGCTAGAATATAGTTTAAAGAAAAAGTTGAAAATTAGTTTTTCGAACGTTTTGAATGCTACTCCCTGAATAAAACACACTTACTACGTTACGTTCTGTTTTCTTTCGTTTCTGCTCAGTTGAGTCAGCATTCCTTCGTTCTCTTTCCGTTTCGTTTCGAGGGTGAGTCAGAGTAATACCTTTGGTTAATCTATTTGGTCCATGCGCTCCATTCCTGTATTACTGAAGGAATTGGCATTTCCAGAAAGTTAATAGTTTTTTTTTCATTGCCGTTAGTAACCAACGACCGTTCAAGAGGTCCTCTGATAGAAAAGTCTCATTTGTCGGGCAAAGCTTTAACACGACCAGTGGTCTCTCCTAATCGAGAGTGGCGCTTAAGCCACTGAGTTAAATCAAAACCTCAGCGAAATTTCACGAACGGTTACAGTATGCTGACAGGGAAGGGGGGACTCCTATCTCCGGAGAGTGCAGTCTTTGAGCGTCTGTTCACCATGGAAGTGCGGCTCAAAACGGCGTCTGTTCTCCATGTTAGGATCGGCTGATCAACGTCCTGGTGCCAGCGTGAGACTCTAAACAGTGCTGTGCACGATGGTTCCCCGGTAAGACAATGGGGGTTGGTGCAGGCCCTACAAGCCAGCCGGAAAAAAAACAAAAGTACAGGAAGCAAGCAATGTACATACGGACCGGAACAATCGGCATAGACCCAAGCAACGAAAACGGACTAACGATTGGAAACTCGGAACATGGAACTGCAAGTCAATTTCTTGGGAAGTACCCGCATTATTTCCGATTTATTGAGGGTCCGCAAGTTCGACAATTAGCGCTGCAGGAGGTTTGCAGGAAGGGATCGTCGGTACAAACGTATAGGGATGGTTATACCACCTACCAGAGCTGCGGCAATACACATGAGCTGGGTACAGCTTTCATCGTGATGGGCGAAATGCAAAAGCACGTGATTGGGTGGTGGCCAATCGATAGCAGAATGTGCAAGTTGAGGATCAAAGGCCGTTTCTTCAATGTCAGCATAATCAATGTGCACAGCCCTCACTTAGCAAGTGACGATGACGATAAAGACGCTGGTTTTGGACGAGAAGAACGCAGCACGGGACCCGTCATAATGTGGAGCGATATAAACAGAAGCGAAGACAGCAAACCCATCTTTTCCGGGATAAGAAGCGCTGCCTGGAAGAGCTGGAGTGCGAAGAAATGGAGCAGCTGTATCGTTCTCAAGAAACACGCAAGTTCTACAAGAATATCAACGCATCCCGTCAAGGCTTTGTGCCGCGAGCCGAAATGTGTCGGGATAAGGAAGGGGTATCTTAACGGACGAACGTGAGGTGATTGAAAGGTGGAAGCAGCACTACGATGAACATCTGTACGGCGCAGAGGCGGAGGGCCAAGGCGGCAGGAGGAATGGCTTCGTCGGTACAGCGGATGAGGGGGACATGCCAGCTCCCACGATAGGTGAAGTTAAGGATGCTATCCGACAGCATAAGAACAACAAAGCAGCTGGGAAAGATGGTATCGGAGTGGAACTTATCAAAATGAGCCCGGATAAGTTGCCCACTTGTCTGCACTGACTGATAGTCAGGATCTGGGATACAGAACAGCTACCAGAGGAGTAGAAAGAGGGAGTAATATGCCCAGTATATAAAAAGGCGACAAAGTAGAATGTGAGAACTATGGAGCGACCACTATTGACGGATTTCACGCCAACTCGTCTTCGGAGTTGGCAGCACCCTCTCAGAACCTTATGAAACTTTGTGGGTGTGGAGACTTAGCAATTTTAAGCAACTTTGAGTACTTATTTTTTTCAAAATTTATCTCGCCTAACATTTGATAAGGGTCAAAGTTTTTTGTCGATTTTTTTTTCAAATCGATATAGCTTAAAAATGACAAGCCCTACAAAATAGTGATGTATGGCGAACTTTTAGCAAATAATCTGAAATTTTATAAAAAAATTTAAATAAATTAAAAAATTGGTTTCTACACTCTAAAAAAATATATTTAAAAATTAAAAGTCATTTTCCCAAAAATGGTACCCCTCAGATTTGCTTGATATTTTTTCTCATGAAAGGCAATATAATTACCTAACTTTTCTTCATACATCGCAAAGTGGGCGCTTTTAAGGAAAAAAAGTTGTTCGAACAACAACTTTTTCATGTTAATTTTTTTTTAGCGTGTTTCACTCAAAGTCGAATAGTAATACGCGCACAACCTTATTAAAATCCGTTGAAACTTAATGAGCATAAAGATTTTGACCTTTTGATAATCTGGGCGTGCTTAAAACAAAAATCTAGCCTAACATTTGAAAGGGCCTAATACAGAGGATTTTCCTGCATTTCGAATGGTGTTTTAATAAATGAAAACTCTAGTGTTTTTGTTTAGTGCATAATTTATTTTCCTATAATTCTCCATACTATTAGTCTATCGGAAACAGAGTGAAATTTTTCGGAGTTTCCTTTGAATGTGAAAATCGCTTAGTAGAAATTATGTTTTGAGAAATAGGTACAAAACAATGAAATTTTTGTGTACCAGGTATAGTTTTTACATGACTGAACAGCTCCTTGAGTTCATCGGACATCTTTGTGTATTGATCATTTGATATGAAGCAGAAGTTCAATTTTGTTATGCTTGTATCTGTTTGTTTAACTGCCCAGTCATACAGTTCTTGTGGAGTTGTGATTGTGTTTCCATAATCTCGAGCAAGACTTGCTCTCTTTGCCATTCGTTTGAGAGTTCCTCCAATTGCGTCACATGGGCCTTTCCCATGAGACGTTGCGAAGAAGTGCCATTCTGCTTCCAATCCATACTTGGACTTGAAGTTGCACAAACTGGCAAAATTCTTTTTATTTTTGTAATGAGCCGCTGCTCCATCTGACATGAAAATAATTTTTGTGAAACTAATAGATTGTTTAATGAAATCTAACAATTTTGATATAAATAATTGAACTGCTATTGTATCATGGGTCAATACTTCTGAAATAATAATAAAGCTTAAATTTTCCAACTTGTTTTCTTTTATGTAGTAAATTTCGAAAGGATGTATCGTAGCTTGATTATTGTTCCAATGATACCCCTGTGCTGAGTTTTGAATAATAAATGAATAATTTTCAGAAAAGTCGCAAATCACTAAAATTTCACCGTTTTGAAGAGAATTTTTTTTATTACTTAGGTAAGATGATTGTTCTTTATGAATAAAATCATGGGTTATGAGCTTTTCAACTTTTTCCGTCAAATATTGAACAAACTCATCTGCAGGTTTAATAATAGTTTCCAAATTACAACGGTCGGTAGTCAACCACTGTTGAAATAAAACTTCTTCCATATCATCTGCTTCTAATACTGATGTAAGTTCCCTCACGATACTATCTGTGGAAATGCATTCTTCACATGTACGATAAAAACAATCTATGGTTCTAATAGGACTACTGCAAAGTATTTTGTCTGCAATTTCTTTATATGAATCAAATTTTACACTATTAATAATCAATTTAACATTTTCATGTATAGTACAGACACATACATTATGTGTACCTGTACCTGAACAGTATGCAATGCTTTGGTCGGAGCTGAGTGAACGAAGTAAATCCGATTTTAACACTTTTGTATTTCTCTTCAAAAATCATAAAAGCCTCTTTAAGAGACATCATCAATAAACGTTTCTGAACATGCTCTTTATATCCATTTCGATATTCAGAAACATAATCATTACTTCCTGGCATAGGCCTACTAATATCATCACTGTCAAAGAAATTTAAAACAATTTGTTTTTCAGTATCATTAAATCCATGACCACTTCTTGCTTTCTTACTACAAAGAATACCTTGTTCTCTGACTAGCCTTTTCATCTGTTTCACTGTATGATGGGGTGCATTAAACTCATTAACTATTTGATTCACTGACCATGATTTAGGGAGCACTGATAACACTTTTAATTTGTCATTTGTACTCGTAGAAGGCAAATTAAATTTCTCCTTTAACTGCATGATCATTTCGTCAAAATCATTTGATTTGTTGACATCGTCTGAATCCATCCCAAATATATTTTTACGCACTGCCTTTGTGATCTCTGCAGATTTTTGAACACGATAATTCATACTTCTCATACTTCTCGATGAAATTGGTGATAACTGTAAGGTTGAAGCTATACAATTGAATTGTTCCACATTATATGGACCTTGGATCTGATCCGCTGATGGGATTGATTCTAGCGATGGATCTGTATCTGTAAAATTAAAGAAAAGAAAAAAAAATATTACCACACATTAATATATAACGCTGTTAAGGTGATAGTACCATGAACGGGGGTGGTTTTGATAATAGGGGTAACTTTGGTAATGCAGCTAAGCCAAAAATTTATGACTTAAGGCACATCGTACGCAATATTTTGGATAGGAAACCGATGTTCCCTTCCAAAATAATGAATACGA
This sequence comes from Ochlerotatus camptorhynchus, assembly GCF_037179485.1. Lineage (NCBI taxonomy): Eukaryota > Metazoa > Arthropoda > Insecta > Diptera > Culicidae > Ochlerotatus > Ochlerotatus camptorhynchus. The sequence continues at coordinate 483,775 of NW_027040769.1, forward strand.
AGAGCATTAAGTCATAACTTTTTGGATTAGCTGCATTATCAAAGTTACCTCCATTATCAAAGACATCCCCGTTTACGGTACATCGAAGCCGCATCTGAATTTTCCCCATGTTTGTGGAGCACGAGCTGCATAAACCGCATATCGTACAGTCGTGAAAATTTGATAGATTGTTCACCGAGGTTGGCCTACCAATCGATCAAATTTGTACGATAAGCGGTTCATCCAGCTCGTGCTCTAAAAAAATGTTGAAAATGAAGTTGTATCTTCGATGTACAATCCTTAAACCACACAGTTGAAACAGTTAAAGTTATTATTATTTACCTAGTGTATCATCAAATTCCTGATGTTCTGATTGCTGATGACTTGTTGATGGTTGCGGCTCTTCAAACTTCCGAGCATGGCTTGATTCTTTTCCATCCGATCGCCTCTTTTTCGGGAGAGGTGTCCTATTGTGCACTAAAATTCCACGACACGATTCACAAATACGCATTGTTACATCCAATGGATGATCAAAGCCCCATGAATGTATTTTCTCTATGAGACTTGATGATAAATTACGTAAATTATTGCGGCTGCAATTGGGATTGTTTATGTTGGCACTACATTGCACCCTTTTAATAATCAATTCAGCAGATTTTTCCATTGTTGTATATATAAACACTTTTTCGTTTCAACAACTATGCAGCACTACACTTTCAACAACTATGCACTACAGCAACTATGAGCATTGTTGTGATATCACCAAACTTAAATATTAGATTATGTCGGTAGAAACAGACTGCGGTGCTTTAAGTTTATACCTTATATCTCTCATGTGACTACCTGCGTTGTTATATAACTGCTATATAGCAGGTAACTTAACGATTATTTTAGGCATGCCTAAAATAATCGCTAAGTTACCTGCGCTATTATATGTATTCACTTGAGAGATGAGGTATAAACATATATGCATATTGCTTATTAATGGACACACCTAATACATAAAAATAAATGAATGATTATTTTTCTAATTAAATTAATCACAAATACATGAATTGAAATCTTTTCATGAATAAAACATACTAAGTGATTTTTACTTAGTTTACCTGTTGATTTGGAACAATTTGAGGGTGGTTTTATAGAAGTTGGATAGAGTGTATGCATATATTATAATACAATCCATCACAGGAAAGTGCAAACCATGCTGAGATGGCTGTTCCTCATTAGAACGTTTTGTTCTGAACTCTTATTGGACGATTTGCAGGTAACTTCGCTGTACCCTTTTCAAATGTTAGGCTAGATTTCGCCCAGATTATCGAAAAGTATACCCATAAAGTTTAATCGAATTTTAATAAGGTTGTGCGCGTATTACTATTCGACTTTGAGTGAAACACGCTAAAAAAAAATTAACATGAAAAAGTTGTTGTTCGAACAACTTTTTTTCCTTAAAAGCGCCCACTTTGCGATGTATGAAGAAAAGTTAGGTAATTATATTGCCTTTCATGAGAAAAAATATCAAGCAAATCTGAGGGGTACCATTTTTGGGAAAATGACTTTTAATTTTAAAATATATTTTTTTAGAGTGTAGAAACCGATTTTTTATTTTATTTAAATTTTTTTATAAAATTTCAGATTATTTGCTAAAAGTTCGCCATACATCACTTTTTTGTAGGGCTTGTCATTTTTAAGCTATATCGATTTGAAAAAAAAATCGACAAAAAACTTTGACCCTTATCAAATGTTTGGCGAGATAAACTTTGAAAAAAATAAGTACGCAAAGTTGCTTAAAATTGCTAAGTCTCCACACCCACAAAGTTCCATAAGGTTCTGAGAGGGTGCTGCCAACCACTGGATGAGTTGGCGTGAAATCCGTCATAAGGCAATTTTTAGTAGAATAAGTAAGTCTGCAGCTAAAATTGTTAGTTGAGATGGACGATACTATAAGATCATCGCATTTGGAAAATAAACTTTTAAAGTGTCTGGATTTATGACCTAAGCATCCGCATTACAGTATCTGGGAAAATGATCAAAATTCCGGAACCATGGTGTTAAAAACAGTGAAATTTCTAATCGGCGTTTGCTAGTGTCCATGGTTCCGGTGACCGCAGTTATTTTAATCAAGGTACTAAGCATGTGACAGATCAAGTTGATGCATATTGACCGATTCTGTGAATATTATACCATGTTTTTTTATTGCTCGGTGCCAGATACTCTGAAATCAGGATCCTATGTTAACAGTATTCTGAATTCTTGCACTGTATTTATTGTAAGGGATAAGAGATATGAATTTTGAAGTTTGAGTTGAGGAGCGTTGATCTTTAGCTGTTCCTGCAACATATGATAGTAAATTTTAAGTAGATTGTTTCAGATATTTTTTAGATCGATCAGTTCGGTTTGCGCTGGGTATTGCCACAAGATTAACGGATCGCGTTTTTGAGTGATTTATTGAAATGGATTGTGGCTGATATGATTGCTAAAAATTAAGTAAACACCTACATCCTAAATGATCCACTCTAGCGCCACGTAATAACAAAATTCTGAACTTATTTGTTCAAAATCTGACAGAACCCAGTAACATAAACAAGATTGGCGAGGACTGCAACAATCTAGACTGTCAATATAAGCGGTTTCAATCCTGTTCATAATCAAAAACTAATGTGTGAAAAGAGGTTTTATACTTTTGCCTGCAGAGTAAAAACTCAGACGGCGAATTGAATCAAACTACTTTTTTTTTTTAATATGAAAGAACTCTGCCTTGACTATCTAGAAGCCAAAATTTCAGCTTTACTACTCAGGCTACTCCAAAAAGAAGTGTTTTTTTGAAAAATGCCCAAACTTTTAAAAGATTCAACCAATTACCCTCAAATCTGTGCCACTAAATCTCACTTGGTATTTGAAAAGGGCCTATCAATTTTTGTAAAACTTGATAGGCCCTTTCGCGCGAACCGAAGTACGCCCACACAAACCAAGAGCACTATCGCGAAGGGGAGAAAATGGCATAGTAACAGAAAGGTGCTGCTTGAAGAAGTAGTGGAAATGGACAAGACGACTCCCGGAGGCCAAGTGAAGAGAAAGCGAGCGATGCCCAGCAACAGCAGCCACCGGTATTCAAGTCCCAAACGGATACGATTTTCTAATGTTTTGTATAGCTGGAAAGGTTGCTTCTAAAACTTTTTATTTACCTGATGGCCTCGTTGCAATGTTTTGTTGTTACATGGTAAATTTTAGGTATTTTTAAATAAGTCTAAAGGAGGCCAGTATAAATCTTAAAATTATGCCATGGAGCATTCTATAAGATATTTTATAATCTCTCAAGGAGTAATATGAAAGGAGAAATCAATCAGTTCTAACTTGCTTGTCTTCCAATTCTACAAAAAATGAATAACCATAAACTTAACTAACTGTCGAACTTGATCCCATGTGACATTACCAAGAAATGACAAATGATTACCTTTCGTACAAAAGATTTATACATGCGACTTAGGTTTGGGGCTCCGAGCATTCATAATGATTAAATAAACATAACTTATCCTGATGATCACTTATAGATTGATAGTTTTTAAGGTCTCGAATGAATAAAGTTGTACAGCACTGCCAGAAACAAATTTCCTACAAAACGGAAGGCGAAGGTTCATCGATTCCTGGGACACACCACAACTGCCGTTTTCGCAAACTTTTCACGTTTCGAGCTTAACGTATTTCTCGTTCCAGGTGATTGCGTTCCAAATTATCATATATCATTCAGGGCAACAACAACAAAAAATGCTCACCGCTTGCCAAGTTTCCCATTTCCGGAAGGTAAATTAGTTCAGCCTCTTTTAATTTTAATTTCGGAAAACCCGGTAAGCGAGAGAAACACAGGCATGTAATTCCATTTTCGTTGTTTAAAGTTCACATCCAAACAGCGTGAAAATATCCTTCCCTTTTGTGGCCTTCTAGGGGGGCTGCGGTCGGTTCGGTGGGGGAAGTGAGGCAGGTTTGTCTTTCACCCGCACACTCATAGGCGCAACATATGATAATCGCTTTATTTTCATTTTGTCCTCCCTCGAATATGTTGGCTTATCATGCATTTGGAAGGCGAATCGCGTGTTTTAGAGAGCAGAGTGAAAAGACCGAGAGGCAACAGATTTTTTGTCATGTGTTGAGCTGCTAAATTATAATAAACTTGAAATTAAACGGCCCAATATTGTCTCTTGAGCAGGCGGTTTAGATTTGCAATTATGATAAGCAGGATTTCGTGAATGGAAACCTAAGCTCGAGATTCTTCACTGGTGATGGCAAGGCGACATTTTTGAGTTCGATCTTGTTTGTCTTAACCTTCATCCGTTGTTGGCAGTAGGAGAGACTAAAATTTCGGCTTTTGCGGGATTAAAAGAATGTGGAGAAGTTAATAACTGGAAGTTCAGATTGGATTCACGTGTTTCATTTGCAAAAAGGGATGAAATGAAAAGATAAGTTGCGTTTGACTCAGTTGTTGCATAAACGAAAATTTCGAATGAAATTGTTGCTTGAATAAAGGAATAATTATTGTGAAACCGTTTTATCATCTCAAATTTGGGTTTACTTTCACACAGGATAACAAAGTTTCTCACTCCAACTGCACGTGATCGTTGGTTAACTTTCTCTTTATCTGAATGTTGCACAAAGTTTCATCTTTGATGGTCCAAACTTTTACAATATAATCAAATGGCAAAGGAATGACAAATAATGTTATCGCAGGGGAGGTAAGTTCGCGGTTTCTATCGCTTTTTTAGCATTCCATCTGCAGCACTTTTCAATCTATTTGCAAATCAATTGTCCTTTTCCCGTTGTTACCTCTCGTCTGTATACCAAGCGGTAAAATGACAATCTTATTTTGATTTCAATTCGAGATGGTATTTTCTACAATTGTTCCGGTTTACCGTAAAAGGGGGTGAAATTAATCACAATTTCGTTCAATTTTCTCGTCTCAACAATCTTTTTTCCGTGATACTGTTATAAAGGGGATTCTTCAGTATTGCGACATTTACACCTATTTAGACTCACTCGAATTAACGATTATCACAGATGAATTTTGCACATCATTTTGCTGTATCAAATGCATGAAAGTAAGGTTCATATCGTACTTGGTAAAATCAAATTCTGACAGTTTGTTGGAATGGTATTTTGGAAACATTTTTTTTTTATTATTTTTTGGTATTTTACCTCTTATGTCAGGCTTATCCATACCAATTTAAGGTATCGATATATTCGTTCCTGCTCGGATACCAGCACCACTATTTTATTAAATTTTTATTTATCATCAAAAGATGAAATTTCAAATCCCTTCTTTCCCAGAAATTTGAAAAGCATTTGCCAGTACTGATTTGAGCGGTATTTGTTGTTTGTGTATCGAACAAATTTTTAGACAAAGTTTTTTATGTTACTTCATACACGTAGCTTGTGATTTTCAGAGTTTGTTGGAAATGCTATCTAACATGAAGCTTTAGTGCGATAATTTATTAGCTAGAGAATGGTCTTAAAAGAGGGTAGGTAGATAGTTCCGTTAGAGTACGGCAGTACAAACGCACACTTCTTTGCTGACTCGTACGATGTACGAGGAGATTTGAAGTATGTCTTCACATCTACAGGCAAAAAAGTGCGCACTTGACTTGCTCATATACTGTGGAATAGTTCTAGCGACGTTTCATCTCTACCTAAAGTCCCAACCCCAATCTACATGTTTATTTGTAAAAAGTGACCAACTTCCTCCCAGTTCACGGTATTTATTTTAATAAAAGGTGGAAAGCAAGCAACTCATTTGCCTGTATAATCATTGATCGTAGTAGCTTCACACCCAAAGTATGAGATTTGAGGCACTAAGTGATGCAGAATAGTAAGATGAATTGACTTATTATACAATATAAAGGATTTTACAAATATTTGATGCAATAACGTAATTCAAGATATCGTCACTTTTCCGATGATAGAATTTTAATCCGGTATCATCAGCGTGAAGGTAGCAATGCAAAAATAGCTATGATTAACGCGGGACCTCCCTTAGCTCAGTCGGTAAAGGCGCAGCTACAAAGCAAGACCATGCTGGAGGTGGTTGAGTTCGATTCCCGGTCTGGTCTAGGAATTTTTCGGGTTAGAAAATTTCTCGACTTCTCTGGGCATAGAAGTATGATTGGACTTGCTACACAATTATACCAAAGCTCTCAATTAATAACTGTGGAAGTGCATCTAGAACACTAAGTTGAGAGCACGCAATAAGCTAATATGTGATATGCATGCAAAAAGCTTGAAATGTGAAGAAGAAGAAGAAGAAGAAAAAGAAGAAGAAGAAGAAGACGACGAACGTACCCAAAGTAACGAAAAAACCCGTTAATTCGCTTTTTACAGTATAGTTCGGAAGCTCTATATAAACAGTCTGTTCCGTTGAGCGGTGACCAGGCCCTACGTTGTGTTTTAATGTTTTTTTTCGGATCCACGCACGTTTAAAAAAACAACCGAATTTTTTATTTCTTCCTTAACTGAGAAACATTTCATGTTCCATGCAACGCTTTTATTTCATGCAACGTGACGATCAAAACTGCGACTAACTACACTAAAAAGGTTGTGCTATGATCCAACTCAATTTTCTACTGCTATACTATAGTGCGCGCTTGTGTTGGTACAAGCGCTACTCGCATCTGTTAACTAACAGGGTTCGACAACCAGATACCAACTTTATTACACCGTAAAGCACAACACAGTCTTATATTGCAAACAGATGAATTAGCGGACATGTACGTTGGTCACTTGAATTCAGATGATGGCATATTGCGTATTTGAGCATTTTGTCGAAAGGAACATCAACATTGACAGATTGAAACCACCGAAAATATCGATAGAGCCGTCGAAGAATTCCAAGAAACCATCCTCTTGCCAGAGGTTGAGAATATCAGAAGTTCCGGTAATCCGTAAGTCTTTTGAATTTGAAACTAGCCCTATCAAACATCTACCATAGGCAGGTGGCCTACTAGATTGCAAATACTTTTTACAGAATGAAGCACCCTAGCATTACACTCTTCTTTAGGGGAACGCGTTCCCGAAGGAAATTAGTCATTTTCTTTACATATCGATCAAAAACATTGCATTGAATTTCAGGATCAGGATCTTGCAGTGGGCTGCCTTGGAGGCAATATTTTTCTTCTCGGCCAATTTAAAAGCAACCACCGGAATTTGCATTGCGCTGGTGCTGTTCTATATCCCGACCAATGCTATGTTCCTAAAATTTGAGCTAAGTAGTCGCACTCAATATTGACCAGCGCCCTTAAAACATAAATCTCCTTAAAATAACGATGCGTCCGCCCCCGAAGTTGATTACGTTGTTTCAAGTAGTGTATTATCTAGTTTATATGACATGTTGCAAAATATTTGCACTTTATTGAGCAGCACCGTAATCTACAGGTGGCGAGGGTAGCATTTGTTACACAACAAAAACCCGGAAAATCGCTTTAATGTTCCTTGAATATCTACAAAGTCCCTTTATTCTTTCTTCTTGAAATTATGATTAGTTTCCAAAAGTTCCGTCAACATTTTCCAAGCACCATGATTTGTGTTTTCTTATTTATCTCATATCAAAACTATTACTGCGCTAACCGAAGCAAATAACGCAAAATGGCACATGGTAATGTCATGTGGCTCTCGTACAAGAAACCTTACTTTCGTAAAGGAAACCTTTATCTAAGTAGGAAACCTCGTGAACCCAACCTTTGCTACTTTTAGCAAAAGTGGAAAGCCAAACTCCTCGCGCATGTGTGCGTGTCAATAACGCAATCGTCGATACGCAAATCTCTGAAAAAAGAACAAGAGATGTTTGTGCTGTTACAATTGATATTACCTTTGAAAACCTTAATAGGCAATACGTTTACTGTTTCAGTGCCAGGTTTTTTTTTTCGTTTATATCAGGTTCTTGTTTTAGACGTTTCCAAGAACTTGTGACATTACTGCCGAAAGTGTTAGATCAGTCCAGAAAATTTAACACTTTCGGAAGTGAGTCTATCTTTGAGTGATTCAACACCGATCCAGTGTTTCCAATTTTTCCGAAGTGATTTAAAACTTTTGTAAAGTTCTGTTCTTTTCGAAGTTATTCTCTACGTGCTATTTTTTATTTTCTGAAATGGTCCAGTACTTTCCAAAGTGATCCAGTACTTTCTCAAGTTATTCAGTACTTCCTAAAGTGATTCTGAACTCAGTGCACTCTCTACAACTCGAGTTATCGAATTATTGAATTATAGAATAACAATCCCATATTAATTCACTATCGCAGTAGCCATGAAACTCATTTTTATTATGGTTATAAAACACGATATCGAGTTAGTGGACATCGAGTTGTGGAGAGTTGACTATACTTCATCTATGTTGCCAAAATCGCTTTTTTACGATCTAATTGATTTACATTTGGAAGCGGCCAGCGCTGTTATTGCCTATCGTAAAATATGAGATAACCAGTTTTTACACATTGCTGATGCATGCTAGTCCAACGCATCGTTTGTTGCTTCTCTGTCAGGTGATTTGGTAATAACGGAGTAGAAACCATGCGAGCGATACAGACAAGCGCGGAACAGACAAAACTCGGTTTTCCGAAGGAAGAAGCGTCAGCAGGAAGACCGAGATCGCGAGGCGATGGAAAATCTGTACCGCGTAAACGACACACGGAAGTTCTACGAGAAGCTAAATAGTTCGCGCAAAGGCTACGTGCCGCAAGCCGATATGTGCAAGGACTTGGACGGTAACCTTCTCACGAACGAGTGTGAGGTGATTGAGAGGTGGAAGCAGTACTATGACGAGCACCTCAACGGTGAAGCAGCAGAAAACGAAGGTGGCACGGCAACAGACCTTGGAGCACGCGCAGAAGACGACAGGCTACCGGCCCCCGATCTTCAAGAAGTTGAGGAGGAGATCGGTCGGCTGAAGAACAACAAAGCAACTGGTGTAGATCAACTACCCAGTGAGCTATTAAAATACGGTGGTGAAGCACTGGCTAGAGCGCTGCACTGGGTAATTGCCAAGATTTGGGAGGAGGAGATATTACCGGAGGAGTGGATGGAAGGTGTCGTATGCCCAATCTACAAAAAGGGCGACAAGTTGGATTGCTGCAACTATCGCGCGATCACACTGCTGAGCGCCGCCTACAAGGTACTCTCCCAAATCCTATGCCGCCGTCTGTCACCATATGCAAGAGAGTTTGTGGGGCAATACCAGGTGGGATTCATGGGTGCCCGCGCTACCACGGACCAAATTTTCGCGATTCGGCAGGTTCTGCAGAAATGCCGTGAATACAACGTGCCCACACATCATTTGTTCATCGATTTCAAATCCGCATACGACACAATCGATCGAGATCAGCTATGGCAGACTATGCATGAGTACGGACTTCCGGATAAACTGACGCGATTGGTCAAGGCGACGATGGATCGAGTGATGTGCGTTGTTCGAGTATCGGGGACACTATCGAGTCCCTTTGAATCTCGAAGGGGGTTACGGCAGGGTGATGGACTTTCGTGTCTGCTGTTCAACATCGCGTTAGAAGGTGTGATCAGAAGAGCTGGGATAGACACGAGTGGCACGATCTTCAGGAAGTCCATCCAGCTCCTTGGCTTCGCCGATGACATTGACATTATGGCAAGGAACTTTGAGATGATGGCGGAAACGTACATCAGACTGAAGGCTAAAGCTAGACGGATTGGACTTGCCATCAACGCATCAAAGACAAAATACATGAAAGGAAGAGGTTCTAGGGAAGACAATGTTAGCCTCCCACCCCGAGTTCAGATTGACGGTGACGAAATCGAGGTGATCGATGAGTTCGTGTATTTGGGCTCACTGGTGACCGCCGAAAATGATACCAGCAGAGAAATTCAAAGACGCATTATGGCAGGGAATCGTGCCTACTTTGGACTCCGGAGGGCGCTCCGGTCGAATAAAATTCGCCGCCGCACGAAGTTGACTGTCTACAAGACGCTGATTAGACCGGTGGTCCTCTACAGCCACGAGCCCGTGACTATGCTCGTGGAGGACCAACGCGCCCTTGGTGTTTCCGAACGGAAGGTGTTGCGTACCATCTACGGTGGAGTGCAGATGGATGACGGAACGTGGAGGAGGCGAATGAACCACGAATTGCACCAGCTGCTGGGAGAAACATCCATCGTCCACATTGTAAAAATTGGGCGACTACGGTGGGCTGGGCACGTCCTAAGAATGCCGCACACCGACCCAGTGAAAATGGTTCTAGAAAGCAACCCAACAGGAACAAGAAGAAGAGGCGCGCAGCGGGCAAGGTGGATCGACCAAGTAGAAGGTGACCTGCGAACCCTTCGCAGACTACGAGGCTGGCGAACTGTAGCCATGGATCGAGTAGAGAGGAGACGACTTCTTCGGACAGCAGAGGACAACAAGGCCTTAGCCTGATTGGTAAGGTAAGGTAAGGTAAGGAGTAGAAACCACGAGCGGTTAATGATTCTCATGCTCAATTATGTATGTACTATCTGAAGTGATTCAGTATTTTCTGAAGTTTTTCTGCAGTAATTTAGTACTTTTCGAACTAATTCCGAGATTTTATAAAGTGTTTCAGTACTTTCAGAAGAGATTTTGAACTTTTAAAAAAAATGTTTCTGTGCTCCTCAAAGTGATTCCGATTTTTCTGAAGTGATTAAATACTTTTTGAAGGGATTCTAAACTTTTCTGAAGTGATTAAGTTATTACAAAGTGATTCAGCTCTTAAAGAAGTGATTGTTAAATTGAGAGAATTGAGACAGTACTATCTGAAGTTTTGTGAAGTTGTTCAGTTCTTTCCGGAATTATTTAGTTTTTACGGAAGGGATTACAAACTTTCTGGAAAGAGTAAGGGATTCCAAAGGGATTCAGAAATTTTCTTAAGTCATTCAATACTATCTGAAGAATTTCAGAGCTTTTCTGAAGTGATTCATTACTTTCAGAATTGATTTAAAACTGTTCAAACGTGATTCAAATCTTTCTGAAGTGATTCAGTACTTTCAGAAGTGTTTACAAACTATCTGGAATTATTAAGTACTTTTCGGAGTGATTGGAAACCTTTCTGAAGTGATTCAGTACTATCTAAAATGAGTGCTTTCCAAATTGATTATGAACATTCTGATTCAGTATTTCCAAAGTGATTCCGAACGTTCCTGAAGTGATTCAGTGCATTCTGAACTGATTCAATTATTGTCGAACTGATTCCGTTCTTGCAGAAATGATTACAAAATTTTTGGGATCATTCAGTACATTCCAATATGAATCCGAAAATTTCTGAAGTGATTCAATATTATCCGAAGAGATTCCGAGCTTAAAGTGATTCAATACTTTCCGAAGTGATTCAGTGCTTTCTGAAATAATTCAGTACTTTTCGAAGTGATCATGAACTTTTCCAAAGTGATTCCAAACATTCCTGAAGATATTCAGTATTTTCCGAAGTGACTCTAAACATTTCTGAAGTGATTCAGTGCATTTCTAAGTGACTCAATTATTTTCAAAGTGAACTTTCCGCAATGATTCAGTACTTTCCAAAGTGATTTCGAATATTTATTATGTGTTTCCAATCTTTTATGAAGTTATTCAGTACTTTGTGAAGTGACTCTTAACATTTATGAAGTGACTCAGTGCTTTTTGAAGTGATTCCAAACTGTACTGAATCGATTGAACGTACTGAGCACAGTAGTGATTCCGAAGATTTTTAAAGTGATACAATATTTTCCTAAGTGATTCAGTAGTTTCTGAAGTGATTGAAAACATTTCTGAAGTGATTTAGCAACTCCGAAGTGAGTACAAACTTTTCTGAAGTAATTCAGTACTTTCTGAAGTGATTTCAAACTTTTCATAGGGTATTCAGTGCTTTCTGAAATGATTCAGTACTTTCCGAAGTGATTCCTAATTTTTATGAAGTGATTCAGTACTTTTCGAAGAGAAGTGTCAGAATTTCTATCTTACGCCACTAAGTAACGCCAACTTTTGTCCGAACCAATCAGGATTTGCACTGTTAGTAATTAATCTCAATCAGATGAACTTTGTAACCGTTCAGGAGTATTATTTAACTTTTTTTTTTAAATTTTCCCCGATCAGGGGCACAGGCCACATCAATGAATGTATGAAGTACGGTATTCATGCCAATATAATCAATATAATATTCTAATCATGATTTTTGTTATTATAAAATTAATAATTAAAGTAACATACTTTCGATAATGGGAATTCCTATCTGAGGAACTGCTTTTTTTCTGTTTTTATAATTATCACACAATTACTGGCCTACCTGAAGTAGTGGAAGAATATCCACAAGACTTTATGACATTTTTGGTCAGTTCAAAAGGTCTTTTAAATAATCCTAAAATAATTCCTGGGAGACGTCATATAAATGATCAGTTCAAGACCTTCAGAATAATACCTGATCTACTTGAAAACTTGAAATAATTTCGTGTAGTTAAAAGCCGCTGGAATAATTGTTGATAAGATACACTAAATCACATGAGAATTTAAAAACAAGACCACCCGTGATCATATTGAGGGAATATTGACCGTATCCTGACGAGTTCCAGGTACCACCGGCTAAGCTGCTAGAATTTTGGTGATTTGACATCCGTCATGCTACACATCAAATCACATAAGAATTCATAAAAGATCATTGGTGGTCACATTGCTTGCCCATAATAGCTACATCCGGATATGTTCAATTTCTGTTATCCTCGGGGAAGTGGCCAGATTCTTCTTGAAGAAAACCTAAATGTGTCACATAAAATCACATGAAAATTCTAAAACAAGATATCCGTCGTCATCTTGAGTACTCACGACCACACATTGAACACATCCGGACGGAAGTGGAATTATCTTGACTCCGATCATCAAATCACATGAAACTTTAGAGTAGCTCCGAGAATGCTGAATCGCTCGAATAACTACAGCTACTGGCGTAGCTACTAACTTTTTGGATTTCACCAGTACATGCATCACCGCGATGGAGGCACAAGTCGACGTCATATATACTGATCTGAAAGCCGCATTCGACAAAATCGGCCAGAAGGTTTTGTTATGCTTTATGCTTTTCCGACAAGGAGCGTCTGAGCAACTTAGGTCGTGGTTACATTCCTACTTGACTGGACGAACTCTTTGAATACGACTAGGATCTTCTACGTTTACCAGCACCTCTGGAGTACATCAGGGAAGTAACCAGGGTCCACTTTTGTTTACGTTATTCTTCAACGGTGTAGCAGCTTTGTTGGGAGTTAAATGCAAGCTCGTTTATGCAGATGATCTTAAGCTATACGTCATAGTTCACTCGATTGATGATTGTCATCGTCTTCAAGCTCTGTTAGATTTGTTTGTGGGTTGGTGCCGTCGCAATTAGCTCATCATCAGCGTTCCAAAGTGTGCAATGATGACGTTCCACCGCTCTAAGAGTTCAATCCTTTACGACTACTGCATTGACAAAGTAACGCTTCGCAAAGTAAAACGTAAAACTGATCTTGGTGTTCTTTTGGACCCAAAGTTGACCTTCAATCTTCACTATTCCTCAATCGTCTTTAAGACGAATCGTTAACTGGGATTTATTTCCAAGATTGCACGAGATTTCAAAAATCCTCACTGCTTGAAGACATTGCTTGAAGACACTGCTTTTTAGTTCGGCCCATACTTGAGAATGCATCTGTGGTCTGGTCTCCATATGAGCTAGTGTGGACTGTCCGAATAGAACGTGTTCAGATTTTTTTTTTTTTTGAGGTTGGCTTTGCACAGCCTGCCGTGGCATGATCCAATAAATTTACCACCTTATGCAGACCGATGCATGCTATTGGACCTGGACACATTGGTACACAGAAGAAAAATGCAACAAGCCTTATTTGTAGCGAAACTTTTAAATGGCCATGTGTACTGCCCTCAACTGCTTTCACAATTAATCTTCCGTTTTCCTCAAAGGATGTTGTGGCAATCATCCTTACTACAACCAAGATTCCATCGGACTACATATGGATACCATGAGTCAATGTCTGCGATGATTCGGGAATTCTACGCTGTGGAAGAAGCATTTGAATTCGGAGAAACATCGAACAAATTTCGAAACCGATTGAGAAGATTGTGATTATTTTGTGTTTTATCTAAGTTTTGTTCATTAAGACAAATACTGTCAGATGAATTACAATAAATAAATAAATAAATAATTATTTGGTTTGGATTCAGAAAGCTCTGGTTAATCCAAAATAACAAAAATACAGCTGACAACATTGAGCACTTATCATGTTGTCGCTCAACCGCAACGCGATTTTCCAAAATTATGAAAAATATGCGATTTAGTACAGTACTGCTTTTGCCACCATGCGCTGATACAAATTTTAAATTAAAAAGCAGTGAATTAAACTATGTTTATTTATTTATTTCTTTTTACATTTGATACATTTTTGAAACAATAAACATTGATCCTTAATGTCTTTTTAAGTGAAATATCATGGTGTGACGTATTACCCTGCCGACGCGTTTTACACAATTTCCCCCTACGATGAAAAGAGACTCTCAATGCATTGCAGCGAGAGGCAGTCACGCTTACCACCGACGTGGTCCACTCTCTCTAGCAAATTTGAACGTAAATTAAGAGCATCCTGGCGTTCCACCATATGTGCTTGTCGATTCATAAAAAGTCGCGTCAACTGGAGAAAAATTACAAATTCCCAATTCAGAAGTTCGTACTGTGTTACGTGTTAGGTACCATCCTGTTTGTTTTTGTTTTCACGTGATCCGGAACAATGAGCTCATAAATTTTTCCAAAAACTTTCAAAACAACCCTCGTAAATCATGCTCCTCCAGATGTCTTGATATTTGTCCAACGAATAATTCAGCCTCACACGTTTGGCTTTAGTGTAGTACCTATGTAGGAAAAAGACACAGAAATATGCTGATGTGCTGTTATGAATGTGGTTCAGTACGATGATGGTTCCAACGGAGTTTGAATCTGAGTGATGACATTTTTTTTTTCAGATTCAGCTGCTGCCATATTGCATCTCCGGTCTTTGGTACAAATTTCTTACCCAAAATGATATGATTTACTTTGCCAGCTTTGAATCGCCTAAATCACTGGTGAACTGGTGCACATTTGAGCCTAACTCATTATGGGGATAAGGGAGATGTATCTGAAATTTAAATTCGTCAAACGGCCTTCGGTCCCTTTGTTCAGTCGATTTCCAAAAACGGATAGCCCTCAACTTCTCACGTAATAATATATTATTAATCAAATTTCTTAATTCAATTTCTCATTGTTACTTATTAAATTTGTTGCCTATGATCAGTATGATGGGTAGACTGATGCAAAATTTGACTTTTTCGCTCCACAGTGCTTAAATGGTTTCAAATCGGGTCCTGATTAGCCTCCCAAAGTTACAACTCATTTGGTTAGAAACAGACTTCGCACAAGCCATTTGAAGTTTACTTGTAAATTACTGTGGGAAATCTCAACTTTTTGTTCCTTGCCTTCTAGTCTTTTTTCCATATTGAGCTGCGAAACAGTTCGATAGCCATTATTATAGAAAATTTTCTCAGCTATAACTTTGCTCAAGATCGTTTCTATGTAAAAACGAGACAGGAAAAAGTTATTAATTATTTAAGAGATTGGTAAACTTATGACATGATCAAGCAGCTGCTCTGTAGGCAACACTGTATTTTGCAGTGTGACATAGTAGCCATGATTTTTGTGTCCTATTCAACGCCCCAGAAACACCAATGTTGCCTGCTGAGCAGTCGATTGAGCATGATCATAAAACATCAGCGCATTGAACAATTGATAACTTTCGATCCTTGCATTTAATCAAAATGTGGGCTTGCGCAAAGTTGTAGCTGGGAAAAATCCCTGCAAGTACAGTTGAAAGTTTTCGAAGCAGACTGATATGGTGAATTATTAGATAGACATGAACAAAAATCTTGGTTTTACCATAGTAATTCCCATACAAACTTCAAATGGTTTGTGCCATCTCAGTTTCTCACCAAATGGGTTCAAATTTTGAGAGGTTAGTCAGGATCCGATTTGGAATCGTGTAAGTATTGTGGAGCGAAAATTTCAAAATTTGCATCACTCTAATGATGGGCCATGTTTGTATGGTGGAGCAAAACCGCATGTTTCCCATTGATCTGCCGATGTATATTGAGGTTCCCTACAACGGTGTCAAATTTGAATGAACTTGGTTATGATCTGAATTTGAGGGAGAATTTAAAAGTTGGTATCCTATTCATTGCCAAAATTAAAATATCACCCAAATTTCATCAATTCTCGGAAATAGATTAAAATACTATGCAGAACTGCTTCGGATGTAAATCGATTAAGCTCCTGATTATAGTAATTTAAACCTATAGGTCCGCGCATACCTACAGGCGTATATAAAGGCTTGAAGGAACGTGTGGAACACTTGGTCTAAAGTGAAAGATTAGTAACTTTTTGTACAAAGATCAAACCGATTTGCAGTTTTGGATGAAGATGTTTTGTGTAGTATTTTCAATCTTAGCTCGAGATTTGGAGAAATTTAAGAAATATTGGGGTTTTTGATAAGCAAATGAACAGGATCGTTCAGTTTCCCATACATTTTCCCATACAAAATTTAAAATCCTCCTGCAAATCGAGATTGTTCAAATTTTGAACAGTTGTTGAGGTCCTAAATACGCATTGAAAATAGTGGGACACAGGGAGTTGTAAAGTTGATCCATCCTAACGTCCAGCATATTGACATTTCTTCAAGTTTAAAATCTCACATGTTCCAGTCAAAATCAATCAAGATTCAAAATCTTTAAGATTCGGGCAAGCCCTGATTTCCTATATGATAATTTTGATAAGATATTTTATAAATTGTTGGAGACTCCATACACAATTAAAGGAATCTAACGCTTCTAAAGGAGCGTTTACTCTATCTAAATATATAAAAGGCAAATCTTCTCAAATTAACTTTAATTAATTTTACTACTGATACTACTATTACTTTAATAAGCGATTATTTTTTCACCTTTATTTTTTTATCGCTTGATCTCAATTTAAACCAAATTAAATGCAACTTATTTTTAAAAAAATCACAAATATCAAAGAAAAGTAAGGTGGTATTAAAAATACTGTATCCATCCTGCTGAAGGCAAAATTGGAAAAATTAAAATCGCCTAAAAACAGAATTGAGTGTACTTTTCACCTAAGTCGATTAAATATTGAAAAACCCTGAACTAAAGGATGCAATTAAGAATTTGATTAAACAAAGGTACTCGATAAACCTGCAAATAGGGAAGTTTTGGGTACAAATTAACCTCGACATTTAATTTCAAAAAATTATCAAAATCTCAAAACTTAAAGCCTAACAAGTTAGTACAGTCTGCCCAAGTAACATTGCAAGTTTTATAGAGGTTTTATAGCATTCTATAAGTCTAAATAATGCTCTACAGAACCTTTATAAAACGTAAACTGTTACTTGGATGAAGAGTTGATTGAAATGACATCCTCTAAAAACTTATCGAAGACATCACCCTTCTATAAAGCCGTTAAAAAAACTACCCTACCGGAAGAATACTAAACTAAAATGGATTCGACAAATGAAGGCCTAGGTACTAAGCAAGCATGGGAAAATTAATTCACTCGCGCGAGCACCACAGAATCAAAATAGCCATTAGGCTGATGCAAATTTTGACATTTTCGCTCCACAGTTCTCAAACGGTCCCAAATCGGGTCCTGATTAGCCTGCCGAAATTTAAACTCATTTGATAAAAAACTGACTTAGCATAAACCATTTGAAGTATAGAGATTAACATGGGAAATCCAAACTTTGTGTTGATTGTCTTCTAGCCTTTTTCGATAATGCACTGTTCAAAAGATCTATAGCATTAATTTTCTCAGCTACAAACTTTGCAGAAAATCGTTTTTTAGCCAAATTAAATAGTTTTATTTGCTTAATAGATTGATAACCTTATGACATGATCAAGCAGAGTGTTTTGTATGCAACACTGTATACTGCAGTGTGACACAGTAGCCATGATTTTTGTGCTCTATTTTACGCGCCAGAAACACCAATATTGCCTGCTGAACAGTTGATTGAGCATAATCATACAACATTAGTGGTTTGAATCATTAATAACTTCTGATGCTTATATTATATCGAAAAGTAACTTGAAAACTGTTGTAGCTGAGAAAATTTGCTACGAACTCAGTTATCATTTTTTAAAGCAAAACGATATGGTGAATTGTTAGATGCATATGAACAAAACATTTGGTTTTCCATAGTTAATTCCATATAAACTTCAAATAGTTTGTGCCATGTCAGTTTTTTACCAAATAAGGTCAAATTTTGAGAGGCTAATCAAGATCCGATTTGGAACCCTTTGAGCACTGTGGAGCGAAAATATCAAATTTTGCATCAGTCTAATAGTCATCCTCACCTATAACAGATTGCCGAACGAGTGTAAATTCATTAATCAGGTAGACTCCTAGCTGACAGCAGTAGATGAAATGAAGGATAAACTAAAAGACAGCCGAACAATTGTCTCTACCGAGGAAACCGATTGAACGAGTAAAAGCCGAACGCTAACGATTTAAATAGCCGATTGAGATATATTTTGGCTCAGATTAGAACTAAATTTGCACAAAAATTTAATTTATCAGAACATGCTTTGATAAGCAATTTGTATATAGTAGATTAGGTGCATATAGTAGTATAGGACTAGGAACTGTAATTAATAATAATTGAAATTTCAAAGGAACTAAAGTTGAAAAGACGCATCTGTGTCACTTGATAAGTAATGCATGTTAACCACACAAGTACAAGAAATAAAGATCATTTAAAGTCAAGTACTTTGGCTCAGTGATTTAAATTACTTGAATTGACCATAGCAGATTAACAGTATTTGCTTGACGCTAACGTTTAAGTGTTATATTATAATTCTATTCTCCATGTTAATACCATTAAAATGTGTGAATTTATGTTTGCAACTAGGAAATTGAAAGTGATTATTTCTGCAAAATTCTCACTAAGCTCACTCAGTATAATGCAATCGTGAAAGACTCAGCGTGCAAAAAAAAAGTGAGTAATCATTCACACTACTACATTCAAAATCATTCATGATACGCTTAGCTGTCTGTTCTTCTCAATTCTGCGTTCATCTATGGAATTAGAATCAAAGAGTATGCGTGTGAGTGAATAGTAAATGCAAAATGAAACGCTTTTTCCCATGCTTGGTACTAAAGATCAACTATGCTGGAGACACAAGACTTCCATTATGCAACCCTAGGAGCTAAGGAGCTATTAATATATGTCACGATTTGGTACTGCTCCAACCACACGTTTTTATCAATTTTTACAGCGTTGGGACTACTAGAATCAAAGTTAGGGTGATATTTAGCTAATTCAAACTTCTACCAAAGTTATCTCCAAACAAACTTTAAAAAATTTGAGTGAGTCCGCATCGTGCTCTATTTGCTTTTTGTTAAAGGAACTGTTACTGCTACAGGTATACCTCGATATAACGTAACTGTCACTTTTCATTTCCATCGTCGATTTCTCACAATCAACAATTCAATCACGTAAAGTAACAATACTACAGGTGGGAAAATCTCCTATCTAATCGTAATGTTAATTTGTGTGATTATATTGTTGTTTACGAGAAATCGACGATGGAAGTGAAAAGTGACAGTTACGTTATATCGAGGTATACCTGTACCGAAAGCTACAACAAATGGATCAATGAAAAAGCTGAGGTTTTGACAGAACTATGATGTGGCTACCACAGTATTTTACATTTGATCGTCCATATACAGTAGCGCTAAAAGCATGCTGTAGTGGGTTTAAAACTTAACCGTCTAAATTGATCAATTAAAACAGCACTTATCAGTGCTTAATATTACCAGCAGATGTTTTATCATGTTCGACTCTTATTCTTCTTCGATCCTTGTTTGGACCCTACCCGAGGTAATCCTACTTGGATATCTAGGTATTTGAAAAATTGCTCTTCCATCTTTCGGATTCTTATAGTAATATGCCTGCACGTCGATTTGGAGAAACTTTTTACTACACGCAAAAGAAAAGGACAATCTCTTGATCCCCCTTCTGATGAAATTTATGTGAGCAATCAATTTGATGCTCACGGATGATGAGGATGATCCATCATCCAGGGAAAATTCCAGTAAACTATCCAGTGTTAATGCAAAGAAGTAATAGGTCCCCCATATTGTGATAACCACTTCCGATTTCCATGCACTTCGCACGGAGCTTCGTTAAATTCAAGTTTTCACTTCAAATTGGTCGTCGGGGTGAATTCCGTGTATTAGCTGAAACCAGTTTTTTTTTTCTCACATAGTGAGGTTTTTCTGTGAAGCAGTATGTTTTTCGGCATAATTGGAAGATAAGAATAAACTGTGCGATTGGCAATTCGCAAACCAGTTAGTGCATCATCGTTGCGTGCTCACGCATACCTGCTCACCTTTCATCATCATCATCACCGAGTGTGAGCACCCGTCTCTACATCTACATCGTTCATCCATCATCGTGTGTACCGAGGGGGACGACTCTATCTATGCTGCAGGAAAGATTGTGTTTTGCTGTAATAGATAGAAAGAAGATTAATGACGATTCTGCAGATTTCCTGCAAAAAGATGAGGGTTTTGTAAGTGGCGTAAGATCTGTAAATTAGATTAATGGGCACAAATGTTTACAATTAGCCAGAATACAGTCATGGTTCCTATATATGGATCCTGGAGACAACAGAATGGTACTCGAGAAATCCGGAACATCAGTAAAAGTGGTCAATCCATGAACCTGATCCTAGAGCTCTGCGGATTTTTTGAAAACATTAGGAACTGTGATATAAAAAAAATATTAGGGGTCGTGACATAAACATGTACCTGCATGGCCATGGGACCGTCGTCCGGAAGATCCGGAACTTCCGGAAAAGTGGACAATCCATGAAACCGATCCTAGAGCTCCGCGTTTTTTTTTGTTTAACATTAGGATCTGTGATATAAAAATGAATTTGGGTCATGGAACAAGATGGCCATCGGAAAAGCGAAAGATCCGGAACATCCGTAAAAGTAGTAAATCCACGATCCTGATCCTAGAGCTCCACGTTTTTTAAACATTAGGAACTGTAATGATTGAAAGAACTTGGGGTTGTGACGTAAACATGAACCTGTATGTCCATTGGACCGTCCTCCGGAAGATCCAGAACATCCGTAAAAGTGGTCAATCCATGAAACTGATCCTAGAGCTCCGCAGTTTTTGAAAAACACTAAACACTGAGATGATAGAATGAATTTTTGGTCGTGACATAAACATGGTCCTCCGTAAGATCTGAAAAATCCGTAAAAGTGGTCAATGTATAGAACTGATCCTAGATCTCCACGATTTTTTCGAAAACACTTGGAACTGAAAATATAAATCAATTTGCGGTTGTGACATAAACATAGACATGACATAGAAGGTCATGTGACCGTCCTCCACAAGATCTAGAATATCGAAACTGATCCTAGAGTTCTACGGTTTTTTCGAAAGCACGTGTAACTGCGATATAAGAAAGAATTTGGGGTCAAGACATAAACATGGACCCAAATGGCCATTTGGCCATCCTCTGGTAAGTCCAGAACATCAGTAAAGAGGTCAATCAATGACACTGATCCTAGAGCACTGCTGTTTTTTTTTCCAAAAACATTAGGAACTGTGCTATAAGACAGAATTTGTGGTCATGACAAAAACATGGACCTGAATGGCCATGGTGTCTTGCGGAAGATACGGAAAATCCGTAAAAGTGATCCAATAGTTTCTTATATCACAGTGTTTAAAAAAGAACTGCAGAGCTCTAGGATCAGTTTCACAGTATGACAAATTTACGGATGTTCCGGATTTTTTTGAGGACAGTCCCATGGCCATCCGGATCCATGTTTATGACACGACCCTCAATTCTATCTTGAATTGCAGTTCCAAGAATTTTCGAAAAAAAACACGGTTTTTTCACAGTTTCATGTATGATCCACTTTTACGGATGATCCGTATCTTCTGGAGGACGGTCCAATGGCCATCCAGGTTCATGTTGATGTATCGACCCTAATTTATTTCATATATTACAGTTTGAACTGTTTTCGACAAAACTACGGAGCTTTAGAAACAGCATCAAGGATGGACCACTTTTACGGATCTGCCGGAGGACTGCCCCATGGTCATTCGGGTCCATGTTTATGGTAAGACCCCAAACTCATTGTAATATCACAGTTCCACGGTTTTTTCGTTCTTGGATCAATTTTATGGCTTGCTTGCTTGCAATCGAGCTAAGGCCTTGTTTTCCTCTGCTGTCTTAAGAAGTCGTCTCCACTCTACTCGATCCATGACCAGACTCAGCCAGCCTCGTAGTCTGCGAAGGGTCTGCAGATCGCCTTCTACTTGGTCGATCCACCTTGCCCGCTGCGCGCCTCTTCTTCTTGTTCCTGTTGGGGCGCTTTCGAAAACCATTTTCACTGGATCGTCGTGCGACATTCTTACGACATGCCCAGCCCACCGTAGTCGCCCAATTTTTGCAATGTGGACGATGGATGGTTCTCCCAACAGCTGGTGCAATTCGTGGTTCATTCGCCTCCTTCACGTTCCGTCATCTATCTGCACTCAATGGTAGATGGTACGCCACCTTCCGTTCAAAAACACCAAGGGCGCGTTTATCCTCCACGAGCATAGTCACGGGCTCGTGGCTGTAGACGACCACCGGTCTAATCAGCGTTTTTTAGATAGTCAACTTCGTGGTGAATTTTATTCGACCGGAGCGTCCTCTGGAGTCCACAGTAGGCACGATTTCCTGCCATAATGCATCTTTGAATTTCTCTGCTGGTATCATTTTCGGTGGTCACCAGTGAGCCCAAATACACAAACTCATCGACCACCTCGAACCTCTGTAAGCACTCACAGAGTGTTAACAATACACATTAAACTATGTATGTCTACATAATATTTCAATTAATTTTACCCAACGGATCAAAAGATCAAGCAATTTGAGTGTGTGTGTGTGGATTTTAAACGGTATACCATTTATGCTGTGAAGAAGCAAGCATTTCCTGAAATTTTAAGATTGATAAGTTTCGTAAATTTTGAGACTTATGCTCTTGAAGTTGCAAAGTGGGATACGAAAAAGGACTCTATAAGGAATTAAGTCACAGAGAACAGACATGGAGGCTCGAACAAAATTTCTCTAAAAACTTGTGTAAAGATTTCTATTCGACTTAAGCGCCACTAACGGCGACTTCCCCACTTAAAAACCCTCTTTGACAACATGATGGCGCTGGCGTTGCACAAATTACACTAAACACTAAGTGCTAGTAGCTCCAAGTGGCAATTTTCAACAGAAAATTTATCGATACTAGCGCCAAATTGGTCGAAAGTGGAAAATTTATATAGAAAATCATGAGATGCTAACACCACGTAACGGCGACGTTCCCACTTATTTTACACAAGTTTCTGACCGAACTTGAACGTCTGTTCTCTGTGATTAAGGTGTTTCCGAGGGGAGATTTACGCGCTGGTTAAAGTTAATAACTGTATTCTATGTGCACTGAATTCAGCTCACATCTAAAAGAGAAACAATTTACATCAAAATGCATCCCATTTATTGACTCCCAACAGCACATGGTGGGTGGAAAATAAACTAAAAAAAATCCATGTAATTTTAATTGGATTTAGTCGACATTTTCCAGCTTTACAAATATTTCAGCCAAGCGAAAAATAAAACATCACGCAGCGGTGATTGAATTATTTAAATTCATTTGATTTTCCTCTGATATCCAGTGGCCTGTAATTTAGCCTTTCCGCTGAGCATTCCAACCGGACTTCGGTCAATTCGTTTCATGTTAACGTAAAGGCATCACAGGGACTGTAGGTGGATATAAAAAACAAAAACAAAACAGCCAGTGTGGAAAGTTGAGGTTTGCACATCATCACCCCGCGATGACGATTATAAATATTTATAGTGCTGCCTGTCCGGCCCGGTTGGTTGGTGGTCTATAATCAATAGATAATTACCTTTTTTCCGCATTTGTGAGTATGTGTGTGCTTATTAAAAGCCATAATTGGTATTTTTGTTGGCCGTCATGCAAATGAGATTTTTAATTGAATATATTTAGTTTATGAATAAGGCACATATGCAACAAAATTGATCCTATTTTTTTAAGTGAAAACCGAATAATTGATAGGAACAGGCTGCTCGTTGAGGGAACATTAGTCAAACATGGGTTAATTATGATTGTAGAGACATTTGTTTTTATTTGCAGTGGAGGCTTATTTACCCACATTAAACCGGGAGAAAGATTCTATTAAGGTTTTGTATAAAAGTTCACAATGCAATACAACTAAGAATATAACGTAGCAATGAGTCTTGCTATTTTGAGATTAATGAAGATATTAAATGTATAACAAAACGCTAATTTGTAATCCATCGTCAATAAAGCCATCGTGTCACTGACTATTTGAGATTATCACGATTTATGACAATTTATTCTTACACTGCAATACCATTGCCCCCTATGATTGGACACAGGGATGACCAAATCCCCCTCCCTTGTAGGTACGTGAACCAACTGATAAAGCATTCCAAAGTCATACGCGCCTTTGGGTATTCATTTCCCGGCTACGAATTTCAACGAATAAACAACAACCTCAAATCTCTTAAGAGACCGCTTGGCCCCGTAGCTCCAACCCCGTCTGTGGTGCGCTTTCCTTTGTACCCATGCAGCTTTTTCCATCATCATCGGGCGTATAAATCCGTGTGTCCTGCACTTCATTGCGTAGCATTTGTACAAGGTTGGAGAATTACCAACCAACAATTGAAAAGGGCCTATCAGGCTATGTAAACAAAACGCACAACCAACAGCATAATCGTGTAGTGACAGGTTTCCCCTATCCGATGATGCTGTTGGTTTGCGTGGGCGGCCTACGCTTTGCGAGGAAAGGGCTTACAAAATTTGATATACAACAGTTGATAGGCCCTTTCAATTATTGGGTGACAATTGTTTTGGTTGGAGCGTTAACGTGAAGTTGGCTGTTTCTGCTTCTACCTACCTTCATGCGAGACATGGCACCTCAACGACTACACATTGCAACATAGTCGCATGATGAGTGCTCTGCATTACCAACACCAATCCTGCCGGTTCTGCGTCACCTTTTGGTCAAGCCTTGCCCGGGGGTGAGCTGTCGGAAAGGGTGAGGAACGGAAAAAGTGTGTTTGTCCTCCATTTATTTTTGTTTGTTGATTAAACAGGGCGGCAAAAAATAAACTGACTCTGGTTTCATCGCTGATGGCCTTGGATTTTCATTGAATGCCTCACGGATGGGTTTTTCGTGTATGAATCTCCTACTGGCTGCTGCTTGACGATGCTGTGGAATATAAAGGGGCGGTGGTCGTTTTTCCTATTTAGTTCGGGCAGATTCCCACGTTGCCTTGTGGTACACTGAAAGGTCTTTTCAGTTTGAACTACAATCCCGACAGCAGCTTTAAGGACAAATGGCCGCTACCACTGGATGCTGAGAAGTAGTACTTTTCAACACTGTTATTTTAGTTATGAAAAGTAGACCATTATGAAAAGTGACACTTTTCAGTAATGAGTGCTGAAACATATATTTTAACATTCGCTCTCTCTCTCGCTGGTGAGTCAAAGTGGGACTGGTATTAGTTCCTTTCAATTTCAAAGAAAGTTTCCTAGCGAAAAATCTTGCTTGAGATAATGAACTTTTGGCGATATTTCCAACATTGCACCTGATAGCAACATTATTCAAGGTTGATAACTAAATTAGTAATGTGACAACAACTGAAAACAAAACGATATTGGGGGAGGTAGCTCATCGATTCTTCCGGTTCGCCTTCTAGCATCGTGCTATAAGGTACCAGGCGATAACCAGGGTAGTTGATCGATAGCTTGATGACGTCATTTCGTTGGCGTCTGCAATGGGAAATTCTCATAGCAGGCGTTGACTATGGGACGTTGTCGAGTTGTCGAATAGCAACTATCGTGGTAACTCACCGATTACCTGTCGATCTGCAAAATTTGGAAAGACGTCTACATTGAATTGTCTCATATAATAATATTCCACCCACTATATCACAAGAAATTGCGAGTAGCTGAATGGAATGGATATAAGTTAAGCATTGGGTACAGGACCAAGTCTCCCCTGGGTGGTACCAGAAGATGAGCGCAATAGAAGCAAAAGAATCATCAAGTTGCCATAAGGCACGGAATGAGACTATTGCATGGCTGGGTAGCCAAAGTCTTCCATTCGTTAGTCATTTCAGGTGGATTAGAACAGGTTTAGGTTAAGGGTGGGCGTTGGCCAGATTTGGATTTTTCAGATATAATCCTAAATAGGACCTAGATTAGAAAGCAGGGCGACAAGCTATTCACATACTTTTGCACTGGGTTCTGCTAACTTCATAGTCCATCCCAAATGCACGAGTATTGGTGGTCCGAAAGTGAGCATAACAATAACAAACCAACATCCGAAAGAGAGGATAACATACTTCGCACGTGGAAACGGGACTACGTAAGTGTGCGTGTTATACACGTCAGAAAGTCAATATCACAAACGCACACGACTCTGCTTCCTGGAATTGAAGTCAAGCCGAACAACAGCCATTTTCGAATAGTTAAATTTGGATATAACGCAAGCAAGGTTGCTAGCTGGAAAGTGCAAAGTGAGAGAAATTGTGAGAAATTGTAAAGAAAGCAGCAATGAACACACAAAGAGTCAACGTGCATGAAGGAGTGCTACTGGTGTGCAAAATTCCTGGCGATGGAAACTGCCTGGCCCATCAGATATGGCAATCTCTTCCAGGAACGGAACTAAACGCCTACCACACTCACTCCCTTCGGGCGCTAGTGGTAAATTTTTACCGCGAGCGGACTGATTCGCTGGGAGAGCAGCTGTTGGCACAAGCTCAAATAATATTCCCGGAACTAGTGAACTAGTGCCGGCACAGCAGCTAATTGGACACTATCTAGATAGACTCGCAACTCCTGGATTCTGGGGCGGTGAAGAGAGCATTCGAGTAGTGGCTAGGACCTTCGGGTAGAACATAATACTATATTCGGAAAACGCAAGTCAGACAGTAATAGGAGAGTCTGGACCACAGAGCCAACACCTGAGAATAGTTCACCGAATTAATGAGTACGGCACTTACAACCATTTTGATAGCGTACTAAGGTTAGAAGCGAACGAAGAACCACTGAGAGCCAAGCGTCGTATTAATCCAACGCCTGGGTTATCACCACCTACACAAGTCCCTTTCCCGATAAACCATCTGCAATCCAGGCATCGAATGCCTACTGCTGTGGACACACGAGAAATCTCCCAACACAGTGACATCCAAAGCACAGCAGAGCACTCAATCAACGTGACCGACGCCATTAATGTCGGGACATGGAACGTATCAGGATGCACACAAGAACAAGATCGAGAACTTGTGGATCAATTGCTGCGATCAAATAACGTCGCGGTAGCATGCTTGCAAGAAACGAGAATGATGACCTGCACAATCCACACCGAGTCATACTCGTGGTATAATGTCAATAACCAAACGGGAACCGCCAGGATGGGAGGAGGGATAGCCTTGGCGATTCTTCGAGATCTGGAGCCAAAATGCAAGTTTCTACGACAACGCATGCGCAGCATTTCTACCAGTTTTTGGAGAACAGCTCATCATAGTCTCCATCTACGCTCGATCATCGAGCGGACGAGCCGATCTTGAATACAGTCTACACACTACATGACTTTCTCCGGCGCTTGTCTTCAGGCCAGCGTTCCAATGTAATAGTGCTGGGCGACTTCAACGCACATGTAGCGGGACTTACTACCAGCGGACCGACCTAGGGTTGGAAAGTATCTTTATCACCCTTGGAGCAACGCGAACTCAAAGATATTCTTCAGGCTTACAATTATCGACTTTGTAGTTCGTTGGGCCCCTGTCCAAGTGTCCTATGCACCTGGAATCGCGTAAACAAACGATCACAAATTGATCATGTGCTAATGTACATAATAAGTCGTTTCCTCAGGCCGAAGTGTAGATGTATTAAAGGAACATCAGGTTTCTCTGATCATCACATGCTATTGCTAACCGTGCGGCATCGGAACCCTGCAAATTCGGAAACAGGAACTCGCCAAGGAACAGAACCACAATTCAGCGTAAACAATAGAGCAAACGGAAAGAACGGAAAACCGAACTACCAGGTTTCACTGCTGACGACTGACCCAAAGGCAAAAGAGCGATACTGCAGATTGCTGAACAGTAAACTGATCGCTCTAAATGAACAGGAACCAACCGACCCCAACCAGCAAATAGAATCAACCGTAACCGCTGTACGGGAGGCGGCATCAAGCACGCTGAACATATCCAGGTCTCGTCATACTTCCAGAAGAGTGAAAGCTGGTCGAAAACTGGAAAAGGTTCAACGAGAGTTACTCGCA
Organism: Ochlerotatus camptorhynchus; assembly: GCF_037179485.1. Lineage (NCBI taxonomy): Eukaryota > Metazoa > Arthropoda > Insecta > Diptera > Culicidae > Ochlerotatus > Ochlerotatus camptorhynchus. Next base: position 512,193 of record NW_027040769.1, read on the forward strand.
AGTAGTCGGAACGCTGAGCTCAAACGAAAGTACAGAGAGGCCCGGAAAAGAAAGAGCCAAGCTTACGAGGAACACCAAGAGGAGAAAATAAAACTATTTTTCGACAACTTGGACAGCTTCCCAGTTTTGGACAGGGTACGTCTAACTTTCTGGTAGCTGAAACGTCATCTCCGCCAAACCACGCAAGGTGCCACAACATTCATCCCGATGTGGAGATGGGAGGAAAAACTTCAATCTAGCGCAAGTCACGATGAGGTGGCACTACTGCCGGAACCGGAACCACCAATAGTAGACTCAGGTTCAACGCTTCAAGACATAGAACGTATCAGCCTGACACTGCGCAACGGCACTACCGCTGGCACGGATGGAGTCCGCCCGAAACTAATAAGATATGGACCTGAAAGTTTGCATCAACACATCCATCGAATACTGCAAAACGCCTGGCGACAAAATCAGGTCCCCTCTCGGTTGGTGGAAACAGTACAGGTACCAATCCCCAAAATCCCTCGGCCAAAGAGCACTGAAGAATACAGACGCATCACCTTGTGCTCGTCAATATATAAAATATATGCCAGGTATCTACTTGAACAGTTGGAGACATATCTGGGCAACGTAGCAAATTACCAATTTGCCTACCACAACAACCAAAGTGCCGAAGACCAAATCTTCATCGTGAGGCAGCTGCTGGATGAACGTTGGCGAAAGGGAAAAACAACATACGTCGTATCTCTGGATCTACGGCAGGCGTTTGACACCATAGATTTACGCGTGGTGCCAGAGACGCTGGCGAGACGGGGGGTCCCAGCGTACCTGGTAAACAAAATTGTCACAGCGTGCCTTACAGAGCGTACTTCCCTATAATGGTTCGGCCAAAGAACGGAGACACACAATAAGGTAAGAGGGATAAAGCAGGGTTGTCCATTGTCGCCTAAACTGTTTGTGTATCTTCTGGATCAAACACTCCAACGTCTGCAAGAGCAAATGTCAGAACTATTCCTTGCTCAGGAACAAAGTATTAAGTTGCCGTGCTTAAGAGTGTACGCAGATGATATCCTGCTAATAGTAACGGACCCATCCCAAATCCCGAGACTACTCAATCTCATCGGACCCTGTCTGAAAGAATTCGGACTAGAGCATACCATGTCATCGTCACTTTTGTAAGAACCTGCAGACAACGGTGGGAGACATCACTCCGGATCTATAATGCCGTGATAAGCCTAATTGTACTGTATGCCCTAAAAGTGTCCTCCTTGACAAAACACAACCGGGACTGGCTGCGTGATATAGAACAAGTGGTCGTCTCAGGACTATACATAGCTTCGATACATGACACAGGCCGGCCAAACGAAACCGATTTGAGCACTTTCGATGTAGAAGCAGCTCTGGAGGGTCATACTATCATCAAGAAAATACGCATGACACGAATACTCTATTGGGCGTACCTATTGCGGATGGACCAAGGCGAAATATTGAAGCTTGCAGCGGAATACCATATTCCTGGACCTTTGAAAAGAGGACGTCCTTGCTTCAATTGGAGCACGTGCATAGAACAAGATAAAGCATGCACCAACCTGTCGGAAGAACACCTTCGCGAAGTTGCTGAAGATCGAGAAAGATTCCGGGCATTCGCGGACCGCATGAAATCACGGATAAACGAAGAGCCAATAGCAGGGACTATGCGTCTGACTTCGCTGGTTTCTCGGATGAGGAAGTAGGAAACTTTGCAGGAGCAAAACTAAAACCATTCGATAAACCCATCCTCGAAACCAGTGTTGGAAAAGTTCGCGATATTTCACGAAGTTCACCAAGGGAAAAGTTCGCGAGTCATAGTGAGTTTTCGCGAACTTTTCCATCACTGCTCGAAACTCTGAAAATCAAATGACAAGCAAATGCCTCAACAAATTGATTAATAATGCTTACAATATATTTATCTTCATTTGTCGGGACTTCGGGGAATCCGCGCAGTGGAATCACGCTCTGTATTCACAGTGTGTGCACTGTGGTACAAGGAGGGTGGCTTTGAGGTGCGACATTCTTAAGGTTTGGTCGCGGGATTTTCGGTATTGGTCCATCCACTTTGGGATGCATTGTCGATTTCATATGTTATGGCCAATTAAGAGCGTGGCAAAGACAGCAGTACACAGTTTTAATTTTTAATATTTTGAAGTCAGTGGTGTGTTGATCCATAACATTTTCGAAATAGAGTTCGATTCAATGATACAATTAATAATTATGAATAGCAATAGCAATAGAATCATCAAGTTGCCATAAGGCACGGAATGAGACTATTGCATTGCTGGCTAGTCAAAGTCCTCCATTCGTTAGTCATTTCAGGTGGATTAGAACAGGTTTAGGTTTAGGGTGGGCGTTGGCCAGATTTGGATTTTTCAGATATATTCCTAAATAGGACCTAGATTATTTAATACACTAGTAACCTCAACTTCTGTCACAATGTTTCATTGTGACTAATCAACACTCAATGGGTAAAATATCAAATTTGCGGTAAATTTGAAAAAAAAAGGTAGCTTTGAGTGTAGAGCGCACTGCCCACTGGACGATTCTGAAGCCTGGTCAAGTGAGTGGGTTACGGGTTTATTTGATTGTACGTCATTTCCAAGTTATATATAGATACATTCATACCATTGGCATTTTGTATTTGAGATAAGACAGAGATAGGATGCGGAGGGTCCGCTTAGGGGAAGCGTAACCCATGTTATGGCGTAACCCATTTATTAAATAGTTCAGATAGGCTGGAAATGATAGGTTCATGGTGAGAAAATGTACTATATGGTGCCCGTTCACTGATCAAAATTAGATTCAAATTGTCAGGCCCTGTCCTGGAATAAGGGGATTGACGATGATTTGTCAAGTTTCATTTTGCATTTGCATGTAATTGTAAGTTTAGGTTTGCTTTTGTAATTATAAGATAGATAGTTTGCTTCAATTGAAACATTGAGTTGTATAAACTTGACGAATCATACCTGTAAAATAGTAGTAGTTTCAGTGCCGCATGATTTAACAACCACTGTCTGCAACTAATATTGGACGGGCCGGCATAACATAACTTGTAAGATTGTTACAAAATGGTCGTAAAAAAATAGTAACATCTGTAAATATATTCTCTTTAAGTGTGTATCTTCCACTTCTCAGGCTACAAGAATGTCAAAGGGAAGGCAATTGTATACATTTGGTGATGTTTGCATTCGAGCACTTTTTATGCATCGTAGCGCTGTGAGTGGCGAGAATTGGAAACACTTATTTGAATCTGATCGTGAAGCAAGACATACCACTCCGTTTGGATCGCAGATAGTATAGCCAATGTTTTAAAAATGAAATGATGATATGCAAATTTTTGAAGCAATGGTATTAGTAGGGATCCCCGCGTTGCGTAACACTTTGCAAAGAAGGCCATCTTCAATTACCATTCTTTCTCGATTCGATCGGCATAGTGGTTGGACGTAGTCCCGAAAAAAACTTAGTGGAAAGTTATCGTTTGTGAGAATTTTAGCCAATCGAAATAGTTATAGTGAGTTTTAATAAGATATCGACCATAGGAAAAATATGTAAAAAAAAATAACATCTTGCATTTCAGTAATCGGGAAATTTAGAAAAAAAAAAACAATAGTGGTTGAGAACGTTATTATTGGCCCACGCGTGCCTAAAATCTATTGTAAACCTAGTGAGTTCCTCTGTTAATTTTGTTGAATGTAGCCTAACCTAAAATTTGTTGTAGCATATGAATAGGCTAAAGTTGTCTTTAAAAGAGAAAAGGTGAAACACACGAAATAATCTGCTCGAGGTCCAGGTAAATATCCACAACTCGACTGTTGGAAGTTAGAAAAACAAAATTGTAATTGGTGCGTTTCTTTTCACTTGAAGGACCGAATATCCTTCAAGCGAAGGTGTTTCGTCGAGGTAGGTGTAGGGGTTCGCGTATGCCACGCGATCTCTGGGAAGGTCCGAAGACTCGTCAGCTTGTAGCTGGTCTCGTTGGCGGGTTAGCGATATTCCCCAGCGCACTTACGGGCCATCGGAAGTCACCACTACTTCCGGGGTTGTATACCGGTCGCCAATTGCCGGATCACCCCATGTTTGGCCTCGAAGCAGCACTCGCGCGAGTAGAAAAGCGGGCCCGCTAAAAAAACCGAATCAAAACGTGTACCCGTGTGGTGGCTGTCTCGAGGAGAAAATTCGTCATAGCCGAGACACGCACCACTGACAGCATCATCAGCGAGAGGTAGTATACGGCTGCAGCCCCTCCGAGCATAACAGGTTAGATCAGTCCAGGTAACCTATAAATAGAATAAGAAGGCATCAACACACACACACACACACCTACACCGAAGATAAGAAGATTCTAGAATAGTAATAAATGGGACAAACCAAGTGAAGTCATTAGACAGTTGATTTTGAACTACGGTCGGTATAGCAGAGCCGATGGCTATTAACTAACCCCTTTCAAAACCGAATACAAAGTGTATGAAAAAAGAATAACCAACCATGATTGTCGTGAGCAAAAGAGAAAAGTCTGATAATTGAGTTTTTTTAGTCCGTGCGTTGACTTAGTTTGGGTCCCCGTTGACTACATTATCTAGGGGTCATATTGTAAAGCGTTGGTTGTGGTACGATCGGAAATCGGAGTAGTATTTTGAAGGACTCGCCTTGAGGTGTCTCACCGGGCACGAGCAAACCTTGCCTCTTCACATGCAAGTGATTCTTTTGCTTGCTTGGCGCTTAAGTGGAGAGGTTGATACACTTGGAAAAGAACCTTTCGGCGAGTAGCCCGTTACAAACACTAAAATTGAAATGATCCCGAAACTAACGCCCATTCATTGCACTTTGAGTCATAAAGTAGTTTTATTTATTTTCCTACTAATCTATCTACACACTTAGTTTTTTTCTACCGAGCTTGACTGTGCGGGTCTCGGCAGGGAGGGTTTCGCTGAGATCTCGGCGGGAGTGACATTTGATTGCTGAGTCTCGGATAATGCCTTTTCTAATAATCTGCCTACGTTTCTTTTCTTTGTTATCTACTGTATCCCCTTTTTATTTTTCTGCTCTTCTTTCCTCTTCTCTTCTTTTGTTTTGTTTGTTTACATATAACTAATACTAATACCTCCTTATTTTCTCTCTAATTTGTCTACTATGTCCCACCATCACGATGAGAGATGAGCTACCGTACATGATACACGCTCATATACACTCCCAAAATAGTATGCCGCAAGTAAGTATATCACAGAGGCAACTAAAGATCCAGAAACAAAACCCGATAACGCTGAATATAATGAGATGTGGTGATTTATATGACTATATAGTATTATTTATTTATACTAACCTAAACACAACATGGGGTGACCCAAATCCAAACGATCACTAACCAAAATAATAGACTTATCTTTTTTAGCAGGTGTAATTTCGTTTAGTTCTGTTTCTCTCTTTTCAGCAAAACAACAACAACAAAAAAACCTCTATAACTCTTCTCCATTCTTTTAATCTCCTACTATCACCTATAAATGCATCGGAAACTAGTGGGACTGTCTGTGCAAACAGAAACAGTGGAAACAGTGCTAGTGGAAGAAGGTCGTTATGCTATACGGTTTCAGTCGGTACACACTCGCTTAACGGCAGATTGGTTTACAGTGGTCGACCAGGGTGTGTGCTGATAAATTACAATTACAACAACTGAAAACAAAACGATATTTGAAATAACAAGCCTTGTTATGTAGAAAATATCAGCTTGTTTGCTCAGGAAGCGTCTACGTTCCATATGAACTACAAAAATGTGTATGGACGAGTGTCTACGCGGGGTCTAAAACCTCTCAAAATCGGTCTACGTAGTATATTGACAGCCCCTAAGGTCATAAATGTCCTTACAACTACGTATCTGTCACCATGACTCCAACTCCACAGCCCTGGTAAAACGATGCATTTCATGGATACTACGAATTAAACATTAGATGTTCCCTTAACCGCCTCTCGAAAAAAAAAAAAAAATATAAAAAGGCCTTCCAGTAGCGATGGCAATCATATCATCGCTCTTGCTGGCTCGCAGTCTGTGAGTGCTATGTGGAGTTTTCTGACTTTTAGCCGTTATCCCCGTCCCAAACGAGAAGCTCACCTTTCATGTGAATTTCTCCCCGTTGTTTTTAATGTGGGCACAACAATTTCCATTTCCGAGACTTCCTGACAAATGGCTTTATTTTTTCCTCCAACCAATCTCCATCATTGCGAATGTTTCATTTCTTTTTTTATCCACACGCGAAGCTCACCGCAGTACGCATACTACCACTTTTTGGTACCATTTCCTACTGACTGAAGCTGTCCCTGTCGGGAGAGATAAAACTTAATTGCTCAATTTTTTGGTGCGAAAATGGCGCTTTCTACCGGTAGAGATGCATTGCTGCTCTTCGGTAGAGTTTAATGGTGACAAAACCACGAGATAATAGGTGAAAGTGAGCTTTTAAGTGAATTAGAACAGCCACAGGCAGTGGAGTGCTTCGTTCGGTAGGATTCTAGATGTTGGCAGTAACGATGCGACGAATGGAAACGGGAAGATTTGCAGAAGGTTGCTTCTGTAGAGAAATAAAAATGCAGGTATAGCATATCTATGCAATTGAACGAAAAAACTTCTTAAATTATTATAGTTAAAAAACAATTATCTTAAAACTACAAAATAGGCACAGTTCTGTTGGAAAATTCAGAAAATAAAATCTTGTTTTTCACCCATAACAGTTATATCTATGCCTTTCGAATCTATAGACAGTGAAGTCAGTTAAAAAAAGTAAATTTCATTCCCACGTAACTCAATGAATATTTTTCCACTAGCTTTTTAATGAAAAATCATAAATACATAATTGCATCATAAAATCATAATGACATTCAATTATGTAGATTTGCCTCAACTACAGGACCAGGCACAGCCCAAACCGCCAAACAGAGGTCGGGACTAGACCGCACTTCCACTGGTACCAATTACCTCACTCATCGCTTTCACCAGTCAGTTCTGTTATGCCATGCCCTATTGCTTCCCCTCTCTCTCTCTCGGCAACCAAAAGCTTGAAACCGGTCGGAAAATTTTCGATAATTTCACTTCTGCTATCAGCAATCACAGCACTGCACTCTCTTTCTGCTCTGCCTCATCGCGTAGATCGCCATCGAATGAATTGAACAGCCAGTCAGTCAGTCAAACTCCACGCTGCCCTTTGCTCATATTCCCTCAGTACAATGATTATTGAATATTTTATTCTGGATCGTTGAATAATTCAATACTATTTCCCCTCATCTGGGTAATTTACCATTTACTGCGAGCCATTGTGCCACAATGAAGAAAACCGCTTAATTTATAAACATCCATGCCAGCCGAGCTACGGGCTGCTTCATCCTGCTCGGTTGCGCTTATTCCGATGTGGATCCACTATCTGACTAATGTAATAGATCAAGGTCAAACGAATGAACCGAGTTGAAGACATTACCCACAAATCAATTCAATTTCAGTCATCTCGGACTATTTCATTCACCAAATGGTGATTGGTTACGGATTATGGATTCCTCTTCTACTGTTTTGCGATGATATAGCCATTGCAATAACCGTTTCCGTTGAGATGACATAAATTGTTAGTCAGTTTCATTCAACAATATGAGATGCCGCTATCGTGTCATTATAGTTAGAGCTTTTGGGAATTAATGTGATTTTTGTCTCAATATTAACGTGCCTGCTGCACTTTCTGACAGAACATTTGATCATGATGTACCGTAAGGCATCGAAATACGGACCATGTCCACAAATCTATATGGTGATCCTGTAGCATCGTCCATTTTCAATTAACAGAAATATTATGTTGCAGCTTCACAATTCTGGTGAATTTATTCATTTACATGAATAGGGGACCGTGGAGTAATACGCGCCCCCTAACGAAATGATCGATTTTCACTACATTTTTATCTAACATAAGCATTATATTTCAGCGCACTCATTAGTCTGACTCACTTGCCTGATGTTACAGAAAACATCATGTGAAAATATGTATTAATCACGAAGAAAGTGATTTTAAAAAAAAATCGTCCAAAAATAGTGCTTTTGTTTTTCGTTGATAAATACGCTCCCCGCCTCGTAAGTGTTATGCTTCTTGCTTGATGTTATGTAGGTTGTATACATTTATGCGCTGACGTTCATTATTATTTTCGGAAGTATACATTTAGGTTGCATTTAGAACGCTTTTGTAAGGTTACCACTAACTGTAAATCCTGATTTGCGTAGCTCATAACAGTAATTTAAACGTCAACTGCGTTTAGGAGTTACCAAACCACACGGTGCATATTTCCCCACCCTCAACTCACAACTGTGTTTGGGGATGTGGGGGTAAAATGGCCATGCTTAGGAAGACCACCGTTTAAATTCAAAATGTGAATCTTTTTCTAATGCAATACAATCTACTTGTTGAATAAGGATTTTGACCAAATTACCATATTATATGATTTCATATGGTTAACAATTTTTTTTCAGTTTTCACTCGGCTGTCGACAAAAGCAGGCCACTCTCGATGTGTGCCACGCGATCGTCTGTTTTCTCGGCAGCAACCATTGTGTGGTCCTCCTCATTGCTCTTCATCAGCAGTTCTTTCGGTCGATGCGTCGTCGACTTTGGAAAGCAACCGTTTCGTGATGAGTGTGTGAGTGTTGACCACGTTTTGCCCCACGATGGCGTAACTGCCATACAATGAAACCACTGGAAGCGGCTCCAGTTCTGATGGAGGAGGCTTTTTGGATAGCGGAAGATATTGTATTGTATTGTACCTTTTAACTATAGTTTTAAGATGTATTGTACACACTTAGAAATTATTACCGAATTCGGTAATTTTTTACCGAACTTTCATCAGCTGAACGTTCGGTAATCAGTTCGGTAAACGAAAAAACTGCCGAACGATCGGTAAATGGATTTTTCGATGAACTGTCAAAACTACCGAACGATTTGGTTATTTTTTACCGACCTGTTCCGTGATACAAACATTGTTGATATTTTATATTTTTTTTATTTTTTTCGGTGAATTTGAATTTCAAAATCTTAACTATTTTTTGTTCAGTATAGATAAAGTATATAATTATAAAAGTAATGGTACATATATTGCTCACTGATGTGTCCTTATGGCAGGTGGCTGTTTTCATGGCGATGCAGTACAGAAACAGACTAAATCCTGGCCTTGGCAAAAAGCACAATCTGGAAAGCAATCGTGAAAGTATTAGAAATATCATAATCATTTTCTTACGAAATATTTAGAATATGCATTTATCATGCCCATTTTTCTGCATACGTAAAAATATAATACCTGTTTGGTTATCTTTGCTTCATCTGGATTTTCCAATCACTTTTAACAGATTAACTTTAATACTTGAAATACAAACATAAACGTCTATCGATTTGACAGTCTGGAATCATTTACATTAGTTCGGTAATCGTTTTGCCTAGTTTTACAGACCGTACTGTAATATTTTTTACAAACTTCGTCAATTTAATATCCAGATTACCGTTTCATCGGTAAAACATTACCGAATGTTGGTACAATAAATTTTGTTTACCGAAAAATCTGTAAAATTCATATTTTACCGATTTTTTTCGGTAAAAAATTACCGAACATTGGCTCTGTAAAGTAAATTCGGTTGAGCCTTATCAAATAAATTAATGAACAAAAAAAAATTTAAATTCTTGTTTCAATTGGTGATACGGTGATTTTAAGGTTCAATTTACTTTGATGCTTTTTGGAAAAAAAATCAAAAGCAGTTTTTTCCGATGCATTATTTCAGATTGCAAAAAGCTCGCACTATTCGATTCCTTTCGACATTTTACACAAAATGACGCGAGCTTTTTGCAATCTAAAATAATGCGTCGAAAAAAACTGCTTTTGAATTTTTCAACAATGCATCAAAGTAAATTGAACCTTAAAGGCATACGAAAACCGATTTTGAATACTCTGCGGGACAAAATGCGCATATTGATGATTACATGTCACAGAGGTATACGTTTAGACTTTATTTTTGTTTTTCTCTATTGCGTATCAAAGGCTCACGCCTGATGGTTATGCTTTCCACACAACATTTTATGGGGCGCATTACATCCCACTTGGAGTAACAAATCTTAATGTGGAAAATACTTACCATAACATTCGGTTCGGAGACAAAAGATAAAGGATGTATCTAACAACTTGCATCAATCAAATCTTTTACTTTGGAAATTGGTCGACCGCTCACCATTTCACCAATGAATGGAAAAAAGCAGCGGTAAATAAAAAGCTTGCCAAATCGTTTTCTTCGTCATTTACTTTCGAGCAACGGATGGATAAGCGTCGGAGACAGCACGCATCGCACCAATACGAAGACGACGGCGAATACATCGACCGGAGGAAAGGCTTCGCGCAATAGGCAGCATGACTAAGCCGTCGTCATCCGGTCGGCATCGACTTGCACTGGTGTGAAAGAGTCAAGTAGCGCTAGTTCACAACAATCCAATTCAATGTTGCGTGGAGCACGTCTTGGTCTGGTGTGAATGCTGCTATATACTTGCAACTAGGAACGCTCTGACGAAAAATACACAAAAAGGGAGTGGCTTAATAAGCTATTCTGCAAGTATAAAACAGACTGGAATTCAGTGAACATGATCAATCTGAACAAGGAGATTGCTTCCAGAATAGTCTCACTCCGGAACGAAAGTTTTGGGTGACTCGTACAGAATCTGGACGACCGCTCCAGACCATTCTGGAAAGTTGCCAAGATGCTAAAGACGCTCCCTAAACCCATTCTATCACTCAAAGATGAATATGATGACAATCGGCTCATAATCACCCCTCAGGAGAAAGCAAATGCGATTGGTGAGCATATTGCCAAATTGCACTTGCTTGGCTTCAACATCCAAAGTCCGCTCGAAGTTCAGGTTGAGCAGTGCGTACTCAACCTTGATTCCTCCTCTTGTGCTATCCCTCCGGAGAATAGAATCACAGTGGAACAGATTTTATCAGCGCTGAAATGCTCCAAAACGTGAAGGCCCCCGGGTTCGACGGAATATTTAACCTAGTGTTGAAAAATCTGAGCATGAAGGTTCACTCTCTGCTGGCCGCTATCTTCAACAGATGCTTGGAATTGCACTACGTTCTAAGTATCTGGAAGACAGCGAAAATCATACCTATCCGCAAACCCGGGAAGGACCCAACGGTAGCTTCAAGCTACACACCGATCAGCTTCCTTTCAGCGCTGAGCTCAAGTTTGTCGAGGAACATAACATTCTCCTACCGGAACAGAACAGTTCGGGTTCAGGAAGGGGCACTCCACAAATCATCAGCTAGTACGGGTGATGAATAACATCCGAAGTAACAAGGCTGTATCCAAGATCAATACGGAAAGCACCAGTCTGCATCTACCACAGCTCGCGATCGGTCATCGGAGGGCAAACCTCCGCACATAGAAGTTAAAAATAAATGTTGAATGTTTTGATTAGTCTAATATAGAAATTGTAGTTCATTTTAAATAAAGTGTAGCCTTTTAATGTAAAATGTGTGTTACCTTGTGAAATAAGAGTGTCCACGAAGTGACTATAAGAGGTCCAGGATAGTTCTGCCTTTTCCTGCGGAGTAAAACGGTTCATCAACGATTGGTCAGGCGATGCAGTGACTTTGGCAAGGTCGCTCAAGGACGAACTGCACGGAATTATTGAAGGTATCCCAACAACCACCTTTACTGGTATATACAATTCAAACATACCCAAGATTCATATATTGAAAGGTGTGCACACTTCTGTTGGTGCTTATGTATAGAGTGTCTGTAGAAAAGATTAGAACATCCTATTCATTTTTTAGATTATATGCTTCTTTTGAATTCTTCTTCTTATTCTTATTCTTCTTCTACTTCGCATTTAAACTTACTACTTATCGCATATAAGCTTATTGCGTGCTCTAAGCTTAGTGTTGATTACCTGTGGATTAAATGTTAACCACTGTCTATACTTATTAAGTAGACATGGTAAACATTCACTTCCACAAAAATTAACTAAACGCTACACAGTAGGCCTGGCCGCTTTATTGTTTGTTTCACATCCTTGATGTGCAGCAGGCATTAATAATGACAAGAAAAATGATAGATGTATCATTTTCCAGGATTCTTTCAAGTACTGGCTGTGTATGTGTAGACTAGACTAGACATTAGCATAATTATGGGGCAAGTACAATTATACCGAAGACATCATATCAAGAAGACTGGCAACTTTGCCAGAATCCAGGAGAGATACTGTAGCGCTGCGCTTATTCTGCCTCTATAGTTTATTAGCTCTATTACCAAAACATACGCAACCAAATCAAACTGCGGTGGATAAAGCTGAGCATGAGCATTTTTTGTTTAGTAATAGTGACATTATCGAGGAGTGACACATCTAAATCTCAATCCTAGATGCTCGAAAAATCTAACGCTAGCGAATCACTCTACGCAAAATATTTTACATTTCAAGCCTCTAAATCTATCGACTCGCATCCATCTTTTTGCCGGAAATCTACAAAATCTTCATCAATATTTAATCTATCTACTTATCACGCGCGCATCTCAGGACAGCAAACCAAAATCTTCTTTGCATCTAAGATAGAGTCGCACCCCTCCAACATTAAATACTAATAAAATATCGAATAAATTTAACCATTATTGATATTTTAATTTAAAATTAATTTTCTATCAAGTCACGTGATCGAACGCAGCTCGTTCTTTGGTGGTAAGTGCTGTCATAAGCAGTGTAAAACACCTAATTTAACGCATCGCGACATGACATGAATGAAGCTTTATGTGATTTCACTTCGTGTTGAGCTCGGTGTGTTCGCAGTTGATGAGTTTTAGCGTTTCAGCGTTTCCGCACATAAAATAAATATGTGGAACTTCATGCAAAACTGCTAACTAAAAGTTGACCCCTTTTTGTGTTTCCTCAGTGGTATAACTGGTATAGTTGGACATCGATCTGTCAAAATTAAATTTTCGTGATTTGACACTGAGTCTTCATATGGGCCAATGTCGGAAACTTAGGCAATGGTTTCTTTCGTTAAATATCTTGTAATTCAAAGTCAATCCATGTAACCCAGCAATTCAATCAGCTATGGGGACTATCTCTACACACAAGCATTGTGGTGGCTTACTTGAACGAGTTTTCATTCTCAGGAAATTCGTGAAAAGTCAGTGTTTACGTTTGTGAAATTGGCCCTTACGATAGAAAACGATACATTTTGTTGCATGCTCAGTGCACGCTGTTTGAAAACTACCCAAATTTGAGTAAAACTGAATTTGTCAAAACTGTATCGATCACAAAAATGAGTAAACTATGTTGGGAGTGACAGGTTAACAATTGAACAACGTCGGTCGGATCCATGCCAATGTTTCTCGTCACTCCCAACTTAGTTTACCCATTTTTGAGTAGGTTCAGTTTTGATCAATCTGGGAGGATTCTAGCCAAATTTGAGTAGTTTTAAAATAACGTGTAAGTATTGACGTTGACGGTGGCTTTTTAACTCTTTACTCCTATGGTAAAATCCCGAAGTCTAGCGGATTTTGTCTTATCTCTTCACTCCACCATGGTACCAGCGAGCCACCGTCTCTTCTTAGACCTTTTTGACGTTTAATCGTCTTTCTCTATCCAGCACACAGGGATGAACGGTTGGTTTGTTTTCCCATTTAGTTTTTTGTGGTGAAAACTCGATCCCTAAATTTCTTGCCCAGAAAGACAGATTATTTAGGGAATTTTGCAGTGGTCTTTGCAAGATTTCCGCACGTGGACCTCTCAGGGACACCACGGCATCGTCTGCAAACTGTCTAAGCGTGCATAGATTATCTAAGCAGTTACCAATAGCTTTGACATAGAAACTATAAAGTAAGGGACTTAAACATGAACCTTAGGGTAAGCCCGTGTAGCTAATTCTAGAAGTTGTCAGTTGACCTAGATTGAAGGTCATTTGTTTTTCTGGCAGCAAATTATACACAAAATTATTCAAAATACCGGGTAATCCACCACTTTGTCAAGCAGTTTTGGCGTGACTTTCTGCCAGCGATTTCACAAAACTGGACCAACTAATTTCTATTTTTTATGATACGCACAAATTTTGGCTACTTTTCTTGTGGTTCTAGAAGAAAAAATCTCAAAATAATGTTTCATTTAAATGTTCGAGTGGTAGTAAACGTCATTTTAACTGCTCGAATGAAGTGGTTAATTGTCTGACAGTATGTCTATGGAAACAGAATCAAATGCGCCCTTAATATCCAAAAAGACTGAAGCCAATTGCTCCTTGTGTGCAAAGGCCAGTGAATATCAGATGAAAGCATCGCTAGACAATTGTTTGTTTCTTTACTATTTCGGAAACCAAATTGCCTAATTGCAATTTCTTGAATCGGCTTGAATATCTAAATATTAGTTGATATATTTACCCTCATTTTTCGGTTCGACAGGTAGTTCGATAGTAATTATTTTCATCATTATTATTGGTTCCTTCAAGTGGTGAATTGTAGTGTGGTATGCATAACTATCAGGCGTGAACATTTTAGATTCAATTGAGAAAGAACAGATAAAGCCTAAATCTAGATAGAGCTGGAATTAGGGCGTAACAGCTTTTGTAAACAATGACTTCTATCGATGATTTCTACGAACTCAAGGCACGCCCACGCAGACCAACATAACCATCGGATAGGGGAAGTCTTTCCCTACCTGATGAGGATGTTAGTTTGCGTGGGCGAGTCTTGAATTTCTAGAAATCGTCGATAGAAGTCATTGTTTACAAAAGCTGTTAGGCCCTAATTCCAGCTCTATCTAGAAATGTATGCTTTCTTGTTAAAACATTAGGATTTACTTTTTGCCGCGCAGCATAGCATTTATATTAGCCATTTCAATTTCAATAATTTAACAAAGAATTTAACAGTTTTCGTTAACCATATCAATTAGAATATCTATCTTATAATCGAATCCAACAAATAGTTGTCATTGCACTTAAATAGCGATTCACATGGTGGATTAAACGGAGATCTTCCTAAGCATGGACATTTTACCCCCTCTCCCTAACTAGTCCATACGTTTTCTGATAATATTTTTAGTATTTTACCTCTTATATCAATC
The DNA here is from genome assembly GCF_037179485.1 of Ochlerotatus camptorhynchus. Lineage (NCBI taxonomy): Eukaryota > Metazoa > Arthropoda > Insecta > Diptera > Culicidae > Ochlerotatus > Ochlerotatus camptorhynchus. The sequence goes on from NW_027040769.1 coordinate 527,308, forward strand.
AACCCAATTGCAAAAAGGTTCCTTGGGTTTTCTTTTTTTAATTAAAAAAAAATATTGATCAGTTATTTCGTTGTACTCGGGATTAGTAAGAAGAATGAAAATTAGGCAACTCTTCAGTGCATTTCAATATTTGAAATATCCTCAAAATCAACAAATATATTTACAGCTGATTTCCCATGAACATTTGTTTGCTTAAATGTACTTAACATTTATTTTGATTTACATTTCTGGTAATTTCATTAATTCTTAAGCAACCGATATTTATTGTTGCAAAATTTTAATGCATTTGGTTAAACTTGGAGTCGAAGTCCAGAAGTCGTAGTCAGAGCCGGTGATTTGCAAATCAGAATAATATAGACACCGACAAACCCACATGAATGATCATACAAATTTCAAAGAAATTTTTGATCAAAGCACAAAACTGACATCTGCCGCCGTGTTCGCGGAGAATATTTATCCTAGCCACGAACACGCGTACAAAAATTATGAGTTGGTTCGTGTCTTATCTATTTCGGACAAATTATTTTTATCTAGATAAAACTTTTCTATGGTTTTGACAGATGGGATCGCTGCACATTTGACTTGGCCGTTATGGATTCTCGATCAAGAGTAAAGTTTAAGTTTCCTGTAGGTTTGTCGGTGATATAGATCCGACTACTCAACCCTGCGGCTGAAAATCTATGATTATGATTGACGCCATTTTTAAATCCAAAATGATGGCTTCCGCGTTCAGAAAATCTAATCTAATACCCTACAATAGGGTATTTTTGGATCAGGGATGACGTTTAAAGAATGCTGGAAATCTATTATTGGCACCATTTTGGAATCCAAGATGGTGGATTATGGTTTCAGAAAATTTGTCATAGACTCATACTTTAATATATACTCATATCATACTCATATCATACTCATATGTTAAGTATTTTCTGAACGGGAATGACGTTTAGTTACCGCAAACTGATGAATGACGTCATTTTTTTTTAAAATGGCGTCTTCCTGTATTTAAACAATGGTTACACACAAAGTGGGTATTTTCAGAACGGGCATGACGTATAGAGATCGCAAATCGATTATGAAATCCAAGATTGCGGCCTCCGGTTTAAGAAAAGAGCAGTTCCACACAAAATGACGACTCGGAAAAACTCGATCTTCTCCGATTTGCATTGTTTGTTATGGACAATGATTCAAATTTTTCCTTAAATTCGGCCATTTAGGATCTTGTAAAATTTACGGTCGACTTTGACACGGTTCCATTTTGGCACGGTTCGCACAGTATTGAAAAATAACCAGATTTACAATATTTTTCTGATCGAGAACACAGTTTTTACTTACAGATTAATTATTTATGACGTAGAATAATATTTTGCTTTTATTCATCAATTACCATTGGAATATTCGAAACATGTCCACAATTAATGAAGTAACCAAAGTGGCAGTGAAGCTTCCAATTAGTGACCAGCCAGAGGTCTTCATGTATTGTTTAACTTTCAGATGAGTATATCATGCTAGTTTATTGAATTACTAAGTACCGTAATCTGGAGGCAAATGGATCAACGGGGTGAAATGCCCTGACTTTCAAAATTCAGTTATAGATAAGAAGAGAACTTTTAATAGTATTTCATCAAGGGCATCTAATGATTGTGTTGATGAGTTTTTCTTAGCATTCCTTTTTCATTATATTGTTAAAATAAGAAAAAGTTTAAAATAGTACTTTAGAAACGTTTTTCCTAACGAACGATGCATTCTACTACTCTTAAGATGTACAATTTTGTGGAGTGATAAATTTGCAACTGTTCCCAAAGATCCTATCAGAATCAGCATTTATTCTAGTGCGGTATTCGGCAAAATTACTTATTTTACTTAATTTTGGGTCGCTGAATCTGAATCTGCAAACAGATTTTGTTAAAATGAACGATTTCGTGTCATAAAAATGATTTTATGTGAGAAACTGACGTTCATTCATTTAGGCGTATTTTTAATATATTTTGCAATATGCACCCAGACAACCAGAATTCGTATAACAATGTACGAACAGTATCGTTAATTGCTACAGTTTAAGTCAAAATCGCATATTAGAATGGCATACCTCGCATTATGTTTAAGTTAAATCATATAGAATGCAAATTTCCGATCTTTATGCGATGACTCATTTTTTCTTCGTACTGTATCACAAATTAAATCGGATTACATCGTAAGACTTTTCAAAATGAATTTGTTATTGCAGATTAAATCGTATATGATGTTAAATCAACTCGTTTAAAAATAAATTAAAATATGCACGTATATGGCCTCCCCTTTTGTACGTATAAGCCATTTATTTGCATTCTATACGAATTGTTTGTTTGTATATATGTTTGTATATCACGAAAACAACTTTGAATATACGTTCATTCTGGTTATGTGGGCAGTTTTTTATAAACCACAACTTTTGTTGAAATTTTAACACAAATCAAGTATAAAGGCCAGAGTATCAATATTTCATTGCATAAAAACCTGCACGATCCGCTTCACCCCAGAATTGATAATTTATATTTTTAATCTAATTTTTATTCTAATAAATAAACCAAACATGTAATTTCAAAACTAAATTCGTACATTAAAAAAGCATTTGCTAGAACAGGTTTGAGAGTACTTTGACTATATGTTTAGTATTACTTCTGCGTGAAGTTAACGATTTACATAGTTGAAGATGCTAATTTCAAATAACAGACTAAAGTGGTAATTTTTATACGATAGATGGAGGAGATGAAAGTCTAGAGTTGATAGTTCCGTTAGAGTACGGCAGCGTGAAAATTGCATATAGATAGTAGATAGCGAGCTAGGGCAACTTTTAAGGAAGGTACAAATCGGTTTTTGCATCTCTCTTTACCAAACTCCCCCTTTGGAGAGGGACGGTGAGGGGTGCCCCCCCCCCCCCGCCATCACTGGCAAAAAGAGATGAACGCCGACCCGTTCAAGTACCATCGATGTGTTTGAAACAGTTCTACCTATTTTTACCGCACTTCAGTGGTTATTTGAAGGAAGGCATCCAGTCGTTGGTTTGGAAATTGCAGCTATTGTTTACCCCTACCACGGTATGTGCTCCTGTCATCGTCGACTTGAAGATCTCGAGGGGACACGGGTGGGGTGAGAGGTATGTTTTGTGTGCCAAATATATTGATGGAAAAATCTTTAGCGTTATCGATAAAAAAAAGTGATCAACTTCCCCCCGTTTTACGGTACTTGGATTTGTTGCTACACGCGTTCAAGTGTTGCAGTACCACTTAAGAAAAGTTCTCATTTAGTTTTGAATTATTCATTATTTAACCAATGTATCATGTAGCTATTCACTACGCTGCACCATAAGCTCTGCATGACAAAACTCCGAAAAAGTTATGAAACAATAATGATAAACGCAAAGCAAAACAAGACGGTGTGTTTGTAAAAAAGCAAAAGAACAACCATTGTATTTGAGGTTCGATGTAATCTCACTATACAGCCTCTACATAATAATCTCGTCAAGCTTAACTTTATCAAGGATTACCTCCGCCTCAAGAGTTACAATCCAAGTCATCAACAGTTCCCTCCTTGCAGCCATGAATAATTCATCAAGATAGAACAAGCTGATAACAAGCGTTTGAAATAATTTGTCGAATCCACGAAAAAGATATGAAATCATAATTAGTTGTTTACATTTAATTAATTCATAGTTTATTTTCTCAGCTGATACAGCTTTCATTCGGCCGACAACAAAGCGATATCAACACTCTAAGCACCCTCCATTTCAACCTTGTTGCTATCTCGAAACTATGTTCTCGGAACTATTTATTTAGTACAAGACACAATCTCTCCCCTTCGCTGACAAGCTTCATCGCGAGTTGACGTGATCCGTGTCGAGTTTTTGTTCCCTTCCTCGGTGGGTTCCCAGAGGCAACCGGCGCTTCTATCACCGAACAATACAACTTAAATGTAAATTTTCACGGATCAACAGGAAAATACAAATTAAAAACGGCTCCTTCCGAAAAAGAAAATAACCCTCCACTTTTCCATGCAAATGAAGACATTTCAACGCCAAAATTACTGGATGTATCGCATGTTACGAAGGCCCAGTTCGTCCGATTTTGGTCTTGCTTCCTTAGCATGTGGGTGGTACCCATCAGAAGGATAAGTTGATGTGCGGCTTCTGAGGAACTGGAAAATACCAACATTCTACTAAATGATGTCGTAAAACATTATGAATTATCTTCGCTTACTTTCTAGTGGTTTCGCTTACCCGCGTTCGAAGGCCTGAGGGTGATTCTCATTTCCGAAAATTCACTTTCATGACAAACACCACCACTACTTTCAACGAAGCTAGTAATCATCTGATAGTATCTTTAAAAAATATTCAAACCTCCAGAACCACACTATGAGCAACCCTAAATCAGCGGCAGTAACATCACAGAAGGAAGGAAGGCTCGCTTATCGGAACACTTCGTGCATGAAAATGAATGGTGCGGAAATTTAGCAACCTCTAAAAATGAAGAACAGCGCGTAAGCGGAAACAACAAGTTATTACAAACTTTAAGCCTTATAATCATAAAGTAGCCTACCGAATCGAAACTGAGACGAGAAGGTCCAGAGCAAAGTAGTGAGTCGGATGGAAAACTGCCCACCGACATGATGTACGGAGCGTTCTTTAATGGCAGAAAAGTTGCACTTGGTGGCAAAATACTGGAAATGGTATGGAATTCGCCAACTTGATGCTCCGAGGGGTGACGGACAAGGAATTCACTCGACCCATTTGGGTGAAATCAAAACGTGTTCAGCCCTCTGTGTTTATAAGCATGCAAACTTTGATTGTAATGGTTTGGAGATTCAAATTTGACTTTTCCGGTTGTTTATGTTAGTAATATATGTTTCCGTGAGTTGTTTTCACATAATTGAGCTTATATTTGGGATGGAAGAGAGCCTTGATCATAAAAAATGTATAAGATTCCCTAGTTCACAAAAAAAAGCTTCAAGCACAGTCTTCCATGTCAGTGGTTAATATAATAAGATGAATGAGATTCCTCATATACACACACTTCGAAATAACTAATTTTACACGTGACGGAATCCATATTTGACAGAAAGGATCAGACGTAAACAAATATGTCATGTAAAATTAAGTGCTCCGAGACTGAAAAGTTCGTTACTCGACGAAAAGTACGTTTGATTGAGTTGAATTTCGTGTCTGTTATGACTCAAATTTATGTCAGAATTGACGCTCGTATATGTCAGTCTCAGAGCACCTAAATTTACAAGATTTTCCTCCCCCTTAAAGATTCCTCATATACAGTACAAGTCAATTGGTCTGCAACCACTGCAATAATCTGTATTTTCGGTAAAACTCAATGTTGTTTGCATTAACGTTTTGAAACGAGCTACAAATTAGCAAACCCATTAATTTTCGTATTTTTTTATTTGGCTGTATTTTTTTCAGAAACGTTCCTCATGACGAAAACTGCCATTTTGCATCTTCAGATCACCATTTTAAATCGCGCCTTAGCTTTGAAATGGGTACAATATGCACACTTAGAAAATATCATGTAAATTTAGGTGCTCTGAGACTGACATATACGAGCGTCAATTTTGACATAAAATTGAGTCATAATAGACGCGAAATTCAGCTCAATCAAGCGTACTTTTCGTCGAGTATCGAACTTTTTAGTCTCGGAGCACTTAATTTTACATGACATGTTTGTTTACGTCTCATCCTTTATGTCAAAGATGAATTCCGTCACGTGTAAAATTAGTTATTTCTAAGTGTGTGGATAAATGTTAAGCTCATCTTCAGAAAACTGTTTCTCGAAAAATGTTTGTTTAATCGGTTTGGTACCTTGGGAAATGTTGTACACACTTAGAAATACCTAATATTACACGTAATGGAATCCATCTTTGACATAAAAAATGAGACGTAAACAAACATGTAATGTAAAATTAAGTGCTCTGAGACTGAAAAGTTCGAAAGTACGTTTATTTTTTTTTTTGGGTATCAAGCTGAAGCTGCGTGACAGCTTAATTTTCAAGACTTGACCCATTTGAATAAATTTTGCTTCTATCTTTGACAATACAGCAGAAGCCCGAGCAAAGTAAAATATCAAATTGATAACAAGTTCTATTACCCGGTTATCACTTTTTGATAACTGAATATGTTATCATTATGGTTGAATTAACAGCCAACATCACAAAAATTATAACAAAAAATTGCTCATTGGATATCACAAAAATAACTTATTTTGTTATCATTGATAATATCTTGATAACAAATTCTGTAAGCCAAACAAATTTATTCCATAAATTTCAAATCATGCTGATAACTGAAATATGATCAGGAATTAAAAGCACTATTTTTTATTGTTTCAATGCGAATAATATTTAAAGTTTTGAACTAACCTTGCATCGTTAATAAATATATAGTGAATTTTTAATGATAACAACGGAGTCAGTGAAACCGTTTATAGCTAAACATCTAAATAACGTAAGATACGAAAATCGCGCAAGTTGTGAACGCCACGCGAAACAACCGTAGAGAAAAAAAAACAACTTATTATCACTTAAAGAGTGCCACCAAAATAAATGTGATAGCCTATGTTGGCAAGTTGATTAATTTTGGTTTCCTCCCTAAATAATCTACTTATTTTACAGTTGAGCTTTGTATCAAATTAGTTAATTTAAAGAACGTATCAATCATTTCAAGATTTCGCGACCGCACCGAACAAATTCTATAAGCTCAAAAGCGTTTGACAAGCTCTACCGAATTGCGTATCACTTATTGCCGGATCCTTATTGCCGGGCTATCCGCGAATAAGGATACCCACAGCTTATGGGATTTTCACTAATGGGGGCTGTAGTGGATTATCTCATTTGTTTCAATACATAAAGCTATACTGTCTTCGACAAAGTTGCTGTACTGGGTTAGACCAACAAGCCTGTGCCATTGGATTTAGGTTAAATTGGGAACTACGCCGCTAGAGGCGCTTCACTTTTATGTTACTTGTGACGGGCGCTATAATATATGGATCATATTTCCAACATAGAATATTTCGTGATCCTGACCATATAGAAAGTTACTGTCTTCAGCAAAGTTGTTCAGGTGATCAAGTCCTTTCGGATGGTGGCCATATTAGTTCAGAACTCTCTCACTACGCAGCGCTAGTGTGCATGTGCAATTCCTATATAAACTGTATCTCGAGAGCCTGGCCATATAGAAAGTTGCTGTTTTCAGCAAAGTTGTGCAGGTGATCAAGTCCTTTTGGATGGTGGCCATATTAGTTCAAAACACGCTCACTACGCGGCGCTAGTGTGCATGTGCAATTCCTATATAAACTGTATCTCGAGAGCCTGGCCATATAGAAAGTTGCTGTTTTCAGCAAAGTTGTTCAGGTGACTAAGTCCTTTCGGATGATCGTCATATTATTTCAGAACTCTCACACTACGCGGCGCTAGTGTACACATGAACTTCCTTAATATGTAATGTCTCCAAACTTTTCCATATAAGATGTTGCTGTGCAATGTTAGAACAGGAACCGGAAAAGAGATGACGTGTAGAGGCCGGAAATTGATGTCAGATGCCATTTTGGAATCCAAGATGGCGGCCATCGGTTCAAGAAAAACTGTCAAATACCCTACAATATAGATATTTTTGGAAAGGGGACGACGTGTAGAGGCCGGAAATCGATGCCAGACGTCATTTTGGAATCCAAGATGGTGGCCATCGGGTCAAGAAAAACTGTCAAATACCCTATAATACGGGTATTTCCAGAGAGGGAACGACGTGTAGATGCCAGAAATCGATGCCAGACGCCATTTTGGAATCCAAGATGGCGACCATCGTGTCAAGAAAAACTGTCAAATACCCTACCATATGGGTATTTCCAGATAGGGAACGACGTGTAGAGGCCGAAAATCGATGTCAGACGCCATTTTGGAATCCAAGATGGTTGCCATCGTTTCAAGAAAAACTGTCAAATACCCAACAACATGGGTATTTTCGGATAGGAGATGACGTGTAGAGACCGGAAATCGATGTCAGATGCCATTTTGTAATCCAAGATGGCGACGATAGGTTCAAGAAAAACTGTCAAATACCCTACAATATGGATATTTTTGGAAGGAGACGACGTGTAGAGGCCGGAAATAGATGCCAGACGACATTTTGGGATCCAAGATGGTGGCCATCGGGTCAAGAAAAACTGTCAAATACTCTACAATATGAGTATTTCCGGAAAGGAAACGACGTGTAGAGGCCGGAAATCGATGCCAGATGCCATTTTGAAATCCAAGATGGCGGCCATCAGTTTAAGAAAAACTGTCAAATACACTACAATGTGGGAATTTCCGAAAATGGACGAAGTGTAGAGGCCAGATATAGATTCCAGACGCTATTTTGGAATCCAATATGGCGGCAACATGTTTTCCATTGTCACCATAGCCGATCGAACTCCAGACGAAACTAGAACCGCACTACCGTTCATACTGGTGACAACGCTCTGATAAGACAACGAAACCTTCCCCCAAGCTCCTCCACTGATCCTATCCTTCGACAATGTACCTCTCTTACCTCGAGTAAGCCGCGAGTATTCGGCCCAACTCCTACTAGACATAGAATTAAGTGAATGTTGTTACAAACAAAGAACAATGAAGTATCGGCTCCGTAAAGCTAACGTGATTGAGCCTTCCAAATAAACGAACTAGTTAAAAAAACATGTTTTCCATATATAAGGCTAACCAAGAATATTGCGTATAATTTATTGTGTATAGCGTATCATTGAGCAAGATCGCAACATAACGTGGAAATTTCCTCAAAACAATAAAACGCTTTTAATTGTTTTGTTTTTTCTATCGTAAACTACAGATTTATTCCTGGACCACTCTACAGTGAATATGGTTGATATTTTCATCCACCACCTGGTGCGGCAGAAATCGTGTTAAAACTAAATCAACTATCCGAGGTCGAAAGTTTCTACACATTGAACAGCAATGTTGAACGGAGTGCAAAAATGCAAGATTTGCTAAGGGAAGTCGAGACCCATCTCACGGTGTGGAAGAACGAGAGTGACTAGAATGCATAAAACATGACAGCGCTGGTTGGTTCTTTGTTATCGAAAGAGAAAATAAAATGTGGAATAAATCTGTAGCAAAGCATTTTATTGTTTTGCGGAATTTTCCACGTTATGTTGCGATCTTGCTCAATGATACGCTATACACAATAAATTATACGCAATATGCTTGGTAAGCCTTATTTATGGAAAACATGTTGCCGCCATATTGGATCCCAAAATAGCGTCTGGAATGTATATCTGACCTTTACACGTCGTCCCTTTTCGGAAATTCCCACATTGTAGGATATTTGACAGTTTTTCTTAAAACCGATGGCCGCCATCTTGGTTTTTAAAATGGAGCCTTGTATCGGTTTCCGGCCTCTACACGTCCGGAAATACTCATATTGTAGGGTATTTGACAGTTTTTATTGAACCAATGGCCGTAATCTTGAATTTCAAAATGGCATCTGGCATCGATTTTCGGCCTCTACACGTCGTTCCCTTGCCGGAAATACTCATATTGTAGAGTATTTGACAGTTTTTCTTGACCCGATGGCCGCCATCTTGGATTACAAAATGGCATCTGACATCGATTTCCGGTCTCTACATGTCATCTCCTATCCGAAAATACCCGTATTATAGGGTATTTGACAGTTTTTCTTGACCCGATGGCCGCCATCTTGGATTCCAAAATGACGTCTGGCAACGATTTCCGGCCTCTACACGTCATCCCCATTCCAAAAATATCCATATTGTACGGTATTTGACAGTTTTCCTTGAACCGATGGCTGCCATCTTGGATTCCAAAATGGCATCTGACATCGATTTCCGGTTCCTGTTCTCACATTGCACAGCAACATCTTATATGGATAAGTTTTGGAGTCATAACATATTAAGGAAGTTCATGTGCACACTAGCGCCACGTAGTGTGATGGTTCTGAAATAATATGACCATCATCCGAAAGGACTTAGTGACGTGAACAACTTTTCTCAAGACCAATGAACATAACCATGACATATGGCCAGGTTCTCGAGATACAGCTTATACAGGAAATTTACTTGCACACTAGCGCCGCGTAGTGAGCGTGTACTGAACTAATATGAACATCATCCGAAAGGACTTGCTCACCTGCACAACTTTGCTGAAAACAGCAACTTTCTGTATGGCCAGGCTCTCGAGATACAGTTTATATAGGAATTGCACATGCACACTAGCGCTGCGTAGTGAGAGAGTTCTGAACTAATATGGCCACCATCCAAAAGGACTTGATCACCTGAACAACTTTGCTGAAGACAGTAACTTTCTATATGGTCAGGATCACGAAATATTCTATGTTGGAAATATGATCCATATATTATAGCGCCCGTCACAAGTAACATAAAAGTGAAGCGCCTCTAGCGGCGTAGTTCCCAATTTAACCTGAATCCAATGGCACAGGCTTGTTGGTCTAACCCAGTACAGCAACTTTGTCGAAGACAGTATAGCTTTATGTATTGAAACAAATGAGATAATCCACTACAGCCCCCATTAGTGAAAATCCCATAAGCTGTGGGTATCCTTATTCGCGGTTCCTTATTCACGCCCCCGTTACCCCGGCAATAAGGATTCCTGACTGTAGTTATTTTACCGTACGTATCAATCACTTCAAGATTTCGCGACCGTACCGAACAAATTCTATACTACAGAAGCTCAAAAAAAAAACTTTTGGTGAGCTCTACTGCATTGCGAATCACTTCTGCGTAAGTTCCGTAGACGTAGGCGCGTTGATTCCGACAGCCGCGAAAAGTTAAACATGCATCAATACCACATAAGAAAAGATCGATTTTACGTATGGTTTCGTTCATAGATTAACATTGACTGCTGTTTAAAAATGTAAGTACTTGAACACTAAGAAATAAGTTAAGTCAAATGCTTTAACCGCATATATGAGATTTCACGTATTGAGAGAATAATATAGTAATCGAGTACAACAAACTCAGGGGAATACAATACCTCCAAAAGTTTAAATGCTATTAATTGTCACATTCCTTTCCTTTTCTTATTTCCTAAACTATTCCTCTCCTTGTAAATCTGCTTAATGCTATTGGTCTGCCTGCGAATTCTTTTTAAAGTTCAAGACTAAATAAGAAGATTTATTCTACAACTTTAAAGGTTAATTGCCTCCCTAAGCGGACCCCCCGCATCCTAATTCTTCTGTTAATCTACTTAATGTCATTAGACTTTCTGAAGTTTCTTATTTAAGTTCATTTGATGATTATGATATCTCATTAGTCTATTTTAATAAATTATTAAAAGCTCTAATTCACCTAATCAATCATAACCCATGCTTTATTAAGTACCTGCACTTGTTCTTGTAATCTAAAATAAAACGTCTTTCAAGTACTTTTGATTTAAGCCTATACCTATTTATTATATCTTGGTTCGACCCAGGTAACACCTTCATGTGACTAAAATGCTTAATTTTGAAGTTAGTTTCCTAGCTGATTTTTAAATTATATAGAGTATATGTTCCAATTGCGCTTTCACGTTTCCACTATGTCGCACCACAAAAATACATATGGGTATGTCACAATAGAAGCACACCACAGTAGAAATCCCGAGCCATAGTTCAAACACTTATCCCAAATCAAAATGAAGCACATATAAGATTAGTTACAATACCATGTACCAAAATGGCGTTTAACATTGTTCCCTGAGTAATACCTCAATGAAAACAACAATGAAAGCTTGTCACGCAAATAGAAGGAGCACCGATGGGCGCTTTCTGAAATATTTCAATAGTATAATTCCCTTGCAAACCCAAATAAATCTATCTGCGTATATGAGTGATTTGCGGCAAAACCCGCCAGTATCACACCCAACGTCAGTGCCTATACGTAAGCGTACTATGACGCGGCTCTCAATAAAAGGAGTAACAAGTGTGATACTATCACTGCTAGACTAGATCTTTGGTTCTCTCATGCAGCGGTTTATCAGATAGGGGAAGCTTAGTAATCCCCATTGCCTGCCCATGACGCCATTCTATCGCGGCATGAGCCAGCAACACCGACCATAAACCTACCGCCTCCAACACTCCACTATAAAGCATGAAATTAAGCCCGCCCACCAACAGCAAGGAGCAAAAACTAGCCAAGGGGAGGGGAAAAGTTCGAAAGTACGTTTCGCGACTATTTTGACTCAATTTTATGTCAAAATTGGCGCTCGTATATGTCAGTCTCAGAGCAGCTAAATTTACTTCAAATTTTCAACGTTTGTAGGGAACATCTGGAACGATTTGGAAAAAAAAAGTTGCACTCTAAAAAATTTATAATTTAAAATAAAAACTTTAAAGCCGTTTTCTCAAAATGAATTTTTCGTATTTTTGTTTTTTTTTTTTTGTATATTTTAGGGGACATTGAATGCCACCTATTGCACTTTAAGACAATACACAGTGGTTCAAAACCCCCCAAAACGTGCGTTTTTTAATTTTTCGGTATGAAAACGACATTTTAGAAGGATGGTGTCTTCAGAAGAGTTGCAGAGTTTTCAAAGGGCTATCGTTTGGTGCTAAGCTATTGCTGATCTATCCACCTAGAAGGGCAGGGCAAAATTAAAATTTTACAAACTTGCTCAAATCATGTTGGTGTCTTCAGCAAATGAAACAACTTTGCTCAAGACACCAACTTCGTAAAACGATTGCGTTTCGAGTTAACGAACGTTTTCTTTAAATGGTGAAGGTGATGGTGATGATGGATTTTTGATATTTGATTTAATAGTAGTAGTAAAAAAAAAAGTAGTCTAGTAGTAGGTTTGAGTCTCGCGCGCGTATTACGGATATAGAGGACTGAATTTAACATTTGATAAAAAAAATGCAATTTTGAAGCTTATTTGGAAGATACCTTGAGTTAGTAGTAAGTTTTCTGACAAATGTTGGGGGTTCGTGAGCATTCCTGACATTGCTGAAAATTATGATAGTATCAGATTGCAGGGTTGCTAGTGTAATAGGATGCTTTGTTGATTGTTCATTAACTCTTGATTGCTTGTAATACTTATGAATATTTTAGGTGGACAAAAAGGCGAACTAAGAGCTGGACGCCTGAGCTTTTCCACATTTATAACGCTGTGAAGCAACTGTAAACTCTAGAGGGAATTTATATCTGTAACTGAAACCAGTTCGATTTTGTTTGCCAACCTGGTTAAAATGTCATATTCAATTATCTTAAAGATAAATCGTCCAGCTCAAACCTTTGTAGGGGTAAGAGGTGGGACCATCATCATCATCATGACCCCCCAAAAACAGTTTTTTTAAATAACTTTTTTGGACGCGATTTTATCAACAAGGTTTGTTCTAAAACGTTATTTGCAATCACAAAACACACATTTGCCCGAAAACACTTTACCTCTCTGACCATAACTGTCAAAGTTATAAACAATATTATAGTCAAAATACGCATTTTTCACGTCGACACACCATAAAAACCGGCCAAAACCGGCAAACCAAACAGTTTCCATTCAAAAGATACGCTTTCAAACTACAAAACACCATAGGTTTCATCTTGTTCTGTAATGTTCTTCTATTGAGTTATCCTCATTCAAAGAGGAGCGTATTTTCCTCATACAGCATTCCGGTTTTACCTTTGGTCTTCAGTTTGCCATCCTACTAACACATTCACATCTTTATATAATACATAATGTTTACCGAGTTTATGTGAGAGCTAGACAAAAATAAATTACAGTTTTTGATCAACCACGTGCTGCTTAGTTTCAGTTTGTTTGTGCTGGCAATTCGTACCGTTCAGTTTATTGTGTTAGACGATCTTTATCTTAAAATCTAAAATGGAGTCCGAAAAGATGTGCAACCTTTCAGGTACGTAAAAATAATAATATTGATACTTCCATTTTGCTGTATACCTAAAATGCAATGTAATTTGTTAACACAGAGGGTATTGATAGACGGGATCTGTTCCTCTCCTGGAAAGAAGCTAAAGGAACGTTAAAGACAAAAAGCTCTGTCATAAAGTCATAATTTTAAGTATCGATACGGATCTTATGCCGGATATTCATTCCGAGGTGTCAAAAATTACAGAAGTACTGTGCAAACAATTCAAGCGTCTTTGGATTAAACAACACCGAACGATGACCCATTTGTTCGAACAAAACGTTAGGTTTTTTGAACGACCATTTGAATTACCCAAATATATTTTAATGCAGCTTCCGTGCTCATCGAATGAATCAAAACGCGGTCGGAAGTCATTACCATTTACTGATTGCTCGGAAAGTGTCAAAAGATTGAAGACGTCTGAATTACGTCGTGTATATTCTGTAAGTGACCTTTGCTATGCTGCTCAGATGAAGCTTCGCGAGCATAAGAGAGTAGATGAAGCCTTGTTAGTTCGAGAAGCTACGTGCACGTCACCCACCAGAGCAAAACAAATGGTTTCTTCTCTGCGGGAAGCGCGCCAAGAAAAATTGGTGCCATATTCCAAAAACGAGGCGTTGGCCATGATTTTGGATGCAAATTTGACAAAGGCTCAATATATTAATATAAGAAACGGAGCTAGATTGAGGCATTCAAACTTGTATCCTAGTTATCAAAATGTTTTGACGGCTAAGAAAGACTGCTATCCCAACTGCAATGCTACCAAAACATCCATTGGAATAAAACTTCAGGATCTTTTGGACCATACGACGTCAAGAATTATTGATGCTAATATCAACAAATTTCTTGCATTATCTGACTGCGAGCTACAGAGTATAACTCTTACGGTTAAATGGGGGTTTGACGGAAGTTCGGGGCACAGCGAGTTCAAGCAAAAATTTAATTTCGAAGATGGAACCAAAACCGACTCCAATATGTTCGTAACATCAATCGTTACCGTTTGTGCCAAGAGCGGTGACAAGCTGATTTTTCAGAATCCTCGTCCGTCTTCAACTCGGTATTGCCGTCCGTTACACATCCAGCTCGTGAATGAAACAACCGAAATTTCAATGGAGGAAAAAGATTACATCGATCATCAAATTGCGCAATTACAACCCACATGCATCACAAAAAACGAACGGAGCATTAAGGTTCATTATGAAATGTTAATGACTATGGTTGATGGCAAAGTATGCAATTCGGTAACATCAACAAAATCAGTACAAAGGTATTATATTGGTGGTGCTACTTCATCTCAAATGAACGATATTGAGAAATCCATTTCACGTTCTACAAATAATGATAACTTTCAGTTTGGGCTATCCACCTTACACGCGTGGATAAGATTTTATGAATATTTCCTCCATATATCGTATAGATTGGACATTGAAAAATTGCAAGCCAGAGGAGCTGACCGGGACAGGCTACTGAAAAGGAAACGGAATGTGCAGAAACGCTTCCGTATTGAAATGGGCCTGATCGTCGACAAACCTCGTTCAGATGGGTCAGGAACTTCAAACGATGGGAATAGCGCGCGACGTTTCTTTCAAAATTGGCAAAAAATCAGCTAACATAACTGGTTTGAACGCAAACCTATTATACAGATGAAATTTAAACCTATTATACAGCTCGAAATTTGAAGAATATTGCCACGAAACTGCGAAGGAATTAGTACGCGTCTATCCCTGGTTTTACCTGTCTACAACGGTTCATAAAAAGCTCATCCATGGAGCTAAAATCATTTCATCTTTTCTTGTGCCTATCGGCCAATTATCGGAAGAAGCACAAGAAAGTCGGAATAAAGACATCAAGCGCTACAGGCTGAGCCATACCCGAAAGTATTCACGGACAGCAACAAATACTGACCTACTAAATCGCCTTTTGGAATCATCGGATCCATTGATATCTTCACTAAGAGCACTTCCAGATAAGAAACAGCTATCATTATCTGATGATGCCAAAGCTCTCTTAGTGGACATAGATCAGCCCAGTACAGATGGAACAGAAGAAAGTGATCAAGATAGCAGCATAAGTAGCACAGAAAGTGATGATGAAATTGAAGATAAACAAAGTAGCGATGATGAGGTATGTACAAAGCTCAAATCGTAATCGTTCGGGCAAACATTAATTTTATATTGCTTTTTTCTTATTTCAGATTTGATTGACACACACAACGAGATCAATAGCGGTTGAATAACTTTTAAAGCTTATGTTATTTTTTAGCACATAGTATTCCTCAAAGAAATATAGACTAAATATAAAATGTAACTAAACAATTTGTAAAAATCTTATATGTCCGTTGGAACATTACAGAACAAGATGAAACCTATGGTGTTTTGTAGTTTGAAAGCGTATCTTTCGAATGGAAACTGTTTGGTTTGCCGGTTTTGGCCGGTTTTTATGGTGTGTCGACGTGAAAAATGCGTATTTTGACTATAATATTGTTTATAACTTTGACAGTTATGGTCAGAGAGGTAAAGTGTCTTCGGGTCAAATGTATGTTTTGTGATTGCCAATAACTTTTTAGAACAAACCTTGTTGATAAAATCGCGTCCAAAAAAGTTATTTAAAAAACTGTTTTTGGGGAGCCATTTAAAGAAAACGTTCGTTAACTCGTTACGCAATCGTTTTACTAAGTTGGTGTTTCATTTGACATAATCTACAACTTTGCTGAAGACACCAACATGATTTGAGCATGTTTGTAAAATTTAGGGGGCCTTCTAGGTGAATAGATCAGAAATATCTCAGCACCAAACGATAGCCCTTTGAAAACTCTGCAACTCTTCTGAAGACACCATCCTTCTAAAATGTCGTTTTCATACCGAAAAATAAAAAAACGCACGTTTTAGGGGGTTTTGAACCTTTGTGCAATATAGAGAAATTATTGACAAAAAAGTTATGATTTTTGAAAACAAAACTCAAGTTATTGGAAAAATATCCAGAAATTGGTTCAATTATTCTTTCGAGTTGATATATTGAAAGTACACCAAATTTACAATAAAAAAGCACTTGCATAAAATTTTGCAATGTTTTCGAGATGTAGCGATTTGAACGTTGATTTTTTTTATTATTGGTTGTTTCTCCAGTTCCAGCAATATTTTTTCCGTAAGATTGGGAAATTCATTATAAAAAGCTCTTGGTAGCTCACCAATTGATTGGTGTCTTCTCAAATATAAAAATAACCCAATGCGACCTTTTTTCATGCAAAGGTATTAACTTGGTGCTAAAATGCTAACATACTACCTATTGCTAAGCGATCCAAGTGACATGGTTTTTAATTACCTACATCCATATTTATGCCTGACACGGAATCAACATTAGAATTTAATTCGTTGTGAATCTGTGAAAGTGACCTGATATACAGAACTTAAAAGCAACGATGAACAAGATATCAACATGAATGTTCCAAGTCATGACCCCTTAGCAACTATGCCATCAATGACATCGACAAAAACAATTGACTCTGATGTTGGCGAATATTCTTAAAGCTTTTACCTATATCTAAATTTGTAACAAATTTATATCTTGTATTTTGACATCACCTATAGATCTGAAGAAAATGAGTTCTGTAAATTATGCTGTGCAGGAATATCATGAAATTAATCAAAAAATCGGAAAGCACATCTTTGCACTTAATGCAGAAGCTAACTTAGATGATAATAAAACTGACGATTTTATTTAAATTATTGAACAGCTTACAGATAAGTTTTCGAAAGAAGACACAAACAAAACTGAGAAATTTCAGCTCTTGACGGTATTACCTAGATAGTGGGCAGTTCAGAAGAGTATGAACGCATTCAATACAATCAGATATATGGCAATACAATCAAAACAGCTGTTAAACGATAAAGGTGTACACCCCTCTATTGCTTCTGAGGTTAGGCAGTGGATTGAGTGATGATCAGTGTTGGGAAAATATCAAAAAATCAAATCTCACCAATGCCCAAGATCACGCTTCCTTTTCGTAGACAAAAATCAACAAGCATACAGTTGCGGTTGATTTTGCAAGCTGTGATATCGTAGCTCGGAATATCAAGCTAACGAAGCTCACCAGCTGCAAATCTCAACAAACTGTCGTGAGATTGAGTTAAATGATTTTTGCTTTAAACCCGAACGCAACCGAAACTTCCATTACGGCTGGCAGCAGTCACTTCGTGTCTGCCATCGGTGAACAGTAAAAAGAGATATCATACTATACATTCTCTTTCTACGAAAACGATGTGCAACGCAATAATTTTTGTGTCTAGTCAACTCTCCGCTTGATTTTTGCACGTTGTGAATAGTTTCGCTATATCAAAGGAGCTTGTAAAATCAATATCAAGCATGAAATTTTGTTCCAATATCACGCGTGATATTGACAGCGTATGAGAGCGAAAAAATATAATTTGATTGCTGATTTTGCCAGCACTGGTGATGATACAAAGGAACTTGTTCTGCAGTTTTTTTGAAGACGACGAAACCAGCCAAGCAATGCCTGGGCAGCGTGATTGTGTAACAATAAGAAAAGAAAGTAAAGCGACAGTCAGTTAAAAAAAGTAGAAGGGTCTGTGCCTAGGGGCACGAACGGAAGCTTGACGTAGGACCGCTAGTGGATGGAATAAATGTGAAGAGCATTTAGTTCTTTTAATTGAACAATTATCTGTTATCTCAACTCTTTCGGTTTTTGAATTGTAGGCGTACCAAATTTGTAGTAATTTTTTTCAATCAATCAATTGCACTCCTGCTTCCAAGTTTGGCAACAAGATTACAACTCTGGAGAGCATTTTGTGTGGTCGTTGGGGGCTTGTGGTTCTGAATATGGAAAAACAGGCACAGATAAATTCTATTCCAACTCTTTACTGTAATAAGATTGAGGGCACTGAAAAGAGCCGTAGAGGACATCCATGGCTACTTACGATTGGCGTGTTTAGTGTAGGTGACAGCACCACGGACCTCATTTTCCAGGAACATCTTCAGCATACTTCGTAGATCAGACCGGAGCGAGCGGTCGGCGAGCCAGACGACGGATGGTGGTTATCTTGAAGAACTTTGCGATGACGCTTGGCACCTCCTTTACCAGACATTTTCCTCCTTTGCCACGACCAGTCAATTGTTGCTGGTTGGGTGTGAACGAGGGTGTGAAGGAGTGGACTAGCCACCACCTTCTTACTGCTGCTATTGCTGCTCACCACGCCGTCCAAAGCGAAAATGAGCTAAGGCCATACAGCAGTGCTCTTTTATATCTTTTCAGGTTAAAGCAGAATGATGTGCAACCAAGTGGTATAAAAGCTACAAAGACTCCTCCCATTATGAGTAGTTTGCTATCAAGTAGCGACACTGGCTCTTTTCCTTTTGCGTACACGGCGAATGAGAACGACCCAAATTTGAGTTTAGTTCACTCATAATCGCCAAAAGTGCAGGAACTCAGCGATGAGTAAATTTGTCTCATGGTTTCCTGTGGAAAACCTAAAAAATCTGCAAGAAAATTAGGAAATTGACGAAAATTGTATTCAGTCTCGGAGTAGTACCAATAGAATGAGTGAATCCAATCTTTACTTTTCTGAAATTCGGGAATTTTTCCCTGGAAAAACTGAGGCAAATTTACTCATCGCTGAGTTCTTGCACTTTATGTAATTTATGAGTTGACTAAACTCAAATTTGGGTCGTTCTCATTCACCGAGATATCACCTTGAAAGATATTGGCACCAGTGGTGTAGTGGTTAGCGTGATTACCTCTCACCCCAGTAGGCCTGGGTCCAATCTCAGTCGGCGCCACCGGCATGTTCTAAGGCATAACATCTCTGATCACGCCTTCTTTCGGGAAGTAAAGCCGTTGGTCCCCGGTTGAGTTGATGGGTCGATTGGTAGGGTCCAGGCGTGAGAGCTGCCTCCCTGGCGTCGGCAGCATTGGTGCTCAGCACGGAAAACAAATCTCGCGTCACTTTTCAATAAGTTCTATCTGCATTGATAGTAAACTTCGTAAATAACTTGGCTTCAAAAATGTTTCCTGACATCTTCGTTGAATTAGATGCTTGATTGTTGCTTCTTCCATCGAAAATATCCAGATGAAGAGAATATATCAAAATCATTTGTTTCCCTGATTCCAAGTTTGGTTACAATAGCATTTTGTGTGGTTGGTGGGGCGTGTGGTTCTGAAAATGGGTAGACAGGCAGATGAATTCTATTCCTACTCTTTACTGTAATAAGCATGGTGGCCCTGAAAAGAGCCGTTTTGTTGCCAAAGTTGGTGATGATTTAACCTCCGAAACCAAACAGAGTGCGTCTCTGTCACTTCAAAACGTAGATGACATCCATGGCCGCTTACGCTTGGCGTGTTTAGTGTAGGTGACAGCATAACGGATCTCATTTTTCAGGAACACCTTCAGCACACCTCGTAAATCAGACCGGAAATACGTCAGACACCGCCACGGCGAGCCAGACGACGGATAGTGGTTATCTTGAAGAATTTGCGTTTGGTTCTGAATATGGCGATGAGTGTGCAAAATATTACGCAATTCCATCCTCCCTATTCGCACGCGCCCGACCCGAGGATCGGAGGCGAATGTCACTTCGACTTGTTTCGTCTACTTACTACTCTCTGACGACTGTGCTGGGGAAGCAGCATTTGCATGTAGGTAATTGGTGGATTTGTTAGTTAATTCGACGCTTTTGGACAATGCTGGACATTTACCAGTTTTTCAATAGTTTCTTGTTGAAAATCAACATTCGGAAGCATTGTTATCGATGCGTAGCCATATTTCTGATCGATTGGTGAGAAAATTATTGCAATTGGACCAGGGGATTTGGTTTCGACCTCCACACGACCTTCACCAGAAAACGTACCTCCTTCTTGAACGAATCGTCCTTTGCTTCCTTGATCCTTATCCTTCCTGTCCTTATCCTTCCTGTATCCTTGTCATCGGCAGATCCTTCTTCACATGCAGCAATCAAACACACTCTTCACACAATACACGAATTTATTTAAGCTTAACAAACGACACTACATTATTTATTCACTCGTACATTTATTCTTAAGGCTAACAGTAAACAATAAAAAAAAAACTATAACAAGGGTTTGCCCCTTGTCACTGATCGCGACGACGGATCTATTTCTACCAGTGATGCCACATATACAGATTTATCTGTAATCATACAGATTTTTTTCAATATTTTGATACAGATATCTGTATATACAGATTGCAGATTTTTGACAAATATACAGATTTTTCAAATAAAGTCAATATATTTTGTATTGTTTTTTTTAAATATTTATTAATTCCGATACGCTTTTTTAATGCACCACCAACGTAGAGTGCGCCACGCGAGTTCGAGAAGAAACGTCAACCAAACCGTTTGTTTACATCAGAATAAGTATTTTCCCCAACGCAAATAACAGCATTTTTCATTCAAAATCTTGCCAATTTCCATCGGTAATTGTCTTATTGTACGATTTTCCACAAATCTGAAATGATTTGCACCTTAACTATTCACACACAAGAAATCCGGAAGATCATAACCACTAAGGCACTTTCCTAATTTTTCATTTTTCTCAACAAAAATATTCCTGAACACCAGCAGGATCTTTTCCAAAACGTGACAGAATTAAATTTTTCAACTGTACATTAAGTTTTGCAGCATCTCAGATGAATTAATTTATCAGGAAAAGTAAAAAAAGTGTTCCGCTTCCTATGTCTCAAGGCAAAAATTTGTGCTCACAACACTCTTTTTGACGTTCTCCTATTCACCACCAGAGGTTGAATCGATCGTTCAGTTTCTATTAAAAAGGCCTATAAATAATCGTTTCTTCCTTTTGGGCAGTCTTTTGAATTCAATCTGAGCGTCAAACCCAAATCGTATTTTTCACTAAATAAATTATTAAAGGTGGATCCTGAAGAAACTAAGCGATTGTTTCAACCTCTGGCGCTGAAAAGTGGAAATTTTCACCGTGAAGCATTGGAAGAAGGCCTCACCTTTCCTGATTAATTTATCCCCCGCCGGTGCTTAAAATCGTCATCCACGTGGAATATTTTGTTTTCTGTATCGGGTTTGCAGTGATCCGGCTGGTGCTTCCATATATTTTTGATGAGAAAAATTAAGATTTATAAAATTGTCTCAGCGGTTATGATCTTCCGGATTTTTAATGTGTGGTTATTTCAGCTGGAAATCAGTTCAGCTCTGTAGATTATCGAAAAATACGAACACACCCGATGGAAATTTAAAAGTTGTGGATGACATTTCCTTTCAAAATCGGCTCTACATTGATGGTGCATGAAAAGAGCCTATTGTTTTAGTTTCGAATGGACTTAGAATCTTTCGAATGGACTTCTGATCTATCGAATGGACTTCTGATTTGTTCAGATGTTCTGATTTCTCGTTGGAAGGAATATTAGTTTCCCTTTCTATTTGTTTAATTAACCCTGTCGCATGGTGACAGATACGACGGTTAATTAAATATATTTTTGTCAACTCGGTAAACAAGCCATTTTAGAAAACCCACAAAGTGGTTGATTACAGCTTGTGAGTAGAAGAATCAACTGGATATTTTTATATTTAAAAAGCGTCATTACAGAAATAAAGAATATTGCATGCATTTCGACTAAACTTCCTGTAAAAGTTCTGTTATGTCCAATGTAAAAATAAAGGATTGCGTAATCTAAGACATAAATGAATCAAATTCTAGGGAATTGTGATACTTACTTCATTAAGGAAATTTTCAGTCGGAAACAGATTTGTTTCTTACAACTGGTACTTTATGTTTTGTTTTTTTCAGACAGTAGAAGAAATACAAAACACTACAAAAAATTTAGATTGTAGGATTTCAAGATTTTTAAAATAGACAAATTCTTTGGAAAGCATACTTTAGAAATTTTTCATGATTCTAAACATTGAACAAACTCCTTTTGAACTATGAATTCGCTCAATGGAGATTTACGTAAATCCGCACTGAGACCATAATATAGAAATACAGATTTTTTTTACAGATTTTTGTCAGCCAGATACAGATTAAAAAGATTTTGTGCGATGAAAATACAGATTGAGCTCTGAAATAATGTGGCATCACTGATTTCTACTGACTATTCTCCCAGTTTTCTACACTCTCCTACCGATGACCATCAGACTGCCCGCATAGTAGTGGTAGAATTCCGGGAGCCCGTGTGAACCGGTGCACTACCACAACCGTAGTTACCACAGTAGTACACAACCGTTTAAATCGCTCGTGGAGTCCCTGCAATGCGGTGAGTGTGCTTGTTGCTGGCTGCATCCGTTGATTTGGTAATTATGTAACTCTCAGACATCCTTACCCACCCTGAAGTGTCCGGGAGACTTCTGAAAATAAAGAAAAAAAAAAAAACAACCTCTCTCGATGCACTGGATGGAATCTATCGAATTTGTCCCTATTCTTCCTCGTCTCTCATTGGTAATAAACATAACTTTGCTACTGGTCGCTTCAATGAACCGGTTGACGTTCGCACTGTAACGACTCTAGTGACTCCATCCACACCTGGGTGCAGCTCCTGGATACGGCCCATCTTCCATTGTATAGGTGGTTGATTAGGATCCACGATGACAACAAGTTTGCCGATCTTAATTTCTACTGCTGGCTTCCAATGTTTTGATCGAGCTTGAAGTTGTGCGAGGTATTCATGACGCCATCGTTTCCAAAAATCCTGGAGTTGTCGCTGCACAAGCTGGAATTGAGTTAGTCTATTCAACTTGATGTTACCGAGATCTGGTTCTGGTAGGGCTTGAAGTGGTCCACCAACTATGAAGTGTGCTGGCGTTAGTGGCTCTACATCCATAGGATCATCGGAGAGAGCCATCAATGGCCTCGAATTGAGGCATCCTTCCACCTGAGTCAACAAAGTGATGAAGTCTTCGTGTACCACTGGATTACCACCGAGAACTCTTAATAGGTGAAACTTTGCTGACCGCACCGCTGCCTCCCACAGCCCGCCGAAGTGTGGTGCACTTGGAGGGTTGAAATGCCAATATATTCCATCATTAGCGCATTCCTTGGAAACCGTCTCACGGTGTGTTTTATTTTTCAGCAACGCAAACAACTCCTGAATCTGGTTTCGCGCTCCTATGAAATTGGTACCGTTGTCCGAATAAACGTCTGTGCAACGCCCTCGACGCGCAAAGAATCTTCGTAAGGCTTGCATGAACCGTTCCGTCGACATATCCGACACCAGCTCCATATGGACGGCTTTCGTGGCCATACACACGAAAAGTGCAACGTATGCCTTGGTTGGTTTTCGTCCTCGACCGGCTCGCAGGTATATAGGGCCGAAATAATCGACGCCGGTCTTCGAAAACGGCCTCGAAACGTTGACTCGAGCAGCTGGTAGCTCCCCCATTTGCTGCTGAATGATCGAAGGTTTTGCCCGAAAGCACCGCTGGCATTGATGGACGATCTTCCTCGCTAGATTTCTGCCTCCAAGTGGCCAGTATCGTTGTCGAACGGTACCTAAGAGTAATTGCACCCCAGCGTGAAGGTATTGCTGATGATAGTGGCAAATTACCAGCTCCGTGAACTTGTGCCTAGCTGGAAGAACAATCGGGTGCTTTGTTTGCTGCGATTCCTCGGAGTGAGCCAGTCTTCCACCGACCCGTAGGATGCCGTTTTCATCAATTTGTGGGTTGAACCACCGCAACGGAGAATTACGACCCACTGATACACCAGACGACAGCTTTCGGATCTCGTCCGAGAACGATTCCGCTTGAACTGACAGAATGATCGACCGTTCATCGTGATGCAACTCGTTTGTTGTTAGACATCCTGATAGTTTTTCTGTTTCAGGGCACCGCAAGTTGTTCAGGAAGCGCAACCAGTATGCGGTCATCCGAATCAATTTCGTAAATGTGGAAAATTTTGATAAATAATCCGAAATGAACCCAGATTTCTTCGACGAAACACAAACCATCGCATTGCGTCGTCTCTCCAAATCCTTCTCAGTTGGGTTTTCTGCCGCCTTCGGCCATTCTTCCGGCGAATCCTTCAACCAGGTAGGCCCATGCCACCACAGATCGTTTTCTAGAATGTTGTTGGGCAAAATTCCACGGGATATTAGATCAGCAGGGTTCGTAGTTCCCGGAACATGCCTCCATTGTCTCCGCTCAGTCAGTCCTTGAATTTTCGCAACTCTATTGGCAACGAAAGTTGTCCATGTTCCTGCTGGTGACCTGATCCAGTGGAGTACGCAAGTTGAATCTGTCCAGAAATGAGCGCTACCTTCTACCTTCAGCGATTCTGCTACCTTTTCCCAGAGTTGGGCTGCCAGGAGTGCGCCACACAGCTCCAACCGTGGTAGAGATTGAACCTTGAGTGGTGCTACCTTTGATTTCGAAGTCAAAAGGTGCACCGAAACCGTACCATTTTGTTCTTGACTCCGAACATAGATTGTCACACCATAAGCGACAATAGAGGCATCCGAAAAGCAGTGGAATTCTACGGATACCGAACCTGGAGCAACCACACACCTTGGAATCCGCACATCGTTGAGCGAAGGGATTTGCTCGTGGAATGTTCGCCATTCCTTACCCACCGTCTCGGGCAGTGGGTCATCCCATTGTAGATTGTGGCCTTGTTCGTTCTTTAAGCACCAGAGCCGCTGCATGAAGATCTTTGCCGCTGTGATCGTTGCACCAAGCAGGCCCAGCGGGTCGAAAAGTCTTGCGATGAAAGCCAACACTTGTCGCTTCGTGAGGATTTGGAATGGCGTGAGTGGCGGAATGGTAAATTTGAACCGGAAGCAGTCTACGTTAGGAAGCCAAGTTAAACCTAATGTTTTTACTTCAGCATCTTGGTCCCAATCGATTCCATTTGAATCTGGAAGTGCTAGATTCTCAGTTGGAATGCCCTTGAGTACGTCTGGGCAGTTCGATGCCCACTTACGTAGTTTTAATCCTCCGCTGATCATCATTGCGTCTATTTGTCTCCTCAATTCGATCGCCGCTTCAACGTTGTCTGCTCCAGATATAACATCGTCCATGTAAACGTCTTCTTCGACCGTAAGTGCCGCTAATGGAAACTGCTTTCGTTCGTCGTTCGCTAGTTGTTGCAACGCACGAGTGGCCAGATACGGCGCGGACTTCGTACCATATGTCACCGTTAGTAACTCGTACGCCACTACCTTTCCATCAGGTGCTGTCCAGAGTATGCATTGAAGCGGTGTGTCATCCAGACTCGTCCAGAACTGTCGATACATCTTTTCGACGTCTGCTACGACCATCACCTGACGAACTCGACTACGCAGAACGATTGACCTTAAGTCTTGTTGAACTATTGGTCCAGCATACAGCGCATCGTTTAGGGATATTCCTGAAGATGTTTTGCAAGATGCGTCGAATACCACCCTCACCTTGGTCGTGGTACTAGACTCTTTGATAACGGGGTGATGTGGCAGAAAACACCGTTTAACTGTATGCTCTTCGCTGTCGTCCAATCTTCGCATGTGACCGAGCTCAAAGTATTCGGCCATGAAATCACAATACTGCTTCTGTAGACTTGGATCCCTTGCCAATCTTCGCTCCACAGCTCGCAACCGTCTTAATGCGATGTCTCGGGATTCACCCAGTTCCACCAAAACTTCGTTGTTCTTGGGGAGGGCTACTGTGTATCGCCCGTCGGATTCCCGCCTAACTGTACGCTGGAACTGCTCCTCACAGTGAGCTTCTTCAGGAGTGTATTTGTTGACGGCTCCTACTTCCTCGCAGGACCAAAACCGTGCCATTATCTCCTCGAGATTATCCGATACTGCCATGTTACAGACGTACTTAGTACCTTGGCTGGATGAAGTGACTTCGCCTGACACTATCCACCCAAAAACCGATTCCGTTAGTACTGGTAGGTCCTTGCCTAGCTGTATCTCCCTTCCAGACGGGAAGTAGCTGAAGAAGGCTTGGATGCCCAGAACCAAGTCAATCTTCCTTGACCGGAAGAACTCCGGATCCGCCAGTTCGATCTCTACCGGTATGTTCCATCCATTTGCCTGAACTGTAGATGTTGGCAGACAAGCTGTAACCTTCGGTAGGACGACAAATTCCATCGATCGAGAGTACGATGAAATCCGAGATCTGACGACAGCCTTGACTTTTCGAGTTGCCTTCGTGTTCGACTGTCCGATACCAAGAATCGATATGTTGGCCTTCTGACTGGAGACATTCATCAAATGGCACAGTTTTTCAGAGATGAAGTTACACTCGGACCCTGAGTCCAACAGTGCACGTGCTAGATAGCGAGAACCTTGATCGTCCTCGATCGCAACGACAGCTGTAGCCAGAAGAACCTGCGATAAGAGACACTGTGCCGCGTTTGAAGAAGTAGATTCAACCGCTGAGGCATTCGCTGCCTTGGAGTTTGCAACACTGTCGTACTGCTTAGCGCCTTCACCCGGTTTCGTTCTTCCGGATGATCCTTGGTTGCTGGAACTTACTTCTCCCTTGTAGCATAGCAACGAATGGTGCCGACCCTTACAATGCCGACAGGAAAACTTTGATGAACACTCTCGAGCAAGATGACCACGTTTGAGGCAATTACGGCAGAGCGATTGCGTACGTATGAGGGATTCCTTACTGGTCAGTGACATCTTCAAGAAGGCTGGACAAGTATGCAGTCCATGAATCTCCGCGCAAGAAGGACACTTAGCGTTGTTTCCTTGTACGGCATTATGGCTGACCCTTGTAGAGAACGGCTTTCTTTTTAGTTGTTGGAACTGTTCCACCTTCGCTTCCACCTTCGCAGGTAAGGCTTCAAGAATCTGCATTCTGCGTTGAAGAAACTCCTGTAGATCCTTTAGGGTGTCTTGCTGCTTCGTAGACGAATGTTCTTCCCACCCTCGTCGTGTGGCAGGATCGAGACGAGTGCTCAGCAGCTCTACCAGCAACAAATCTTTATAATCGGCTGGTTCGATGATTTGGTCTAACGTCCGAATCACACGGTCGAAACCATCCACCAATTTATGGAGATCCGTGATAGATTCCTTGCTAAGCGAAGGCAGCTTGATGAGCGCTTGAACTTGCTTCTTCTTCAAAAGTTTGTTGTTGTTGTAACGTTTTAGCAACGTGTCCCAAGCAACTTGATAATTGTCTTTCGTGATCCTTAGCGGATCAATCAGTGCCTTAGCCTCGCCTGCTAAGCACCCTTTGAGGTAATGAAGTTTCTCTACATCAGGTAGATCGGGTTTTTCGTGAATCAGAGATGTGTAGAGGTCTCTAAAACTCAACCAATCGTCGATACTACCATCAAAGGATTGCAACTGGATTTGAGGTAGACGAACATGATCCACTACGCCATGTAGAGTGGCATCTGCAGTCCGCACTGTTTGGTTTGACGAAGACCCTTCCTGCAATCCGTCAACCTTTTCAACCAGAAACGATTTCGCATCGTAGTAACGATTTTCAATCTCCAACTGCTCCCTTTGACTACCATCTTGCTCTGCATATTCCTCATGCGCTTGGATGTCCCAGATTGTTTCGCTAATTTGTACCCACAGTATATCTAACCGCTCAATACGAACATTAATTTGATTGGCAGAGGTTCCCTCTTTGAAGTTCTTAACATACTGACAAATATTGCTTAATGATAATTTGAGCCCCTTGAGTTTGGATGTTAAAACCTTCAGGGATTCGGCATTCCTGGTTACGGGTTTTGTTGCCATAATTGCTGTCGTCACAGTACAGGAACTCGACCGAATGTCAGTTGATGAACAGGTTACTCCACTGGCAGTTCAGAAAGGCGAGAGAAAACGTAGATGTAGTATCCAAATTTGTCTACTTCGGCTGGGCATATACCGTTCACCTCACCTGTGTGAAGAAACAGTGGCACCTCCGAAGCCAAACAGCAAATCCAAATCGACACACCTCCAACGTTCGATCAGTAACCTCAGATTCAGATTCAAACCAGTGAAATGCGAGGGGGTGAAGAAGCGAATGTAGTATACAAAATTGAAACTTCGGCTAGACATATACTGCTCAGCTCACCTATGAAACAGTAGCATGTAGCAGCAGCCGAGCTCAAAAGGCATCAAAATCGTCTCTTATGTTTGTATGCAGCGAGTAGTACAGTACGAAATCGTCTCGAAAGTTCAAATCCAGTACAGCGGAGAAAAAATGACCAATGTAGTTTCACAAATAAGCCTGCCCCGGTAGGACATATACTTTGCCTCACCTAGAGCACTAAAGATGGTGCTGACGAATTAGCTTTAGTCCGAAAACCACAGTGAAACCTCAGGGATTGCGTCCATAAATGAGTTGACTCGAAACAGTCCAATGTGCATCGAAAGGGTAATAATTTATTGGTGTGGTATCCAAATCCAGCTTCGGCTGGGCATATACTTATAAGAGTAATTATTATATTTACCTGACCGCAAATGGCCGCTGCAATGCCCGAGCTCGAAGCAATCGTGGTGTCCTCCGTCGTCGCAAATAAATCGTAGTTGTGTCGTCGTTGCAGGTCCAATCGAATCGCATTGGATTGCATGCACCATGCACCGATCGAAGGAAGCGTTGTGAATCGATTCTTCGCAAACTGATTCACCAATGCCAATGTAGTGTCCGTCGATAGTAGGTCCTCATAGAAATTAAACAACAATATGCACAAATCGTAGGGTTGGCGTTAGTGGGGAATAGGCCAGAACTTCGGCTAGACATATACAAGTTCTAACATACCTGGAATGGTAGTAGAAAACGCTCTGGTTATTCTACAATCCTGATGAACAACCGATGTAGCCTTCGAAGTCCGTTTTCCCACTCGCTGATGAAGGTTGATGTAGCTGATGTCTTCACAGAAGAGGACGATGGCGGATAGATTGGGCGCGATTCAAAAGGACTATTGATGAGCAAGACGATGGCTGCTGACTCCTTTTCATGCAATCGGAATGGCCACAGGATCTATTCATGCACCGATGAGATGGCGACTGTTCCATTCAGGGCACTATGAAATGGCTCGAATGCTTTGTCCCAGGTTGGCCTTTTTTTTTTTTTTTTTAACCAGTATGTTTATTTGGAAGGCTCAATCGCGTTAGCTTTACGGAGCCGATAGTTCATTGTTCTTTGTTTGTAACAAAATTCACTTAATTCTATGTCTAGTAGGAGTTGGGCCGAATACTCGCGGCTTACTCGAGGTTAGAGAGGTACATTGTCGAAGGATAGGATCAGGGGAGGAGCTTAGGGGTAAGGTTTCGTTGTCTCATCAGAGCGTTGTCGCCAGTATGAATGGTTGTGCGGTTCTAGTTTCGTCTGGAGTTCGACCGGCTATGGTGGGTGACCAGTGGGTGACGATGAGACTCATCGAGACGGGGGGACAAGACAAACAAAAACTAATAAAGAGAGACAAAAGACAAAGGAATTAAATTCTTATACTAGACATTTGAAGAAATACATAAACCGACTGCATATAGCAGATATCGCGAGTTCCCAACACGTCTCTGATAGGAACATAGGGTTGTCTTCCTTGGGCCTCAAGGGTATTCAAAAGTCGCTCTCTGGCGGCGTAATTATCCGTACATTGCCAAACTGCATGATCGATGTCATCGTAACCGTTTCCACACCGACAGATGTTGCTGTCCACGAGGTTTATTCTATTGAGATGAGCATCTAGCGAGTAGTGGTTGGACATAAGTCTACTCATCACGCGAATGAAGTCACGACTTAAGTCCAAGCCTTTAAACCACGCTCTCGAAGAAACATTAGGAATAATTGAATGTAACCACCGTCCAAGATTTCCATTGTCCCAATCGGTTTGCCAACTCGAAAGGGTACTCTGACGCACTAAATGGTAAAATTCATCGTGTGAAATTTGCCTGTCATAAAATTCGCCTTCCTGCGCGCCCACCTTTGCGAGAGAGTCCGCCTTCTCATTGCCTGGGATTGAGCAATGTGAGGGGACCCATACAAAGGTAATCATATATGATCTTTCGACCAGTACACTCATCTGCTCCCTTACCTTTGAAAGGAAATAAGATGAGTGCCTACCTTGTTTCATCGACCGAATAGCCTCAATCGAACTGAGACTATCCGAGAAGATGAAGTAATGGTCTGTGGGCATATTGGAAATCATCCCCAATGCGAAGTTGATTGCTGCCAGCTCAGCAACAAAAACGGAACAAGGTTCCTGGAGTTTGCGGAAGGCGCTAGAGTTTTCATTGAAGACACCGAAGCCAGTGGATCCATTGAGACGTGACCCGTCTGTAAAATATCTTTTCACGCAATTGACGTGTTGGTACTTTTCAGTAAAAATACGCGGGATAATAATAGGTCGAAGTTGATCGGGAATCCCATGAGTTGCTTGTTTCATGGTCAGATCATATTCAATTGAGGAACTGCGATTGGTGAAGTGAACACGGTCTGGAGTATAACAAGGAAGACACATATCTGATGATATGTAGTGGTGGTAGATTCTCATAAATCGAGATTGTGTGTTCAGCCCAAGAATTTCTTCAAAATTTGCAATTATAAGTGTGTTCGTCACTCCGCATTTGATTAGTTTTCTGAGAGAGAGCTCCCAGAAACGGTTCTGGAGGGGTGTTACTCCTGCCAGAACCTCGAGACTCATGTTATGCGTTGAGTGCATACAGCCAAGAGCAATACGCAGACAACGATATTGAATTCGTTCCAATTTTATTAGGTGACATTTTCTTGCCGAGAGAAAGCAGAAAGAGCCGTACTCTAGAACAGAGAGAATAGTTGTTTTATAAAGCGTTATGAGGTCTCCCGGATGAGAACCCCACCATGTGCCGCAAATTGAACGGAGAAAGTTGATCCTCTGCTGACATTTTTGCTTCAAATACGTAATATGGGCATTCCAAGTGCACTTTGAATCAAACCAGACCCCAAGGTACTTGAAAGACAATGATTGGGTAATGTTTCTGCCCAAAAGATTAAGCTGCATTTGGGCTGGGTACCGCTTTCGAGTAAACACTACCAGTTCAGTTTTCTGCGGCGAGAAATCGATCCCTAGATTCCTAGCCCAAGACGACAAGTTATCTAAGGAACTTTGCAATGGTCCTTGCAAGTCCACGGCATGTGGACCTCTTACGGAAACCACACCGTCATCTGCAAGTTGTCTAAGCGTGCATTGTTCTGCCAAACAGTTGTCGATATCTTTGACATAAAAGTTATAAAGAAGAGGGCTGAGACATGAGCCTTGGGGCAGGCCCATGTAGCTAATTCTGGAAGTTGTCAGTTGTCCAAGGGAAAAGTTCATTTGCTTTTCTGACAACAAATTGTACAAGAAATTATTTAAAATTCCAGAAAGTCCACATCTGTGCAGATTGTCTGACAGAATTTCAATGGAAACTGAATCAAAAGCCCCCTTAATGTCCAAGAATACTGAAGCCAATTGCTCCTTGTGTGCAAAGGCCAGTTGAATATCTGTGGAAAGCAGCGCTAGACAATCGTTTGTTCCTTTGCTCTTGCGGAACCCAAACTGTGTATTTGATAGCAAGTTATTTGATTCGACCCAGTGATCGAGTCTCCGAAGGATCATTTTCTCCAACAATTTCCTAATGCACGAAAGCATAGCAATCGGACGGTATGAGTTATGGTCAGACGCTGATTTGCCAGGTTTTTTAATGGCTATTACTTTGACCTGTCTCCATTCAGGCGGTACAATGTTGTTTTCTAGCAAGGAATTGAATAAATCTAGCAAGCGTCTTTTAACGATATCTGGGAGGTTTTTCAGAAGATTGAATTTAATCATATCGCTGCCCGGTGAGGAGTTGTTCGATGAAAGAAGAGCCATAGAGAAATCCAGCATTGAGAATGGTCTATCCAGAGAGCCGCCGCTAGGAGACGCTTCTCGAAGAATATTTTGTGCTGGAACTGAGTCCGGACAGACCTTTTTAGCGAAATCGAATATCCATCGGTTGGAGTATTCTTCACTCTCATTGAAAGATGAGCGGTTACGCATGTTGCGCGCCACCCTCCACAAGGTGTTCATTGAGGTTTCTCGTGAGAGTCCCTCGACGAAATTGCGCCAATAACCGCGTTTTTTTGCTTTGATTAATTGTTTCAGCTTTGTCTCAAGCTTTGAATATTCCTCGAAGTAAGTGGAGGTTTTGTGTCTACGAAAAGCTTTGAAAGCATCAGATTTTTCTACATACAATTTTGTGCATTCTTCGTCCCATCCAGGTGTGGCTGGTCTCCTTTTGAAGGGCGCACTTGGAACTTTTCTTTTTTGTGCTTCCAGTGAGCTTTTGTATATCAAATCGGCGAGGAATCGATATTCTTCCAATGGTGGAAGCGTATCTATTGATTCGGCACCGATTGTCACCGCCGTTGCATATTTCTGCCAATCTATGTTCCTTGTAAGATCAAATGGAACACGAGATGGTTCTGCAGAGTGAGGGGCACACTTAATTGAAATGATGATTGGCAAATGATCGCTACCATGGGGATCATTGATAACCTTCCACATACAATCCAATGATAGCGATCTTGAACACAAAGATAGGTCGAGTCGGCTTTCTCGAGCCGGAGGTTTTGCTATACGTGTCGCTTCACCAGTGTTCAAAATAGTCAAGTTGAAATCGTCGCATAAATCGTAAAAAATAGCCGCTCTATTGTCATCGTATAGATCGCCCCACCCAGTACCATGGGAATTCATATCACCTAGAATTAATACTGGGGATGGAAGAATCGAAACTAGATTCCAGAGTTGACTACGGCTAATGGAGGTTCTTGGTGGAACATAAACTGAAGCTATGCAAAGGTCTTTGTTCTTCACATTTATTTGGCAAGCGACGATTTCGACGCCTGATAGAGCAGGAAGGGAAATTTTGTAGAAAGGGTAGCACTTTTTGATCCCTAAAAGTACTCCTCCATAAGAATCGTCTCTATCCAGGCGTATAATGTTAAAATCGTGGAAGTTGAGTTCTTTATCGGAATAAAGCCATGTTTCACAGAGAGCAAATATATCACAATCAGAATTGTGAAGTAAAAATTTGAACGAGTCTAGTTTAGGCACTAGACTACGGCAGTTCCACTGTAGCACAGTGATCATATCTTCAACCTCGTTCGACGAATTATCCATCGAAAGATATGATTGATGCAAGGAGGGGCCATGAAACAGTCAATTGCTTAAGATATGATTCTAATGTTGGAAGCAAGGCAGAAACTAAGCTTCTAAGAGGGTCTTGTATGTTGAACATATTTAATATGAATTCCACAATGTCCGAAAAAGCTAGCAAACCTCGTTCGGACTTGGATTTCTTTTGAGAAGTTTGAGGAGCAGCTTTATTATTTTTATTATCTTTTTTGGGCAATGGTGGAAAATTCCTGCTGCATCCAGGGATTGGTTCAGCAGGAGCCTTCGGTTTCGTTTTTTCATCCCCATTACCCTGGGAATTTGCCAATCTTCTGAAGGTGACTTTAGTTTTCTTACGGCGCACTTTCGGGGAGGGGCATTTTCTTTTTGTGGATCCGTCCATTTTTGAAGGTGCGTGTACCACCGTAGAATCACCTTCATCGGATGAGTCAGAGTTCGATTCTTCAGCTGACAAAATCGAAAATTGGTTTGCCTCTTGGACGGCTGATGCAGCCTTCACCATTTGAGCATATGTCTGCTTGGAGCGTCCAGAGATTGAACGCTGCACTTTATCGGAGTGCTGCTTGTACATCGGGCACTCCTGCAAAGGGTGAGGATTCTCGCCACAGTAAGCGCATTTTACTGATTCTTTGTGGCAAGAATCCTCTTTGTGGTTTTCACCACATTTGCCACAACGAGTTTTGTTGCCGCAATGGCTGGCCGAGTGTCCCAGCCTTTTGCAGTTGGTACAATTATAAACCCTCTGTACAAACAACCGCACCGGAAAAAAAGCACCATCAACTTTGACAAAGTTTGGGAGAACTGAACCAGCGAAAGTCACCCGAAACGAGTCTGAATGCTGATAAACTTTCTTGCCATCTTGTAAAGACACTGAATGCAGTTGCCTAACATCCAGTATCTTTACAAGCTCGCTTGTGACTTTTCTGTTTTTAAAACAACCCGAGGCACGTTTCAAGTCCTCGACAGACAGACTCGCGTCGGATACCACGCCTTCTATCTCCACATCTCGAGAAGGGATGTAGATGTTGTACTCAACACTAAACAACTCGTGATCAGCAATTTTATTTGCTACATCATAATTCGGTGCTTCTACACGCAGTTTGTTGAATCTCTCCTTATGTACCAAGATTCCCGGATACTTACGCAGCAAGTCTCTCGAAATATCGAGAGTTTTCAAGGGTTTATTTTTAGGCCGAAAAAAGACAACCC
Organism: Ochlerotatus camptorhynchus; assembly: GCF_037179485.1. Taxonomy (NCBI): domain Eukaryota; kingdom Metazoa; phylum Arthropoda; class Insecta; order Diptera; family Culicidae; genus Ochlerotatus; species Ochlerotatus camptorhynchus. The sequence continues at coordinate 562,485 of NW_027040769.1, forward strand.
ATGGTCCTTTCGAAAGTGGTTGGTAATACCTGGTTCGCGCAACGTTGGCATCGGAAGATGCCATAAGTGTTGCGCAAAAGCGGTGCGCAACCGCTTAAGAAGGAAAAAAATAAAAACCTTCTCCAATTGATTAATTTCAATTACTATTAATTAAATGTTTTGCACGGCGTACAAGCAAATTTAAGAGAAAAAAAATCGAGAAAAAAAAACTTATATCTAGTTGCAACAAGTTGTCTCACTATGAACCATACTCCCTTACCAGGGGTGAGAGACAGAGCCACGCGCCACGAGGCAAAACAAAACTACAATAGGGAGGCAATGGACTTGCAAAATGTATTGTACTATACTTGTGCCGGTTGTGTAAACAACCTATCAGCCGGTGCAGCTAGGTATTCCGTTTGCTGCTGCTACTATTGCTGCTATTGACGGAGATGGTGCGATGATGATGGTGATGATTTTATGATGATCAATCACTGGGTTAAAGATGGACAGTCTATACGTAAGACTCAGCTTACGATAGCTGCTTCCGAAAACCGTGTGCGATTCACCTGAACACTTTTTTTAACACGAGAGCGATGGAAACGCGGTAAAAAAACGAGTGTCGTATGAAGAGACCAGGACGCTGTTAACTGGCTCAGCGCTCGATACGGAATGAGGTTGGCCTTTTGATGGACGTTTATTGGCGCCGAGATCGTCGAGATTCAGTCCGCAGGTAGTGGAGATCCGGCTCGAAGGACCAGCTTATGTCGGAGACCTGTCCGACCGATTTGGTTTCGACCTCCACACGACCTTCACCAGAAAACGTACCTCCTTCTTGAACGAATCGTCCTTTGCTTCCTTGATCCTTATCCTTCCTGTCCTTATCCTTCCTGTATCCTTGTCATCGGCAGATCCTTCTTCACATGCAGCAATCAAAAACACTCTTCACACAATACACGAATTTATTTAAGCTTAACAAACGACACTACATTATTTATTCACTCGTACATTTATTCTTAAGGCTAACAGTAAACAATAAAAAAAAAACTATAACAAGGGTTTGCCCCTTGTCACTGATCGCGACGACGGATCTATTTCTACTGACTATTCTCCCAGTTTTCTACACTCTCCTACCGATGACCATCAGACTGCCCGCATAGTAGTGGTAGAATTCCGGGAGCCCGTGTGAACCGGTGCACTACCACAACCGTAGTTACCACAGTAGTACACAACCGTTTAAATCGCTCGTGGAGTCCCTGCAATGCGGTGAGTGTGCTTGTTGCTGGCTGCATCCGTTGATTTGGTAATTATGTAACTCTCAGACAGTTATTAACGTTCAAAATCTTTCTTAATTTGTTACATGTTCCATTTTCGGTTTTCACAAAGTGTACCCCCATATAGAAATCAAAGACGTAGTCCTACGTCAAAAGGTTAATGACGACCACTTTACGAGAGTCCTACAACCGATCCAAAGAATTAAATTGTGAAGTACAAGTTGGATTTTCAACCTTTGCAAACGGCTTAAGAACTGCAAATTGTTAACTAGCTCAGGGACACACAATAAGTGTGTATGTACTATTCATGAAAATGTTCAACTGTGCAAACTGCATAGATTCATATTTTTTCGAACAAAACTTGTTGGAAGAAATCGTGAAAAAAGACATCGATGAAATACAATTTGAACAATGCGACACAACCGACAGGTGTGATATAGAAACATGAGTAAAACAGCCGAACGAATTTGTTTCTTATTTAATTGCAAAATTAGAAAGAATAATACCTCACAAAGTCATCACTGGAAAAATCAGCAAACAACTATTAATCCATTTATCATTTATTTTAAAAATGAAGGAAAAATTAATCATTTGAGTCATTTCATAAGAATTGCGCCATGATTCTGTATCGTTCAAATTATTTTATCTCAAAAATTATTTCTTTTCTACGTACAAGACACCAATTAACTGTGAATAAAATTTATTTCATGACTGACAGAGCTGCATCCCAGTATAAAAATCAAAAAAAAAATCCTAGTCTTTGCCAATTTAAGAATAAATATGGCATAGAAGAAGAATGACATTTCTTCGCAACACCGCATGGAAAAAGAGGAACACTTAAACGTATGGCTACCAGAGCTAGTCTAGCTACAGAACGTTAACATCCGATCAGCGTTGCCAGATTGTTTTCAAGCTTATCGGTATCAAATGCTTAAAAAATCGGTATTTATCGATATTCACCATTTTAATTAATTTTATATTTTTGCCTAGGTATTTGTAGGCAAAAATTCAAACTGTTGGACTAAGAACGAAGTGGTAAAGTCGGAAGAAATTTCCGGGAATATTTGAATTAGTCTCTTAATGATACCGAAAAAACTTCCAGCGAAAGAATAAAGAAGATCTTGTTGAGGAAGTTTGCAGGACATTCTAAAAAAATGTCGGAAAAACATCCGATGAGGATCTTTCAAGACAAATATTGAGAAACTTTTGACGAAAACTTTAGAAAATTTTGGAAAAATTCAGATAACATACCCAGAGTAAACCAGAAAAGTTTTGAAAATTGGAAGGCAATTCATAAGAAGCTCGGAAAAACCTTCTAATAGAAGTCGGAAAAAAACCTACGGAGAATGACTCATTGGGAAACTTCCAGGGGACGAAATAAACTTCTGGGAGAACTTCCTGTAGAAGATGGAAGAAACTTTTTGGAGGCGTTGGGAGAAACTTCCTAAGTTAGATTGGAAGAAACTTCTGGAAAAAGCCGGAAGTTAGAGTGCTTACGGAACAGTCGCAAGATACTTCAAGGAGATGTTGGGGGAAAAATCTTGAAGAAATAGATTTCTGGGCGATGTTAGCAACATTCCCGAAGTTCCTTACATGCTCAAATGATCCAGCAATATTCCTGATATTAATAAATCATCCCTGAAACCCCACAATTTGTCACAAATTTTCAGAACATTCCTGAAATGCACTTCGAAAAATCCCTTAATTCCTTAGAACTCTTTGGTTCTTGCGATTTTCCTGAAGTTAATGGGGCTGTTTTGAAGTTTAAAAAGTTTTCATGAACAGCTCGGAACTTTGCTGAAGATTTTGGAAATTCCCCGAGTTTCTCGGAGCTCCTTTAAAGGTTCAGACATTTTCATGAATTAATGTGTCCTGATGTTCTCAGAGCTTTCCTAAAGTTATCTTAATTCTCCTGAAAGAAATGGAAGTGTCCTGAAAACCATTAAATTTCCATGAAGTTCTTTGGACTTGTGATGTTTCCAAAATATCTCAGCCAAAACAAATTAGCCTCAAAGCTATATCTAGTTAATCATAGTCAAGCTATTTATTACGCTACGTTTCCGAGGAATCCCTTTAACCGAAGAGAAATTACAAACAGTCCACCAATTCCTGCTGAGCCAACCGAGGCTCATTCCAGGCACTCCTCCTGCTACGCATTGTCGAGGGAATATTCCGACAGATCGTCGGATTCCTGCAAGTGTCCGGACAGGTACTTATCCTTACATATCTTTAAACTTACCCCAAAGTGCGAACTATTCTGAAGTTTCAGAACTTCTGGAAAGTTCCTGCAGTTTTCCTGAAGCCAATGGAACCGCAATAAATCTCTGGAAGCATTCCAGAAGTTCCGGGAAGTTGAAAAAACTGACGTGAGAAGACGAAGACCCTTCGTAAACTACGAGGCTGACGATGTGTGGCTATGGGTCGAGTAGAGTGGAGACGACTTCTTCGTACAGCAGAGGACAACAAGGCCTTAGCCTGATTGGTAAGGTAAGGGATAAGGCGAAAGAACCTTTCAAGGAAAGCCAGAAGAAGCTTCCAAGGGAAGTCGAAATAGATTCCCGGAAGTAATTGTAAAATAACTTACAGCGTAAGGTGGATGAAAATTCCTAGGGATTGTTGGAAAAATCTTCGAAGAGAAGATTAGAGAAATTCCAGGAAGTTGGAAAATTAACATTGTGATTGATTTATTTGTTCAGTGAATAAAAGTATTTCCCGATTTCTAGGAATTACCAGGATGCGCCATCAGCTGTTTCTCGACCCGTTGGTAGCCAAAAAAGGCGACGAAATGGAAGCATTAGTCGAAAGAGTATCAAGCATAAGACATTTTTAAAGATTTTTTTTAGTGCTGGCTCAAAAATTTGAAGGTTCAAAAAGATAAAACCTCTCATAATAGTTTCAGCGCGGGCGAGCAGTGATCATTTTGATTATTAAAAAAGATCGGTATAAATCGGTACTGAAGCTCAAAAATCGGTATTCTGAGAAACCTTATCTGTACATCGGTATCAAGTTTGAAAATCGGTATAAATACCGATAAATCGGTATATCTGGCAACGCTGCATCCGATCAAAACTGCAAAGGAACTAGGGAAAACAGCCCTATTGTTGCGGTACGTTAGCAGCGTTAGAAGCCTATTGTTGTGTATGGAGGTCTCCATACACAACAATAGACTTCTAACGATGCTAACGTACCGCAACAATAGGGCTGTTTCCCCTATACGATTGGGCTCAGAAGCGAGAACAGCGAAATACATTTAAAAATGGCTAAAAACTACTAACATTTAAAAAAAAATCTACTTTCAAACCGCTACATTTCGAAAACGGTGTGACTTAGAAAATGTTTATGCCAGTTCTTTTTTATTGTAAATTTAGTGTAAGTTCAATATATCAAATCGAGAAAATAATTGAACCATACTTTGGATATTTTCCCAAAAATCATAAATTTTTTGAGCATCATTTCTTCATTTTGACCTATAATTCAATAGGTGGCATTTAATGTCTAAAACATCTGAAAAGTTAAAAAATGCAATAAATACATTTTTGGAGAAAAGTATTTTTAAATTTTTTATATTAAAAAAATGATTTTTTTTAAATTGTATTTTTTTTAAGCTATTAGTTTTAGATGTTCCCTATAACATTTCCCATTGTACCAAAACAATTCGAAAAACTTTTTTCGAGAAACATTTTTCTGAATATAAGCTTAACATTCTTCTGTAGACCCTTTTCCAAATTAAGGCTGGTTTTAAAATGGTGAAAAAATACGAAAATTAATGCATTGGTGAATTCATCGTGAATCGCTCAAAAAGTTTATCGTGGTAGGGAAAACAGTCCTATTGATGCGATACGTTAGAAGCGTTAGGAGCCTTTTGTTGTGTATGGAGACCTCCATAAACAACAATAGGCTTCAAACGGTTCTAACGTACCGCAACAATAGGACCAGGCATGGAAAATCATTTACATTCATTTCATGCATTCATTTACATTCATTTGCCCCTAACTTTATTCATCAACAGAATTCCGCAAAATGATTTATGGAGCTTTTGTAGGTTTTGTTATTAGCTCAAACTTTTGCCAGTAACTCAAATTTGTATCTCTTATGCATCACGAATTAGAGCGGGCAGAACTCGTTACTGTTTTTCAATGAATGTAAAATACATTCACTGAAAAACAGTAGTGAATTCTGTTTGCTCTGGTTCGTCATGCATAAGAGATACGGATTTGACTTGTTAACAAAAGTTGTAGCTAATAACAAAACCTACAAAAGTTTCATACATCATTTTGCGGAATTCTGTTGATGAAAAAAGTTAGGGGCAAATGAATGAAAATGAATGCAAATGATTTTCCATGCCTGAATAGGACTGCCACCCTGCATGCTACTGTTGTGACTTGAGGTAATAATTGCACGCTTTTATTAAGAAACACTAACTAACTACTTTATTTGATATTACACTTGGTTATACTATGTCTGTTCACTTCGGTGGTCGGTAGGCAAAAAAGGACGAGAACACATCTCGTACTGCGTACAACCTTATTTGCTATAATCATTATGGCTACTTATGAAAATATTTCAAGCCAGCAATAAACCTAGGGATACATCATCTCTCCCACCATAAACAGCTTTTACACTACTGAACATATCAGAACTATTTCTTACATATTATAATGATAATACTTTTCAAGTTAAACAAGATTACAATACTTCTAGATGGATTGATCACTACTTGAGTACAATGTCGACATCAACCAATTATAGATAATACTTGAGTCTTGGCTGACCTTTGAGTCAATTTGATCGACGCACTTTTGGCGATTTTGACTCACTACGTCGACGCTTGTTAGATTTCTTCTTCTTTGTTTTTGTAGTTGATGGATTTTGTTGAACGGTCTGAGCGTGGTCTCGACTACCACCGGCAGATGACGGTACGGGTTGATCGGCTGGACTGGTGTCTACGCTATCTTTGTCGACCTGACTGGATTATGACAGGAATTGAAGGATGGAATTCATCTGACAGATTTGAAAAACGAATTTGATTCACATGAATCATTCGCACATTTCCATTAATACTTATCAGGTAAGTTAATGGACTAATCTTTTGCAGAACAATTGCAGGTATCCAACAGACGAGTTCTTTAAAGTGGTTCCGATACAGTACTTTGTCACCGACGTGGATTTCGATGGTTCCGAGAATTCGTGTGCCATTGGCTCTTTTGGTTTAATAGCAGGTTTAGTATGCGTACTCTCAATTTCAACCTTTCGCGGATATACAATATTACTCAGCGTTCGCGGCGTATACGTGAAAAGCATTGATGAAGGTGTTCGGTTTGTTATAGTTGACGGAGTGTTTCGGTAATTGATTAAGAATCGATTGATCTTACGTTCCAGAGACAACGGTTTGCATTTTTCGTCAAGCAAATATTTCTTAAGAACGCCTTTGACTGTTCTTACTCCCCTCTCGGCCAACCCGTTCGATTGGGGGTGATAGGGAGGTGATTTTAAAACTTTAACACCATTCGCTTCCAAAAATGCGACATAATATTCTGAATTGAACGGAAGGCCATTATCCGTAACTACCTCCTCAGCAATTCCAAAGTACGCAAAAAAGGATTCAACCCTTAGATGGATTAAAAATTTCTTTAATCCCACTATTGTCCGTTATCAACGTAAATTTGGCACCGTATAAGTACACAGCTCGAAAAAGTAGTGTAAATTTCTGTTCAATATGATGCACATAAATGGAGCGTAACATATCATATACGTTTACATTATATATCACGTTAAGTTCTGACACATTTCATGCAATGTAGCAAATATTGTATACAAAAGCCCATCTTTGTAAACAACATTGTTTGCAAGTTGCTCGGTTGCGTGAAATGAAATACAAGTCTACATGATTGAATGTTTACATCACAATTAAAATTCAGAATTTTTATCTGTGTACTTATGGAACTTTGTAATTCCAAAAAGGACAGCTAATGCTTCTTTATGCACCTGATCATAGTTTACCTGAGCAGGTGTTAGAGTCGATGATGCAAAACAGACGGATTTTTCAACATTATCGACTAGATGTGATAAAACTGCTCCGACACCATAAGGACTGGCATCGACAGCAAGAACGATTGGCTTAGACGGGTCATATGGTTCGAGAAGATCATGTTGAAGCAGTAAGGACTTCGTACTCTCGAATGCTTCCCGGCACTCTGGAGTCCAAACAAAACGACTGTTTTTACGGAGCAATTTGTATAGGGGACGAAGTTCTATCGATAGATTAGGAAGGAATCTATGATAATAATTAAGTAGCCCGAGATATGCTTGCAGCCGAGAAACATTTTCAGGTGCGGGGGCATCAATTATCGCTTTTACCTTAGACTCGCTAGGGCGTATACCTTCCGACGTGATGGTATAACCTAAATAATCGATCTTCGACTTGAATAAATTAGATTTTGTCAAATTAATCTTAACATTATGATTGTTTAGCTTCTCAAGAACGCTGTATAGATTTATTCTCCAATCATCCACGTCTTCTCCACCAACAATAATATCATCCAGGTAAGCTATTCCTGGGAAATTGATCAGAATTTGATCAATTATCGATTGAAAGATCGCAGGGGCGGATGTAATCCCAAAAGGCATCCTGGTATAGCGAAAAAGACCTCGATGGGTATTTATGGTACAAATACCCTGTGATGCATCAGACAATTTAACTTGTAAGTAGGCTCCAGACAAATCAATTTTACAGAAACTTTCCAGGTAGCCACCTTAGCCAAAATCTCATCGATTCTGGGTAGAGGGTAATGTTCAGCGGTTATGTTACGGTTTAGCGTGGCTTTACCGTCCAAACAAATACGCAATGATCCATCTTTCTTTGGAACAACCACGATTGGACTTGCCCAAGAAGATGATCGAACTGGAATCAAAATGCCTTCCGCAACTAAATTTTTTAAACCCTGCTCAACTTTCGCGCGAAGAAGAAACGGAACTCCGTATGCCTTGTGAAACACTGGCGTAGCGTTAGGTTTTAGAACAAGTTCCGCGGAATAACCGCTAATGGCGTCTTTATCAGTGTCGGACACTACTTTCGGAAATCGCGTTTGAAGCTCGGACTCAAAAGAAGGTTCTAAACTACTCACGGACTCAACTGAAAAGATTTTTCTCCAATCCGGGTACATCCAATCCAGACCGTCTCGACCCAGTAGCGGACTCATTTCCTTGTCGGTTGGAATCACGATCAGGTTCAACCTGCCGTGGACTCCTGACGGCCCGATAACACGGACAGTGACGATGCCTTCCGGTTGAATTCGTTGACCTGAAACAGAGATGAACTTCTGAGAAGTAGGAACTAATAGACAATTCGAGAAAAATCTATGATACGTATCGGACGAGATTACGCTTCTGCAAGCTCCACAATCAGCTTCGAATTCTAGACGGTGACCTTCACAGTCCAGCGACACAAATTCTGGCAAATTGACTCGGTTCAATGACTTCGAACTACCGTTGCTTGAAGAGGGCAGTTCACTGACACTCGGCCCCAAGATAGCTAGACTGCTACTCCTTGAAACACATGTTGCTTGCATTTTACTGACTATAGCCTGGTACGCAGCTGAAAAGAAAACGGAAAAGTAATTTTTGAGGATTTTTCCCAAATGAAAATTTGACAGCTATAGTCTGCTAAATTTTGAGATTATAGGGAGATGTCGTCAAATTGTAAAATCAACACTTATTAGTGTTTATGTTGTTTAAATGCATCCAAAACATCAGTTTTGCAATAAACGCCAACATTACCTAACGGAATAATTGATCAGACCATTATTCCGCAAGGAAAGTGAAATTGCATTCAGAATGCGCCACCTTCATGTCGATCACGATACTAATGTAATCGATCTTTCCTTTACCGATTTCTTTTGAACTGCGTACTGGGTCAAGAAATGCTGAGGAAAAGTAATTTCTTTTGCATTCCGTGTCCTATCCGGTAGCACATAAAAACGTCATTACTTTTCAGCTGCGTACCAGGTTTATGACGTGTAACTCGTTGGATTCATCTGGCTCATCAACTAAGGCCAGGAGATTTAGACGGAGTACTTCCACTTCATCTGACTACTACTTCTTCTGCTACGCGATTGTGTCCACTGGTTTTCTTTGACAGACGACTTTTTGCTAGACAGCTTGTAGAGACATGGCCTTGCTTTTCACACGTATAGCAAGTTTAATTGCGTGCTGGGCACGTGGCTGGGTCATGATGCCGACTGCAGCGATAACATGGCCTGCAGGACTTCTGCGAAGGGTGACTGGATGACTTATTTTGCTTCTTTTCCTGCTGGTGCGATCTGTTTTTCAGCTTTTTCCCTCCTTCCTTCTGGAACGTTGCTAACTTTGGAGACGACTGACTTGACATTTCTTTGTTTTGGCACAAAGCTGCTTCCCAGCACCTGGCAATCGAGCATGCCTTCTCAAACGTTAGGTCAGCTTCGGTAAGCAGCTTTTTTCGCAGCCGTTGATCGGTAATTCCAGCGATAAACTGATTTCGCAATGCATCGGTAATAAATGCATCGTAATTGCATGATTGAGCCACTGCTTTGAGATTGATGATGAAATCGGTGATCGACTGAGTGGCAAGCTGTTCGCACTTCCTAAACTTGTACCTCTCTGCCACGACGTTTGGGGTTGGAGCGAGGTGTTTTTTAAGAGAGTGACCAGGACCTCGTATGATTTCGTACGAGGGTTCTCAGGCGCGCATAGTCTGACCGCGACCGTGTACAGACTAGGGCCCGCAACGGTGATTAACACGGGGACTTTCTTTTCATCCGGCGTGTCGTTCACCAAAAAGAACATCTCCAACCGGTTGAGATATTCTTCGATGTTCTCTCTTAACACGAAAGGTTCAATCTGACCAAACATGCCGCTCGAATCACTACAGCTCCATTGCCATCTTCTTTTTTTACTGAGCGTTCTCCTCCTTGCGACATCGTGCTTGATTGAGGTTATGTTCACCGACCACGCTGCACACTTCACGTTTCAATATTAAAATTCTATTTTTATTTTAATCCTCGTCGTCAAGTTTAACTGTTGTGACTTGAGGTAATAATTGCACGCTTTTATTAAGAAACACTAACTAACTACTTTATTTGATATTACACTTGGTTATACTATGTCTGTTCACTTCGGTGGTCGGTAGGCAAAAAAGGACGAGAACCCATCTCGTACTGCGAACAACCTTATTTGCTATAATCATTATGGCTACTTATGGAAATAGTTGACATGTCTTGTCTTTCAAGCCAGCAATAAACCTAGGGATACATCAGCTACATTATTGTTTTACATGAACCATTTGTGGAGGAAATAAACCAACAACATCATCGGGTAAAGGAAAGTTTCACCAACCGTTGATGTTGTTGGTTTGCGTGAGCGACCTTTGGTTGGTGATTCAAGGGTCAACAAAGGTTTGTTTACAAAATGCCTGCATGGCCTTTTCACATGTTGTTCTTGATTTGGCTAGAACATATGTAAACGCAATCTCGATGTTTCACCCCTCATTTCAGTGAAATGTTTGATACTTATGCGGTGTCTTTTAGAACGTGAAGCACCTCCGTGTTGCAAGCTCGCTGATCTTATACACATGTCTATTGAATGGTACAGTTAAAAAGTACCTAAATATTGTAACGTGTTAGGGCAAAAGTATTTTCTATTCTAGGATACCATAAGAAAGTCAAATATGGTTAAAAAATCGGCCCCTATGAAGTCACATGCTCAGTATAATCATCCGATGCAGATATAACCTTTTGAAATGTTCATCTGGATTTGTATTATCCCACCTGGGTCGTGGGGCTGCTCTGTTTTGTTCGGTGGTTCTCTAAACCCAAACTTTTTCATCACCCATCCGAGACTACGAGGAAAGCGTTCCATCATCTTCAGTGTTCCGACAAGTGACGACAATAAATTACCGCCGGTTGTTTCCGGCTTTGCAGGCAGGATCCACCGGCACAGGTTGTTATTGTTTCCGCACTCACTGACTGCTGGCATGAGGAAGGGAGGTCACTTACAACAAACGAAGAAAAGTTTTATTTTTCGGTTTCATTGTTATTTCAACGGCCCATTTTTCCTTTGTTGAGCAGGTGTGCGGGTTTCGGTCTTTACAAATTGTTGTTGGTTTTTGCGTGTAAAGTTGCGCTGTTAACAATTGTTATGACCGACCGTGGTTGATTGAGCAAACCTGCATTAGGCTATAATCGGTTTGTGGGTTACAGGTTGGCAGACGAAGGATGAACCTTTACATTTTATATGTGCAATAATAATTTACGTTCTGGGTGTAAAAATCCACCATCTTATACCAATTTATTAATCGTTTTAAAATGATTGCGCAAAACCATAACATTCCCAAACAGTAATTTCACTAATGGTCATAAGTAACCCCGACGCAAAAGACCGCGGTTTCTCAAAATGCTGGTGGCATCCCAACATGTGATCACCTCTAAGTTGAACACTCATGAGGGCATAATACACACTTTGCTCACTAAGCTCGGTGCGGTCGTTTTATCAATTCGATTTAGGGAATTTAATTTTCCTGTGAGCCATAAATTTGTGAATTAACAGCGCCAAAAGCCATAAAAACCGTAGAAACAATTTGCGAAATGCCAGCAACGGATCCTAAAACGAGTCTCCTTGGCAATCACTATACATACATCAGCGGATTGCAAGGCAACTAAAACAAAACACTCATTGTGGGTAAGATGTGTTTTTTGTCACCCGTTTCACGTTGTAGGGAGTGGCGTTAGTCCTCAAATGATTAAATTCAAAACTCTCTGTCGGATTATGCATCGCAAATATGCTTTATAGAATTTAAATGTGCCGAAGAAAGAAAAAAACAAAACAAAAATGAAAATATAAATCAAACAGTCATTTGATTTCAAACCACTAACGACAAAATAAGTGGCTAATTAAGTTTAACAGGCTTATTATTGCCCCCAGTATGGTTGCGCTCTAACCGAACAAATCAGTAGCTATAGAAGCATTAATTTGTCAGCGGTTAGATTTATGACCACCAGTGGAACCATTAGGAAAGAAGACAACGTGAGGTGCAAAATCACCACCTCGCACAAATAAGCCTGGAAAATAGCATAAAATCTCTGGTATATGCATACTGTTTCACAATTGACACTCCATTATCAACAATCAACAGACAGTTAGTCTAAAAAGTTTAATAGTCTTTAATCTTAAACTAAAACTTACAGCTACGAACTAAAAGTCAACAAGAAATTAACAGCATGGTTGATTCTCGCAACAAATTTCGCTAGTACAAATAAGTTACAGCGTTTTATGTTGTTGCATTGCGTTGCCTTTGTAAAGTAGACCACTGTAGTAGATTGCAAATTCATCCACCTCAAGTCACGATTTACTGAACTGGTTAATTTTTCGTTAATGTTTAATCATGAAATCGTGAACATTGTTCCGCAAAACAAACGTAACGCCTGCGCTATGTTGCACCGGGCACCAGCAAAAGCAACAAAAGTTATAGAAATGTGAGCTCTGTCTTGAAAATCATGATCTTGTTCTGGTAAACGTGGTTAAAGTTCATGAGTTGTTTAGTAATATCGTGAACCTGTTCTCAAAAACGGGAACATGGTTCATGGATAGGGCTACCATATGGTATCCTAAAGGAGGACATGTCCTCCTTTTTCAATAATTTTTCTACATCCTCCTTTTGCCAGCAAATGCCCTCCTTTTTAATCCTTGTATTTTTTCCAGTAACATATTCATAAAATTGTTTTCAAAGAACATTGTTAACAGAGCTTATTTGTTTAACCTCATCTTATCTAGAAAATGCCATTCGATGGTAATACTAGGAGTATACTACAGCTGTCAACCCCCCTACATTTAGGCTGCGATCCATTTGGTGAAATTTCACTTACACTGATAGGCAAAATAAAGTGCCCACCCCATCATTTTTGAAATTTCTCTCATTTATTTGGTTCAAATTCAAATAAACACACCGTAGTCTGTTTCGATGTCTTACCTTTATTATTCTTTTAAAGTTACACCTATGGAATACTGAAAATATAAAGTTTTACTTGAAGTAAAAGAAAATCAATTTGGATTGAAAAAGAAAACAGTGACAAAAAAAAGTGCCCACTTCAAAAATCGGTATGTTTTCGATAAGTTTCCATCGGAAAACCCCTCGATTGTTTTTGTTTTGAAAGTTTGACATGTATTGAAGCAAACGGGTGGAACTGGTGCATTTGTACACGTGATCGCATTTGAATCAGTTGAAAAAAATGGAGGACGTAGTGATTTCGAAAGCAATTCCCGTGTGTATCCGAAAATTGGTTGTTCGTGATGTGCAAAACGGTGAATCGCACCGGTCTGTCGCTAGGAAGTACAATATCAGCAAAACAGCGGTCGGGAAAATTCTGCAGAAAATGAAATCGTTCGGATCAGTGGTGGATCGCCCTGGCAGAGGCAGGATGCGCAAAACGGATGCGAGAACGGACACCAAGATCATGCGTGAAGTGAAGAAGAACCCGAAGGTAACTGTCCGCGAGATCCAGGAGGCTCTTCAGCTAACAGTTTCCAGTCGAACTGTTCGTCGCCGTCTCGTAGCACAGGGGTTGAACAGCAAAGTTGCTCGGAAGCGCCCATTTATCAGCAAGGCAAACAAAGTCAAACGGCTTAAGTTTGCTAAGGAGCATGCTGATAAGCCCCTAGAGTTCTGGAAAACGGTTCTCTGGACGGACGAATCAAAATTCGAACTGTTCAACCGGAAGCGACGGGTTCGTGTGTGGTGTAGATCGGGTGAGGAGCTTCAGGAGCGCCACATACAAGGCACGGTGAAGCATGGAGGAGGAAATGTGATGGTCTGGGGGTGCTTTTCGTGGGGTGGAGTGGGAAGCCTGGTGAAAATCGACGGGATAATGACGGCAGATTCCTACATCGACATCCTGCGGGAAAATCTGGAAGTTTCGCTGATCCAGACGGGCCTTGAGGAGAAATTCGTATTCCAGCAGGACAACGATCCGAAGCATACTGCCAAGAAGACTAAGTCTTTCTTCCGGTCATGTCGAATTAAACCACTGGAATGGCCTCCACAAAGCCCGGACCTCAACCCCATCGAGAATTTGTGGGCGATTCTCGATGCCAGGGTTGACAAAACTGGTGTTACCAATAAAAATAACTATTTTGAAGCCCTGGAGCGCGCCTGGGAAGAACTAGATCCACAGCACCTGAAGAATCTAGTGGAGAGCATGCCGAAGCGCCTGCAGCTGGTCCTGAAGGCCAAAGGAGGACACATTAACTATTAGGCTGGTATTCTTTTACTTTATTTTATGTTTTCTGGAGTTAAAATGCAGTGGGCACTTTTTTTTGTCACTGTTCTTTTTTACACCCATTTTGATTTTTTTTTCTTCGAGTCAGTCTCTTCTTTTTATCTGGTATTCTATAAGTGAAACTTAAAAAGAATATAAAGAATAAGATATAAAAAATACTACAGTGTATTTACTTTAATTTGAACCAAATAAATGAGAGAAATTCAAAAAATGATGGGGTGGGCACTTTATTTTGCCTATCAGTGTAAATTTGACCGATGGAAAAATTTCAAATAAACTTGCTTATTTTAGACATACCAGGAATCAATTTCGACAAATAATTTCTTGAAAGTCGGACGATCAACAACAGAGGGATCTTCAAACATTATAATTTAGTTTCGAAGTATCAGTGAAAATACATCACATGTAACCAGGGGTTGAAACAGTTAACGTTTTTTACTACACTCGCTTCGTTGTCGTGCGCGACAGTCTGTTTGTATTCGAACACTCATGCTCTACCGTCGTCTCTCTCACACAACACGAGCGGTAGAATAACATTCGAGTTAAAAGAAAATTATCAAAATAGCTATCATATGACATGTGTGATTTCGTTGTAATTCCTCAATTTGGTGTAAATCAAACCATTTCTGATCAGAAATATTATTACTATGACATCATTGCTTGCTATTTTCAGAATTCACACAAGCACACCATCAGCAGCTCTTATTATGAGAAAAACTAAAATACATACATTCGTGACGGTCTTCGGCGACAATGTCGTATGACAGAGCCTGTCATACGACATTTTAGTTTGGTACTGTACTATGATAGCTTGCTTTGCAAGTGTCGGTGGCAAAGGCAGTCAATTATCACAGAAAATGTGTCGACAACCGTGACCGCTTACAAGACTGCATGTAACACATAATCAGGCTGCGTTCCATTTTTCTGATTTTTTACTTAAATTTGACATTTTGAAAATAAATTACAATGTTTGGAAATCTCTCTGTTGCTTATCTTCCGACTTTCGAGAAATTATTTGTCAAAAAATTGATTCCTGGTCTGTTAGAAATAAGTCTGGTGCAATAGCAGGTTTATTTGAAAAAAAAAATATCTGTCAAATTAAAGTTAAAGTTCACCAAATGAAACACAACTACACAGATTTAATCCAACATGTGTTCGATTTTGACGTTCTGGTTCTATGGGATTTTAGGTATTCCAAGCATAACTATTCAAATCGACGTATCTGATTTTGCAAACAATCACTTCAATCGATGATTTGTGTCAACTGCACGCTCAATCACAGAAACTATCAACACCAGCAAGGAGGGGAAAGATTCCCCTACCTGATGATGGCGTTTGTTTGCGTGGGTAAGGAAGCAAATATGTCGCTTGATTTGTTTAGGCCGCTGCCATACTGAGAGCGAAGAAGCACGCGAAGCGTGAAATCGAATGTAAGGAATAATAACAATAATATGAATTCTTTTGTATCGAACGCTAAGCACGCCTCTTCACTCCTACTAACTATGGCAGCGGCCTTAGAGTCCTATGTTGAAGTGGTAAAATTAGCAGGTTGCTTAGATGTTCCATGTTGGTACATGATAAAAGTTGGGATGGTTTTAAGGCTGTAAAGCTGTAGTTTTCATGCAAATCAGCTAGACTAGATCATTTCCAAATATCAAAAATGAATTATGAAGTCTAGTTTGATACATTTTTCAGAAGTATAACGAGAAGATGAATTGAATTGATAACGACTGCAAGTTATGAACAATCTCAATTGAACCTTTGCAAATCATGAATTTTGCGATAGCGCACATATTATTAAAACGTTTGATAAAAACTCATTGTCCTCCTTTAATGTTAAGAAAAGGAATAATTGTCCTCCTTAATCTTCAAACCTCAAATGAAATGTCTTTCTTTTCATGTTTTCGATATGGTCACCCTATTCATGGAATATAAAACGTCAACATTATTAATTGTCAATGATTTGATTGGATTGTACAGTATGGAAATGGAAGGAAACCGAAAGGGACGGTATCCTTGGCTGGAACAACCGAACAATTCAGGTTTCACCCATACCCAAAATTGGCAGCAGGCATCTGACCAGAAGATGAAGTTGTGTCGACTTTCAGCTCATCAATTCAACGGATCTTCGGTCACCATGAAGGCATCTACCACCACCTTCATCAGCATCATAACAAGCAATAAGCACTGATCACATCCCAAACGATGCTTGCTCACATTCCCTCCTATGTTATTTCTCCTATGTTATTTCTAGGGTCCGAACTAGCAGACATCCCACCGACTCTTGGGCTATTTTCAATGTTTTCTCCACAACTGGTGCCGCTTTGTTGCTTTGGAAGAGGACGTTCACTGGTTCACCATGTCCTTCGAGGAGTTCGGTCAGTTTGATGAACTCCACCACCATTCTGACGATATGGCTCAGCTGAATGCACTAATAAGCAACACATCCTGAAAATGACAGCTGCAGAAACTAAAATCACAATTATGCGTTCATGGTATCACGAAATCATGATTTTACTTTATTATATTGTTTAGCTTTTGAAACCGTCCGTCGGGCAATTTAGTTCACTGTACTTCACCGGTGAGCTAACGTTGCGGCCGTGATGCACTCGTTGGTCGACATTGATGAATGGGCTCACGTGGCAGCCATCGCACAGTATTGCTTTTTGGCGTTTTCGTGCGCTTTTTTAATAGCTTCTCAAATATTGATTTTTGGGGTACAGTTTGTTTAAAGATGTTTTTGCATATGTTAATCCGCTTCTTTTGATGTAGACGGTTTAGTTATTAATCTACCTAAAAGTTTGATCAAAAAAAATATTTTTTTATCTAATTCAGATAGAGGCTTAACGTCTTCAATAAAGTTGTAGCAAATATTATGTTAAGCAACTTTGCTCAACACTCAAAATTACTAGCTCTTATAAATTGCGAGATATGAATCATTTTTCGTGAAAGGCCCCTTTAAATCATGTTTTTAGTATAACTGATTTTCTAGGCATCCTACAACTTTGGTTTCTTCTACAACTATATTTTGCATGTTTAAGCACATGCTTTGTAACTAATTATCTCTTGAAACAAAAAAGTTATTTTTAAATAATCGATAGTTTTAGGGGTATTTGCTCCTCAAATAACTATTTCCGGCGCAAATTGGTGCAAAATTCTAGGAAGGATTCTGAATCTATACTTATTTTACTGCCGAAAAGTTATAAAAACATGTGGCACCATGCGATCCTTAATGTGTTTTAATAACTAAAAAACTCCTGCAAATGTCTAATTTTTGTACACATATTTTAATTTTAAGAGATAGCATGATTACAATGTTCAACAAAAATATGTATTTTTGTACGGCAAACAACTTTGTAGAATATGTTAAAAATATCGAAAATCCAGGAAAAAGTTATACTTAAAACAATTGATTTGAAGGAGTATACTCTCTGGTTTTTTTTTCCGAGAATCGCTGATTCTGGTTGCTTGCGAAGGTGTTGTTTGAGTAGCTTCTTTATTAATTTTTGTCGCATCCTTTTGCTTTGCCTCTCGAAGCTTCATTTGCGTTGCAAATGCCAGCTGATTCGGTTGGTAGCGATTTCTAATACAAGCTGATTATTTCTTTTTCGTTGCATTGCAATCCTCGAAAGGAACTGTTCTTCGACCGATACTTACATCTTTCGGAGCTGATAAAACATTTTAAAAGGTTTTTTGAAGTATTCGGAGCAATTTCCTTAAACCCTCTGCTTTGAGCGGCCATGTGTATTCCATTTTTATTTTTTAAGTAGATACAAAGATTTCCAGCATGTTTTTTAGTTATTTTAGAAGGAACAACCAGAGACAACGGAACGTGCTTGTGAACATTTTGAAATCTCACCGTTGGCATGTCCTTCAATTCAAAGCGAGAAGAGACCAAGTTTATGAAATTCTAAGGTAAAGAACAAGAGGCAACCAAAACATTATTATTAGCAAATAAATTTTACAAAGGAAATCACTTCTTTGCATTCCTGTTTTTGAAATAATCACATACGCATACCTGAAGTTAATGATTCCGCCATTTTTTAACGGTTTGCAGCAGTTCACCTCTTGCGTTTCTACTCTTATAGAATTTGACAGCTTACTATCAATAAAACGCATACATTTGTTTACTCAAGATAAAGTTAAATTTAAAACTCATTAAAATAATTGTTTTAAGTGTAACTTTTTTCTTAAATTTTCAATATATTAAACATATTCTACAAGTTGTTTGACGTACAAAAATACATATTTTTGCTGAACATTGTCACATGCTTTCTCTTAAAATTGAAATATGTTTTCAAAAATTAGACATTTGCAGGAGTTTTTTAGTTATTAAAAAACACCTAAAAGATCGCGTGCTGCCACATGTTTTTTTTATAATTTTTCGACAGTAAAATAAGTATAGATTCAGAATCCTTCCTACAATGTTCAGCAAAAGCATGTGTTTAAACATGCAAAATATAGTTGTAGAAGAAATCAAAATTGTGGTATGCCTAGAAAATCAGTTATACTAAAAAACATGATTTAAAGGGGCCTTTCACGAACAATGATACATATCTCGCAATTTATAAGAGCTAGAAATTTTAGGTGTTCAGCAAAGTTGCTTTAAATAACATTTTTTACAACTTTATTCAAGACGTTTAATCTCTATCTGAATCAGATAATAAAAAAAATTATCTCACTTTTAGGTAGATTAATCACCAAACCGTCTACATCAAAAAAAGCGGATTAACAAATGCAAAAACATCTTCAAACAAACTATACCCCAAATATCAATATTTGAGAAGCTATTAAAAAAGCGCACGAAAACGGCAAAAAGCAACACTGTGCATCGGTAGGGTGTCCATCGACGAAGGCAGATGTGAAGGGCTTCTTCACGACGGGGGGATTCCAGATGCGGCGGCAACTTGGCCTATTTGTAACGGAGGCCAGCAGCGTTTCAGTTCACTTTGGCCCGGGGAGTGGTACCAGGTGCGCATACAAACTACCGCGAGTGCCTAACGGTAAGTCGAGTGAGGTTTAGTACGTATTTGGGACGGTCTTCACTAATTTCCAAAGGTTCGCTAAAGTCACAATGGCGCTTTACTGTTTTTTTTTTTCACAGGGGGGAATCTGCTCCCAGACTCCTGAGAAGATAACTCAGGGTGTGGGGATGGGAAAAATAGCTCTCCCGACCCATTAAACCTTACCCTGTGCTCTAGGCCCTTGCCCTCCCCGGAACCGCCCGAAAGCATTACGTCATGGGAGGGGGCCGGTTGCGCTATGGCGCATCACTAGGTGTTGTGTCTGACGTGACACTCGCTACTGCACAGTGAACAGCTGTGCAGGGCCTTCCTCTTGTTGTTCGCTCGCCCGGCGTCACTCCTGCCTTTGCACAACGAGGGTTTGTGCAGGGCTTCTCAACCTCCTCTTGTTGTTCGCTGTTCGTTGTTCGCCTGGGTTCTAGAGCAGACGTGATAGCCAGCCAACTGTCCATCAGGGCAGCTTAGAACAGATATGACCGCTTACCAGCTGCGTGTGCTAAGCACTCTAAGAACCCGGCGTCACTCCTGCCTTTGCACAACGAGGGTTTGTGCAGGGCTTCTCTGCGGTAGTTCGTTTAGCCGCAATATCTCTCCCTTGGGTTCGATAATTAGCGTTTCCAGGGCACACCACGAGGAGGCGAACTACTTCATGCCCCATGGCGCTTTACTGTGCCAAGCACTGACCGTCCATGCACTCGCGTCGTACCAGTACGAATTTGTTCCAAACCGTGGAGCGAATAAAACTAAATACCACACTATTACCAAATCGTCCAAAATCGTCATCGGCGACATGAACGCTCAGGTAGGACGGGAGACAATGTATAGACCGGCAATCGGGTCAAACAGCCTACATGCCGTATCGAACGACAACGGCCAACGATGCGTGAACTTTGCAGCCTCTCGGGGTATGGTAGTTCGAAGTACCTTTTTCCCCCGCAAGGATATCCACAAAGCCACCTGGAGATCACCTGACCAACACACAGAAAACCAAATCGATCACGTTCTAATCGACGGGAAATTCTTCTCCGACATTATCAACGTCCGCACGTACCGCAGTGCGAACATAAATTCGGACCACTACCTAGTTGCAGTATGCATGCGCTCAAAACTCTCGACGGTGCATAAAACCCGTCGAAGTCAAACGCCGAGACCCAACATTGAGCAACTACGGGACGACGGAGTTGTCCAGAAGTACGCGCAGCAGCTGGAAGTTGCACTTCCCACAGAAAAGCAGCTTGGCGCAGCTTCTCTTGAAGATGGCTGGAGGGACACCCGTTCCGCCATAGGTAGTACTGCTGCAGTGGCACTAGGTACTGCAATCCCGGACCGAAGTAGTGACTGGTTTGACGGCGAATGCAAACTGTTAGTAGAGGAGAAGAATGCAGCACGGGCGAGAATGCTGCAACACCGCAGGAGATTGAATGTGGAGCGATACAGACAAGCGCGGAACAGACAAAGCTCGGTATTCCGAAGGAAGAAGCGTCAGCAGGAAGACCGAGATCGCGAGACGATGAAAAATCTGTACCGCGTTTAAACGACACACGGAAGTTCTACGAGAAGCTAAATAGTTCGCGCAAAGGCTACGTGCCACAAGCCGATATGTGCAAGGACTTAGTCGGTAACCTTCTCACGAACGAGTGTGAGGTGATTGAGAGGTGGAAGCAGTACTATGACGAGCACCTCAACGGTGAAGCAGCAAAACGAAGGTGGCATGGCAATAGACCTTGGAGCACGCGCAGAAGACGACAGGCTACCGGCCCCTGATCTTAAAGAAGTTGAGAAGGAGATCGGTCGACTGAAGAACAACAAAGCAACTGGTGTAGATCAACTACCAAGTGAGCTATTAAAATACGGTGGTGAAGCACTGGCTAGAGCGCTGCACTGGGTAATTGCCAAGATTTGGGAGGAGGAGATATACCCGGAGGAGTGGATGGAAGGTGTCGTATGCCCAATCTACAAAAAAGGCGACAAGTTGGATTGCTGCAACTACCGCGCGATCAAACTGCTGAGCGCCACCTACAAGGTACTCTCCCAAATTCTATGCCGCCGCCTGTCACCATATGCAAGAGAGTTCGTGAAGCAATACCAGGCGGTATTCATGGGAGCCCGCGCTACCACGGACCAAATTTTCGCGGTTCGGCAGGTTCTGCAGAAATGCCGCGAATACAACGAGCCCACACACCATTTGTTCATCGATTTTAAATCCGTATATGACACAATCGATCGAGATCAGCTATGGCAGATTATGCACGAGTCCAGATTTCCGGATAAACTGACGCGATTGGTCAAGGCGACGATGGATCGAGTGATGTGCGTTGTTCGAGTATCGGGGACACTCTCGAGTCCCTTTGAATCTCGAAGGGGGCTACGGCAAGGTGATGGACTTTCCTGTCTGCTATTCAACATCGCGTGATCAGAAGAGCTGGGATAGACACGAGTGGCACGATCTTCAGGAAGTCCATCCAGCTTCTTGGCTTCGCTGATGATATTGATATCATGGCACGGAACTTTGAGACGATGGCGGAAACGGACATCAGACTGAATGCTGAAGCTAGGCGGATTGGACTTGTCATCAACGCATCAAAGACAAAATACATGAAAGGGAGAGGTTCTAGGGAAGACAATGTTAGCCTCCCACCCCGAGTTCAGATTGACGGTGACGAAATCGAGGTGGTCGATGAGTTCGTGTATTTGGGCTCACTGGTGACCGCCGAAAATGATACCAGCAAAGAAATTCAAAGACGCATTATGGCAGGAAACCGTGCCAACTTTTGGCTCCGGAGGACGCTCCGGTCGAATAAAATTTGCCGCCGCACGAAGTTGACTGTTTACAAGACGCTCATTAGACCGGTGGTCCTCTACGGCCACGAGACCTGGACTATGCTCGTGGAGGACCAACGCGCCCTTGGTGTTTTCGAACGCAAGGTGTTGTGTACCATCTACGGTGGAGTGCAGATGGATGACGAACCATGGAGGAGCCGAATGAACCACGAATTGCACCAGCTGCTGGGAGAACCATCCATCGTCCACATTGCAAAAAATTAGGCGACTACGGTGGGCTGGGCACGTCGTAAGAATGCCGCACGACGACGCAGTGAAAATAGTTCTAGAAAGCGACCCAACAGGAACAAGAAGAAGAGTCGCGCAGCGGGCAAGGTGGATCGACCAAGTAGAAGGCGACCTGCGGACCCTTCGCAGACTACGAGGCTGGCGAAGTGTGGCCATGGATCGAGTCGAGTGGAGACGACTTCTTCGGACAGCAGAGGACAACAAGGCTTTAGCCTGATTGGTCGGTCGGTCACCACACTATTACCTCACAAATATTTTATACCTAGACATTAACTAACAATTTTAATTATTTACAGTATATACAATTTTCCAATGCTAAGTCCCCAGTAATCAGAGCACGATTGTAGCCGTGAAAGCGTTGGTTACAAGATCGAGAGACAACTGATCGTTTTATCATATGTTTTCCCGACTAAGCTGCATAGCATGAGCGATATCTCGCGATATCTGCATAGCAAGCTCGGGCAGCTCAAGGGAATTTTCGGAACGGTTCCTGCAATACCAAATGCCACGCAATTGTATAGAAATGACCGTTAGACAGTCACAAACTCTGGAGGGAATAACGGTCAGGTAGACTCATCAATTCCGTGTTAATAATCATCTTAACTTAGTGGGAGTAACGTAACGGATAACGTAATCCGGAGCAGACTAATCATCACAGGGCTTTTGGTGCAAAATAATAACGTAAACGTAATAACGTTTAATTGGAATTCATTTATGTTAATTGCTTTTTTTTCGTAATTCATCGGGTTGGTCAGTCTGTAAGTGTGCGTGTTGAGGTGTGTGAGTCATAACCATGAACGACATACGTGCACGGTCAATTTGAAAAACTCATTTTAAAGAACTTTTTACGTATTTCACAAGGTAGTAATAAATATGCATTTTCATAAATTCATCAACCAACCAAAAATGCGTAAAAAGTAGTAACTATTCAGAATGGAAAATTTTCAGGTTTGTCTGCTCGCTCCATCTTGTATTTGCTTAAATGTTCTTTGCTGGCGGATCGTTTTAAACATCGTTGCGTTTGTGAAAAATGGACCAATTATCGAAAATTCTGAATTAAGGAACTTTTGAGAAACGCATATCAAGCAAATTCATAAACTAAATACAATACTTAATACATTATTACGTGCTTCAAGCTAATTAGGGACCACATATTGAAGCATCGAGTGTGATAGTCCTTCTCATTCACAGGAATCAATGGAATTAATTAATTAATTTAACTTTATTAGGGAGGCTTTCAGCCTTGGGCTGGTTCGCCTCCAACCTGGAATCAATGGAAGTCAAGGACGAAATTGGCTTCATGAATGACAAGGAATCACGAATCCTAATTATTTTCCGGTTTCGGTGTCACGTGAAGAGTCACATGGCAGCGCTTCGTCTTTTATTACAACGATGCGTTGTGATGGTACTTTAAAACAAACCAAAATCAAAATATTCATGGAAATTCCATCAAAATCTTGGATAACTATCAACGGTTCGTTTTGGGTCTTGTGAAAAACTTTCTAGCTTCAAAAAATCTGGATACCACTGACAACGATGTGAGCAAGCTGATCAACAAAATGTTGATACCTGATGTGTACATCGATGTTAGGAATCCTGTGGATTTGAGGAAATACCTCCCCTCACCCATTAATGTATAAGCTAGATAAAGGAGTGTACGTTTGACTAGACTGTCGCATTAATGGCCTTTCGCTCAATTGGCGATTTAACGATAGCGTTCGTGGCGGATAGGAGAAATTGCACGATGAGGTATAGTAGAGCATAACCAAATTTATAAAAAAATCTTTATTCGTGAAATAAAATCAATTCAAAATTATTTTTTTTCTTTTTGGTTTGTTTTCCGTCGATCTTGTTTTCCGTGCTGAGCACCAATGCTACCGACGCCAGGGAGGCAGCTCCCACACCTGGACCCTACCTATCGACCCATCAACGCATGAACCGGGGGAGAGATGTTTTGCCTCAGAACATCCCGGTGGCGCCGACTGGGATTGAACCCAGGCCTGCTGGGGTGAGAGGTAATCACGCTTACCACTACACCACCGGCGCCGCTGTTTTCATTCAAAATTATGTTCCCATACCTCGCCCTGCAAAATTATAAAGCCATCATCATTTTTCTAGTTCTCCTATTTGCCACAAGCGGCGCTTTATGTTGTCGTTAAATCGCGAACATCAACTTCTATTCAATTTTCACTCTGCCGCACTTTAGCAGAACTATTAACCTATCCTCTGCAGACTTTTCTCTAGCTAATAAAGTATCGCTCTGAAGCCTGATGTTAATATTAGTATTATATTTCTCCCAATTATTATTTAGTTTATCAATTTGTAATGTTTTTTAAATGACATAGAAGCTTCTGATTGTGTAGAAATGTGGAAAACTGCGTAAAAACCGACCAACCGAGATTGAAAAATCATTTACTTTAACATTTTCAAATGTTTGGATCCTGTTAGGTCATTATATTTTAGCATGGATTAACAACAAAAATTGTAAATAAATTGTTAAATCACTGAAAAAATGATAAAAACGTGCCGATTAAAACCGGCTTCAATCTATAGCGTAAATTTCTGGCCCGCATTCTAACATTTGGCCCGTGGTTGGGCAGGCCTGATCTAAACCAAACACGCGAGACAAACTATGGAGAAAACAACGACTCACTTATCCCCGCGCAATAGACAGAGGAAATCGATCAAGTGTCAAAAAGCTCCACCATATCGTCACCACATCGAATCATGAAAAAAAAAATCTCTTTTTCCTTGATTTTTTCCCGTGCTGAGCACCAATGCTACCGACGCCAGGGAGGCAGCTTCCACACCTGGACCCTATACCTATCGACCAATCAACAAACAGACGTAACACTTCATTGTGTATATTAGTTCACGCATTTAACGGTTGATTTGAATATTATTAGTTCCGCGAACTACTCGCAGCGCTGACATCGGATCACTTTGACGTTTCTATAGAACTTTTATGCAATATTGTTTGTGAGTTAGCGAGCAAGCTTATTTTCCTCGAGAGGGCCGAGAGATGTCGTTACTGAAGTCCTATGTGTTGAGATACTATGTTTTCAAGAAAAACTTTTTCAAAGAGTTACGTCTGTTTGTCTGTGGTATTAAGATTTATGTCAATACACGTTGCTGAAACTATTAAGGGCTGAACACAATGATAGCAGCAATCGCTAATTTTCCAATACACTGAAATCCGTTTGACAACCCACAATGAGAGCATTGCGGCAAAAGCGGCATTGTACTAAAACGCTTTTCTTTTTCAACATTTTGGAAAAACGCGGTGTGGTTGAGCGGCAGCCTGAGAAGTGCTCAACAGTTTCAGTTTTTTTTTTTTTTTTTTTTTTTTGAGTTAACCAGAACCTTCAAGACGTGAACCAAATAATCATCCAAGGTCGTAGTATGTAATCAGAACCATGCAGCCGGTCATATTTCGGGTACCCCCTGGAAACTGGTCAGATTCTTATTTAACCTACATGCGACACATCAAATTACATGTTAATTCAAAAATAAGAACATTGGTGACCATATTAAGTACTCAAGACCACGTTGGCCATACATGTTCCGGGTGCTCCCGGGGAGTTTCATAAATTTTCCGAAATTTACCTGTGACCAATGGAACTTCTCTGGAGTTCTCGGAACTTCCCTGAAATTATCTTCAGAACTACTTTGAAGTTTTCCTCAGAACTACTATGAAGGTCTCCTCAGAACTACTCTGAAACTCTCCACAGCAATACTCTGAAGTTCTCATCAGAACAACTCTGAAATTCTCCTCAGAATTTCTCTGAAGTTCTCTTCAGAACTACTTTGAAGTTCTCGTCAGAACTACTCTGAACTTCTCCTCAGAATTATTTTGAACTTCTCCTCAGAACTACTCTGATGCTCTCTTCAGAATTATTTAGAAATTCTCCTCAGAACTACTCTGAAGTTCTCCTCAGAACTAAGTTCTCGTCTGAACTGCTCTGAAGTTCTTCTAAAAACTACTCTAGATCTTCGATGAATTTTCCTGACATGTACGAAGTCGTCCAAATATATATTTTTAAACTGTCCCGCTAGTCGGGACTTCCCTAAAGATATCTTCACTCCCACGGAAGTTCTTTTAACTTCTCAATAAATGTATGGACTTCTCTAAAATTCACCGAACTTTCCTTAAGCTCCCGCTCTTCTCCAAAGCTCTCGATATGGCCCCACGGTGGTACTTCTTCAAAGTGCTCCCACATTTTATATTAATTAATGCAAATTCAGAGATTGATTAATTATTCAGAAGACATTCTACTGATTTTCCTTCACTATGTCAGCTGAATCAGAGATTATTCAAATAACAAATAACTCAAAACTGCAATTAAAATAATCCCGTTAACGTGGTTTGTTTACGTACAGCAGGCAGCGGAAGAGGAAAAATAAATAGGTTATGCGCGCATGCATTGTGGGTAGCAATGCAGCATCGCGGTTGCGGTAAAGCGGTTAGCGCGATTTTAGTACACGGCGAATGAGAACGACTCAAATTTGAGTTTAGTTCACTCATAATCGCCAAAAGTACAGGAACTCAGCGATGAGTAAAATTTGTCTCATGGTTTCCTGTGGAAAACCTAAAAATTCTGCCGGAAAATGAGGAAACTGACGAAAATTTTATTCAGTCTCGGAGTAGTACCAATAGACTGAGTGAATCCAATCTTTACTTTTCTCAAATTCGGGAATTTTTCCCTGGAAAAACCTGGAAAAACATGAGGCAAATTAACTCATCGCTGAGTTCCTGCACTTTTGGCGATTATGAGTGAAGTAAACTCAAATTTGAGTCGTTCTCATTCGCCGTGTACATTGCGCGTTTGCCGTTGTGCCGCTATGTCGCTGTGCCGCTGTCATTGTGTTCAGCCTTTTACTTGTTGTTTGCTGCAGAGAACCAAGCATTGTCTGAAATTAACAGATTACTAGGTTTGTAAGTTAATCCACTGTGAAAAATGAAAGTGGAGACCAATTGGAACAACACTTCCATTGCTAGGCAGTCGAAACGGTTCATAATTCCGAACATTTCAATGACTAGCAAAATTCTTGAATTATCAAAGAAAGATCTCAGTGTCTATACTGGTTTGATAACAGGACATTGTCTATGTAAATATCATTTGAAGCTAATAGGAAAACTTCAAGAGGATATGTGTCGATTCTGTGGTATAGAAAAGGAAGACTCTGAGCACCTGCTATGCTCTTGTGCAGCAATCTTCAATAAAAGGCGTATTTTTCTGGATAAGGGGCTGGCAGAACCCTTTGATATTTGGAATGCAGGTCCCAGTAAAGTAGTACATTTCATTCGAAATGTTATACCTGGCTGGGAAAATGCTTTTGGTCAGTCTATGTCGGTCGCTTCACAAAATAGTGATACGACATAACTGATAAAGCAATATAAAAACGGGGAATATCACAATAGATCAAAGTAATGGTCGCAGTGATGAATACACCCAACACGGAAAAAAAGTTAATCCAGAGATTTGTGCTCTAGAAATTGTGAAGTGTCAAACACCGAGGCAGCTTTATTGAATAGCCACTGTAGCCTATGAATAGCACTATTCATGTCCTAGTTAGTACGAATCAGTGGTAAGCTAAGCATCAAATTATGTCGCAATGACCACAGCTGCACATTAGGGTGTTTCATTTTGAAAAAAGTGATGAATTTTTGATAGGCCACCCTCCAGTTCGATTCATAGCCCCAAAATATGAACCTGTGCAAAAAATGGTAAAGATTGATGAAGGTTTAGAGGTCGCGCCAATGATTTGGATTTTGTATGGAGATTTTGGTGAATTAGTATGGGAAATTATTGATTTTCGTTTACATTGCTCTAACTTTGGTTGTAGTTGTCCAAACGTTGAAAAAAAAAAATATGTGGTTGTCATGACAATGATCAACAAGCCTGTTGTTGTTGCGATGAAATTGGCGTTGTTGCCTTGTACATATTCATCTGTCAATTTACCCTATTTTGCCATTTTTTCACATTTTTATAATTCTTGATACGCTGCAAAACTGAGCGTAGCAACTGTAGGCTTTTTGTTTATTGCCATAGCAATAACATACTAAATTTTTTCGACATTTGGACAAGTAGAAGCAAAGTTATAGCGATATAAGCGATTTTTTAAATTCTTCCATAGTAATTCCCATACAAATTTCAAATCATTGGCGCGACCTCTAAACCTTCATCAATCTTTACCAATTTTTGCACAGGTTCATATTTTGGGGCTATGAATCGAACTGGAGGGTGGCCCATCAGAAATTCATCACTTTTTTCAGAATGAAGCACCCTACTGCACATTAAGGGTCAGTTGGCCCAATTTTGGTAGGCAATTATTTCTACTTTCCAGATCGTCAGCAACAAAAAAAGCTCTTAGAGCGCCACGAGGAGTGATGAGAGGTTCTAGATGTATTACCGAGCATCGTTCCTCATAGAGGAACCATGATCCATTTACACACAAGGAAACCCGAATTGGTGCAGAAGAAGATGCAATTGGAAAACTAAAATTCAAGAGGACAATAAAGTAATAAAAAAATATATTAGCCCTCGGCTTCGTTTAGTTCCAAGAGACATTGAGCCTACCAAATAAATGCTTTGAAAAAAAACATTCATTTTCAAGAAGACATCTGATTGATGCATAAAAATGTTCGCTTACTGAATAGAAGTGGATATAAACCCTCGAATGAATCTGAATCCTACTACTTCCAAGTATATTTGAAACCGGGATGATTTTTTCTTGTCAAAAACTACATAACACATTCATTCTAAACTTAGACATGTTCCATCGGTGAGCGTAAATATAGAACACCTACATATGAGGCGCTTTACTCAAGCATGAACCGAACGAACAGGATATAATTTTACTCCAAAATTTTCAGTTTTCTGTATTATCCTGGTTGCACCCTCAGCTTCGATGGTGGCAGTTAGAGTAAGGCACCACAATTTGGGTGAAAACAGGAGCTTTGCAAAAAGCGGAAGGTGAAAAAACGGGTAGACATACGGGAGAGAGAGAGAGCGTTTGATAACAGCGTGTGTGAACCAAGCCCAACCCCAAGCTTGCATGAATTACGGGCTGATGTATATTTCGGCAGTAAATTATAGTCTATCACAAATTAAAATTGTGCAAGTAGAAGTAGATTGTACACGAGTTTGAAAAATTACTTTATTATTTAGTGCTACGACGAGGTTGTTGCTACTGCTGTTTTACATGCACAGGCACCGAGACCTATAAATTTTCGACAATTTTATCTCGGTAATAGCTGCTTAAACGGTCCTGGCTCCAAACAGCTGACAGTTAATGGCGCCACGTTTAAGAGGAAAGAAAGAGAGCCGATAATTGCCCCGCAATTTATTGATTGCTAATTTTGAGAAGTGGCTTTTTATTACTTACAACTACCTATGGTGCAATAAAAAAAACTGCTTTGCTTCAAATAAAATGATATATCCACAAACGATCAAACTGTTCAAAATTGTCACGAATTCAATTTGCCAAAATAGGAAACTCAATTTGCTACTGACATGCGCTCGCACTTCGGCCGAAGTATTCTTAAATGGTTTTTATCTGTTTATGATTCATAAATATTCGATAAATTAATATTCATGATAAGCCACTTAATTGAAGATCGAACATAAAACTGAAACGTTCGTTCGCGCCAAGGCGAGCGTAGTTAACAGGAAGCGGTGTTAATTTAATCCATTTTGCATTAAAATAGTGGCGTGTATTTTGCCCGCCAATGAAAACCTTGGGACATCCACCGCCCGGCCACAGCTGGCCGGCACAGGAAGGGGGCCATAAAAAATGGTGACATTCCAAAGTGGAAAAGGGATAAATATTAATAAAAATGGCTCGACGCGATTTTTTCCGCTGTTATAAATATGATGTCAAAATTTAATATTTAAATAATTATTTAGCAACATCCTACACCAGGCCCTCCCCGCCTGCGCACTCTCATATGATGTTTGACCTCAGAACAGGGCACATTTGTCACACATGCGAACCTGACTGGATGCATCGTCGTCGGTTGGGCCAAGTCAGGCAGACGCGAGGCATGAAAATTGATATGTTTCTGCAATTGTGTGTCATGTCGAATAAATTACCAAATTTTTTGTCTGTCAATTTGAGGCCATGATAAAGCGTGTCATTGTGATGCAAATTCCACAGACTCGCCATTCGTCACCGCCACCGATGCTATTATCCGTATGTGACTGTGTAGTTATCACCCATAATAGACCGAAAATAGTTTTTGTTCATCAAACGACCGTGAAAAATTGACGGTTGAGTTGCCTCAGATAAAAAAAAAAATAATCTGGCGTGGATAGACAGGATAAAAGTTGATTATAGACTGTTGATTATATGCGCAACCCTGCGAATCGAGTAGGTGACCAGAATCAACTAAATGATGTGGCATTCTATGTGACATATGCGATCTTGATGAATGTTTTGCCTAAACATATACTACATAAAAAATAACTGAAAAATCCACGCCGGCCACGGTGCATTCCCAGCAGTTATAAACATGAGATCATGTATCATACTAAATACAGTAAAGTTTCAAGTTGTCAAAAAGTATTCACATGATTTATTTGAATTCCATCGAATTGCATGTAAGGCCAAATTTTTTTGTGAAACA
Organism: Ochlerotatus camptorhynchus; assembly: GCF_037179485.1. Taxonomy (NCBI): domain Eukaryota; kingdom Metazoa; phylum Arthropoda; class Insecta; order Diptera; family Culicidae; genus Ochlerotatus; species Ochlerotatus camptorhynchus. The sequence goes on from NW_027040769.1 coordinate 593,767, forward strand.
TGTGATATATTTATTCATAAAACAACTTAAAAATATGTAACATAACTAAGCATAAGAAAACATATCATAATTATGTTTGGAATGCTCAAATTGTTGCTTTTTGGTTACAGTTTCATAAAAAAAATCAGTAAATGAAAACATCACTAACTTTTATTGAAATTGAAATTTTGATTTACACACTCTTCTGGTCATCCTCAGCATGACTCAGCAGCCGCTGCTAGCCAACTCCACAGCATCCCAAACCACCTTGTCAGTTGTTTTCAACTTCCGCTTGATAATTACTATACTTTTTTTTCGATTGGACGGAATTGGAGGCGATTGTTGGCCAAAGCCTCACAAGTTCTTTGAGTGGCGATAATCTAAGTTTTTGCGACCAAAACTGCAGGTTTCCTGCCAGAGATTAGCTGCCGAGCAAATTTTCCTGCGAAAATGATCTTAAGCTTGCCGAGGACATCTTATCATGCCGTGACCACATCTTTAGCAAACAAAAACGAACTGATTACAGTAACAGATATAAGTTTCCTTTACAGTCTACAGTTTCTTCACAGTGATATAAATGTGAAAAAGCATAGACATTCACCTCTATGTTCACCATTTTGTCTACCTCAAATATTCGCAACCATTCTCAGCAATTTAGAGTTCATGAATAATCAACAAAGCATTCTAATACACTACCAACCCCACAATCTGATGCTATCGTAGTTTTCAGCAACTTCAGGAACAGGGTGTCGACTACCTGGAAAAACCTTGATAATCAGGGAATATCAGGGAATTCAATCAATATCAGGGAAAATCAGAGAATATCAGTGAATATCCTCAACAATCAGGGACAAAATTTCACAACCCTTTCTGGTTACAGCATTAAAAAGAATAACAGATATCAGCGGGTATAAGCTCAACTGGTCATTATCTCTATGAACATTTACTTCAGTGTGCGTTTTTTCCTTTTGTGTTAGCCCTTTTATTTTTGGGTTTTTTTTTTTCGCTTTATATCTAAGAGGAAGAGGTGACAATTGAACGCTGGAAGTCGTTTCTGCACTTCTTTGCCACCCAGAGCGCTAGTGTTGCTACGCTAGCTCCACCTGTTGTAATAAAATTTAAACTCAGTTCGATCATGTTTGCAACAGATGTCGCTAAATGCACTATTGTACAGGACCGTATTATCAACAATCAATACGAAACTAACGATTTTAAATTGGCTCACCACTTTAGAAGCCTATTGGTCCCAAGCAAACGATTAACGTACCCTATTCTAGTCGACATTCTAGTACTACGCAATGTTTGTTTTGATTCGCTATGAAAGTTTGACAGATAAAATGAGGGGTTATTGGTTTTTCGTATGTTTCGAGGGGTGATCGATTAGCTTGGGACCAAAGAGAGTACCAGAGCTGAGCCAAAAAGTTGAGCACGTTATTTCGGGTCCTTCTAGTCTTAGAGTTACCTATATGGTATTATGGTCTATCACACTATTTCATTGCTTATGCAATAATACATTCATTTACGCTATAAAATAGCACAAACTTAAAGGAAACACTAAATATGATTGAGTTCTATTTGTTTTCTTATAAATAAGCAATAGCTTTCACAGTCAAAATCGTATTAAAGTAATTGATATTTACAACGGCTGTCCAGTATATGTATCATTACCATTCGCCTTCGGTAGTAAATTTTGACAGCCATAGGAAAATCCAATAACCCCTCATTTTATCTGTCAAACTTTCATAGCGAATCAAAACAAACATTGTTTAGTACTAGAATTTTGACTAGAAAGGGGTACGTTAATTGATTTGCTTGGGACCAATAGGCTAGTCAAGTAGTGAGCCAATATAAAATCGTTAGTTTCGTATTAATTGTTGGTAATACTCGGTATATATGTCATAAGTATATCCATTTAATGCAGTTTTTGCTTATTTCAGCCTCAAAAATCCTATCCAGAGTATCCTCCATCCAGATGTGCTGGTTGTAAGCAATCTAACCGACGACGAGATCAAATATTTAACAGGACCTTCGAAAAACGAGTTTAACGTCATTTTTGACTTCGTTTTGTCAGAGCACATTAACGTCGTTTGGCCTTATCAGAGTCTTCCTTTGAAAGAGCAATTATTAATGACACTGATGAAATATCGACTAAATTATGATTTTATATTCTTGGGTACTGTTTTCAAAATAAGTCATACAGCAGTTTCTACAGTATTTCGACATTGGACACATCTGTTGTACGGTGCTTTTTCTACAGTCAATTTTTGGAAAACCAGAGCAAAAGCTGAGGAGTTGTATACAGTTATACTTGATTGCACAGAAATTGCAATAGAAAAACCTACCTTACCTGAAAAAACAGCAAGCCACATGGTCATCCTACAAAAATTGCAACACCTTCAAGGGATTAGTTGGAATCGATGAAGCTGGAGCTGTAATCTTTGTATCCGATCTTTTTGGTGGCGCTGCTTCAGACGATGTCATCGTTGCAAGATCTAGTGTTCTTGATCTGTTGGCCGAAGGGGATTATATACTGGCAGATCGAGGATTTGAAGCAACCGACGCACTAGCAGAAAAAGGAATTTTACTGAATAAACCCCCAAAGAAGAAAGGAGAACAAATGAGCGAAGTAGATGTTGCACGCACTAGAGCCTTAGCATCAAGGAGGGCGAATGTACAAAGAATAATTGGATTAGTGAAAAAAAAAAACCGAATTTTAACACAGAAGGTTCCACACCATTTATTTGATATTATTTCTAGAATCTTTAGGCTACTGTTTATGTTGGTAAACATTAAACCACAGACAAACAGACATAACACTCGAAAGTTGTTCATCGAACAAGCATTTAACGGACAATTTAAAAGTATCGTAGTTGGTAGTACCACCACCTGTGGCGCGCATAGTCAATTCCCTTGCGTTTGACGTTTACACACTACCGCCATCTGTTCAGCGTAGTGCCCACCACAGTGTACTCAACAAATGGCGGTAATGTTTTAGCGACGATGTTTTACAGTGAAAACTATTCAATGTGTTATGTCTGTTTGTCTGTGATTAAACCATCCATATGCCAATCAATCGATCCCATTTGCAAATGTAAGAAAAATTAATAATAATAAAAAGGAAAATTAATAACAGGTGAACCATGCAAAGGCTGAAAGCCTCTATAATAACTATTTGGGGTCACTGTCTTAACTTGGGGCACTGTTTAAGTCACAGTAGATTTAGTAGGTGGTGTATAAATACACCAGGACGATTCGGAGAACCTAGAACATCTGTTATGGATAGAAAGGATCGTAAATGATACACACTATGTATAAGTTAGTGTGGAAATATTCACCCCTATTCTGTATTTCGTTCAAAACGACATTCTCATACAAAAAAAATAATTTTTTTTATGGGAATTTCGTTTCGAACAGGAAGCTCAGTGCTTTCGAAAAATTTTCAAGGTCGTTATTTGAGAGGCTTCTTGGAATTTGTAAGAACTTCTAGTTCCGAGAACTCTTGAAGCTCACACAAATTTACAGAAGATACATAGAGCAGCTTCCCAGAAGTTATCAGAATCCATTAGAAGTTCTTGAAAGTTCTTTGAAATTTTCAGCACTTCCTTAATGTCCTCGGAGGTTCCCAGAAGTACTCGGAACATTCCGGTACCTCTAAGAAACTTCCCAGAAGTTTTCGAAATTTCATGGAAATTCTTGGAACTTTTCTGAAGTTCTCAGAAATTTCCAGAAGTTTTCAAAACTACCCAGAAGTTTTCAAAACTTCCCAGAAGTTCTCGGAACACCTAGAAGTAAGTTTTTAGAACTTCCCATAAATTCTCAGAACTTCCCAGAAGTTTTCGAAGCATCTGGGAAGTTCTCAAAATTTCTGAGAAATCCTTGATAATGCTTGGAAGTTCTTGTAATTTTTGGGAAATTCTCCGAACTTCTGAAAAGTTCCCTGAATTTTTGGAAAGTTCTGGAATTCCTGAGAGATTCGTGTAATATCTATAAGGTTTTTGGAATATCTGGGAAGATTACGTAATTTCTGAAAAGTTTTCCTAATTTCTGTGAAATTTTCGGAGTTTCTGTGGAATTCTCGGAACTTCTGGGAAGTTCTTGATTTTTCTGCGAAGTTCTAGAAATATTACCACGAATAATACTGTCAAAAATAGTGATTTTAGTGACCATGTTGAAGAAAAAAGGGAACCAGATCAAGGCGAAAAAAAGCAATCGTAAGCCACGTTGATACTATGTATTAGCGGAGGTTTTCAGGATACATGAGTGAGTGAGTTTTCGGAATGTCATTATAAGCTTATTATATATTTTTATTTTTCATCAAACCCGAAAGTCTTACAATATTCCTCAAAAAATACATTTTTATAAAACGAATCCAGTGTTGGTAAAACCTTATCCATGAACTGTTTGTCGTACTGTACGATTTCTGTATGAATACCTTCTAATCAACTCCAGAAGCTCCAAGACTGACTGCTTCCGCTTTTAAATCCGCAACCGTTAACTGTGGTTCTTCAGCACTGGTCGACCTACGGAAAATAAACGGTTTTAACCCTTATGTGATCGACGGGGTACCCGGGTACCTTTTCAGATTTCAATTTAATAAATTATGAAGTTATTTTCACCACAGGAAACCAGAATTCAGTGACATCTTAGAACTCATGGATAGACAACTTTTCGTGAAGAAAGATTTCAAATTGCAGCAAAGGGCTTCGGAAGGGGGGGTCGTGACATTTTTTACCCTTTAAAAGTTCAACAAGGGTACCCGGGTACCCACAAAATTAAACTGCTTGCTACTGCGGCCAATTTTAACCGATTATGAATCTTCAATTTGGAATAGTCTGGTTCCCGGAAATCCGGATTTTCTGCATAATGTTCCAGAACTAAGCATTTTCTTGGCACTTTCGCTAGAATTTTGACTTTATACTCCAGTTGAACGAGATTTGCGATAACTGCTAATTTCTTTTCGTTTGCTTTTTATGTGCTTGTAATTTTTAAACAACTTTTTGTGAGGATTGAAAGTCCAGAGAAATGTGAGTTTATTTCTAGCACAGCAGAGACTGCAAAAACTCCATACAACATTAATCCACAACGTTTATACCGCTACAGAGATTGAACCCCAGGAAAACTCAATAAAATAAAAATTGCATGAGTTTCATCCTAAATTTTTCACCACCACTCGATTATTCACTTGTTCCAAAATGGCCGTTACATGGACATTTAGTCAGATACAAACAAATAATGAGAAAAGTTTCTTTTTTAAATTTCAAAAATAAAGAGCATTCTATCCAAGCCCATTCCGGGGACAATCTGTCATATAGCCACGAAAATATGATGAATAGTCTACTGCTGAAAATTCATGAACATCCTTCCAAACAACTTCTATGGCTACTAGAGGCCCTACGGGAACCTGCTCTGGAATGGCCGTTCCGAGGACAATCCGTCGGACGGCCACAAAATTATGATGAACAGTCTCCTGCTGTAAATTCATGAATTTTGATACCCATATTGCAGGGGTTTCTTCCCAAACATTTCTATGGCCTCTAGAGGCCCTACGGGAACCTACTCCGGAATGGCCGTCCCGGGGTCAATCCATCGGATGATCACAAAATTATGATGAACAGTCTCCTGCTGTAAATATTTGAATTTGGATACCCATATTGCAGGGGTTTCTTCCCAAACACTTATATGGCCACTAGAGACCCTACGGGAACCTACTCCGGAATGGCCGTCCCGGGGACAATCCATCGGATGATCACAAAATTATGATGAACAGTCTCCTGCTGTAAATATATGAATTTGGATACCCATATGGTAGGGGTTTCTTCCCAAACACTTCTATGGCCACTAGAGGCCCTACGGGAACCTGCGCCGTAATGGCCGTTCCGGGGAAAAACCTTAAACTGGTCCTCAAGTAAGCTGAAATTGTTTTTGAAGGAAATTCTGATACTTTGATATCGATTCCTTCAAAATTCTAGCGAAAGTGCCATGAAAACGCTTAGTTCTGGAACATTATACAGGAAATCCGAATTTCCGGGAACCAGACTATTCCGTATGGACATTGTTGGCAATGTCCAGAAAGAGGATAAGTTTTTAAATCCAATGGTGCCAAAGTATTCTAAATCGGTCACAATAGGTCACAGTAGCAAGTATTTCAATTTGTGGGTACCCGGGTACCCTTGTCGAGCTCTTAAAGGTGTTTTTTTTGTCGATCACATAACGGTTAACTAAATGTTATTCTCTAAAGGACCGGAACGGATGTCTTATTTTCTAAAGTTTAATAAAACATGGCATACCTTCGTATTGGCCTTGGCGTTGGCCCCGCTGAGTCACACCTTTGAGCGGTTCCTTTTCCTCTAGCTCCACTTGTCTTCATTTTATACGGAACGAAGATTCACGCAAACAAACTACGATCCGGAAACCTGACCCGTTTTCATTGATTCAAAAAATAAACAAACAGTGGGTGACAGTTCGCTCTTTAGCGCGTGTGCGAGAGAGCTGAGAGAGGCAAATTAATTTACTCTCTTGGTAGTCAGGCATCAATTAAATGCATGGGGAAGAAATGTTTTAATTAATTCTACATTAAATGTGGCATTATTAAAAAATAAAAAATGGTGCACATTTATTTTCTCTATGCACACGAACATTGCAATCATTGATTACTTTTTATATTTAATAAAAATAATTAGTTTTATCTTTTCTCCCATACTGATTTAAAATGATGACTACCAAGGAGACAGCGCTCTTAGAAAAATTTGTATTTCCATCAGTTAATTGGCTTCTTCCACTTTTATTTCTATCTCTATATCTATCTTTATATATCTCTATCTCTATCACATGAAATCGATCAATCAGGAGCTGGTTCACGTTTGACAGCAAAGTGGTTCATTTTCGCCCCCGTATTGTCACCTCTTCTCTTAGCTATAGATCAGTGCACGAAGATGTCAAATTTGACAATTTGGGTGATTTATTTCGGCTCCCTTCCGTAGTTATCTGCTGCCATCACATTTACTCTGGTGTAAAATTACAAGGATAGAACAAGACCAAAGTATGAGGTTATGGACCGTGCACTGATCTACTAGGTGGGGTGAAAAGTAAAACGCTGTCTAGACTGGAGAGTTATAACATGTTATAACGGTTGTCAAATAATTGCAACACAGAAACCGCCATCAAGATAGCGCTATAACATGTCATAACCAAGGTTGCAAACACTCATTTCAGCTAAAACAATGTTTTTTTTTAATTATGAAATAATTAGATGCCATGATCATATTTTGAATTTGTAGGATACAAGAAGAGGTTGCAAAGAATGTTTTTGACACATTAAACCTGTTTATTTTACTTCATGAAAGTCACAATCAGCGATTTTTCACAAACTCACTCACTCACTCACTCACTCACTCAGCGATCAGCAAATCGCTGATTGTGACTCATAGAAAGCAAAATTTACAGGTTTTATGTTTCAAACGCATACTTTGTAACCTCTTCTTGTAAGTTACAAGTAAAACATGCCATCATACCATCTTTTGGTTTTATTATTCCGAAAAACATTATTTTAGCTGAAATGAGTATTTGCAACCTTGGTTATAACTCTGTAGTCTGAACGTACTATAACCTCCTTGGGAATGATATTTTTAAATGTTTTTTTTTTATTATTTTATTCAATATAGTCCCCTTTTAGCTCGATACACTTATTCCAGCGAGGTTTGGGAAGAGATAATAGTCTGAGGGAGCCAAATCGGGTGAATACGGTGGATGCGGAAGCAATTCGAGCCGTAAGTCATAGATTTTAGCCGTGGTTGCGATGCTCTTGTGCGCCGGCGCATTGTCTCTAAAAAAAAAATTTTTTTTTTTGCCTCATGTCAGGCCGTTCTGCAGCGATTTCGGCCTTCAATCGCTCCAATAATGCACAATAATACTCGCTGTTGATGATTTTTTCTTTGTTGACCGACGCCATAACCTTTCCGACCCATCGAGCCTCCCTCGGCCGCTTCGAAGCACTCGTGCCGGCTTCAGTCCATTGCCGGGCACTCATTCTATTCTCTGGGGTGTAATAGTGGATCCAGGTTTCATCGACGCCAAAAGTCCACCCGATTCCGCATCAGCAAGTCCAAACACTCTTTCGAAGTGCTCTCGCGTTCATGTTTTTGGTCAGGAGTGAGCTTGCGCGGCACCCAGCTTTTTCATATGCAGAATCTCGCCCAAAATATGGCGTGTGCACTCAGTACTAATCTTTGCGGTATCTGCTAGCTCGCGCACCTTAACTTTCCGGTTAGCCAATACTATTTCATGTATTTTTTGACATTGTCCTTTGTAACCGCATCGGTTTTACAATGAGATGTTTCTATGGATAATATAAGCACCAATGATAAGTTGGAAAAGGCATCTGAATGCTTAGTAATATTATGTATAGGGACAAGGGTTTTCACCGAGATAACTTTCGGAGAGACGTATAAATAAATCCGCACGCGTTCACTGTCTAATAAGTACTGATCAGATCGTTTATTGCTCTGGGTTTTATATCAATACACAACAATAGTAATTCAATTTCAAGACTGTGTTTCAATATGTTTTTTTTTTTTCCTTTGGTTTGTTTTTTCCGTTGATCTTGTTTTCCGTGCTGAGCACCAATGCTACCGCCGTGCCAGGAAAGCAGCTCCCACACCTGGACCCTACCTATCGACCCATCAACTCATGAACCGGGGACCAACGGCTTTACTTCCCATCCGAAGGAAGGCGTGATCAGAGATGTTATGCCTCAGAACATCCCGGCGGCGCCGACTGGGATTGAACCCAGGCCTGCTGGGGTGAGAGGTAATCACGCTTACCACTACACCACCGGCGCCGTTCATTTACATATGTTGGTGATACCGTTGTCGACATTCGACCTGCGAAATCAGGCTAACTTCGATCACCTAAATACACTCTTAAAATAATCTTAGAACATTGCAAGTAACACAAATTAAATAAGCTTATTAGTCAAGTTGTTCTATAAAGGAACGCTCTACTAATAGAGATGTATCCTGGTGGGAGGACAGATTAGAAAAGCTAAGGAAAAAGGCTCGTAAACTTTTTAACCGATCTAAAATAACAGGAAGTTGGTCTCACTATAAAGAGGCTTTGACTGACTATAACAAAGAAATAAGAAGATGCAAACGTAAAGATTGGAGACATATGTGTGAAAACATTGAATGTACTCCTGTTACCGCAAGATTTCAAAAAGTCCTTTCTAAGGACCATGCAAACGGCTTAGGAGCCCTTAGAAAAGAGGACGGTTCTTTTACCTTAACTACTAAAGAAACCTTGAAAGTACCTTGATGCAATCTCATTTCCCGGGGTCTTTGCCTACTACTTCCACTTTATCTGTTGTAAATTTCGCTACAGGTAATGACTCAGTTAATGGATCAAGACAGTCCAATGAAGAGGCAAAAAATCTAGCTAGTGTAATTGTTTTCTAATTCTAAAGTTGCATGGGCTATAGACTCTTTTGAACCATTCAAATCTCCAGGTTTGGATGGAATTTATCCAATTTTAATACAAAAGTGTAAAACAGTATTGATTCCGGCCTTAGTAAGTTTACTTAAAGCAAGCTTTTTGCTTAGATATATTCCTACAACGTGGCGACAAGTTCGAGTAGTATTATACCAAAATAATATATTGGATAGTAGAAAAGTTATCGAATCGTGAAATATCATCAAATCTTGGAGAGTCAACCATAAAAATAACAGCTGCTAAAGGCTGTCCTCAAGGAGGCGTTCTCTCTTCTCTTCTCATCTTCTATGGTACAACGATTTAAAGCAGTACGTATCCGAGAAGTCTTTGGCAATCCTGAAGATAAACCCTAGAATTCAGTAAGCTTTGTCGACGGCATACAATATGTGCTGATTGAAAGGCTGTTGTGTATCCTGAATCACACCTAGGTCTTTAATTTCGCTGATGTGCTCAATTTCAGAGCCTAAAACACCTAAGAGGAAGAGGGAACAACTGGCTTCTTACTCTTCTATCTCTATCTATCTCTATCTCTATCTAACGCACTTCAAATCGGCCAATCACGAGCTGGTTCGCGTTTGACAGAAAAGTGGTTCGTTTTCGCCCTCGTATTGTCTCCTCTACCTCTTAGAAAAAAAACATACTTGAACATAATACGCAAGTAACATTTTAAGTTTTATGAAATACTACAAAGCAACTATAAAAAAAAAACATTCATAAAACGCTGGTCAAGGCTATTTTGTCATTAATACATCCACCAAAACCTCATTAAGACTAGAATATGTCTAGTTGGCCCACCCTGGAGAAGGTTCAGAAGGGTGTATTCTCGAAGATCCTCAATATTGATTTACTGCAAACGAACGCATTAAGCATCATCAAGCTACAATAAAAGCTAATTAGCAACAATAAAAACCCGAGCCATTTCTCCTAACCGATTGTTTAATCCACAAAGCAATCATGATAGAAAAGGATTTATGAATCCGATCTTATCAAGATAATTAAAATAGTAACTGATGGTATAAAAATCTTGTTGAATATCCAAATTTATCACAATAGTTTTCATTAAGTGGCCTAGTTTTAAGTGACTTATTAAATTTTTTTTATGTGAAATGTACGTGAAAACATCGAAAAAATAAATCCACCCTCGTAAAAAAAAAGTCGATTCGACTAATTATTTGACATCACAAAAAAAAATTCTTCAGATTGAGCTTGGCCGAGATTTTCTTTTATGATTTTCGCATACATTTAGCTCATTTATAAATTTACCAAAATATAGTTATATCCAAGGAAATATAGATTGAAAATCGCAGATGATAAAAAACAAGCAAACTAATTGTAACAATGTTTTGCTTTCAAGAAATCCTTAACAAATTCATTAGGTTTTAGAATGACTTTCATGAAGAAAACTTCCAGGCTGAATTGTATTTACCTAAAGCAATTTTGCTTGATCCTAGCCCGTTCAGATTTATGGCAGCATTTATGGAGGCAAAGTTGCCTGCAAAAAGTTAAACTTCAAAGTTGGTTTATCTTTCGATGGTTGCGCTGTGGGATCCAGGGTTCTTTCAGGCGGTTTTCTTCCGATGGATTGGGAGCAGGTACTCAGATAGCTTGCGATACTGTTTTACAATGTAACCGTTCGGGAAATTTCGCTGAGGTTTTGATTTAACTCAGTGGCTTAAGCGCCACTCTCGTTTAGGAGAGACCACTGGTCGTGTTAAAGCTTTGCCCGACAAATGAGACTTTTCTCTCAGAGGACCTCTTTAACGGTCGTTGGTTACTAACGGCAATGAAAAAAAAACTATTAACTTTCTGGCAGAGTTCGAAATTTTTGCCTACTTGAGAAGAAAAACGTCATTTTTCACCTGCTAGGAGAAATAGATGAGAATGTGAGAAGCGAGAGAATATTATACGCTCACAGCAGTTTTCGCGAGAAAAGCAACAGCGATTTATTTTTTTCGGAGAGCATGAGCGGCAGATAAATCGTTTCTTTTTTAGTGAATTCTTGATGCCGATAATGATTTTTCACTTGTTTCTTCACTTTCCGCACGCAAACGATGATCCGAAATCAAGAACCAAAACAACAGTTAGGGCACATCCATAAATTACGTAGAATTTGAGGAGTAATGGAGAGGGGGTTTCAACATTTGTAACGTACCATGCATAATGTATAGAAAAAAAAACCGCCACGAAGGGGGAGGAGAAGGTCTAAAATTGGTAAGAAAATTGAATCGTCATTTATGGATCACCCATATGATTTGACAGAAGGTATAAAAAGGAAATAATAAAAAAACCTACCGGACTGGTTGAAACCAATGAAATGGAAACAGGTGAGGCTATGTGAAATCGTTGTCCCTTTCGTTCTGCCGATGTTTAAATGGATAACCAGTATGACGTCACACTCCGTTATTCAGCGGAAGAACAAAAGAGACGGCGAATTCCCAAGCCTCAACTGTTTACATCACATTGGGTTGGAACCAAACAATTTGGGGTGGTATTTTTTTCGCTCTTGGTAGTTTTCAGAGCCAAATGGGTGATGAAAAAGTATTTTCGTTGGGTTTGAAGAGATATATTTTTGGATTATATATGAGAGAGGATAATGAATTATCGGTGAAAAAGGAGAGATGAAAATGTGAACCGTTCACAACTCACCGAAAAGTAGCTTGAGTGAGGAAATGCTTATCGTGCAGCTGAGTGAGAATTTCTATCTCTGCTTTCTGGAAATGCCAATTCCTTCAGTAATACAGGAATGGAGGGCATGGACCAAATAAATAAACCAAAGGTATTACTCTGACTCATCCCCGAAACGAAACGGAAAGAGAACGAAGGAATGCTTACTCAACTGAGCGGAAACGAAAGAAAACAGAACGTAACGTAGTAAATGTGTTTTATTCAGGGAGTAGCATTCAAAACGTTCGAAAAACTAATCTTCAACTTTTTCTTTAAACTATATTCTAGCATTCATTTGCATTGGATTTCTGAGAGGGGTTTACGGGAAAGAGCAAATCATGGCCATGAATTAAACATGCTCTCACATACCTGCGCAGGTTTTACTTGACGAAACGATGAATGATGACTGCTGACCGATGAGGGCTCGATGACTCGATGATGGCGGTGTAGCGATGGCGGCGTAAACGTGATGGTGCCGCTCACATGCTGCAGTATGGCGCGCAGCAACGGAAGGTGACTCGTACGCGGTATGGCCGAATTAGAGTTGCGGAGGGAGTGGCGGCTGGACGGAAGACTTCCGATTTGGCAATCGAGAGCTGAGCTACGACGAGAAGTCGTGCTGTCCCGGGAGATTCGCTCCGCAAAGAGAAGAGGCCAACTTACCTTCGGACGGCTTCGCGTACTTTGTTTCCGCTATGACCATCCGTGATGAAATGAACCCCCTCTCCCGTTGGATTGAATCCGGACCGTGGCACGCTTTTGGCGACGCACTCACACGGTCCGAGCTCTCGGAAATAATGGTCCACGGGGTTGTAGTGGAAGGGACCTCGTCGACGGATGATTGGCGACCGTCGGAAGATATTTCGCTTCGAAGATTAGCGAACTTCACCCACCTCCGTTTAGCTACCTTAGAAAAGGCGGGCCTTAGCAGGGCGCACGAGTCACGGGAAATGTCCGTCTCCCACGAACGATGATGGCGATGCCACAGATGGAACCCCCGATCCGGCGTTGACGATAGCCGAACGGAACGTATATCCAGCCCGTACAAAAAAGCGCAAAGCGCTGGAAATCCAACGCGAACTCACATTACTTATACAATTCTAAATTTTAACAAAATTCTGTAAAATTACCTTTTTGTACAATTTCACAAATAAACGCACTGAACAGACTACGCGGAACTTAATACGGACTTATGTCCACTGTACAAAAAGAAAGAAAACGTTTAAAAAACCACTGGTTGATAAAAACTCACTCACTACTATTTAGTACCTTTAGAGAAACTTATCGCACAAAATCAATTTGATTTAATATAACTCGAGAACGTAAAGTAATTCGTGCACTTCTGTTATCCAGCCGATTCGAAAGCCAAATGGATGAGTCAGAATAATTTTGCAAGCAGGAAAATTCCATACGACCTTTTCCTATTCAAATAGGTCGTCTTTTAAAAACTCCCTCTTTATTCGAGAGTTGAGCCAAACCTTTCGAATGGCGACGGACTTCATGGCGCCTCCAGAAAGCATGTACAATATAATACAGCTCACTATAAGTTGAGCTTTTATGGCGAAGTTGTAGCCTAGACACAGTAAATATGGCAAAGTTGTAAAATCGACACAGTAATGGTCTGATTTTATTTACACGGTTGAAATATTTCATTTCTTAGCAAACTTGACATAAAAAGGATTTAATTGTTAATTAAATTAAATTTCAACGAAAAACTATTTACAAATAAACGTAAAACGTTACAACAACATTTCGCATTTCTAACAGTTGGAAGTGCAATCGTTCCCGAAAAAGATCCCCTTTTTCCGGATGGTTACAGAAGTGCACCATCCAACGATGCAGGGGTGTACGCTTGAATGAAATTTTTGAAGAATTGATTCTTTCGCCGAATAAAATCGCTGCTATGGATCGGAAACCAGCTAATCTCCGCTAACTAACAGTTTCAGTGGTTTGCAGTAGGTTGTTATTTCGATTGTCATCTATTCGCAAGGTTTGGAGAAGGATGGTTTGTTTTCAAACTTTAGACAATGTTTTATGAATTCGAGGGCCACGCTCACTTATCTCTTCTCCACCAAATGGTCAGTCGTTGGTGGTGAGCTGGTTTTTCTAAAGAAGTAAATTTTACTGAAATTGACTTGAATTTTTCATCTTCCTTCGTCTATCTTTCGAGATTTCCTTGTCATAAATTTGGCTTTTATTAACTATGACGAACCATCTTTAAAGCTCAATTTGTAAACAGAGTAATTGGGGAGTTTATGATGCACTTTAAAAAGCCTTAAAAGCAACAATAAATGCTTTTTGCTCTAATGCAAAACCTAATGGTTTTATGGTTGCTTTTATAAAGATAGAAAACGTTTATAAAGCATTTTATCAAGACATTTATAAACAATTGCTAATGACGGATTGAGAACTGTTTCAAATTTATTTTTAAAACAAGACAGTTTTAGACTTTCTTGCCAGACTATAAAATGTGTTTTAAACAGCAAAAAGCTGAATTACTAAGCAGGAATGTTTTACACTTTGAAATGCTGTATTTAAACTAAATGGATTGTTCATTGCCGTTATAAAACCATCATAAATCAGAGTGGATACCAAATGGTTACTAAATTGTTATTTCGTTTCTCTTTTTCTTGCGCGAAAAAGAGATAACCGAGCATTTGTACGGGTAAACCTAAAAACGATTCAGAATACACCAATCAGCAAAAGCATTCAGCTGTCGTTTAAGGAAGCAACAGTCTTCAAAGGAAGAGTTTAAAGTCATCTGCGTAAGATAATCGTGGTCCCTCAATTACCAGATTCACGTCGTTGAAGTAAATCAGGAAATTCAGTGGTCCCAGGTGACTACCCTGGGGTATGCCGGATGTGGCAGCGAACATATGGCACCAATGAGAACAGTAAGATAGCGATCGGTGAGGTACGACCATTGCAAAAGGCAGCCGTGGATGCCAAGCCTGTCCAGCTTAGCGAAGATATGCGGTGATTCAATTTATCGAAGGCTGCAGATAAGTCAGTATAAATGGCATCCGTCTGGGCACGATCCAACATACTGTTAGAGATGTAGGAAGTAAGGCACAGAAAGTTAGGGGCAGTGGAGCGACCAGCCATGAAACCATGCTGGTCGATACAAATAATGTTTGGTCACCTTTTATGAAAAATTAAGTTAAGTTAAGGTAAATTTTCTTTATTAGGTAGGCTTTCAGCCTGGGGCTGGTTTTCCTCCGCCCCCTTATATGAAAAAGCATGAAGAACGAATATAGTCAAACCAAAAGCAGTTTTTATTATATGCACTACGTAAGTTAGTTTGGACGGCTATTCCTCTCCCGTGATATGAAGCACGTTGCTTGTTGATCAGCATTCAAACATTGAAAGAACTTTGGGACGCAAAGATTACTTTATTAAACAAAATCATTTCGCAACACATTGACTCAACTGATCTATTGTCAAGATTACATTTGTATGCACCTTGCCGACAGTTACGCAATCGGCACTTGTTCGCAGTAGATCGCCCCCGGACCGATTACGCTAAAATTGGACCGGTAAATCAGATGATGACTGTTAATAATCATTATTGTTAGGGCTTCGGCAATACCTTAACCTATTATCGTCAGGGGGTAAACAAAGTCCTAGAGCACTCAAATTTGGCCAATAGTTGCTTTGAAACACAATGTATCCACCTGCCAAAATTGAGCTCTAAAGAACATTCAAAGTGTTTTTTATGTTACTTCACACGCGAAGTTAACGATTTTCAGAGTTGGTTGGAAATGCTAACATGAAGCTTTAGTGTGATGATTTATTAGCTAGAGAATGATCTTTTTAGAAGAGGGTAGGTGGATAGTTCCGTTAGAGTAAGGCAGTATGAAAATTGAATAGAAGTTGAAAATGAGCGAAGGGCCATTAAAGCGACAGTTTTCAAGATGGACGCACATTCTTGCCTAGCCCGTACGATGTACGCGGGGACTTGAAGTATGTCTCCAAGTCCACAGGCAAAAATGTGCGTCTATCTTGTAAAACTGTCGCTTTAATGGCCCTTCGCTCATTTTCAACTTCTATTCAATTTTCATACTGCCGTACTCTAACGGAACTATCCACCTACCCTCTTCTAAAGATCATTCTCTAGCTAATAAATCATCACACTAAAGCTTCATGTTAGCATTTCCAACCAACTCTGAAAATCGTTAACTTCGCGTATGAAGTAACATAAAAAACACTTTGAATGTAACAACTCAAGGCGGGAGTAGCCGTCAACAATGCTGATGATGGTACAGCACGCAAAAACCACCCTACTGCTTTCTCTCTGAGATGATCACGTTGGTCATGACGAGAGGAGCAACACAATAGTTGGGTAAAGAAGAACTGCATTATAACACACCATCGACTGGAAATGCTCTCGCAAACGTGGGGCTTTAGGTAGTGATGAAAACGTCGCTAGAACTATTCCACAGCCGCAGTCAGTTTATGAGCAACAAGAGGGACGCACATTTTTGCCTGTGGACTTGGAGACATACTTCAAGTCCCCGCGTACATCGTACGGGCTAGGCAAAAATGTGCGTCATCTTGAAAACTGTCGCTTCAATGGCCCTTCGCTCATTTTCAACTTCTATAAACCATTTTACGAGACGTTTTGATGACAGTTCCTGGCGGGCCGCTCGTGGCATTGTTATTGTTTACGTCTGATATTTTTGTTTTGATTCTCTACACGGCCAACAAAAGTAACTCACGAGTATATGGGCTTGTCACGGATTTACCCAAAAGTAAGCAAGCTTAACACACTTCGTGAGTCACTTTTGATGGCCGTGTAGTTGCGAATGAAGATATTCGGCCCGCCAGTAAATGTCAAAATTAGTAAACAGAATAAAATCAGCTGACTCGATCTGTCTCGTAAAATGCCTTATTCAATTTTCATACTGCCGTACTCTAACGGAACTATCCACCTACCCTCTTCTAAAGATCATTCTCTAGCTAATAAATCATCACACTAAAGCTTCATGTTAGCATTTCCAACCAACTCTCTAAAGAACGTTGTCTACCCCCTGACGATAATAGGTTAAGGTATTGCCGAAGCCAACTTTTCCTCTAAGTGATAATCTAAATATATTTCAGAACCCTGCGAAGTCAAAGAACATAAGTCCTAAATGTTAATATGTAGTCTACGATTTGATTGATTGACGTATAAATAAATAAAAATCAGCAGCGCCGGTGGTGTAGTGGTAAGCGCGATTACCTCTCACCCCAGCAGGCCTGGGTTCAATCCCAGTCGGTGCCGCCGTGATGTTCTGAGGCATAACTTCGAAAGGGAAGTAAAGCAGTTGGTCCACGGTTCATGAGTTGATGGGTCTATAGGTAGGGTCCAGGTGTGGGAGCTGCCTCGCTGGCGTCGGTAGCATTGGTACTCATCACGTAAAACAAGATCGACGGAAAACAAATAAAGAAAAAAATGTTCAAGGCTCTCTGTTCAAATATGCCTGCCTAGTGGAAAACAATGAGTCATATACATTTCGAGATCACCAATAAATTAAACAATTCTGTATGTATTCTCCTAGGATAGTTTGGTAGACAGGCTTGCTTCCACTCACTTGCTATAAAAGAAATGATTTCCTAGATTTTGAAATCATTAGACGTTATAATGATATTTTGTACTTATTAGATCCAAGAAGGTGTTGGCAAGTGTATGATACAAAACCTGTCAATTTCACTTCCAGAGTGAGTGAGCGCTCGCGAGTCTTAAAATCGCTGATTGCGACTATCTGAAAGCGAATTCGATAGGTTTTATGTGTCAAATACTTGCCTTTCAACCTCTTCTTGTATGTATCTAACAAGTACAAAATATCATAAACAAGCCTGTTTGCAAATTTCCCCCGGAATATTTTTCCGACATCCTCTTCATGTTTTTTCGAGCTTATTCGGAGAAAAAGAGTGCTCTCTAGAAAGTTTGTCCCAACTTATCTGAGAAGGTTCTTCCATCTTATCGCGAATGTGGCGGATGTTTCATCCTACTGTTTGTGGAACTTTCTTCCAAAGTTATCGAAATTTCATCAAATTTTCCTCTAAAGTATCATTCACAAGTCCTACTGGCTTCCTGTAGAAGTGAAAATGTTATTCTTTAGATTACTCAGCGATGAAACCTACGCTTTTAGAAATTTCTTAATATTAATGGTTATAATTGACTCACTGAGTTAGATTCGTATTCAGTAGAGTACACAGAATATATTTTAACGTTTCCTGATCAATTCATTCATTTCAACAGAGGAGCGTTAAATCGTCAACGTGTGATAAATTTTATACTGTTTTTATTCTGCAACAATCC
Source organism: Ochlerotatus camptorhynchus (assembly GCF_037179485.1). Taxonomy (NCBI): domain Eukaryota; kingdom Metazoa; phylum Arthropoda; class Insecta; order Diptera; family Culicidae; genus Ochlerotatus; species Ochlerotatus camptorhynchus. Next base: position 612,197 of record NW_027040769.1, read on the forward strand.
GACTGCTGTTTGAACATATTTATGAATAGAAAAATAATGAAGAATTCCCAAAATGATCCAGTGAAAATCGTAAAATAAGACTACTACCGATGGAAGATTTATTACAAAATATGTGGTAATTTGAGATGTGAAAGAAATAGATGGTCGCATGGCACCATACTTATCGACATCAATAGTATCACCATCCTGTCTTATTCTCAGACGATCTGGAATAGATACAACCAGACAGATTTTTTATTGATCCACTCTAAGCAGTAACAAAAAGCAAAGTAGATCGATATAATATAATTGAATAAACTCGGTTTTGGCATCACAATTCTATCTTTTTCAAACTAAACATCAAATTGATTTGTTCCTTTCTACTTCAATGCCCCAGCACATTAGGTCATCAATTTGCGGACCAATAGACAGTGAAACTTGATTCCGTAATTTAATTTCAAATTAAAGAAATATCAAAAGATAAACCATGGGAGAAAAAAAATCCAAAAGCCACAAAAGGGGACCAGAAAAAAAAACTTTTTGACACGGTGCCAAAGCAACAAATCTGATCTTCCCTCAGTTCTTTCTTTGTCGAAGCTCTTTATTATCCGCTTTCCGGGGGAGAAGTTCTTGTTGGCCAAGGTTCGATTCGATGCAGCTCATTGGAGACAGAAGATGAAACTTTGTAGAATCAACAAATTTATTCGAAATAGTTAAACCAGGACCACAGAAATGCAGAATGGGGCCGGGTGGGAAAGTTGGAGGGCGCCTGCTGTGGACACACTTCGACAGAGCCAGTCACAACGGCATACAAATGCGGCTCATCATGATAAATTCAGCTCGTCTCGATTCGTCGCTTCAATTTTCGAAATGGGATGAAAGTTTAAAACATTGAGCCCTTGCCCAGATTTGTAGTGCATCCCATCTTGACAGAGACGTGAAGCGGGATTCAGGGACTCGGAAAGAATGCCCAAATTCAGGCAATGTGTTTGCAGTGTTCGCCAGAAACTATACAACCCGTAGATAGCGTCAATTTATCACCGTCAAGTGTTATCGGTTCATTCAATCTCATCCGTTCGTTTTTCCTGAGTTTCCGCTTTCTAAACTCGGTACAGATGAATCTGAATATGGAGCAGGAAAAAAGACGAAAGGACCTCTGCACCATCAACTTTCATATAATACCAAATTGAAAACAATTATGGAGAAGCATTTTAATCAAGATAGATCGAGATGGGGTGAGTGTGCTGCAGAAGAAGAAATCTAGGAGTAAAAGCAGATGGCTTACGGGGACGAGATAGAAATTCGACTTGAAGAGAAAGGCACCATTGCACTTCTCGAAAGCATCTTGGGTGGGGATGGCAGAAGCAAACAAGCAAAATTAATTACTTCGCACTTATGGTTTTTCCGTTCGTCCGCCGAAAAATTTATCTTGATTTAATTAGTTTCAGATTGGGAAACCCTCTCGTAGTCGTAGCGTCATCATCATCTTCTAAAACCCGGCCAGTGGATAGAAGGTGGACGACGATGACGCTCGCTCTCCTGTCCGGGAAAATTTATGTGACCGACGAATGAAGTTTGGTCTATCCGCTCCTTCCGGGTTTTGCTTTCACCTCCTTGACCGAAAGCGTTGGTGGTCATTGATGCCAGCAGTCCTTCTTTGCCGTTGAGCACCACTTCAGAGTTTGGAACAAATAACAAACATCGCTCTTCATTAATTTCGGGAAATCGTTTGAGAGTTCGAGTTTTTTTTTTGTCGGAATGCGAGACATCAAGAATCTCATTGAATCGAGATTTATAGCAGGGTGATTCTAGTACTACGTATTGGAAAGCGCATAGTTAAATTTAATTAAGAATGAGGTGGAACAATTTTTACTGTTGTCATCGATCACATAAAAGTCGCATCGTGAACAGTCGACTAGAGTGACAAACATTCTTAGACGGAACAAATCTGTATGCAAAACATCTGCCATGGCATTGTTGGACGTTGAAAAAGCGTTTAACAATGTATAGCACAATGACGTGGACTGATAAAATAATATTTCTTGAACTGGAAATTCCAAGTGTCTCTGAATGGCATCATAAGCATTCTTGGACCCATACAAGGAAGCATCCTTGGACTCATGGTGGTGGCTCTCCCTGATGGTGGTGTTCGCAGATGACACATCTATAATCTATAAGGGTAGGGTCATCGGAGCTCTGGCCGCCAAAGGGAGGGCTGGATGTCCTGTCTGATTATTTCAACAGCTGGAAGATCCGTATAAACGTGATGAAGGCCCTGGTCATCATCTTTCCTCATTCCAAATCTCCCAGACTTGTACCGTCTGAGAATAATAAGATTTACTTGAACGACACAGTGATGGAATGGTCCAAAGAGGTGGTCTACCTCAGCCTCACACTCGACAGCAAGCTGCTTTTCTGGGAACACTTTGTCAAAACGAAAACCAAATGCAATATCCTGAAGTGATCCCTGTATCCACTCATCAACAGAAGATCAGTCTGTCCGTGAAAAACAAGCTTGCTGTCTATAAGCAAATAATCCTTCCCGGGATAGAATACGTGGTCTCAATCTGGGAGGGTATTGCGGATTGCCATGACCTCAAACTACAAAGGGCCCAGAACAAAATCCTGAGGATGATCCTCAACTGTCCTCCATGCTCTTTAAACTCTGAGGTTCATCGCCTGGCTGGTCTACAGACGCTGGAGATACGGAAAACTGATACCATCGGAAGGTTCAGAGATTGCTGTAGGCGATTCGATCAGCAGATCATCAGGGATCTGGCACGTTAGGTTAAGCTTTAGGCTATGTAGGAAGGGTATCAAATTTTTAAAACTCAAACTTAACAAACCAAAGGTATTCTGTAAATTAGGGCTAAATGCAATCGTCATTCTTAAAAAATCAATTAAACCGAACAAATATGAAGAGCCAAAAACTAAACAATTGTATTGCAAAACCAATGTACAGCATGAATCAACAAATAAATGTAAATTTTACTACTAACTACTACTGAATGTTACGTTGCGTTGTACACTGAAAACGAAACTGGCTCAGAAAGTGAGTAACTTTTACTCAGTTGTGAGTCACTTTTACTCATTCGTATTGGCGTTAACGGCACCTTCGAGAAATCATCTCTTCTACAGTTTCGTAATAAATGCACGAAATGAATGTAGATGATTGTCCATGTCTGCAGCAAGCGACGAAAAAAGGACTATGATTGAAAACTGCGGAGCCTTTGTAGACTGCGAAGCTGGCGACGTGCAGCCACGGATCGAGTGGAGTTCACACGACTTGTAAGTAGAGCAAAGAACATCCAGGCCTTACCCTAACTGGTAAGGTTAGTAAGCAAATATTGTATGCAGAACTGTAAGGAAATCTTCTACTTTTTCTTTGGCTTTATTACGTCCCTACTCGGACTTTACGTCGGCCTTCAACTTAGTGTTCTTTGCGCATTATCACAGTTGTTAATTGAGAGCTTTATAAGTCTGTACCATTTTTGTATTTGTATTATTTAGTGGCAAGTACAATCATACTCTATGCCTAGGGAAGTCGAGAAATGTTTCAACCCGAATTTTTTTAGATCAGACCGGAAATCAAACCCCAGCTGCCTCTAGCATGGTTTTGCTGGATAGCTGCGCCATTACCGAGTGATCTAAGGGATGTCCTGCCCGTAAAGGAATCTTAAACATGCCTAACCTACACGGATAAAATTTTTGAATTTTAATTGTGATGTAAACATTCATTCACGTTGACTTGTATTTCATTTCACGCAATCGAGCAACTTGCAAATAATGTTGTTTACAAAGATGGACTATTGTATACAATATTTGCTACATGATATATAATGTAAACTTATATGATATGTGACGCTCCATTTACGAGCTACTGAACAAAAATTTACACTACTTTTACGCACTGTGTAGTTCTTACCCGTATTCTTGTGGCGAGGACGGTAGTATATTATCTGTAATAATATGATAGCTTATGAACTTATCATCCAATTATGAATTAACTAAATCTCAATCCCATACCAATTAACAGCTCTGAATTTGCTCAAAGAACACTATGCTCAGCAGACATGAATTCCTGCAGCACATAACATTGCTTAGATAACTACTTCGTCCTGCTACTCGCTAGAAGCGCATCTCCATAGAATAAACCTCATGAACAGCAACATCTGTTGGTCATCGACCACGCAGTTTGGCAATGTACGGACAACGACACCGTCAGAGAGCGACTTTTGAAAACCCTCGAGATCCAAGGAAGACAACCCTATATCCCTATCAGAGACGTGTTGGGAGTCTGCGATCTCTGCTATATGCAGTCGATTTATGTGTTCCTGCAAATGTCTAGTACAAGAATTTAATTCCTTTGTCTTTTGTCTATCTCAACAAGTTTTGGTTATCTTGTCCACCCGTCTCGATGAGTCTCATCGTCGCCCACTGGTCACCACAGCCGGTCGAACTCCAGACGAATCTAGGACCGTACTACCGTTCATACTGGCGACAACGCTCTAATGAGACAACGAAACCCCACCCGCAAGCTCCTCTCCTGCTCCTATCCTTGGACAATGTATCCCTCTAACCTCGGGTAAGCCGCGAGTATTCGGACCAACTCCTACTAGACGTAGAAATAAGTTAATTTTGTTAAAAAATGAACAATGATATCGGCTCCGTAAAGCTAACGCGATTGTGCCTTCAAAATAAACGAACTAAAGGGTTATACGGTCAAAATTTGGTCAATATCAACTTGACGTATTTCTTTCAATTTTGCATTTAAAAAACCTGAACACCCCTCATTTTGAAGGTGTGTGTGTGTAGAATGTTGCTCCTATTTTGATTTTGGAATTCACTCTTCAGTTGTCAAAATGCCGTCCAAGCAAGAAGAGCAGCGTATCAAAATTTTGCTCGCGCATCGCGAAAATCCGGGCTACTCGCACGCAAAGTTGGCAAAATCGCTAAAAGTTGCCAAATCAACCGTTACAAATGTAATTAAAGTGTTTGGGGAACGTTTGTCGACAGCCAGGAAGTCTGGATCGGGGGGAAATCGAAAACCGGAAGCCGCTGAGACGACAAAGAGAGTTGCCGGTAGTTTCAAGCGAAACCCTAACCTCTCTTTCCGAGATGCCGCAAATAAGCTGGGTGTATCGTCTACAACCGTGCATCGAGCCAAAAAACGAGCCGGACTATCGACTTACAAGAAGGTAGTGACTCCAAATCGCGATGATAAACAAAATACGACGGCCAAAGCGCGATCCCGGAGGCTGTACACGACGATGCTGACGAAGTTTGACTGCGTGGTAATGGACGACGAAACCTACGTCAAAGCCGACTACAAGCAGCTTCCGGGACAGGAGTTTTATACGGCAAAAGGAAGGGGAAAGGTAGCAGATGTTTTCAAGCACATGAAACTGTCAAAGTTCGCAAAGAAATATCTGGTTTGGCAAGACATCTGTACCTGTGGCTTGAAAAGCAGCATTTTCATAGCTTCCGGGACTGTCAACCAAGAAATTTACGTGAAAGAGTGTTTGAATAAACGTCTGCTGCCTTTCCTGAAGAAACACGGTTGTTCCGTACTGTTTTGACCGGATTTGGCATCTTGCCATTACGGTAAAAAGGCCATGGAGTGGTACGCCGCCAACAACGTGCAGGTGGTTCCCAAGGACAAGAACCCTCCCAACACGCCAGAGCTCCGCCCAATTGAGAAATACTGGGCTATTGTCAAGCGGAACCTAAAGAAGACCAAAAAAACTGCTAAGGGCGAGCAGCAGTTCAAGGCAAACTGGCTTTCTGCGGCGAAGAAGGTGGACAAGGTGGCTGTACAAAATCTGATGGCAGGGGTCAAGCATAAGGCCCGGCAATTCGGATTTGGAAAAGCGGAAGCCTAACTGAATATTTTTCCTGAATTTTATACTAATTGAACTTGAAAAAGAAATTTAATTTGATTTTTTAAATAAACGATTTCACCGATTTACACGCGTTTTCCCTTGACCAAATTTTGACCGTATCATCCTTTAGATAAAAAAAAATCTACTTCGTCCTAATCGCCCATTTTGGGTCTATCAAGTAAAAAACATCAACCAGGGTAGAGCACTACTTCGTCTTAATCGCTTATTTCCGATCCATCGATCAGAAAAGATCTATAATAGGGAAAATGGCTCTAATGTTGGCCTATGGATCTAAGATTGGACCCATCACTAAAAATATAATATTTATCAATTTTATCTAGATGATATTTTTGGTTGCTATTGAAAATTTAGTCGATTGCTGAATTTATGTATGGGCCCAAATTAGGGACACTTAGGCCGACATTACATACATTTCCGCTATAAATGATTTCACCATGCACAAATCAATAAAAGGTTTGTCCAGATGCGTTAGTTCATTAGCTTCAACATCAATCCTAGAGCGCATTGTATGAATATTTACGCTCATTGTTCTCAAAACAAAAGAAGCGCTCCTAGCGAATCTCCTTTTTCTACGTTAATCCGTAGGACGAAGAAAATCTAATGGCGTTTCAATGCATTTGGACGGAATTGAAACTCGTAGGACGAATTTAGAATCAAGAAGCAAGAAGCAATATCTCAAAAATTTGTGACTCTTCGTCAAATCCAACGGTACCTATGGAAAGGTGAATAAATTTAGAAGTCATCTTTGATAGAAATTTTCCATTTTTTGTTCAAACCCGTTCAAAAAAGAGAAGTAAAGCTAGGGTTGTGCTTAGTAGTACGGAAATTAGATCAAAAACCCTTTATCCATGATTTCTTCATTAACGGGTAAATTCTGCGTTTAGTACGATACTTTAGTGCAAAAAATACCAAGCTACAAAGTATACAAGTCTGTAAGGGTATGAATGTTTACACCCATTTAAAAAAAAAAAACATAAGTAGCGGAGGGAACGAATCAATTTTTCAATTCCATTTTTTCTTCATCCGTAGGCCAAATGTAGCCAGCCCGGGCGATCCGTCTCTAAAAACTCTAAAAACACGATAGTCACTCAGAGAGTCGGTGAGAGCTCACCCATACCTAAAAACCTCTACAAAAGAGAATTTATCATCATCGGCAGTCTCGTCACTTGCCACTAGACGTCACCCCGATCTGGAAGTGGACTACTCTCCCGAACATTTAAACTCTCAACATGAGGACGGGACACGAAAACTACAACGGAGAACGCGAAGTGATGTCGAATACATTCAATCAATTAAAGCTAGGGAGATGGTCATTTTACGAAAACATTTATTATTACGGAACTATTCAGGTGGTATATTTAGTGCATAACGGGTGTTCCAACATTACTTATCCTACGTGTATTTATTTACATGTTCCAATAGATTTCGGTTTACTTGTGTGTGTTCGCTCTTATCTCCTATGTGTGTGCGATTTCTCTCTCCCTAACTAACGTGCTCATGTGATCTACTTGTTCATGTGTGTGACGTCACTTTGACGGCAACTCAGCTCCAAACGAGTCTGCACTCCTGGTGACAACGACGTTGGCATTGAAAAACATTACGTTTCAAAGGCGGGAATGCCACATCACGAGTTCCAGAAAAGCGTGTCACGGAAACTCGGCGCTACTCGCTCATCAGTCTTAGACTGGCAAAAAATCACTCCGTGGCGCCCTCGCCGAACGCCACACTCCAAAAATAGAAAAAGGCTTGACTCGCCAGATGATGTTGACTTACGTTATGGTCACAGTCGATGACCTATCGACGGGTTCGACGCACTCTTTAGTGATCGTCGATGGTGATCCGATGAATGGAGGTGCTTCGCTGACAATGGCGTTTCACACGCCGATGCGATGGCAGTTACTCTGCCGTACCGGTAGGTTGACGAACCGGCGGGTGGACCGTGTCCACGTGGAGATCCCCTGAGTCTCCTCGGACCGATTATGTAACGGATCCGTCCGCTTCCGGCCGGTTGGCGATTGCCGGGAAATTCCGTCCGTTGGGGAGAAGTTGCTGCGTTTGGGCACGGTGAATTGCTGCGAACGATTTAACAACACGACTACACCAGAACAGTGAGCACAAGCACGAGCACGGACATGGACAGGACATATTGAGCACATCTAAAATTACCTGTATTTCTCTAGCCTTTCTCCTGATCCACACAATTTTCTACCCGCACACTTATTCTACTAGCTAAAGGAACGAACAAAAATCTTTAATTAATTTTAAACACTAGACATCACTTTAAATTACATACTTTAACTAGGAAAAACGACCACGAACAAACGCGCATACTTCAAGAACGTTGGGCAGTCACGGACGAAATGATCGAGACCGTAAATCCTCAGAAAAAAAGAAAATTAAACTCGGACGAACCGGAAGTCCATAATTTCCCGAAACCCTTCGTGTCCTATCGTGAATCTAAAGGCACGAAAGAAAACTTGACTCGTTTAATTGTGCGACTGTCCCTTTCCTACCTTATCCATAAATTAAATGGACCCGTCTTAGGAAAGATTTCAGCAAAAATGCTTGTGTCTTCCTACTGCCTATCCTAAGGAATTTAATTCAAACTATTTAACCTTATCAAATTATATACAAATTCATACAAAATTCCTGATCGTTACCTGACAATTTACGAATTAAATGGTGGTTTAATGTGTTAGGATGAAATTAAAATTCGTAGGCCGAGTTTGAAGCTATGAGAAGTTGTTAGATTTTTACCAATATCTAATCAATGTGTGACTCTTTATCAAATCTTACGGTACGTATGGAAAGGTCAAAACATTCAAAAGTTATCTGAAGTAGATATTCCATTTTCCAAAAGAAAACAAAAATAAAGAAAGACAAAATGCGGGTTGTGCTAAATAGACCCAAAATTAGATCTAAGCCCTATTGCTTTGATTTACAAATATCACTTACAGCCGGAAACCGCCTTTATCATCCGCTAGCAGACAGACAAACCAAAACTTGCTTGATTGGTTGAATCGAACTTTTTGACAGCACCATTCCGCTCGGTTGACGACAGAGAGAAAATGATGAAACCGGACCGAAAGCGGAAGCCGAATAATCTTTTATTGAAATTTCCGACCGAAAAATCTGACATATGCTGCAAAGTGATTTTTTTTTCTCACATCGGGATACAAATTTGCCGCTCAACCGCCTTCATCTTTTGTAAGGAAAGTAGAATCCCTTTCCACAAAATACACCTCCGATTCATAACCCAACTTGTGGCTCCGGTCGAGTATTATACGTTTCATATCTATCAAATAGTGGAAAATATCTATTATTGAGATTTTTGGATTATCGCCAAAAAACCTATTCTTCTCAACTTTCTGCTATAAATACCCATCTTTGGCTTCCTCGAGCCAGGTCCATATCGAACGGCGCAGTGCACAACAATAACAGAGAGCGGCTAGCATCACACCTCCGGCCTGGCGGACTGCAGTGCTGGTAGACTTAGCCGGATTTGTCCTCCTGCACCACTCTAAACTTGACTCTCTAAAGGAAGAGCATTATAACCGAACGCGGATGGTGGGAATGTTTTCGAGGAACAGATGACGTTCATAAACAAAAGTTGTGAATGCATTTTCTCTCGCGCCGAGCTGGTGGTATATCAAACGGACATGAATGGCTGGAAAGTACCTACTTTTCATGGCACGGACACGTTGCCTTGAGCCCAAAACATTATCGGAACAATTCAGTTCTCTTAGCAAATGGCACCACTTGATGGTATCTTTTAAATCCGTTTTCCGTCGCACAACTCGCTCTGAGTACACCGTGGTGCCTCCCAACAATCTGGTCCATATATTCATATAGAGTGAAATTTTTCACACTCATATTCCGGTCTCGGTCGGTGTCCCAGAACGCCACCCTCGGCGACTGCACCACAAGCCATGTGGGCTGGTGCTACATTTTATACACTTAAGCTTATTTCTCATGAATAAACATGTATCTATCGATGTGGTGCCAAGGTAGGTAGACCTACCACCAGTTCTTGATGCAGAATCAGCGGGTGGCAAATGCGGGTCGTTGATATCCTCATTGAAGTCTGTGCAGCGGCGACTAGTAGGTAGGAACCCGGCCGGCATCGTGAGAGAGAGAGAGAGAGAGAGCCATCGGCTGATTATGAGGTGAGCTGCATCCTGGAGGGCCCCACCGAAGCCAAGTGAGCCTAGGGATAATGCCTTGGCCCGGCAATGTGTTGATAGTGACAAAGCCGGTCGGATAGTGAGCTTATGCATATCATAAATGCTGAAGGAGATATTGATTTAGATGGTTGGTGAAGGCTTACCTAGCTTATCGTAAGTGTATCTTGCTATCCTGACGTACTTATATCGTGGGACTTATTTCTAAACAATAAATCTTTTGGAAATGATGATGTATTTAATGATCACCTTGTGTTTTCTTCCCAGTTTGTAAATTTTTAAGGTTGATTAGGCTTCGCGAAAATGTCTATGGTTGATACTCACTAAAAGGTGAGTGAATCAAAACTCTATGCTTAACACATAATCCACTGGCCATTTTCAGCCTTATTGTGTCTATTGTGGCCTCAGATAGCTTAGTCATATGAGGCACGGTATTACTAACCCGGAGACCGCGGGTTTGATTCCCGTTTGGGGCTTGGAAATCTTTCGGGTGGGGAATTTTGTTAACTTCACTTTGTGGGTCACAACCAACTGTCTTCCGGTGTGTATTAAGGTCCCCAAACAACGGTGTCAAATTTGAACGAATCTTGATATGGTCGGGAATAGATTGAGAATACTACGCAGAACAGTTTTGTCGAAAACGGGTACACGACGTTAGGCATACGGTCGTTAGGCATATGGACGTTAGGCATACGGTCGTTAGGCATATGGACGTTAGGCATAGTGTACGATAGGCATAATGGACGTTGGGCATAAAGGACGTTAGGCATAATGGACGTTAGGCATAATCTACCCGATGTATTCCAGAAGGATGATTATGGGGACCGTCTATAGATTGCTGACTTCGGTGACAATAATGAAAGAGCCCTAATTTTTGGAACTCATGAACACTTGCGACGTCTTGGAAAGGCAAAGTATTGGGTTACAGATGGTACGTTTGCCACAGTTCCTTGTTTGTTTCGGCAACTCGTCACTGTTCATGGAAGTATCGCTCCTTTACATCAGCAGACGGTTCGGCTAGTTTTCATTCTGATGACAACAAAAACAGAATCGTTGTATCGAAAAGTATGGCAGGAAATCCTGGCAGCAGCAGGTATGTCAGGTATGAATGAAAAACCACAGAATTCACCATTCTTCATTTCATGAGCTGTTCTTCGGCATGATATTTTATTCAAGCTTAGCTGTTTTTTTGTTATTGAATGAAAAATCACAGAATTCGCCATTCTTTATTTCATGAGCTGTTCTTTGAGGAAAACCTTTTCTTCTTTGACAATTGCAATATGTGTGTAAGAATATATAACAACAAATGTGTGATTTCTTTTTATTTCTAGAAGCGATTGATTTCAAGATATAGTTCAAAACTGTGCTGAGTTTTCATTGCCAGATTACTTAACCGCTATCGCTACTAATCTTGGATCTGAGTAAATATGTAGCTACGTCACTTATGATTTGATAAATAATGGATTCCAAACTTTGCTTATTAAATAAACTATGTTAGTTTATTTTGTATCATTTTTTATTCAACGCTTAGTTTAATTTAAGCATTGTTTACCATGCTCGAAACAGGTTTCTAGAGTTACACAGCAGCAAGGTATTTTATGCCTAACGTCCATTATGCCTAACGTATATTATGCCTAACGTCCATTATGCCTAATGAATGTATGCCTAACGTCCATTAAGCCTATCGTCTGTATGCCTAACGTCCGTATGCCTAACGTATTTATGCCTAATGGGGTACACTCGTCGAAAACTGTCTATCGAATACACTTCTGAGAACAAAGTTATCATTATATTAATGAGCAATTATCTATCAAATGACAAACGACTTGACACGAGCCCCTCAGAATGAATGAATCTTTCAACATGTCTTTAGTATAGGAGATTATGCTTTTTCCGAGACCTTTTTGACTCAAGACTGATTTTTTAAAAGGGTGTATGTGTTTTCACATAAGTTCTAACTCTAAAACCGTTTATTGTATCAAAATTATGTTTATGAACTTCTTCTAGAGAATTGATTTGACTTTAAGGAAAATAATATGCACAGAAAAAATAAGAATTAAAATATTAAATGTAAATTTCTCTTCATTCCAATGTACGATATTTTTCATTTTATTTTGTGAAGACCTTATGTCATAAGACAATTTATAAAGGTTAATCCAAGATGGAGCAATTTCAAATAAAAAAGATCCTGCATGAAAAACTTTTCAAGAATTTTTCAAATTTTTGAAAATAATAAATGAATGAATGTATAAGTAAGGAACATTAATTGATTGTGTTTATTTAGATCATAACAAATCAAAATGATCTTGGTGACCAACATCCTAACCGTAGTCGTTTTAGCGATATTGTTAAAATTATGTTTAGAAAATTGGTATTTTCTCAGATATAAGCAATTTAATACGTTTTTAGTGATTCTCCATCTACAGCGGTACAATGTCGAAGATGTGCATAAAATTCCCCTTTTTTTTTGTTGAAATTGCTTCATCTTGGACTAACCTTTAAAAAATTGTCTTATGACATAAGGTCATCGCAGCAAAAACTTTGGAATGATGAGATATTAAAATTTCATGTATTTATTTTTACATTTTTCAAAAATTCAACAATTTTGTTTAGTGAATATTATTTTCCTTACAGTCCAATAAATTATCTACAACTTCTTCTCACACACCATTGTGGTACAATAAACGGTTTTAGAGATAGAATTTTTTGAAAAATTCATGTGTGAAATGACATACGCCTTTTTCAAAAATTAGTCTTGAGCCAAAATAGTCTTGTGATTATAAAAATCATAACCTTCAATGCTGAAAACCAAGGAACTGGCACTCAGCCATCTTTTCGTAGGCAGCATAAAAAAGTTAAAACAAAGCAATCAAAGCGTGGGCCTGCGGTTATGCTCGCTACGGCTACTTGTTATTAGTAGAAATAGGGGTGCCATTCAAGGGCGTAGCCAGGTTTCGAGCTAGGGAGGGGTGAAAAAAATTACTATGGAAAATTTGGCCGAATGCCATTTCACCGAAAGCCTTTGTGTTGCTGAGTTTAGCGGGGGGGGGGGGCAGTTGCCCTCTCCCGCCTCCCTCTGGCTACGCCTATGGTGCTGCTTCCCTGCTGAAAACATGTTGAATGTTTCATTCTGATCAGAAAGCGTCGTGCCAGATTTTGACTTTTTCACCTGGAAATGCTCTAATTTAGACCTATTGCTCCGCGCATACTTGCAGGCGTATATATGAGCTTGTAGGTACACTGGGAGTTGCTTTTTACGCGGGACATACGTGCCGTGTAAAAAAAAACGCGTAAATTCCGGAATCCAGGTAAAAAAACGCGTAAATTCCGAAATCCGCGAAAAAAAACCGTGTAAATTCCGAAATCCGCGTAAAAAGCAACTCCAGTGTACATGATTGGTGTGTTACACGCGGTCAAAAATGAAAGATTAGTATCTTTTTGTGATTTTAAGGTTCTACAAATGGTAAATAATTTGTCTACTTCTTCTTTTTGAAATATTCTTCGATCATCATTTTCTAAATGTAGTGGTAAAATTCATTGTAAGTGCATGTCACCACACCAAAACTGTCCATGTTTCATAAATATCAACTGGTATCGTGAGAAAAGTTTAACCATCTCTTTTCTTCCTTCATTTCACTACAACAGCAAATGTGACGTCACACTACCTAGTGCATAAGTACAGGTAAACAAACAAAAAATCATATTTCCAGACCTGGCTGCATGAAATTGTGTTTACACCCCTGATGGTGGTAAATTCCAACCGGTATTATCCTTTAAATTATTAAATCCTGATCACGAATGTCAAGCTGTTATGGTGTCGATGTCGATATTAATCAATACGATTCTTATTAAACATTTGGCAGATCCTTCAATCACGGCCGGTATTGAAAGTTGATCCGTGTTGGTGCTTACCGCCATGAGAGGGAAAGCGAATGATAGGTTACGTGCACTGCTGCCATCCTTCCTGTTAGTGTTTAATTCAATCTTCTGTGACTTTTTTAATTGGACCGGTAAAATGTCGTTTTTGATTTATTTATTCACCATTAAATACATCCACTCATCTATGCTAATCAGTCAAACTTCGCAATTACTTGTTTTAATAAACTTAAATTTATTGCTAGAGGCATTAAATCAGACACCGCTGTTTCAATGATACTTTCACGATTGCTAGCAAAACAGTAAAGTTGAAGTGGTTTTCTTTGTGATAAATTTTGTTCATAAAGAGTTTTGTGAAGCAGTCGTTTTGAGTTTCGTGTACTCGATTACACACTATTTTTATTTCGCTGGAAACCAGCAAAATTTTGCTGGATTTTGCCGAGCTGGAAAACCAGCAATCCATCCAGCAAAGTAAATGTTGCTGAAAATCCAGCAAATGGTTTTTGGCAAGGGTTTGCTGAAAATTCAGCAGTTTTTATCTGAGACGATCCGTGCCATTTTGCTGAAAATTCAGCATTGATTAAACAGTATTTTTTCAGGAAGTTTCCTTGTATTTGAATAGTCAAATTATTTAAAAAAAATATTTGGAAAATTTATCTATCTTTCACTTTTTAATGTTAAACTAATCCACAACATTTAAAAACATGTAGCCATCTCCATAAGCCTTGCCTTGTTCACAAATCTTCCAAGAACATATGGTCGAAGATTTTAAACTACCAGTGAATAAAGGTGATGTCATTAAGGATAATATGTCTTCGCCTAAAAATAATCTTACCGTAGTAATAACGAAAGAGAAACTATTATCCAACATCCCAAACTCTGAATACTTTGTCCGCCTTGTCTATTTATAAACCATGCAGCTAATACGAAAAATTACAACTTATTTTTACAGTTGATTTTTGCTGGTTTCCAGCAATATTTCTGATAAACTGGGTGTTCAGTTCAGTGAACAGTTCAGCAACAACAAACATGTTTGCTGATATTTCAAATAATTTTATTTTGCTGGACCTTCTTCAGCAAACTATTTTGCTGGAAGAGGATATCAGAATTTGGTGTGTACGTTGTGTTATCATTAATTAAAAGAGACCGATTTGTTGACCGGCCTGCCATGGCGGAGGCATTAAACTATATTCATATCACAGAGACAGCACATGACAGAGAAACAATAACGAATAGTTACAATATGCAACATAACTAAGTAGTGACATCTATCGGTTGGTACAGTAAATAGTATATGCTAAGGGTAGAGGTAGTAATTGTTGCCTGCACGAACAGATAGATATCGATAGAACTGATTGAAATATAGGTTTATTTTTATTTTGAATAAATGAAAACTTATCGATAACTATCGAGTAATAGTGATGAGAACAACATGCTTTCTAAAAAAAAATGTGCTGTCTCAAATCTGAAATCAGCTGTTATGCCAGGAAATCCGGAGAACTTCAAGATTAGGGCGTAATTGCTTTTGTAAACAAACACGTCATTTGCCGATTTCTCGTGAATTAGAGCTCAATCTCAAAAACTAACAACACAAACAGGTAGAGGAATGATTCCTCTATCATTTGGTTGGTTTGTTTGCGAAATTATTCTTTTATTCACGAGAAATCGGCGATTGACGTGTTTGTTTACAAAAGTAATTACGCCCAAATCTCAAAGTTGTCCGGAAATGCTTTTGTCATTGTTGCTATTGAGTCATGAAACTAAACCAATGTATTGCCAAATATAATGTGTTTAAATATTGTATAGATAGATGGTCACAAATTACACTTGAAAATGTCGGTTGATTTGGCTTAACAAATCTTAACCCTTCAAAACAAATGATCACATAATTCTTCAATCAAGGTATCGTACTTTGTCTCTGACAGTAGATTTGATATTTTCCATCGATTATGCGGTAAATTATTGTGTTCACCATACTGACGGAACCACAGTCTCTAACACATCAGAAAGAGCTTTTAATTGATGTTGTCGATAGATTTTCCAATGTTATCACGACAAGTTTAACCTCTGCGTTTAATTTTTCCTTCCTGATTAGTAGAGACTTTAAAATGTGATCCACTGTAGATTTTTGGTTTGGAAATACAGTTTGCCGATAAATCAATAAATATCAACCAACATAAAAAAAACAGAAATCAATGTGCCTGCAGTGTACCATAAAATTTCCTCCCCTCCATCGGAACATTGATACTAATTGTATACAACACAAGTAAATTCTTCCAGAAATTATTTAAACGATGTTTTTCCTCTACTCCCAACGTTTCAATGGTATATTCCACCTTTTTAAGGGATCTACAAAGAATTGTGACAGCTTAAGCTCGGCTATGAACTATGAACAGCTATGAACTCGGCCGGCTAAAAGAGAAAACTGCTCTCTTGCATCATTCGGCCGATTACCAACACCGCTTCGCACTAGAAAGGACAGAGATTCTGGACTGCCACCGACGACGATCGGCGCTTCCCGTGCTGGAGGTTTGCCACATCATCAACACAGACAAAGCGGTAAACAAGTGAAGCGATTGTGACAGTTTGAGTACAACTTACGCAAGGGATAAAGGGCGAACACGAAATTATTGCGACACATTCAACAAGGCATAACTTTTTTACCATTGGGTAAAAATCAACCAAATTTTGCACACTTTCTCATTGATGTGTATTGTGTACATGCTGTCAAACTCGAAGTCGTGTTTTTCGATTCAACGAAAATTGAGGTGAACCAACGCGAGTTGAGAGAACAAATTCTTTCCAAACACCTGGAATTTCCTGACCTGTCGCACCGGCAGTTGGGAAAAATGTTGAACATTCACCATTCAACCGTCTCCAGAGTGTTGAAGCGGTTCCAGGAGCGGTTGACGTTGGACCACGGCAAAAGAGCTGGAAGAAAACCGGGACAGGAGAACAAAAAGACGGAGGGAAAGGTGAAGCGGATGATTAAAGCAAATCCCAACGTCTCAAGCCGTGATTTGGCTAAAAAGATCAGCATGTCGCAGAGCTACGTCCAGAATGCAAAGAAGAGAGCTGGACTACATACATACAAGGTACAGAACTTCCCAAACCGCGATGAGCGGCAACAATCGACGGCTAAAACTCGGGCACAGAAGCTCTACGAGAAGATGCTGATAAAATATGGCTGCTGTGTGATGGACGACGAAACGTATATAAAAGCCGATTTTAAGCAAATTCCGGGGTTGGAGTTTTTCACCGGCAAGAGCAAGTTCGATGTGGACGACAAATTTAAGAAGAAGAAAATGTCGAAGTTCGCCTCCAAATATCTCATTTGGCAGGCCATCTGCTCTTGCGGACTGAGGAGTGAGCCTTTCGTGACAAAGGGCACAGTAAATGGCGAGATCTACAAATCTGAGTGCCTCGAGAAGCGCCTTTTGCCGTTCTTGCAGCAGCACGACAAAGCTCCGCTATTTTGGCCAGATTTGACATCATGCCACTATTCTAAAAGTGTCCTGGAGAAGTATTAGGCCAATTCTGTCCATTTTGTTTCAAAGGACATGAATCCGCCAAACTGTCCAGAGCTGCGCCCGGTGGAGCAGTACTGGGAACAAGTACAAGTACTGAAGCGGGAACTTCAGAAAAGCAAGAAGACAGTCAAAGACGAGAAGGACATGTTAAGAAAATGGAAAAAAACGGAGAAACTGGTACCGGATGACACTGTAAAGACTTTGATGGAGGGCATCAAGCGAAAATGCGTTCAATTTTACACTCAAGGCTCCATCGATTAACTTTTCTTTTGATTTTTGAAGTAAATATATGTATAAAACTACCCTAAAATTTTGGTTTGATTCTAAACATTATAAGAAAATTGGCATGACATTTTCGGTGTCGCAATAATTTCGTGTTCGCCCTTTATTACACACACTAAGGAAAACGAAAACAAACCAAACAAATAGATTGACAAATACCAACCAACGTACACCCAACAGACAATTAGACACACAAATGTTACCCACTTGACGATACAAAATGACGGTTTAAAACCAAAGTGACTAGCGCAAAGAAAATAGTGACCGATAGCTTTTCCGTTTTTTTTTGGTTTTTCCTGTTTGATGGTAATTATGACTGTAGAATGTGTACTTAGACTCCGACAACTAATTGACGATTAATTATAGGTAAATTGATGCAGGATTTCGATCAAGTGACGATAATCACTGTTAATCACAGACCACCTGACAAAAAACGTTATTTTCTGTAAGTCACCAAAATTGTAAATTTTGAAACATCTTAAGCTATGTAACAATTCTTTGTAGATCCCTTGAAAAAGATGGAATATACCATTGAAACGTTGGGAGTAGAGGAAAAACATCGTTTTACTCGCTAAAAGACTGAAAGCCGATAAAATTTATTTACAAAACAGTCCACAAGTCGATAGCATTACTATAAGAAATTATTTAAGATAACATATTGAAAAATGTGCTAATTATTAGTGAACAAATGAAATATTGCATTGAAATACTTTAAATCGTGTTAAATGTAACTGTTCCCTCATTTCCCATCCGTTGAACCATTGCTAATCATTGCTAATAATGTATAGGGTAGGATGGTGCAAAACGCACCCTTTAAGCAAAATCGTCAATGGCTGGCGAATGGAAGCTAAAATCAAGAAGAAAGTAATGGCGTTTGGTTCATTACCATGTTTTCTACAAAGATCGAGTGATTTAGAACTACAAAAGGATGATTTTCCATGACTTTCAAGGTATTTTCTAAATTGCTTCCAAAATGATAGCGGGGCAAAACGCCTGATTCATGATGCAATATGCACCACAACATTGGGACAAGACGCACGACAACAATGGCCAAAACGCACCACAACATTGGGGTAAAATGCACCCCATGGTAAACAAACCATAACCCCTGCAAGTAGATAATGCAAAGGGATGCGGTATTTCAAATGATTATTTCTTTATGTTACATCAGAAATAAGGTCTCAAAATCTCAATAGAATGTTAAACTGTGATTCATCTAGTAAAATATCTAAAAAATATACGAAACGTAAATTTGTTATTTTTTTTGTGATATATGATGTTAAAAGCTTAATTACATTAAGTTGTTTGTGAAGTATTCAATCTTTCTGACAAGCACTTGTTATCTTGAAGTTATAATTCGATATTGCATGTCTCAATTACCAGTTTATAACACATTTATAACTGATTGTATTTGGTGAAAACTGGTTAGCTTTATGTACAACATGTTTTCATATGTCATTATTAGAAACATGAATACATCTGAGATATAACTTATTGATAACATGTTATTAATAAGTTATATTTCAGTTGTACTCATGTTTCCAAAAATGACATATGAAAACATGATGTATATAAGGCTAGCAAGTTTTCATCGAAAACAATCAGTAATAAAAGTGTTATAAATAGGAAATTGAGAGTTGTCATACCTAATTATAACTTAAATATACGATACAAGCAATGTTCATGTTTTTCTGTTTAAATGTTTTGATAACAATTATGAAATTTCTCAATGCATTCTACAAACTGCACTACAATATGGCTGACCAATGAATCAATGTATACAATGAAAATACATTTAATTTGTGCTTTCAACATCACATGTACGTTTTGTTAAAGAGAAAAGTAAGATAATTAAAAAATTGATTTTCTATTTGTTTTTGTTTTCTGCAAAGTTGGGGAATTTTATCCAAGATTTTTTTTTTGCAATTCAATTTATTATATCAAGCTTTTTCTAAGAGCCAATGAGTTTTTTAGAAGTAGAATGTATAGATTTACCATAAATTTGCAACCGCATAAATGTTTGCAGTACGAAATCTCAGTTTAGGCACTTTATTCGCACGATAAAATTCCTCAGAAGAATAAGTTGTGTAAATTGATGATAAACAAATTCCATTTGTAGGAAGGATGAAATTAATTTACAACATGTCCAATACAGTAGGTTGCGGTATAGTCATAAATAAGTTGCGCAAGTCAATCATATGTTATATATAGATCCCACCTCTTGCACTTTCTTCGATATAAATAAGTTGTATATAAGTGACTAGACGTAAATGTTTACCGCTGATATTGTCATAAATAAGTTATGTAAACCCGTTTATAACAAATTTTGTTGCTTGGGAATGGCTCTAATGTTGGCCGCTGGATCTAGGATTGGGCCCATAGCTAAAAATCTGCTATTTATCAATTTTATCTAGTTGAACGCGTCATTGGGACGGTACAAATGGATATTTTTGGTCGCTATTGAAAATTTAATCGATTGCTGAATTTATGTATGGGCCCAAATTAGGGACATTTACACCGACATTACATTCATTTCCCCTATAATAGTGTCAATTTATGCCTTACTTGTCTTGTTTTGTGTGTTTTCAATAGCAGAAAAATGAGGAGAAAAAGTATTCTTTTAATTCCAATACGACAATGCCTTCCTGTTTTTAGCACCACATTATGTTGGTCTTCATTGCTTTATAAAAAATCCACCTAAGGTTTTATACCATTTCTGATTTGAGAGATGAACTAGCCTTCGTTAAAAAAAAAGCATTTCTGATTTCACTAGACCATTCTTTGTCCACATACTTAATCTAGCTCGGTAAAATCTCCAACAGCCGATTACCTCGGCATTTAATTTTGCTGATATCTCTGCAGAATATCTGTTTGTTAGCTGATATCGTAGCAAAATATTATTGGCTAGCTGAGTCTCGGCAATTGTTTAACTGAATCTCAGGGAAAAAAAGGAAATAATCGTCTGTTGGAAACTCGGCGAAAAAATTTAAATGTGGCAATAGCTCAAATTTGAGGCCATAATCGTAATAGAAAAAGCTTGGAACAACCACTAAATCATCGAAAACTTCTTACATTCATTGAATCAACTCCGTCATTTACTACAAAAACGCATCATCATCTGGGAATGATAAAGCTCCCATTCACGAAACCCACTAACCTGTGTGATAATTTTCAGCACATGTGACAAATTTGAAAAGCACCCAGTCCCCGATTATTCAAGTCGCTGCACGTTTTTGACTAGTGGTGACTGAACCCCATGCATGCGCTGCCCGTGTGTTCCCTCGCTTCATCATCGGTTGCCGGTGGGGGTGCCTTCCAATCCACCCCAGCGATGGTGGTGAATAATTTGCACCGCTTATTCGAGGCACGTTTGGTATTACTGAATCGTGATTTCGTTTTCTGTAAAATTTATTGCAGAATATCTAGTATAAACCGTGAGGACTTTACCAACGGCAGCAGCCGAGCGGAGCGCTTGGTGACAAAAACGCGACACTGGCGCGTCTGGAGAGTGTCAAAGTGAAAAACGAGCAAAAAGGTCTACACATCCCATTGCTACAATTTGATTCGCGTCGAGGAGGCTGGGGGTAATGGTCGAGCCGCTCGCTACACTCACCAGCATCCGGTTTCGGAGAGAGCGCCAAATCACTGAATTTATGGATTTTCGACGGAGAGGACACCAGAAAGCTGCCGATAAAATTTATAGCCATTACCACTGATTAGCCGCTTGATTGATGATATTTTTTTTTTACGTTCCGAATGAATTCGATTTTGTATTTATTCACTCTCTTCGGTGAACAAAGTCAATCATTGCAATGCTATCTAGCTCCGTGAGATTATGGCACAGTAAATTGGTGCAGTTTATAAGGGATGAAATGGATTATTTACTGTGAATTGAGATTATCTGGAATATCAATGAAACATGCTGATGGTTCTGTAAGAAAGTTTATTCGAGAGGATATTTTTGGGATGCCATATTGCTTGACTTCCCTCGACACACAATATACAAATGCGAAATTTACAAAGGCTTAGAAGCACACCATTAGGCCAACCTTCTATGTTATGATATATATATTTAAGTGTGTTTACATTGTCTTTGACTACAGTTCAATATTTAAAACAGATTTTCTAAACCTGCAAGACTGTATAACAATGATTATCTTAATGTGATATGATGTGATATGAATGGAACCCACCATCAGTGCAAGGATTACCAATGTCTGCAGATACTTTACCGGTTGTAAAGTTCTGCCTGACGGTTTGTTACAGCAGGGTAAATCAGCTTCATTGAAGACCTTTGGAAGACAAAACCCAGTCAACAAATCCTTTGAGTCCCTTAGGCTGCCCCTCCCCAACCCAATATATAATATTATGTTTTAAAATATATGTTTTACAATAATGTTTCAATTTTTTCATCCGAAGTTTTATTATTTTAGAAAATATGAATTGTTATTTTAACTCTCTTTCTTTGATAAGATAAATTTTAATTGTTTTTTTTTGTGCTTTAAGGACTTGTTTTCTGTTTTATTTTTGAAAAGATTATCAAGGAGGGGTTGACAAAAACGAATTATTTCAATGAATTTACCAGTACCAACGAACTTACCTTTTGATGATGACTTACCCCATCCGAAATCGCACTATCACTTTCCTTATAAATTTCTTCTGCTTTTTACTTCAATTTTTTCCTATCCTTTGATAGCAACTTCCAGACTCTTTCACCCATCCCACAGTGGGGAAAAATCGACCCAAAATCGCACATAATTAGACGGCGCACGGTAGGAGTTCTGCGAAATAGCCTATCTTATGTGAAAAAAATCGGAGAATCGATTGGTGATGGTCCCGTTTAGGGTTGACTTCGGGAAGTGATCCGTTTTGCCCGATTTACCCCTAATATTGGAAGAAAAATATAATTATCATCCAGAAATTGAGCTAGGTGCGCTTAGATTGAACCAATGTAAACTTTATCCTTGTAAAAAGAGCTGGGGAGTTGAATGGAGCTACTTTTACTTTGATCAGACGTCAGGAAGTGATCCATTTTACCCGATTTCCCCTCGGCCTATAAAAACAAGATTAAACACACGGAAAGCAGAATTTGACGGACACAATATTGAACTTTATGCACTTTACTATTGTACAATTATCCAAGGAATCGAATGGTGTGAAGTGCGCCATGTGGTGACCACTGTAAAATCCCATTTTACCCTGTACTCCCCTCATACCTAAACAAACAAATATATCATGTGGTTTTATACATTGGCTTCATTAATACGACACGCACTTGAACTGTACTTATGTAAAAATGTCCCGAGAATCAAATGGTGATGGTCCTGTCGTGGTCAGAATTCAGGAAATGGTCTATTTTGCCCGATCTCGCCTCAAATTAAAAAACCTATATAAATCAAGGGGAAATTTTAATTGGTATTATAATCAATGAACCAATATGCACTTAATCATCGTAGAATTATCAAAGGAATCGAATAGTACGAGCCCCATATTATGGTGACCTCTAAAAAACTCCATTTTACCCTATATTCCCCTCAAACTTGAACAAATTCATACATCATGTGGTTTTATAAATTGGCGTCATTAATATTACACACATTTGCACTGTACTTGTGTAAAAATGACCGGAAAATCGAATGATAATGGTCCCATCATGGTCAGAGTTCAGGAAATGGTCTATTTTGCCCGATGTCTCCTCCAATGGCAAAGCCTATATAAATCAAAAGTAAATTGAATTGACACTATAATTTTTAAACCTATAAACACTTAATTACCGTAGAATTACCCAAGGAATCGAATGGTGCGAGCCCCGTCTTATGGTAACTTTTGCAAAACCCCATTTCACCCTACACTCCCCTCATACTTAAACAACTCATATATCATGTGGTTTTAAAGATTAGCATCATAAATATTACACTGACTTGTTTTGGACTTTTGTAAACATGTCTGAAAAATCGAATGGTGATGGTCCCTTCGTGATCAAACTTCAGGAAATGGTATATTTTGCCCGATCTCCCCTCCAATTTAAAATCCTATATAAATCAAGTGTAAGATAAAATTGACACTACAATGTGTAAACCTATAAGCACTTAATTATTGTAGAATTATTCAAGGAATCGAATGGTTCGAGCCCTGTCTTAATAATGGTGACATTTGAAAAACCACATTTTAACCTATACTACCCTTAAGCTTGAACAAATTCGTATACCATGTGGTTTTATGGATTGGTGTAATCAATATTACACTTGCTAGCACTATAGTTATGTAAAAATGCTGGCCGGTATTCAAACCCAGCCCCCCCAGCATGGTCTTGCATTGCTGCTGTGTCTTTACCGATTTGACAATTATAGGGTTTTATACTCCGAAACCATGACATCCGGTAGCATCAACAAAAGAAAACAAAACAAAGCGTTTTAAGGCAGTTTGAATTGAAGTATTTTTATTTGAATTTTGTTTCAAGTATGTTAACAAATCGTGATATTGTGAAAATATTTTTAAACTCAGATCGTAGCAAAGCTCGGCTCATTCAGCTCTTTATAGCAACTTCCGGTGAAAGTGAACAGTTGGTTCGACGAGACGTTGATAATTGGGTCCGTGGATTTCTTCGACGTTGGAGGAAAGTGCATGGACAGACCAAATTCTTTTCTACTCAGAAAACATGGCTGGATACAGTTTACTTGGTGAGTAGCAATGTACATATTCAGAACTTAATTGTGGGTTCAGTGCTACTACACAAGGCACTTGTTAATTCTAAATGGCGATTACTATTATTCTTATTCAAATTCCCATGCAACTAAAACATTTATTTAGAAAAAAAGGACAGATTTAATCCCTAGGAACCAGTATTGTGCATCTTCTTATTTTAGGTTTTTCGCTCTTCTTTTGCAAGCATTTTACCATTTATATATATGCATATTTTTTAGAGTTGCTGCCATACAAAGATTTCTTGTAACACCCTTGACTATCAGTTGGAGGGTAAGCCTCTAATTTGGTCTACCTTTATGGATGCATAGTTATGCAGAGGTATTAAAGTTATGGAGAGGTATATATGTAGACTGATGAATAATTTAAAACCTTTGCTCCACAGTACTTAAACGGTTCCATATCGGGTCCTGAGTAGTTTCTTAAAATTTGAATTCGTTTGGCTAAAAACCCAACAAACAATTAGGGTTGATTAACAGCTATGTCAGCAAAATTTGGTGGAGATCGTTTTTACATGTGGCCAAATGCGTCGCATAAACCTACCAACGTAATATACGTTTAAAGTTATTGGTTAGATCCCATTAGTTAGATCCCATTGGTTAGATGGCATTCCCTCATACCTTACAAGATCTTGCTTCAGTGTATCGTTCCACGTATAGCTAGGTCTACCCTCTTTTTTCCAATTTAACTTATTTAATATAAACTAGTTGATCACTCACGGTCCGCCGGTCGGATATGAACATAAACTTGTAGGGAAGTATCGTATAGTCCTCCAGTTCCGAAATTGCGTGTAATTGGCAAACTCCAGAAACGTACACTTAGTATATCATTGGTAATTAGTTGAGTCACTGTTATAATTTCACCATATTCCACTATTTGAAACTTGCAATCGTATGCTGGGCCGAATAGAAACATTTTAACCGGATCTATTACAAATTCATTTCATTTCATTTTCATTTTGCAGCGCAGGGTGGGGCAGAAAGAGCGCAAGTCAATCCAAGGCCGATAGTAAAGGAGGGGTAATGGCTGACTCGCCACATGCAGGCTACATGATCGCCATGGGAAGGGATAGTGATTAGATTGAGGTAGGTGGTTCAAGTACTTTTGATTTTGACCTAAACCTATTTATTATATCTTAGTTCGACCCAAGTGACACCTTCAAGTGACTAAAATGCTTCACTTTGAAGTTAGTTTACTAGCTAATTTTTAAATAATATAGGGTATATGCTCCAATTATGCTCAAACGCTTCTACTATGTCGCACCACAAAAATACGTATGAGTATGTCACAATAGAAGCACGCCACAGTGGAAATCCCGAGCCATAGTTCAAACACTTATCCCAAATCAAATGTGCCTATACGTAAGCGTACTACGACGCGGCTCTCAATAAAAGGAGTAACAAGTGTGATACTATCACTGCTGGACTAGATCTTTGGTTTTCTCATGCAGTGGTTCATCAGAGAGGGGAAGCTTAGTAATCCCCATTACCTGCCCATGACGCCATTCTATCGCAGCATGAACCTGCAACGCCGGCCATAAACCTACCGTCTCCAACACTCCACTAAAAAGCATGAAATTAAGCCCGCCCACCAACAACAAGGTGCAAAAACTAGCCAAGGGGAGGGCATTTTAACCGGATCTATTACAAATAATAGAAAAAAAATCCAAGGAGAAAACTGTTAAACAATTATTATCTTAAACCTATAAACTTAAACTATATCTTATATTTTCCATTTTCATTCAGACAACACAATGTCAGATGAAACAAACATATAAATAAATGAATCGAATTTTAAAGGGAATTGATCGTTGAAATTGATGGTGGCAACGGTTTTGCCTGAAATTAAAAAATATTATGTAAGAGGTTTGTTTTAAAGTATCAACATTCGAAGTTCTATGTTACTCGGTAGTACGTCTATAACGACTATTACTAGGTTTCAAAAAGAAAGCTCTTGGTTTATGTATGAATGTTATAAATTGAGTTTTGGAAGCAATGGGAGAAATCTTTATTTTTTGTAAATTAGAAGAGAAAAATCGAAACACTTTTGCAATCTACTGAAAATAACAAGAAGACATCTTCTTTTAGCAGAACTGGCTGTGTCAAGGGGGAACAAAAATGTAAGGTAACCGTGAGGAAAGTCAGGGAGGTTCGAAGTGAAAGTAGCAGTTTTACGTGAAATTACTAATCTATCTGATGCTATTAAGTATTATCCGATGATTAAGAATTGTTTTTTTTTTTATGGTCAATAATTCACATTTCAAAATGGCGTATTCATCATAACATGAAAACATACTTCCTCTTTATACGCATACGTAAAAACCTTTAGGCAAACAAATGTATGCTTTACATTGCACTCATTTAATAAGAACAAAATGTGATAAACATTGTTTTGACGTAGGGGAAACAGCAGGGATGGACAATCATTTACATTCATTTGTCTACAACTTTTTTCATCAACAGAATTTCGTGAAATAGTCAAGAAAACTTTGGTAGCTTTTGACATAAGCTACAACTTTTGTCAATAACTAAAATCTGGATCTCTTATGCATGACGAACTAGAGCTGGTGAAACATGTTATTGCAATTTACATTCACTGAAAATCAATGGTGGGTTCTGATTGATCTGGTTCATCATGCATAAGAGATACAGATATGAGTTTTTGTCAAAAGATGTAGCTAATACCAAAGTCTACAAAAGCTGTTTACACTATTTCACGAAATTCTGTTGATGAAAAAAGTTATAGACAAATGAATGTAAATGAATGCACGAAATGAATGTAAATGATTTTTCATCCCTGGGAGGCAGTTCTATTTTTTTTTAACTCTTTATTTGTCTCAAATTCAAAATAAATTACATTTCATTTTAACCTAGGTGCTCTAGTTACTACAGTTACTTACCAGCCTAATTTGTTATGATATTTAGCTTAGAGTTTTAACATTGTTTTTATTGTATTTTAAACAGGTTTTTCAAACCTGAATGTCAGTATAACCATTGAAATCTTAAAACTAAAAACTAAAACTAAATTTTATCTAAGTATAAAGGGAATTAATCGTTGCAATTGAGGATTGAAACAATTTGTCGGAAATTATTGATTATTTTGTTGGACATTAAATAAAATAAAAAAGTTTCAACATTCGAAATTCTATGTACCTCGGTAGTACTGTACCAGGAAGGCAACATCAAAATCATCTTCAGAACTTTGTTCTGAATCCTTTGAATTGCTTTTTTCCTGGTAGTGCAACAACTGGACCATATTGGCTTAGCATAAAACATGGCCAGTATAAAAACTTGTTTGAATATTACAAGTTTTTTCGTTAGGCAAAGTTTGGATTTCCTGTTTATAAGAGGATACAAACATTTTATATATTTGTTACATTTGGCTTGAATGCCGTCAATGTGATCTTTAAAAGTTAATTTTTGGTCAAGTACTAATCCAAGATATTTCACTTGGTTTGACCAGGAAATTGGAAATCCGTTCATAATGACTATGTGACTACTACTAGGTTTCAAAAACTAAGCTCTAGGCTTATGTTATAAGTTGAGTTTTGGAAGCGTTGGGAGAAATCTTCCATTTTGGTAAATAAGAAGAGAAAATATCTAAACTTTTCTGCAGTCTGCTGCAAATAACACGAAGACTTCTTCCTTTAGCGGAAATGCCTGTGTCATCAGTGAACAAAGATTTGTGGCAACCCTGAGGCAAATCAGGGAGGTCCGAAGTAAAAATGTTATACAATATAGGCCCAAGAATGCTACCCTGAGGAACTCCTGCTCTAACAGGTAGTCGATTAGATTTGGAATTTTGATAATTTACCTGCAGAGTTCTGTCAGTTAAATAATTTTGAACTAATTTCATAATATAAAGTGGAAAATTAAACTTTTTCAATTTTGCAATCAAACCTTCATGTCAAACACTTTCGAATGCTTTTTCTTTGTCTAGAAGAGCAACTCCAGTTGAGTGGCCTTCAGATTTGTTTGAACGAATTAAATTGGTAGCTCTTAAGATGAAGTAATGAAATTGGGTTGTTAGCGGAATGCTTAAATAAAACAGCAAAAAAGGTTATCTTCCATTCATTTCCACTTAATTAATTTTGGTATCCATGACAGATACGTATTTCGACTACAATGTGCAGTCTTCATCAGTGTCATTCCCACTAAAGGTACCGATTCAACACATTGTAGTTTCATTTTTATACCTGTGATCTTGACATTTATACCTAGGGGATGAGTACTTAACGGGGTTAGATTTTGATAAGTTCTTTAGTGGGAATGACACTGATGAAGACTGCATATTGTAGTCGAAATACGTATCTGTCATGGATACCAAAATTAATTAAGTGGAAGGTTTCAGCCAATACACGGCATTCACCCCGACGTCCAATTTGTAGTAAAAACTTAACTTTCACGAAGTTCAAAAGTTCCATGCGAAGAGCATGAAAATCGGAAATGGTTATCACAATAGTGGGAATCTTCTTCTTCTTGGTATTAAGCCGGGAAAGTTTACTAAAAATGTTTCTTGGATGATGGATCATTCTCAACATCCGTGAGCAAATCAAATTGATTACTCAAATTAATTTCATCCGAAGGGGGATCAAGACTTTGCCCTTTTCTTTTGCGCTTAGGCGCCATGGCGGCAGTAAATTTTTATCCAAATCGCCATCCAAGCAGGTTATTATAAGAATCTGAAGGATCAAGGAGGAATTTTCCAAATCGATATCCAAGAAGGATTACCTCGGGTAGGGTCCAAACAAAGATCGAAGAGGAATAACAGTTGAACAAGGTAGACATTTGCAGGTTGAGCACTGAATAGTGCTGTTTAAATTTTTTGTAGCTTTAGGAAGTAGTAACACTTCCTTCAGCAAAAAGCAAATAGATCCACACGGCAAGAGAGCACGATGCGGACTATGCTGAAAAATGGTGATACCCTGAATACGTCGTTAACCAAAATAACCATACAAATTTTATAAGAGGACCATCAGAGAGTAAGAGAATGAAAACGCAAGAAGATTTTATCGAAGTAGCGGATATTGCATTTGATTATTTTCGTCTCGTATCGATGGATCATATGACATAATCTCTATTTAAACTAGGCTCGTCATTGTTGTACGCCGTATACACTTCATGACTTCTTTTCTTAACTTGCTCTATCAGGGAAAATCTCATCTGAATTCATATAAGTTAGGATTTTTAAGTATAGGTGCACCTAAAGTAAATAATATGGAGAATATTGTAAAAGATTCCAATTTAAAATGATTTTATTTCGAACATGCCGGTGATTGCAGAATAATTGAGTTCACTAATTTTCACTTTTAAAGCACTGAACTGTGTTTCAATTCTTCATTTCTCATAATGTTAGCAAAGTTCCATAATGCTGCATTTGAACACCACATAATCCTTTCCTTATGCCACACTTATACTCAGAACCACGTAAGCGCACATCAACACATCAATCGAAGCCAGGATTCTGTGGTCTACCATAATGCATTCTGTCCTGCTTGTAAGGACACCACGAAACATCGTGCAAAGCGCTTGCTTGCCATTGATTTATTACAAGAAACCGACATTAAATGACTGGTGTATTGCATTTGTAATTAACTAAATCACCATCGCATTTGTCCCGATTCCTTCTCGGGTTCGATACCGCTATTGTGCGCCAGCCAATGCAATGAATGGTTTACCCTCAACTCAACTCAAAGCACGGATAGGAACGTGAGATGCGTTGTGTGTTAGGTGCAACTGCTGCTTCAGATGCTGATGACGACAGAAGGAAGACAATTCAACGGTGCGTGAACTGTGCAAATATCAACACACAGCCACTCGAGGGTGCAGCCAGCTGGCAAGTCACAGGAAATGTTCTCAGATTTGCTACATCATCGTGTTTGCGTGTGTTTACTTGTGCTGGTGGTGCATACGGATATGCCACCACCAGTCAGCCAGTCAGTCAGTCAGTCAGATGGGACGTTCAAATCTGGAGGGAGAATTGGACGCGACGTGGCAATGATGTGTCATCGAATGGTTCTCGTAATCTTCCATTTTCCGGCGAATGGGCAGGGCTGGCTACATTCTAGGGAAAATTGTAATTTCAACCTGCATGTGACGAATAATTCATAGCGCAACCTTAAATACGAGCCTTAGTCTGTCATGCGAATACCACCTCGCAAACTTACCAATTGCGAAGGCAGTGAATTACATTTTTGTCAATTAACTATATTTAAAAAAATCTTTTAAACTCGCTGATCATTCTGCGACTGGCATCACTGGAAAATTGCAAAGCTCCAACATCTTGAAATTGAAATGAATCGATATAAGCCTTCCAACATACATGCTAAGACTGAAACATAGTCTGAATGGTTTTCGTGCAATGGAAACGAAAATCCTCACGGTAAGACGTAGACACACACAGAGCCTATTTAATTAATTGCAATTATGGTAATTGAATCCGAATACTCTTCATAGGATGTCGTAAAATCTGTTCGGAACTACGACGGCACCCATTCGATTTTCCAATTCCCACAAGAAGTCGTCGGGTGCCAGCCACCATACACCGATTGCTTGTGTTGAATGTAAGCTTCTCCATTCATCGATTCCCGGTTGAAATGTCATTTGGAGCGTAGGCTTTGAGCTCAGCCCCAACTGTCGATGCTTAGCCTGTACATCGATGACACTTTGGTATTAAAAATTAAATTAAATTGCTAGCTTTTGCTCTACGCTTCCAACGGCGATGACACGTTGCTGACACTGCTGCTACCGTATGTTCTACAAGGCTTGGTATTAGCGATTCTGGGAATTCCCTGTGCACGTGAACGAAATTCATTGACAACGACTAATTATGAATGCTGATGACTGCTAATGGATCCACTAATTAGCAAGCGAAGAACGATAATCCGAAAAGGGATTTCAATATCAATGATCTCAAGTTGACGTGGCGTTCAACGGTTTCATGATAAACACGAATGTCCTTACATAAAAGAAACGGCACTTGTCGGCATCGACCTCTTGGACAGGGCAAAGTTTCTAATGCTGATATAATTACCAACTCTGTTACGTAATCACTTGGTAATTTCCGCTCTTTGCAGAAATAACTTATCTCTTTCCCAGTGCAGGGCGATTTTCCACACAAGTGCATGGACACTGACTGAAAACAACTTCCTCCCGGAAAATAACAACGTGCACCTACTTTCGACTTTCGCAAACAATCACGTAGGTGGTCTGCAGCCGGTGGTAGCTGTTGAAGAGACTGGGGGCAAACTTTGTGGCCGCTACAAATTTACCATCCACCGTGTTTAGCCAGCAACCATTCCGGCAAGGTTCGAGGCGTTAATCCGGTTTCGCATATTGTCCTATTTTGAGAGAACGTCGCGTAAACGGTATTCCTCTGTGCTTGTGCGGTTTTCAAGCTTCCATCGGCACATTATAGAAACATTGTTCGTCGGAATCTTGCCTCAATGCTGCAAAGTGTGTTTTCGAAGGAGTTAACTTAACAAATGTTTCTACTATGTATTTCCAAACTGGAACTATTACTCATGGGCATTAGACTGATGCAAAATTTGACTTTTTCGCTCCATAGTGCTTAAATGGTTTCAAATCGGGTCCAGATTAGCCTCCCAAAGTTACAACTCATTTGGTTAGAAACAGATTTCGCACAAGCCATTTGAAGTTTACATGTGAATTACTATGGAAAATCGCATTTTTTTTTTTGTTTATTGCCTTCTAGTCTTTTTCCATATTGAGCTGCGAAATAATTCGATAGCCATTCTTATAGACATTTTTCTCAGCTACAACTTTGCTGAAGATCGTTTCTATGTAAAACGAGATAGGAAAAAGTTATTAATTATTTAAGAGATTGGTTAACTTTCGACATGATCAAGCAGCTGCTCTGTAGGCAACACTGTATTTTGCAGTGTGAAACGCTGTCCAGACTGGAGAGTTATAACATGTTATAACGGTTGTCAACTAATTCCAACACAGAAACCACCATCAAGATAGCGCTATAACATGTTATAACTCTGTAGTCTGAACGTACTATGACATAGTAGCCATGATTGTTGTGTCCTATTCAACGCCCCAGAAACACCAATGTTGCCTGCTGAGCAGTTGATTGAGCATGATCATAAGACATCAGCGCATTGAACCATTGATAACTTTCGATCCTTTCATTTAATCAAAAAGTGGTCTCCAGCAAAGTTGTAGCTCGGAAAATTTCCTACAAGTACAGTTGAAAACTTTTGAAGCAGATTGATATGGTGAATTATTAGATAGACATGAACAAAAGTCTTGGTTTTACCATAGTAATTCCTATACAAACTTCAAATGGTTTGTGCCATCTCAGTTTTTCAACAAATGGGTTCAAATTTTGAGAGGTTAGTCAGGATCCGGTTGTGGAGCAAAAATTTCAAATTTTGCATCACTCTAATGGGCATGTAACATTGTCTCAACACTTACTTAGTAGAAATTTCTGAACAGCAATCGAACTCACCACCTTTTCCAGTAGGTGCTTTACAACTTTGTCTATCTATAGCCACTTCAATCACGAGGTCTAGAACTTTCCAACCAAAGGCTCAAAAAAGAATGTAGACAAAGTGTACAAACAAGGTTACTGGTATTGGGTTATTAGGCCAATGCTAATGCCAACATGCTAAACGACACCAAAAGGTGTCAGATTTCAAACGCGAAAGAATTAATGTGCATTATCAAGTCTGACTCTGTCCATTTCCCACTGGCACCGGCACATGTCTGGATGTGGCCCATTTGGTCCTGGCTTATATTGTAGATCTTGCTAACCATTAGACTCCTGCGCTTAAAATAAGTACACAGTATTATATTCGCACTGGTCATACAAATTAAATATTGAGCTTCTTTAAGTTTACTAGACCTGGTGTAGCACGCCAATGCTGTTCAAAAGATACTTCTGCTTTCGAATAAGTTCATTTTTCAATGTTCTCACCTACGCTAAAAAATACTGTGCAATTATTATTTACACAGAAGTCTAAAGAGGAGCAAAATGCGCAAAGCTATTTGAAAACCAATGATCTTAGTTTTGGATTCTCAGTGCCCAAGTAGCATTGCAAGTTTTATCGAAGTTTAAAAGCATTCTTCAAGTCCAAATCATGGTCTACAGAACCCTCATAAAACCAAAATTGTTACTTGGGTGTTCAGATTGTGAGTTTTGATGTGATTTTATGCGTTGCATGATAAGTTTTGGCGTTAGACAGAATTTTAACACTTCCTTGGAGGCATGGGAAACAATTCCTCGTCTGATCAGCCTCCACGTTTCAGCGCATTCCGCTATTCCGATTGCCAACCTATGTTATCCGATGGACTTGTGGTGTATTATCAAAATGTTCGTGGCCTGCGACCTAAGATTGACGACTTATTTTTGACTGATGTTGAGTTCAACTACGATCCAATAGTTCTTACCAAGACCTGGCTAGATGATCGAATTCACTCAGCCCAATTATTTGGCAGTATGTTCTCAGTTTTTCGCCATGACCGTAACCGGATGAACAGTGCCAAATCACGTGGTGGTGGCGTCTTGATTGCGGTTTCCAAACGACTGAACTGCTACCTCAATCCTGCTCCGGTCAGTTCTTCTCTTGAGCAGTTATAGGTGAAGATTACGACAACACACAACTTAATAAGCATCGGCGTTATGTACCTTCCTCCTAACCGTAGATGTAATTTGAGCAGCGTTGAGAACCATACCAGTTCCATTGGTCCTGTATTGTTCCGATTACATCACAACGATCTAGCTTTGCTATTTGGCGACTGCAAACGGCGAGGCATCCGAGCCTCTGAAATATCTAGACACCGATCATCCAGCGTTGGAAGCATTCATCAATCGATCAGCTCCTGTTCTCTATGAAGACATCATTGATGTACAAAGGCTGGACTTTCGTAGAACTGACTTCGTTGCATTGAATCACTTACTGGCCCAGGTAGATTGGCAGTCGTTTGACTTGTGTTCGTCCATTGATGAGCCGATTAATAATGAATTGTGTGCCTTTGATGAGACCTCCTCGAAAATCTGCATGGTCTAATGCTCGATTGTAACACTTGAAGCGTGTGAGATCGAAGGCTCTTCGCAAATACAGCCAGTCCCGTAATCCATTCATCAAGCGATTATTTTCGTAGCAAGTAATGGCTATCGAATGTACAAAACGCAGGCAGACCAATCTCCGGCGTAATCCTAAGCTATTATGGACGTTTTTTGATTTGTATTTATTTGTATTTATTTGTATTTCTTGTATAAATCCATCTGACGTCGTGGTCTTAATGAATAAAACTTAACTAAAAAAAATTAACACGTTGTTCAGAAAAAAAATCATTCTGGTCGATTCCGTAGGCGGTTTCGAAAGACGTTGGTAGAGATACTGAAGTCAAACAAGCTGTAATTGTCTTGGAGTCTTCGGCTTATCGAATTGATGGGATTGTTGAATCCGTACTGTGTTCGTCTCGTTGGCTGGCGCAATAGCTGTCTAGATTGCTGCACTCGTTGAGGGGCGTAGATGTTGAGCTGACTCAGCAATGCAGGGCAGTCTATTTCGGAGCGTAAAATTTTAGCTCCTAAGATAGCTTAGCTGAACTTGCGTCTATCCACTAGCGGTTCAATACCAAGCAGCGCACAGCGGTGCTCGTAGGGTGGTAGTCGTAATGAGTCGGTCCATGGCAAGCCTCGTAGAGCACATCTCACAAATTTCCGCTGCACTGATTCGATTCGTGAAATCCACACAGCATCGTACGGAGACCAGACGGCAGAAGCAAATTCAAGAATTGATCTAACTAGCGAGCAATACAGAGATCGCAAACACAGAGGGTCATCAAATTCGTTCGTTATCTTGAGAATAAATCCAAGTTGACGATTTGCTTTATCAACTATTTCCGAATAGTGCATTTTGAATGTGAGTTGATAATCCAGTACTATACCCAAGTCTTTAACATGATCAACCCGATTCAGTACAGTGCCATTGATAGTATAGTCATGCAGGATAGGATTTCTTGTTCTTCGAAAGGATATGATATAGCATTTGGACACACTGACTGTTAGATGATTCAGGTCACACCAACTGACAAACAAATCTAGCTGTTGTTGCAATTGACGGCAATCATTGGTGCTCCTAACAACCAGGTAGATTTTCAAATCGTCTGCGTAGAACATTAGGCAGCAATTCAGAAGAACGTGGGATACATCATTGAAGAACAACGCGAATAACAGCGGCCCCAAGTTGCTCCCTTGCGGCACCCCACATCGAGGAATGAAAGGTGCAGACACTGCTGATACAATTTTCACGAACAATTGACGGCCAGTGAAATATGATCTCAGCCAACTACAAATTCTCGAAGATGCTCCTAGTTGCTCCAGCTTAGCCAACAGAATATCGTGATTAACTGAGTCAAACGCAGCCTTTATGTCAGTGTATATGCTGTCCATTTGACCTCTTAGCTCCATTTCGCTGATGCAAAACGACGTGTATTCACACAGATTAGTGATGACTGAACGTTGCGGAAAAAATCCATGCTGCGATGTTGAAATGTACGTTTTAGAGGCCTGGAACATAACATCATTGAGAATTATCTCAAAGCATTTGGATCCGGCAGGCAACGAAGTTATTCCACGATAGTTCGACACATCCACTTTACTGCTTTTCTTGAAGATAGGCTGCATGTATGACATCTTCCAAGCGATTGTAAACTGCTGGCTTCGAAGAGAGAGGTTGAATATAGCTTGCAGAGGTGTAATCAACATGCCACTACATTTTTTCAATATGCACGCAGGAATACCGTCCGGTCCAGGTGATACAGATGATTTCAGCTTCTTCAGTGCATTCTCCACCATCGTCTGATTAACATCGAAAATATCAATGTCGAATGCGTCCACGGGCAGGGACCATGTCGCAGTTTCAGCATCCGATGGAGACGCAGTTGATGCCTTGAAAAACACTCGCAAATCGTGCAGCAAATAGTTCGCATTTGGCTTCTGCGGTGGAGGCAGATTGATCTTCCATGCGCATGGTAGATGGAAGCCCGCTTTCATTTCGCTTAGTGCTTACAAAATTCCAGAACTGTTTAGGACTGAACACGTCTTACGTATTTGCCGCACAAGTAAAGGTTATAGCTCCGATAGTTGTGACTAGCTCGTGCAAACGCCAGTTTGGTGATGCCATTTTTGCGTGCCGAGAAGCGTTTAAGCATCTTAGATCGAATACGTCGAAGGTACTGTAAGCGAGAATTGCACCAAGCAGGTTTTCTCCGAGGTCTTGACAACGGAACACAGAATGTGAAGCAATCGCGCAGTATACTGTTGAAGCAACTAACAGCATCATCTACGTTGCTACACTGACAAACAGTAGACCAATCAACTTGAGAAAGCATAGAGTTGAGTGCGTCATAATCAACTTTACTAAAGTCACGATCATGTTCATCGACGTGCTCAACAAATGGAAAGATTGCTGAACAATACACCGTGAAAACAAGAGCTGGATGATGAGGATCGATAGCCTCATCAACTGAACTGCAATCTGTCATGCAGTCGTTCGAAAATATCAAATCAAGCGTTCTGTCCAAGTGATTGCGTATCATATTTCGTTGTCTCAACCCTCCAAAAGAAAGGCTTTTTTTTTTATTATAGTCACTTTAACGCTCTTGGGTCATTCGTGACTTGTCCGGGGGTGAGATTTGAACTCGTGACTTCAGCGTGAGAGGCATGGATGCTAACCACTACGCCGGGGTCGCCCCCAAAAAAGAAAGGCTGTCCAGAAGAATGCGGCAAGCTTGAGAAAATTTGATGCAAGAGGATCAGCAAATGCGTAGACGTTGTTCACTGATTTCCAGACGATTCGAGGCTGATTGAAATCCCCGAAAAAGATGATCCCATCATTGCTACCCATCATTTCATTAATTTCCGAAACAATGTCAGCGTGAGATTGGATGCACTCGCAATCAGCGGACTTCTCTGGTGGTACGTATGAAACACCAACGAAGATAGACCTTGTTTCGGATGAGATCTTTACCCATATGCTTTCCATGCTTGCACCCGAAGAGGTTTGCACTAAAGCTGCTTCGAATTTGTTAGAAACAGCTATTAAAACACCTCCATCACCGAACAATTGACATGATTTAATTCGGTCGTCGAGCCATGTTTCCGTGAAAACAAACACATCATAACTGTTTTCCGAGGTTGCAAGGAAGACGTCGGTGATTTAGGTTTTAAGCACTCGGACGTGTTGATAATAAAAATGTAGTTGAGATTAAGCCAGATCACACGAAGCAACTATCGTGTCGGTTGTGCTTTCTCTGCCATTCCGGTCGATTTAACGGGATCTAACGTTTGCAGCATTCCCTCGAACAGAGTTGAAACTTGGGAGCAAGTCAGGTACCGGATTCCTTCCATTGCAGTCATACTTGCCTGAGGTGGAAGCTTGGAGGACCCCGTCCCCGTCCTCAACAGCAGGGCCAGATCGATTCTTGATAATCATTAACGAAATCGGTTTGATACTTCCAACTGGCTACCGGTCATTCTATGCAGACGATGTCAAGATGTACATACGTAGTTGTGCGATGCTTCACTGATTATTTGCAGTTGCAACACCTAATGGATAGTTTCGAAGAGTGGTGCTCTAGGAATTTTCTCGCGTTGAGTGTTCCAAAATGCAATATCATCACTTTTCATCGCAAGCTAATACCTATTGCCTTCAATTATACGATCGATAACCGACCATTGCAGCGTGTGGACAACGTTCGTGCCAAACTTTCCCCCCTACGAAGATCGTTGGCAACTCCTGAGTATTGAAACTCTTGAACGTAGAAGGAAGATTAACCAGGCAGTTTTTGCAGCAAAAGTGCTGATAAGCGAAATCGACTCTACCGGGATTTTGGCTGAATTCAAAAACTAAAGGCTAACTAAAACTAAATTGGTACGCCCCTCACGCACCGCTAGCACGCCTTTAGTGTTGGAAAACGAAAATCTTTGACAGTGGTTTGTTAACTTTTCTATAGAGAACAATTGATACAAGTTAGTAGTCGATCACGTTCAGAAAAAACGTCAAATGGAACTCGAAAGAAGAAGAAATATTGTGCACAAACACCTGGAAAATCCGGAGTGGTCCGGTTCCAAGCTGTCTAAAGTGCTGAAGATGCCTAAAACAACAGTTTTTCGAGTGCTCAAAACCTACAAGGAAACCCTGAGTGTGGAAAGGTATCAGTGGACCTACAAAAAAACTGGAACCAGGGATCGTCAGCTACGCAGCAAGATGTTGAGGTGCGTTAAAGCCAACCCCGGTTTTTCGATCCGATATGTGGCCAGAAAGTACAACGCCAACTTTCAAACAATGCGGAACATCCTTGCCAGGGAAGGATACAAGTCGTACAAAGCCAGTAAACATCCGAACCGGCACATGAAGCAGAATTCCGTGGCCAAAAAGCGTGCAAGGATCTTGTACGACCGTGTTTTGACGAAACACAAGGGCTGCACTTTGATCTATGACGAAACATACGTCAAACTCGATTTTAAGCAGCATCGCGACTGGACGTGGGGATGTGGGGATGTGCCGGGAAGATTCAAGTTCGTGTTTGCCAACACGTTAGCAAAGAAGGCCATGATTTGGCAAGCGATTTGCAGTTGTGGCCTGAAAACGGAACCATTCATCACATCCTCGACGATGACATCTCAAGTTTACATCGAAGAAGGCCTGAAAAAGCGTGTATTGCCGTTTATCCGCAAGCATAGGGGCAAAGTCATCTTTTGATCCAAGATGGTTCTGGAGTGGTATGCTGCCAACAAGATCGATTTTTTCCACAAGCTTATGAATCCTCCAAATTGCCCGGAATATCGACCAATCGAAAAATACTGGGCAATTTCAAAGCAGCGACTTCGACGAAGTGGCGGGGCAGTCAAGGACATCTAACAAATGCGGAAAAATGGAAGAAATGCGCTGATTCCGTGTCCGTTTCCACTGTGCGGGCGCTGATGGGCTCCATCAAGAGGAAGGTTCGAAATTTCGTTCGAACTGGAGAAATGTAACCATCTAATGCTGTAACTTTTAAGTTTTATTATGTATATTAATGACTTGCGACGTGTTTTACGATTTTGCGACATTAATCTTTTAACACATGATACTGTGTTATTCATTGCAGCTAAGGATGAAGATGATGTCGTTTTACACTTATTGTTGCCATACATCAACAGGCTGGCTGTAGCCCAAATGATGTTAATAATACTAATCATAATAATAATAATAATAGTAAAATTATATGTCAAATAATCACAGAAAGAAAAACAAAGCGACATGGTCAAAATGTAAAAAACATAAATGGAAATACACTAATTTTCTCTGTCAGTCACTGCGGCCGGCGAAAACATATGAGAATCTCCGACGAAGCGCATCACGTGTGAGGTGAAACTCGAATACAGATGCGACTCTGTTGAACACACGCTGTAGTCCGCAAATCGCACCATATGCCCCGTAGTTCGAGCGACGCAGTGGCATTCTCAGTATGAGATTGTTACGGAGTGGTCGGGGTTGCACGTTTAGGTCAATTTGCCTCAGAATAGCCTCACAATCTATTCGTCCCTGTAGAGTGTCGGCGATAATCAAAGCTCTGCTGGTGTCCCTTCTAATCCGGAGAGGTTCAAGGTTTATCAGTTAACAGCGACTCTCGTAGCTGGGCAGCCGAAGCGGATCTCTCCAGGGCAGTCTACGAAGCGCAAAACGAAGAAAGCGACGTTGAACAGATTCGATTCTCTCGGCACCATTGTTGTAATTCGGATTCCAAACCGCAGAACAATACTCAAGCGTCGATCGTACGAGGGAGCAGTAAAGGGATTTTAAGCAGTAGACATCGGTGAAATGGTTAGCTATCCTGAAGATGAATCCTTAAGTCCTAGACGACTTAACGATGACATAAGAAATGTGTTGTCTGAATGTTAGCAGTGAATCCAACACCACACCCAGGTCTTTCACCTGATTCACGCGTTCGAATGTCGTTCCAATCAGGTCATAGCTGAATACAATCGGTTCCTTTTTCGTGAGAACGTTATGGCAGAGCATTTTGCTGGGTTCACTACCATTCGATTTAAAGTACACCAACTGGCGAACGCATTAAGCTGATGTTGAAGATTGTGGCAGTCAGCGATCGAGCAAATTCGTAAAAATATTTTGAGGTCGTCTGCATATGATAATCGAGGTCTTTCGATAACCAGATTCACGTCGTTGAAGTAGAGTAGAAAAATCAACGGTCCCAGATGGCTTCCCTGCGGTATAAAGGGTGTCCACGATGAAATTGCCACACACAAAATTGATTCGCAAAATTCGAG
This sequence comes from Ochlerotatus camptorhynchus, assembly GCF_037179485.1. NCBI lineage: Eukaryota > Metazoa > Arthropoda > Insecta > Diptera > Culicidae > Ochlerotatus > Ochlerotatus camptorhynchus. The sequence continues at coordinate 652,958 of NW_027040769.1, forward strand.
TTTTCATCCGATTGCCATCAAATTTTCAGGGATTGAGAAATAACTATTAAACTTCATTTTACCTTTTTACTCGTATTTTATTTACAGTCCATACGCAAATGCCCGCACTTTGGCCTTAACCCCGGCCATAAGATTCTGCACAACCTGTGAATCAACCGTTTTTTGCATGTAAACCCATACTTTCTTCAGTTCCTCGACTGTCTTCACTACCTTAGGTCGTTTAAGAAGGTGCTGCTTCATAATCGCCCAGTACTTCTCGATGGGGCGGAGCTCCGGAGTGTTGGGAGGGTTGAACATTTTCGGCACGAAATTGACCTTATTGTCCGCATACCACTTCAGCACGTCCTTGGAGTAGTGGCATGAGGCCAAATCCGGCCAGAAGATTGTTGGGACGTTGTGGGCCTTCAGGAGAGGAAGCAGCCGCTTCTGGAGGCACTCTTTTATGTACACCTGTCCGTTCATCGTGTCCTGGGTCACGAAAGGTGCACTCCGCTTCCCGCACGTGCAGATGGCTTGCCAAACCAGGAATTTCTTCGCAAATTTGGACATCTTCTGAGTGCGGACATGCTCCGGAACGCTGAACTTATCCTTGGCCGTGAAAAACAGGTTGCCGGGGATCTGTTTGAAGTCGGCCTTCACATATGTTTCGTCGTCCATGATGCAGCATTCAACTTTCGTCAGCATGTTGAGGTACAACTTCCTGGCACGGGTTTTGGCGGACTTGTTCTGCTTCTCGTCGCGATTAGGGGCCTTTTGTACCTTGACCGTTAGAAGCCCAGCCTTAGTTTTGGCCTTCTGGACAAAACTTCGGCTTAGGTGCAGCTTCTTAGCCACATCCCTAACGGAGGCGTTCGGATTTCGGTTGAAGGCCCCAACTACGCGGTTGTGATTTTTGGTGTTGTACAGAATACTTTTTCCTTCACTTCTGGGCTTCCGATCGGTGGTCAACCGTTCCTCGAACCGCTTAATCACTCGCGACACCGTGGAACTCGCGATTCCCAACGTTTTAGCGATGTAACGATGCGAGAGATCCTTGTTCTCGTGATGAATGCGCAAGATTTTATCACGCACGAGCTGTTCTTTCGACTCCATTTCCGCAAGTTTTGATCACAGGACTTTAAAACTTGCAGGATGTAAATAATGCACTATGAACTAAATCCACCCAAATTTTCATTAAATTCTACCCAACGGTTAAAAAGTTAGATCAATTTCATAGTGTGGCAATTTCATCGTGGACACCCTTTACCTGATGTGGCAAAGAAGCTAGCTGATTTGCAATCTCCTACAGCAAACATAAGTTGGCGACCAGTAAGATACGAACGGAATCAACTCAAGAGATTACCGCTCACCCCAAGCCTGTCGAGTTTAGCAATCGCAATGTCATGATTCAACTTATCGAATGCCGCGGATAGATCGGTATATATAACGTCCGTCTGTACCCGTTCAGTCATACTATCGGTAATGTAGGATGTGAGGCATAACAGATTGGTGGTTGTAGAGCGACCGCCAGTAAACCCGTGTTGATCAGCACTCAGATACTGCTTGCTGTGAGAGAGCAACGGTTCCATAATAACAAGCTCGAATAGTTTCGAGACAGCACTCAGCGATGTAATTCCCTTTTTGTGGACAGGAAACATGTGTGCAAATTTCCAGGAGGATGGAAATAAACCACTGGAGTGGGACATACGGAATAGACGGTGAAGTGGAGTTAACAAGCAAGCAATATGTTTCTTCAAAAACACGGACGGAACTCCATCGGTTTCAGGATTGAAGGACGATTTGAGCTGCGTTGCAGCGTTAGAAATCATCTCAACGTTGACATCAATTGCACCCAGCGTTTGACCATTTAGTGGGATGTTCCTGGCTGCGAGGGAAACATGGTCGTCACCGGCGGGAAGTTCAAACACTCCACGGCACGTGTTTGCTCAGATAATTTTTAACCAGTACAGAGTTAAGCTGCATTCCGTTCTTTGTGTAACACTATCAACAGAACTCTTTTTTTTTCTCTGCTGTATTTAGAGTTCAAAACGATTTTTTTTTTCCTTTGGTTTGTTTTTTCCGTCGATCTTGTTTTCCGTGCTGAGCACCAATGCTACCGACGTGCCAGGAAGGCAGCTCCCACACCTGGACCCTACCTATCGACCCATCAACTCATGAACTGGGGACCAACGGCTTTACTTCCCATCCGAAGGAAGGCGTGATCAGAGATGTTATGCCTCAGAACATCCCGGCGGCGCCGACTGCACACTTAGAAATAATTAATTTTACACGTGATGGAAACAATCTTTGACATAAAGTATGAGAAGTTAACACAAATGTCATGTAAAATTAAGGGCTCCGAGACTGAAAAGTTCGATACTCGACGAAGACTACGTTTGATTGAATTGAATTTCGCGTCTGTTATGACTCAATTTTATGTCAAATTTGACGCTCGTATATGTCAGTCTCAGAGCATCTAAATTTACATCAATTTTTCTAAGTGTGTGGGATTGAACCCAGGCCTGCTGGGGTGAGAGGTAATCACGCTTACCACTACACCACCGGCGCCGTTAGAGTTCAAAACGTTAAAATGTAACGTGGTTCCAGATACTAATCTTCCTGAAAGAAAGTTTCAAGAAATCGACTGAATCTATTGTAAATTGAGACGACGGAATAATCATTCATGGATTTGGTAATTTATAATAACTTACAGTTACAGACAGACGTTTCTTCAGTCATTTTGTCACATACATTGGACTGCGCTTCTATTGAGTCACACGATCCCCTTGGTTACTCACATTTAGACGTCATCATGGATGAACCGAATGCTAATAGTTTTCAATCGTACCGCACATATTCGAATCAGAAATCCAACGAACATGTATTCGATGATTCGATCGATGTAGTAGGGGGCGGTGGAAGTTGAAACTGAAGCTACAAACGAAAAAGCGAATACACTTTATAATATCGAACTCGAATTCGACGACTTTACCGTTGCTTCTATTGATGTAGTTGGGGAGATGGAAGTTGAGATAAAAACTCCAGACGAAAAACCTGAGGAGCTTGATAGTACAGAATGTCCAAAAAGGTTCGTTTTATACCATAAAGGTTTCCACCATGACCATTAAAGATTATTTTAAAGAATGCCTAATTATTGCAGTGACATAACTTTGGAACCATCAATTGACTATAATTCACTATCCCAACATAGTACAATTCACTACCCCTACACCTACGGCGGACTATCATTGACACTGAACGGAGATATTAGCAATGACAGTTAGCGCTCAACTTCCGAGACAAGCATAAGCGGCTGCGCTACAGCTAATTCTGGAAGTCTGTCTCAAGCTTATTTTCTTTTCGTATTACTGCGTTATCTCATCGCCGAGCCGTTGTGTGTTTCTGCGTACTATGACTCTGCGATGCTGCGCCGCGAGAACACATTCCTCATACATTATGCGGCTTTGCCAGAAAACTGGACTATGTGAAGGTGAAACATTTCGTTGGAACTGTTCTGGGCTTAAAGCCAGGTGAAGTGCTAAGAAGTCAGTGTAGCCGAAGCCTCGCATTTGCCTTCGTGAAGGTCGTCACATACTTCAAGAACACGACGAAAAAACAGGAAGTGACAGTGGATGGAGGGAAGAAGGTCCCCTTGCGAATAACGATGGAGGACGGAGCAGTTGAGGTGAAGATGTTTGATCTGTCTGAGAACGTGTCGGACGATGCGATCACCAAATTCCTATCAGCATGCGGTGAGGTCATCTCAGTGCGTGAACAGATGTGCGGTAGCGATCAACAATTTCAATTTCCGAGTATCTCCGCTGGTGTTCGGATTGCGAAAATGATTGTTAAGTACAACATTGTGTCGTGGGTCTTCGTAGACGGTGAATCGACATTCCTGTCCTATTTAGGCCAACGTCAAACCTGCCGACACTGCCGAGAATTCATCCACATCGGCGCGTCCTGCGGGCCGAACAAAAAAACTGCTTGTTCAAAAATCGTATGCCGATGCGACGAAACAGCCAGCAGCAATGTCAACAAAAAAAATTGCGATGCCACAGGTCTCCAAACCAGCGTTGCCGAGTCAATCTACATCTTGACTGAGATGTCCGCCATCGAAGAAGCAGCAGCAGCAACAGTCATGCTGCCTATTGCGAGAAGCCTTTCCTCCGGTCGATGTGGGTGTACATGGGTGATAAAATTCCAGGGGCAGCTGAGTTATTAACGTTCAAAATCTTTCATTTTTTGTTACATGTTCCATTTTTGGTTTTCACAAAGTGTACGTCAAAAGTTACGGAGAACAGCTACCATCCAAAAATTCAGAGATTGCTGTAGGCAATCCGATCAACTGATCATTATGAATCTGGCACGTTAGGTTAAGCTTGAGATTAAGTAGGTAGCTTAAAAACTACAAGGGACAGCCCTATGGGGTTGTACGCAATGGCGACGTAGGACTACGTGGTCTTATATAATAAATCTTATTTGTTAACTGCAGCAGAAGCTTGTGATTTGTGTTGGTATAGGAATTTGAACGGGGTTCTCTCTGTTTATGCGCTTTAGTAGTACGCGCTTGACATAAATGACCCACAGAAACTCACGAAGAGCTACTGATTTCGATCAATAGCGGTGCGGCTTCTTCTTCCTTCTATGGATGCTCATGTGGGGTGCAGCTCGCTGCTTGCAGGCAGCTTTCGTTGGGTACTGGAGAACAATGTTCAACGCCACTTGCCGAAAGCTCTGCTGCTGCTAATGCCGACGACCCGACATCACCACACACGATAATTGGAACTGAATCCGATCAGCGGTTGAGGTCCGCCTTGATCGCTAGCTGCTTGTGGGGAGCCTTTCGTTGCGTACCGGAGAACACCACCACTCACCGCACGGTGGTTCGGTGATAATTTTAATCATCATTGCAACAGTTGCACATTCGTGCATTTTTCAATAGTGACATTTTTAAAAATGATAAGATCTTCAATTTATGCGCAGGAATATTTCTGATCGATTGGTGATAAAATGATTGAAATGGGACCAGGGACAACTGAATTATTATTGTTCAAAATCTATCATAATTTTGTAACATGCTTCATTTTAGGTTTTCACAACGTGTACCCCCATTTAAAAATCACAGACCTAGTCCTACGTCAAAAAGCGAAACTACAAAATCAAAACATTCGACGATAATCTTCGGTTTTGAAATTATATTTTTTTTTCACCAACTATTTTTACGTAATAATGTTGAATCGACGTCAAGTAATCGTTACAATCTGCTCGTCTCATTCCTTATCAATTAGATGCTAACCATGTAACGAGGTTACATACTTCCATCTAAAAAAAAAAATATATATATATTTAAAAAAAGGGTTTCTCAATCCGTTGATACCCGTCCAATTCTATTAAAGAAATGTTTGAATTTGAACAGTTATCAAAACTAGCCTTTGCTACTTATCAAAAAAGCGTTCTCTATCTCTGATCCCTATTCACAATGAAACACCCGATGGGTCTAAGTTGGCGATTTTCGAACTATGACAGAACGGATGTAGGCCACGTTCACTAACACCACGACTTCGGGAAACGTTCGTACAAAAGGGGGATAATAATCCCAATCTTTTGTAAGGCTGCCTCTTAGAGTTTGACCACAATAGAAACAAGTTAGATAGTGCTCATCGGAAAGTAGGCCGAACATTAAAATTGTGCGGGGATTTATAACCCGAGTAAATTTTAAGGAAAGTAAGTTCGTGAAAAAAGCTGTAACGAACTTTAGTGAAAGCTAAATAATTACGGGAAAAAATGGTCGTAGAAGCCGTGGTCAAGGAGACTGAGTGTCCCATAAGATGCAGCGTGGTTGCTCGATTGAACGTGGAACCACTTGCACGAAATCCTAAACGCACGGGACCACCAGCACGTTAAACCTACGAATTTGTAGTGACAGATTTCCCTTCAAACGAAGGTGTACCCCCCCCCGGACCAGTCTAACGGAACCGTGCACAGTGACACCCCGTGGAAACTTTCACTTTACGTCAGTTCTTTTGGGCCAATAAGGCACACGGCGTGGTGAAATTCGTGACTGACACGTGGAACGGTATTAGCTGACGTGACAGCAAACGTTTGGAAGCTTTTTCCCCGGACACCGTAAACTCACCACCATCGTCCCCGGTGTTCTCGACAGCAAGCTCACCACCATAATTACCGTTACGTCGCACGGTCGTCGAGGACACGAACCGTCACGTATGTACGCTACCGCCGGAGGGCGAATGAGTGGCGAGTAGCTGAACTACCCAGCAAGTGCACTTGTCGTCATGCGTCGTGGGACTACGTGGGGATGCGCGCGCGCGAAGAGAACTGGCAAGTAATTCCGAGCAAATGGAAAATTGTTAAAATTAACTAACCCTAGTCGATAAGCTATAGCAATGAATAGACAGAAGAGCTAGGAAAGGAAGTTGGGTTTTTTTTTGTTAATGTCTCGAAAGAATAAAATGGAAGTAGCATAACCAGATTAAGACTCTTTTCTAGAAAGCTGAAAGCGTGGTCTTAAAAGAGGTAGTTTTACAATGTACATTCGGTTCGGGTCGCAATAGTATAGGCTCTGGATTGGCAAACCTACAAAGGACACCAATCCACCCTGATGTTGTTCCGATTTTGTTTTTATAAGTTGTGGCTTAGTTCCACGGTGTTCAGAAGTTCGGTTTTGGGTTGGAGGTCAAAGACAAGGACTCGCCCTGAGGTCTCGGCCGGGTACGGGATTTTGAGAGTTGGCACGCTCCTTCGCGGCAGGTTTCGACTTGTCTGGCGCTTAAGCGGAGGCTGTTTTGTTCCTTCCTTTTGCCACCCTCCTATTTCCCGTTACAACCAATTCAAAAGGTGGTTTAGAAGGGTTTCTCTAACCGAATAATGAGAGCACAAATGGGGGCCGTTTATATTTTCTTTTTTCCCTTTGGTTTGTTTTTTTCCGTCGATCTTGTTTGTGGTGTAGAGGTAAGCGTGATTACCTCTCACCCCAGCAGGCCTGGGTTCAATCCCAGTCAGCGCCGCCGGGATGTTCTGAGGCATAACATCTCTGATCACGCCTTCCTTCGGAAGGGAAGTAAAGCCGGTTCATGAGTTGATGGGTCGATATGTAGGGTCTAGGTGTGGGAGCTGCCTCTCTGGTGTTGGTAGCATTGGAGCTCAGCACGGAAATCAAGATCGACGGAAAACAAACCAAGGAAAAAAACATATCAAACAAAAATATTTTAACGAAAAAGGGGCTATTATTACAACCTATAGGCGTCTTGCATTGAACACTCATCTGTCAAATTTTCACGGAAAACAATATTTAGCGTTCAGAAACATAAGGACCTAAGTGCGATGACCGATTCTCTACATTATTTTTTTTTCTTCGCATTACCACTATTCAGTGAACCAATTTTACGAAATAATTACAATGCAGTGTTGTGAAAGGTTGTGTTAGCTAGCAAAAGCAACATCAAACGCACCTAAAAATGTTAATCCGGCCGAGTTATTAACAAAAGATACAATCGATCATCGCAGTTAGATCTTTTTGGATTCTGAACGCTAGATATGTATGACCTTTGATATCAAGAAAGCTTACTTTACGTAATATGAGCTATAGTCTAAGATACGATTACGACACGGATTCCAAGATTCTTGTTTCGACTACAGTTGAGACAGTTGAAGTCCAAAAATGTATGATCTGTATAAACATTGTACAAATAAATATAGCACTATCATCGGATGTTTGCAAGATTAAGGTTATGAAATGGAAAAGCCAGGACACAATTTAACTTTTTCTCTTATTGCATTTTTCCTAGCCTAGTTTGAACGTTGATCAAATAACAGGCACTGATGGGGCGTGAATGGCATGGAGTGCGTTTTTGAGACTTACATAAATTACGACGTGCTCTAGATTCTACTGCGGGAAAACCATCTACTCCCACCGTAGCCGTTCGTTGTTTGCACAATACAGCCGGAGAATTCAGCGCGTGATGTGCTTTGCATACATGTAACTGGATGTAGCACACCGTCGTCGGTCGGTCGTCCTGTTGTTGCCACTCACGTCGTCGTTACTGTCACCGAGACGGAAATGGCAGCTATCAGAGTGTTTCAATCAATAATGTGAGGTTGGTTTTGTGCCCGGGAGAGTCTTCTCATCATGATCGATGGAAGCCACAACACGGCGAAGCAGACGTCAGCAGAGAATGCCTATTGCATGAACATTTATCCTGCTGTAAACTTAAATCAGCCATGTCACGGCCAAAGATGTGGCATGAATATTCTAAAATAGTTTTTTCACGTTTTGCTCTGGAATCAATTTTTCGTTTCCCAGGCGGCTTTCGAATGCACTCGTTGATCTGCTGTAGCATGATGTACTGCATTGTTGCATTTTGATATCTGCTGTCGAGTAGCCCGTTTCCCGTTCATCATTTACAAATAAGACTTGAGCCACACGGTCTGGATTTACATTCAATCTATGTGCAATTCGTTGATGCTCATGAAGCAGAAAATAGCAAAAACGCATTTTATGCTTGTCTATATTCCTCGCTGGCATCGTTTATTATTTTTGCCATCGCTTCGCTTCGTCTCGTTTCAGAGGGCTTTCGTTCTGTACCACGAATGTATACATCATTGTGATGCGCTCTGGACTCTGTGCAAGCTAATGCTTCTATTAGCAAGGAGGCCATCTTAAACCTTAAGAATAGATTTTATTTTATTGGCATTCCAGATCCCAAATGAACGCAGGAAATATTAATATTTAGAAAATTATTTGTCCATTGAATTTAAGAATAAGTTTCTAAAAGCTGGCATCACTGCTTTCATCAGCCGAAGATGCCCCTCGTATCTGATGCACTTCCTTGTTATCTATGTAGCCCTGGCAATACGGGATTGGTTGGTTAGCTGGTGGTAGGTTCATCGCAGATGGATCAGTTCTATTGACTTTCCTCTGGATCAACCGAACATGCAATCCAGCATCGTGGCAATATGAATATCGATATACTTGCATTGCATATAACTATGGATACAGGACACACAATTCTTGTCATTCTTCGCCTATTTTTTACTATCGCGGTGGTGAATTCTGCTGCAGCGGACCACTGAGTATGCACAAGTCTCCGTTGTCATCGTCTGTTGGCGACAGTCAGGCGCAGGGTATCAGCTGGTGCATCAATGTTACAAACGCACGGTAATCTTTTGCAATACAACTATGGATGGAGATGGATGGGGCGCATTCTATTGCATTGTATGAATTTTCCGGATTAATGCATGATTAAGTAAACATTTTTCCGAGCATGAACCGACAATGCGAGTCGAACCAACTGCGCTTCCATGTGCCTGAGTGGATCCTGGATGGCCTTATCGTATCGTGCAGTGGAAAATGAATGCATGCGTTGAAAATGCGCATCCGGAATGTGGCATGTTCTTCAAGTAAGCATACTCAACTGATTGAACAATTTCTCAGTTCGTTGAGCACATTGGAAATGCCATCTCAACAAGATAAGATAAGTAGGGAAATGTGTGCAGTTGTACATGCCAACAGAACTATCCTATTCAGGCCTTCTAATCTCGATTCATCTCCAAATCGTGATTTAGGCCCTATTTAAAGAGATAACCAACGGAGATGAATGCATTTAATTATTTCGAACAACAATGAACATCTGATAATTTCGATTTAAATATTTCGAGCCCAAAAACACCCCTTAATGTAATGTAATAATGTAAACACCCAGGCTTGAATTCACCGGGGCCATTACCCCGGGTCACACAAATTTTAGAAATTGAGCAAAAGAAAATTGTCGTTTAGATTGTCACACACCGACTTTGAACGTTAGAAATTTCAGCGTGGCAGGACCTTTGTCGTTCGGAACCAACCACGTCGGCACTAACACTTAAGCGAGTGCTTGAGCTTGGCCTTTGGCGGATTAGAGTTAACATGACCTGGATTGGAAATGAAAGTGCCAGTCAAACAAAAATATAAATGGAATGGATGAAAAGTAAATCATTCCTAATTATTGTGTGGCTGGAATCGGCTGGAAGACAATATACGAGGACTGATGATCATTCATGTTGGTTTGTCGGTGGTTATCGTGAAGAATGAATGGTTCGGGGCCCGTCTGCCTTATTCAGAATGTAGACATTTGGTCTATGTTGCAAGAGTTCCCGGTCGTTTTTTGCCCTTTTTGCATAATGCATGAATTCGCACTATTGGACAATGATCGTGGATAGATTTGGTGAGTTTTTTTTCCAGTTGAAAAACATTTTTATCATTTTATTATCATTGTAGTTGATTCCCGTTTGCTACACAGCGGGATAACTTTGATCATGCGTGATTTTTTGTACGGTTGTTATGGATATGTTTTGCTAATTTGGAATCATAATGTGGAATTCCGGGAAGAGTTAGGACAGTTTTTCCAATCACTTTTATAACAAATGAAGATAAAGCTGGTGCAATTCGTTGTGTTTGATTCCACATCATCAGACTTATTAGTGGAAACGCTTCTATAGTTGAGGTACGTTAGAAGCGTTAGGTTCCTATAGTTGTGCATGGAGACTCAATACACAACTACAGGAACCTAACGCTTCTAACGTACCCCAACTATAGGAGCGTTTACCCTAGACGCAATTAAAAAAAAAAAAGTTAATTAAGAAAATCAGAACATAATCAAGGAAAAACATGAAGGTTTTATAAGTTATGATTCCATCCAATTGGGGTCTAAATTTAAATGATGCACAATTTTAGAATTCAATGAAGACATAAGTACTTTTTAACAGCCATAGGTATTTAGTTGTCATTCGCCAACATGTAAAGAATTTACCTGATTTCAAGTTGTTTTCATCCAACTTCTACATCAAACTCAACTACTCAATTTACTCGAGACTAAGGCATGTTTCGGGTGCCCATTCGGTAGTGAGCAGAATACGAAATGCAGCTTTTTAATACTACACAAGGCAGGTGGATTCATCAGGACGGTGTACTCGAGGTCAAGTCGTGCTTAATAGTCCCAAAGTGTTGAATGTCGCCTATATATTTAACGTGCCTTTCTGTATTAAGTAATTCCTGTGCGAATGTTAGTCAATATATGTAACTCTTCTAATGATAAAACACGGGTTTCGTTATCAATTGGTGTAATTTCAACAAAACAAAACTTTTCTTGACAGGTGTTCAAAACAGTTTTGACAGAGAAAAATTAATTCCACTCCTCGCTATTCGTTTTTGAGGTCGACACTTCCCCTAAGACATAATAAGTAGTTCCTTTAAAAAGCTTTTCCAGAGAAGAAGAAATGTTCATTCATCTCAAAGAAACGCTGCAAGGCATTTTGCTCATTAACTTTTTCCTTCCTATGCCGGAATGAAAGGACACGCTGCATCCTTTGGTATCTTCATCGAGATGGAACGAAAAGGACGACCCGAAAACTTTTGACGCATACTCTATACCATTTTGGATCCGCTTCGACGGGGCGAAGCAAAGTTTCTATCATTTTCCGGCTGATAGCTTTCAAATTGCTGTTTAATATCGACGAAGGCGAAAGAAAGTTCCCTCCAAGTACATTTTCACGCTGATTTATTATCACTGTGTTCGCTAGCCTGACTGGACCTGTTACACTTCTGGGTTCTGCTACTTGGCCGGCTCAGTGGGCAGTCGTAAAAACGCACCCAGGAAGAGGAAATATCAATGTTGCCACATCATAAAACGCGTGGTTCGTTTCCCCCTCTTTTGACCTGATATCCACCTCGTTCCTGGACTGCAACAGTTCATATCTTCGGCCTTCGATATAGGTATCTGACCGCTACCGGTAAGCTACTGCGGAGTACTAACGCAAACTCATTTACATAAAATCTCCATTACACCTTTCCTTTCTGTGATAAAGTAGGACGTTTTCATTACAAAACATCCCTACGCACGCCAGGCCACTTCCGAGTAGTTTTATTACCACTATATTCTCTGAGCTCCAGGGGTATGCACTTCTATGTCCAACATAGCACATGCCTTGCAAAGTAGTGAATCAACAGCAGCACTACTTCAGTAGGTAATCCGAACAATGGTAATTTCGCAGTTTTTCTAGACACATTGTCCACGAGAGCATACATAGGTACTAGGACGCTTCATTTAAAAAAATGTAACATTTCTTATATGACACCCACCAGTTTGATTGATAACCTCAAAATATGAGTCAGTGCAAAACATTATAAAGATTGATGTAGGATTACGGATGGCGTAAATGATTTAAAATCTGTATGGGAATTACTATAGAAGCATTTCATGTTTCACTAAATTTGTTTCTAGCTGTCCAAATACTGAAACACCCATTTCATCACAACAAAAACAGGATTTTTGATCATTGTCATGGCAACCCCATATTATTTTGTATTAATGATTAAACGTCTAGTAAGTAACTTTTTTGTTTGAATAAATTAAGGTTTACATTTTTGGGCAAAGTTATAGCTGCGCTAATTTTAAGCAACTTAATATAAAAACTTTTTTATATAGCTTAAATTGACCGATTGACCGAGCTATTATCTTGAATTGAGTTAGGGTGTCTCTAAAAAAATTAGATGCTCTAGTTTTCTTATTTCAAAATTCTCAGCAAATGTGTCTTGCAATAACTTTTAGATATTTAAAAGGCGCAAATTTTTGCTGCACAGAGCTTGTCAATATCTTTCGCCAATTAAGAGTTGTTGACGTTTTTCTACTAAAAATATGCCCTTTTCAAATGTGAATATCTCTGGTTGGGGCCAACAAAAAAAAATGTTTGTTTACGGCATTTGGAAGGGCGTATATTATTCTAAATAATTTGAAAAAAAATTGAGGTAGGTTATTTTTTAAACACGAAAAAAATCAATTTGAATTTATTCATATTCTTTGCTATATTTGGGTATATCTTTTTTTATTAGAAGAGATACAGACAACAAAATCCAGTATAAAACATTCTTCCAAAAGAGTTTTAAAAGTCTCTAGAAGATGACTTTCATGAGAAATTTGAAATAAAAAAGTTAGTGCTAAAAAACTATTTTTTTTCCAGGAACACCCTAAGTCAACTCCAAAAAATAACTCTTAAATGAGAACGTTAAGAGCTAGAAAAAAATTATTTTTGACAAAGTTACTAGAAATCCCTTAATTTGAGGACCACCCTGACGTTTGCAAACATCAAATTTGACATCAAATTTGAGCACAAAAACTTCTTGCAAGACACTAAATGTCCAAAAATGGAAACAAATGTACTAGCACATTTTATTTAAAATTGTCATTAAAGTGGTCCTATGAAAATCATCTTCTACCAAAAACTTTTTGACGTAGGACTACGTCTTTGATTTCTATATGGGGGTACACTTTGTGAAAACCGAAAATGGAACATGTAACAAATTAAGAAAGATTTTGAACGTTAATAACTCAGCTGCCCCTGGTCCAATTTCAATAACTTTATCACCATTCGATCAGAAATATGGCTACGCATCGATAAAAATGCTTCCGAATGTTGATTTTCAACAAGAAACTATTGAAAACTGGTAAATGTCCAGCATTGTCGAAAAGCGTCGAATTAACTAACAAATCCACCGATTACCTACATGCATATGTTGCTTCCCCAGCACAGTCGTCAGAGAGTAGTAAGCAGACGAAACAAGTCGAAGTGGCATTCGCCTCCGATCTTCGGGCACGTGCGAATAGGGAGGATGGAATTCCGTAATATTGTGCACACTCATCGCCATATTCAGAACCACACGCTCTCAACGACCACACAAAATGCTCTCCAGAGTTGTAATCTTGTAACCAAACTTGGAAACAGGGGATACACTCAAAAAATATATCACATATGTAATGCATGAAATCTATGTGAATTTCACATAGCTTTCCAAAAAAGTTAATGACAACCTAAAGAAATCGTTAATGGCCTTTGTCGTTCAGTTTTTCCTGGATTTTTATTTATTAAATAAGCTAGAATTAAATAAAAAAAGGTTTTTTCTCATACATTTTTTAACCGCTTTACCACCAATCCCCAGAGAGCCAAAACATTCAAATTTGAAAGATAAAATTCACTCTCACGATCTCAATATCTCAACATTCCATGTACTTTGATGACACTCTGTAACATTTGGTGGGGGAGGGAGGATTAACATTTAAAGTCCCTCCCATTTTGCATATTCTGCATAAAAAATAAATAAAAATTCCCTCCCTTTTAAAATATTCTGCAAGAAAATACTATTTAACAAAAATTTCTTGGAAAAAATTGAACGATAATGTGATCCGTGATGCCGTCACTGAATACGCAGCTGCCTACACGTCATCATCTTCATGTATCTTCCAAAAGTTTCAAGCCTGTACTACCATCGGCCCTTTTCAGGGCCACCAACATTTTCCAAAAGAGTTAATTTTCTGAACATGTCCCAACTAAAATTCATATCAAAAGGTTCATTTCAGGCAATTCAGCAATCATAGTCATACTAAAAGAGTATAAACCCCGCTAAAATTCCTATTCCTACACAAAACACAAGCTCTTGCTGCAGTTAACAAAAATATTTATTATATCATACCACGTAGTCCTACGTCATCATCATTGTATCTCTTCGAATAAAAAAATATACCCAAAATAGCAAACATATTAATAAATTCAAATTGATTTTATACGAGTTAAAAAAATAACTTACCTCATTTTTTTTTCATATTTATGAGAATAAAATAAGCCCTTTCAAATGCCGTAAAAAATTTTTTTTTTTGCCCCAACCAGAGATATTTACATTTGAAAAGGGCATATTTTTAGTAGTAAAACGTCAATAACTCTTGATCGGTGAAATATATTGACAAGCTTTGTGCAGCAAAAATTTGCGCCTTTTAAATATCTAAAAGTTATTGGCAGACCGTTTTGATGGAAAAATTTGAAATAAGAAAACTAGAGCAAAACAACTGATTTTTTTAGAGACACCCAAACTTAATTCAAGTTAATAGCTCTAAATCGGTCAATTTAAGAGATATAAAAAAGTTTTTTAATTAAATTGCTTTAAATTAGCTCAGCTATAATGTTTACTTTAATTTATTTAGACAAAAAAAATTAGATTTTTCATTTTAATGATAATAAGAACCACCCTAGAATTCATTGTCACAAAAATGAGGGCCTAACTATAATAAACAACTTTAGAGAAGAGTTTTTAAGTCTAAAGAGCACTGCACAGATAAAAATCTGAATTTTAATTGTGATGTAAACATTCATTCACGTAGACTTGTATTTCATTTCACGCAACCGGGCAACTTGCAAACAATGTTGTTCACAAATATGGGCTTTTGTATACAATATTTGCTACATTGCACGAAATGTGTCAGAACTTTACATGATATATAATGTAAACGTATATGATATGTGTCGCTCCATTTATGTGCATCATATTGAACAGAAATTTACACTACTTTTTCGAACCGTGTGGTCCAATGCCATGCGACGGCATTTTTCGTTGACAGATTGGTGGCACATTACGAAACGTACCCTAGGCCGGTAAAGGGCAGCAAAAGGTTTTCCCGCGCCCTATGTAGGGCGAGCAGCACCGACTGGTTTAGAACTAGAGGTGGGCAAAACAGCTCATCTGGCCGAGTGGATCAAACCTATCCAGCTCACTAAAGGGAGCCGATTCTTTTGAACTCTCTTCAGCTCACATTAAAATTATAGAAATTATGACACAAATTCAAAACCAAAGTGCTTAAAGCTGCATACAAACGTAAAAGTACACACTAAGATTATTTTACCGAAATCTGTGAAATTTTACCGAAATCTCAACAGCTGAACGTTCGGTAAACATTTCGGTCTAAACCAATAAATCCGTACCTTTCAACATGGCTCTACTTTTCTAATTAACAACTTGATCAGCATCGCGTAAACATACATACAGATTTTATTTCTAATGTAAATTCTCCAGCAACATTTCTCTCACTATTCTCGGTTTCAGCTCCAGATCATCAGCTCAGAACCGGATCCGGAGCTGAATAGTGAAGAATCGAGAGGGAGAAATAAATCCGAAGAGCTGGACGGATCCGAGAGTTGTCATCCTAAACAGCTCCCAGTGAATCATTCAAGTCGATGATTCGGATCCGGAGCTGAGCTGATAAGCTGGAGAGCTGCATTTCGATTTTCGGTTATTTGCTTTTGTGCGGATCTTCCGCTCTCCCAGAGAATGATGGGAGGAGAGGTGAGAGCACATATGTTGGAGGAATAATATCAGCAACAAGAGCCGGGTACATACATAAATTGGATAATACCAGTAGAAAATTAACATCGTGTAGAACATGTACATATGTCACTCTCTCCCAAACAGGTTGTCGATCAGTAGGCACATGTTGTATTGTGCATGCGTCTTGGTTTACGCGGTCCTTTTTGAAAAGTTCCGCTATGAGTGATGAATTGAATGGTTTAGACTTGTGATATCAGTGAGCTGATGAGCTGCGTTCCTAAAAAATAAACTGCGGGTCATCAGGTCACTTTAGAGAATCGGGTCTATAGAACAGCTCGGCAACGGATCGCCCATCTCTATTTAGAACCAGTGACCTCCTTATTCAGTGGCAACGATTTTCCCATTAACGGTGACGTGTGATACACATGTTACCAGTCGCTATCATCGAGCTACCGTCAAATTCTCCACACAAGTAGCGAGTCATACCGTGAGTAACATGCATGTTCACTAAATTCCCATGCGCATGGTGAGCTAAAGCCTCTAGCATAGCATAACCGCTAGCGTGGCCACTGTTTATTCAGCCGTTACCCTTTCTAATCCACGCAAGCACTGGTAACGCCAAACAGCTTGTTTGTAGCACACAACAATTAACACCTTCGTCACTTCTTCTTCTTCTTCCTCGCATTTCAAGCTTATTGCGTATCGCATGTCAGCTTATTGCGTGCTCTCAACTTAGTGTTCTAGTGCACTTCCACAGTTGTTAATTGAAATCTTTCGATGCCTGTACCATTTTTGCATTAGTATAATTGTGTGTCAAGTACAATCATACTCTATGCCCAGGGAAGTCAAGAAATTTTCCATCCCGAAAAATTTCCTAGACCGAACCGGGAATCGAACCCAGCAACCTCCAGCATGGTCTTGCTTTGTAGCTGTGCCTTTACCGACTGAGCAAAGGGGGCCCCAACCTTTCGTCGCACAGCACACTAATAACAGTAACCTCCATGGAGGATAATACGCCAATCTCGAATTATATTTGATTTTGCTAAGCACTATGCCCCGTATTATCCTTAACTTTAATCTCGGATATAACTTTAATACACTGATTTTGAAAATCTCGATGAACTTCTCGTCGGACGTACAGTGAATTTCTATTAAGAAGTCCTCGGAATGTATTGTCAGTAGTTCTCAGAATTTTACATAGGAAGTTCTCTGGATTTCTCGTCGGAGATTCTGTGAATTTCTCTTTAGAAGTTCTCTGAACTGAATTTATCGTCAGATTTTCGTTGAATTTAGTTTTGGAAGCTTTAAACTTCTCCTCGGAAGAACTTTGAACTTCTCGCGGGAAGTTCTTTGATCATCTCCTCGAAAGTTCTCTGAACCTCTCTGAACATCTCAGAAGTCCTCTGGACTTCTAGTCGGAACATCTGTGAACTTCTCAGAACTTCTCTTTGGAAAATATCTGATTTTCTCGTCGGAAGTTCTTTAAGCTTCTCGTCAGAAGTTCCCTTAGCTTCTCCTTGGAAGTTCCCTGAGCTTCTCCTCGGAAGTTCCCTGAGCTTTTCGGCGGAAGACCTCTGAACTTCTCATCAGAAGTTCTCTGAACCTCTGGTCAGAAAGTCTCTTAACTTCTTGTCGGAAGTTCCCTGAACTTTGATGAAGTTCTGTGAACTTCAGGGAAGCTCTTTGAAGCTTAGGGATTTTTTTAAAGTACTCTGAACTTCAGAGAAGTTCTGTAAACTTTTCATCAGAAATTCTGTGAACTTTTATTTCTGAAATTATGTGTTCTGTGAACTTTTCGTTGTATGTTCTATGGACTTCGTTTTAAGTTCATAGAAATTCTCCAGAAGTTCAGATAATTTTGTGTTAAGTTCAGGAAATTTCGCCTGATGTTCAGATAGTTTCACCTGAGCTTCAGAGAACTTTGCCTGGACTTCTTGCAGTTCAGAGAACTTCCTTTTAACATTGGAGATCTTACCTTGAAGTTTTCAGATCATGCATAGGAACTATTTAAAGCTCGTAAAGAATAGTTCTGCGATCTTCAAGGAGTTATTTCAAACTCGAAAAAGTTCAGCGCATTTCAGAGTTGTTTTGTGATCTTCCAAGAAATTCTTCGAACGCCATAACTTTCTGAGAACTTCTCCGGAGCATTAATTTTCAAGATTTGTGTAATTGAAAATTCGAAGTGGAAGTGCATGTATAGCCTTCGTGGCGACCATTTGTGGACTCTACAAGAAATCACCTTAAGGTGCAATTTACTTTGATACCTCTTCGAAAAATTCAAACCCAGTTTTTTTCAACTTTTTGCAATCTGAAAATTGAAATTTTTAAAATGTCTTAAAAATAATCTAAACATACAATATGATAAATAATCATAAAGAATGATATAGTCTTCGTAGCTACTGTTTATTTTT
This sequence comes from Ochlerotatus camptorhynchus, assembly GCF_037179485.1. Lineage (NCBI taxonomy): Eukaryota > Metazoa > Arthropoda > Insecta > Diptera > Culicidae > Ochlerotatus > Ochlerotatus camptorhynchus. The sequence continues at coordinate 671,492 of NW_027040769.1, forward strand.
ATTTATTTTTATAGTGCGTTTATTTTTCCAGGCTCATTTGTCGTAGCTTTGCGGAGCCGATATTCAGTGTTTGGATTACAAACTTACTTAAAACTAACGTTAGTAAAGCGGGGACCGATTACTCGCGGCTATCTCGAGGTTAGGGGTAACAATTGTAACAATTGGATGTCAGGGAAGGGATTGAGAGCACAGGGTTTGGAGAGCAATATACTCTTGATCTCGAACTAAGCGACATACTGATGAAAAAGACAAACATGGGGGTACACCGATGGGCAGCTAACAACTTGGAGAACACAAGATGACACTAACTACTAAATCCTTAGATTGATCCGTTTTAAAAAAGACATAAATTATATTTAAATAGTTGAGATCTCGGCTCGCCAAGATGTCTCAAAGGTTGTTTTCCTCGGGCCCTGAGGGATGGGAATAGCTCGGATCTAGCAACAAAATGGAGGGTGCATGACCAAAGCACGTGGTAGATCTCGTGATAACCACCACCACAAACGCACAAATTGCTGCCTGCGAGCCCGATTCGGAAGAAATGTGAGTCTAACGAGTAGTGATTGGACATGAGCCTTGACATGACACGTATGAAGCCACAGATCATGTCCAATCCTTTGAACCACGGCTTGTTTGATACCTGTTGGAGAATAGAATGTAACCATCTTCCTAGATCATTCTCATTCCATTTTTGTTGCCAGCTGGTGAAGACTTGCTGACGGGTAATTGTGCTACTGGGTTTTAATTAATTAATGGCCATTAATTGGTCATTGTTCGTTTTAGGAGAAATTTGAATCGATATTTACACAGTGATCAATGTGCCCCGGTTTACGGTACTAACATTCAAAACAGAGATATTTAACATTTTTACGATGAAACAAGCACCTGTCCGTTTAAACACACCCTCCCTCCCCGCCTTGCCTATTTAACTCCCATCAAAGTTAGCATCTCCCACTGCTTAAAACGTTCGACATCCTATGTAGTTTTTGTTTCGCATACTATAACTTTTAATTTATTCCGTATTCGGCAACTGACCGAGAAGTGTGTTGCCATAGCAATATATATCATGACATCACGTTTTGTAATACACATTTTTCAACCTGGAAGCACGAGTTCATCAGCACGTTTTAAAAAGGTTCTAAAACAGTGAAAAACAATTAAAATGCTATTCACAATTACCATAATTAGCACGATCTTGCTGCAAATTTGCGGCACACTCCCTGCATTCACGAAACAAAAATTTGAAAAGTGTGACTTTCGCAAAACGTGCTCCAATTAGCGACACAAAGCGGCGACACTTGTCCGCTCAAACCCCGCGGAAAGTCACATCCATTGCATTGCGCTTCAAGTGATATCCACTTGAGGGGTAGACAATTTCAATAAATAGAACATTTTTCATCTCCTTACAAAACGTGCTGCCACGAGAGAAAGAAACGCGACACTCGAAGGGAATAAATGTGAAAGAAACCTTTCAATTTTCCTCCTCCGAATATTATTCATTTTTCAAGAGCCACTTTTCACCAATGACTTGAAGTTGGCAGACAGGCGGACAGACACTGACTGTGGGCTTTTTCAAACCAAGAAAAAAAAATAGAGAGATGTACATCACCATCATCATCATTCTCATCGGAAAATGAAGGAACAAACCCAAAAAAAAAGGGCACTGGAAACACGAAGAAAGAAAGAACGGAGACATGCTGACAGGTTACTGGAAAGGGGGAAGAATCTGCTTGAGATATGGATGCTAAGAAAAACTGAAGCGATTCCTACCTCACTCTCTCTCTCTATCTCTCTTTGCCGCTACAATTATCGTTCTGTTGCAAAAGGAAGAAACGTTCGCTGAATTTAAATAGCCACATCATAATGATATTCCTTCGTCCTCCTGTTCACTGTGTTGGCTTACTGCTAGTGGACGTTTTCCATTGATATGATCATGAGAGCAGGGTTGTGGCGGGAAATGGCAAATACTGTCTTCAATTGACGGTTATTGAGTGGCTGCCGTAAAATATTTGTGGTTATATGAACCTCTATTAGTAACCCTAAATTAGTAGCATTTAAAAGACAACCATTGTCGGATTTGACGACACTTCAACCCTGACAGCTACACCACCAGTAGAAGTACTGAGAAGTTCATTATACTTTGGATACTTTGCAAGAGTGCTAATGGATGCTGAATGTAAAATGTGAACGTCTCTTCCCGTCTTTTCCGTCAGCTTTTTTCGGGGATCGTGATGATGGACTTTTAAAGTTCCACACTTCAACAGTCCTGGATGGGTCATTTATGGGGGGAATAACTTAAAGTAGCCGTTCCGGTTTTATGGCTCAATTATGTTGCGAAACTTTGCCGCCCTAATTGAGCAATATACATAGTTCATTTGGTGCCTGCTTGCTGAAATCCTATGCAAACATTCTCAGCGTAAACACAAAGAGCGTGGCCCGTTAGAACATTGAACTAGATAGATGTGCCTCTCTACATGATATCTATTAAGCCGCTATCAATTATGATGCCAACATATCCGTCGTCGATAGGGTGGCGCAGGAATTCGCCATAACTCACTTTGCATCGGCATAACCTAATAAAATCGGTCTTTCGCAGGATTTACATGATTTGTATTGAATCAATCGCTGCAATATAAAAGATGAATACAGTTCAAATTTATTTGATTTTCTTCTACGTTTCTGACGCGTATGAGGAAATGGCTTCCAAATGATGAAATAGTGCTATACCCTATTTCTGCTCGGATCATATTTTCATTATCAAGAACGACGGATGAGCCCGTTATAGTGGTGGAATTTGCGTTCTCTCGTATATTTTAGCGCATTTACTCAGCGAATATGAAGCAATAGAAACCGTCCATTGGATAAGCTAATTATATAACTCAACATAGTTTAAAATGAAACTCTAATCAATAGATGACCCAAAATGGAATACTTTGTAGTTGCAGAAGAATGCTCTTTGCGATCATCGTTTTAGAAAGCTATTACTGCTTCAGTATATGTGGTAATAAACAGAAGAATTGTATTTAATTAATCTTTTCAGTACTAAAGTAGGGTAATTTGTGAATCAGACTTCTAAGATATCAACTTTCTACACAGCACTAAAATAATCTAATCATTTGTACTAAGAATCCTATAAGATGATACATACATGAAACCAAAAAACCAGCGAACAGACAGTACTAATCAGAATAACAGATAGCTAGTTATGTGCTCTAACCTACTACAGATTCAACCTTTGCAATGCACAGTATATTCTGCTCCGCAGGGACTTCAGCTTCCGGTGAAAACGAGTGAAAATATTCACTTTCGCACATACCTAGTAGGACGAGCGACACTCAGGCTCATATGTGGTCACATGTGCTTTGGAGGCATTGGGAAGCACACATGCTCCGCAGGCAAGCTATCTATAGTCAACTAGTTCCCATACTCATCACCCCAAACCTTTCCGCCAGCCTCGCTGCAGCAAACCAGGCAGTGTGGCTTTGTCTAATAATTGTTTTACGCGGTTTTAATGCTATTCCAGCATTTGAGAATAAATATAATTGCACAACCGAGCCTGAGCGAATCATGTGCTCTCCTTGGTATAGAGGATCACAGAACAAACCAACAACCCAGTGAATCAGTCCAGAGCATTTGGAACCTCCCATGGTAGAAAGATTCGCGCAATTTCATTGCATACCACCCAGGGTGGTGGTGTGCAAAATCCTGCTGCAATAGAGCGTTTGTGTGTGTGTTGGGGTTTACTGCCAGTTCACGCCGCGTCATTGGGAACCGAAAACCAGACTGAAATGTGCACATCCTAATCGACGGTTTTGGTTTTCATTAGACCAACGTGTTCGGACTGACCTATGCAGCTTTGTTTCGGGCGTAACGCAGTTTGGCCAAATTAGGTAGGTTAGTATTGGAGGCGAATTATGTGATCAGTATTCATATAAATAGAAAGTTGATAGTCGTAATTTTCGTGGAGTTACCCTACAAGAATGATTTGTTTTAATGGTAGAACCATGCGTAAAGCGACATTTCAGCACCATATCAATACCCAGGCCCTTGAAACTAGATGAATGTAATTTTCATTCTCTTGTATCGATCGATTGTCGAAATAATACGATTGATCGAAAAAGTGTCGAGGGAGCCTTAATTAGTTCAAAAAAAGTAGGGTTAGGATTTGTTACAAAAAATTGTTAATGCATCTGGTCATTATAAAGAGCTGAATGTTTCTGTCAAAACAAATCATTGTATAACGCAATTTGACACACAAATAAGCAGGACATACAGTTACTCACAAAATTGAGCGTACACGTCTGTTTCCGAGTTTATTTTCAGATTTTTTTTCTTGTTTAAAGTTAAAAAAATATATTTTTTTATTCTTCCATATTGTTATTATTCGATCTTTATGATGAGTGAAAGAAAAGTACAAATGGTGATACTTATGTCTTTAATAAAATCAAATGATAAAATGACAAGGTTTTTCGCGACACAAAATTGAGCGTACATCAATTCAATTCTTATGAAAACTTATAAAAATGTTCATGAATGATCGATTTCGTACTGGATTTAGTACTTGGTGTGTCCTCCTTTGGCATCAATAACATCTTTCAGTCGGCGGGGCATCGATTCCACCAACTTTTTCGTGACTGTTGATGGAATCGAATTCCATGCTTCCATTATCTTCAACTTCAAGTCGTTTTTGTTCGTAGGATGGCTTTTCTTGACCCGTACCTTAAGTTCATACCACAGATGTTCGATCGGGTTGAGGTCCGGCGACTGAGGTGGAGAGTTCAACTGCTTTGGCACATTATACAGCAACCATTCTTTGACGATGTGAGCTGTATGCTTTGGGTCGTTATCTTGCTGGAAGTAATAATCCGATGGGAGCTTGAGTTTTTCGACAGTTGGCTTGACATGTTTCTTCAGGATGTTCATATACAACATCTTATCCATGGTTGTGTCGATAAACTCAATGTTTCCTGTTCCACTGGCCGCCATCGAACCCCAAAGCATAACGTTCCCTCCCCCATGCTTTACCGTTGGTTTCAAGTTCCGTGATTTGAACGCTGTATTTGGTCTTCTCCAGACGATTTGCTTTCCATCGGAACCAAACAGGTTTATTTTGGTCTCGTCCGTAAACAAAACCCTTTCCCAGAATTCAACAGACTTTGAAACATACTTTTCCGCAAACGCAAGACGCTTTTTCTTGTTCACTGCCGAAATGAACGGTTTGTTACGAGCAACTCGGCCGTGTAACTTATTCTTCCGAAGGGTCCTGCGGACGGTTTCTGTGGAAATCGGTCGATTGATCATCTGTGTCACCTCTGACGTCAGTTCCGGAACGGAGATCTTTGGATTTTGATTAACTTTCCGCGTAATCAAACGTTCATCGCCTGCTGAGAGTATGCGTTTACGACCTCTTCCGGGATTATTCAGCAACTTTCCTTCATATCTCCACTTGTTTATGATCCTCTGCACCGTGGAATGAGTACGTCCAACCATTGCACCAACTTCCCGCATGGTTTTTCCTTTGCAGTACAAGCTGATGACTAATTTCCGAGTGGCAAGATCGGTTTGCTTCCTTTTGCCTTCCATTCTGCTTAAACTTATTGAAAACAAGCACTTTGGTCGTAATTTGAAAACAACCGGAACCACAGCAGAGCAAAAAACACTGTATGCTACCGAACTGTCAAAATTTACAGTAAATTCATCAAAAACCGGAAGGGTATCGGAAATGTACGCTCAATTTTGTGTCGCAGAAATGCTTGTTATTTTATGATTTCAATTTTAATAAAAACTCAAGGATAACAATTTGTACTTTTGTTTAACTTTTCGTAGAGCTTGGACAATTACTATATCGTAGGATATTTAAAAAAATAAATCAATCGAAAGTTCAACCGAAAAAATGAATTAAAAACTTTTAAACAGACTTGTACGCTCAATTTTGAGAGCAACTGTATCAGCATCATGAATGACTATAGAAATTACAATAAAATTTCTGCTCAAAACTCGCTACGGAAATCTGTCTCCGTGCTCGTGAAAAGCGTTTATCTAAGCCACGAACACGGGAGCAAAATGTATGAGTTGGTTCGTGTCTGATCTATTCTGGACAATTTTCGACGTAGGATTCCGTGTATCGGCAACATATTGTAAGTACAATTTAATTAAAAAAAACGAAATCGACCGCATTACGAAAAGTGGTCAGGTTTTGACCACATATAACTCTGTCAATAGCGAATGGATTTTAATTCTAAATAAACCAATCGATTGGAATTTTTTCTACAAAACTGCTTAAGTGAACACTTTATTAATTTTCAACAGGTCACTATTGTAAAATACACAAATGTCCAATTGTACAATGGTGATTAAAATTCGCGCATTGGGATATAAAGGCGAAATAAATTAAATGAATGATGCCAAAACTAACTTTAATTGTTTCTTTTTACTTCCCGAAAATTTGGTGATAATCGGATAAAAATTGTGCGAATTTTGAGAATGAATTTTGTGTGTGGCGATTTTAAACGGTACACCCTTTAGATAAAAAAAATCTATGTTTCCGACAGATCGAATTGCTGCACATTTGAATAGGACGTTATAAATTTTCGAGCAAAAGTTAAGTTTAAGTTTAATGTTGGTTTGTCGGTGGAAATATCTTAAATACTGAAGACGGTTTTTATTTTGTTTTGGACCACCAACAAAACATATTTTGACCCTTGCCTACTTCAAGCCACTTGTGGAAACATTTTTTTTGTTTTGTTCAGCCCTAGGCTGGTTCATCTCTAATTTTTTTTTTTTTTTGTTTATTAATTTATTTGATAAGGCTCAACCGAGTTAACTTTGTAACGTTCTTGTCTCGTCTAAAGAAAACGGCTTATGCGCCACCTCCAGATAGAAGGACCGTTATCTCTGACCAATAGCCCGGCATGAGACTGCCTTCTCAAGGCAGGTCAATACAGTTTTTAAGCGAACCGAACAACTACAAATTGACCCAACCGATGAAGCAAACTTAACCGTATTACTCGAGTGATTACTGTACCAAAAGAACCAATTTAGCTATTGCAATAATATCGAGCAGTAGTGGTGTGTGTCTTAGCGAAATAGACCAACCAATTCACCAATAATCATACAATTCGCCGCGAACAGGTGAAGTGTGTACTAAAATAGAAGTATTCAGTCTTGTTTCATAATTTCAACGCAAAAATGGAAGAAAAGAAAAAGATAAGATTATCAGGTTTGTTTCAAGCTTTACAACTAAGCAAAAGAATTTAAAATTTATTATTATTTACTTTATCAGGTTTAATATCCAAAGGAAAACCCTATCTTCTAGTGGGTGACGTCACGTCTAGCTCTGAATAATACTTTTCATTCGTAGGAAAATTCAAACAACTTTCTTCGGTCAATTTATTCTTCGGAAACAGTACACTTCTTCGGCGCGGTGACGGTCCCACGTGGTCCGGCGACGAAGACCGACGACGTCTGGAAAGTTCCAACTACGATAGCTACGGGCCCGTTTTTAGAAGCGGATTATTTATCTTGACCGTTATCGAATGGACTCGGCTAAACCCGTGGGTATCGACTGGTTCAGGGTGAATGCGTCCCTGTATTCACAGCGGAGTGACGAGCACGTTGACGAGGCTCGATGTCGTACCACTTGGCAAAACGGGCAAAAATTGGGAACTCGAGCAGTGCTACACGCTCGAGTAAGCCTGAACGCAAACCGTAGTTTCGTTCACCGACAGAGGTCCAATTAAAATCTCGAGTATCAATTTATATTGCGCGCGCAAACGGTCGTTGGACGGGTATAAACCTTCCGTCACACAGGGTCTACTAAACAGTGACTTACCGCTTCTGTTCCGACTTGGGTTGCAGACAAACCTTGATTCGCCTGGGAAGGTGACCCGAGGTACTTCGGTCAAACCTTCACTCGACTGGGAGGTGACCAGATACGGCGGTCAAACCTTCGAATATCCGGTCTCGATGCACTCCGGACGAACTTTCGAGTTTCCGGATCCGCTGACTCCAGACAAACCGCCCTCGTTGGATGGGCAGGGCCTATTCAACGCAGGTAATTAATTTTCTTCCCTTAAGGTCGAACTAGTTATAGTTTTTTTTTGGCTTACCTGAACCAATTTCAATAATTTTGCACAATTGGTTTTGAACTGTCGATTTAACAAAATAACTTAAAAAAAACCTGTAATTAAATAAATCGCACTGAATCACTGAATCAAATTTAAATTTACTGTCCCGGAAATTACTTCGATTTTAGACTTCGACTAAAAGAACTTTAAAATATTTTCCAATAAGAATCACTTTTGATCTTTTCGATTCGAGCACTCCACTAAGATTAAATGTTCGATCGCGTCACGAATTGGTTTAGACTTCAAAAGTAAGACGCAATTTACTACGCTCGATGTGCAGGAGCTTTACTACGCGGTTCCTGATTGGAATTTCCGAAAACGATGGAATTTTCCGTTGATCCTGAAGTTTGATTGGTGGTGAGAAATTGCGCAGTAATTAATTCATTTAGATCAGGTCAATCCGCCAACAGGTATGCTACTTTAAGAACTTGAACCTTAATCGTCTTTTTATCAAAGCTTTTCATGCCGAAATATTTCTCAAGTTACTAATTTCAAAGATAGGTGGCGCAGCGCGTAAAAATAGAGCTTTACGTAATAGTTTGGATACAGCGGCACACCCATAGAAGTAAGCAATTTTTGGTAAGTGGTATCCGTGCTTTAATTGAATTTAATTACTTTATTTAGAAATACAACTTTTAAAGATTAATTGATGTCAAAATGTCGTTACAACTTTACAGAGCCGAGGATCCTTGGTCACTTTACAATACATCTTAAAACTATAGTCAAAAGGTACAACACAATAAACACTTTATCTTCCGCTATCCAAAAGCCTCCTCCATCAGAACTGGAGCCGCTTCCAGTAGTTTCATTGTATGGCAAATTGTTGTACGCCAACGAGGGTCAGAGCGCGTCCATTGCAACAATGGACGCAAAACGTGGTCAGCACTCACACACTCATCACGAAACGGTTGCTTTCCAAAGTCGACGACGCATCGACCGAAAGAACTGCTGATGAAGAACAATGTGGAGGACCACACAATGGTTGCTGCCGAGAAAACAGACGATCGCGTAGCACACATCGAGAGTGGCCTGCTTTTGTCGACAGCCGAGTGAACACTCAATTCGTCTCTAATTGTTGAAACATATTTTGTACCAGGTTTGGAATATATTTTCGATGACCTGAATGTGTTCATAAAATTCAGTTCGGCATAGGCATAGTCGGTAGTGGACACGTATTTAGTGTCTGTCAAATTCTTCGTTCAGGCTGGTTGCGATTTATCGACTCAAACGGTTTTTGAAATGTTAACTCGGAAAAACGGTTTTCGTGATAAGTTATTTACATCTATCTCATCTATTTGTTTCAGCCTCTGGTGGTGGATAAAGGACCCCTAAAAAGAGTGATGAGGGTGGAAAATTTCACCGTGAAGCTTAGAAAGAGGAAAATATTTTCACCTTTCCTGATTAATTTATCCACCGCAGGTGCTTGAAATCATCATCCACGTGGACTATTTTGTTTCCTCTATCGGGTTTGCAGTGATCCGGCTGGTGCTTTCATATATTTTTGATGAGAAACCTTAAGATTTATAAAATTGTACCAGCGGTTATTATCTTCCGGATTTTTAATGTGTGGTTCTTTCAGCTGTAATGTTGCTGATGTTCAGATCTGTAGATAATCGAAAAATTAGACCACTCCCGGTGGAAGTTAGCAAGTTGTGCAATAAAATGTACATTATTTTGAGTTTTGAAAATTGTCATTATGATGTAAAGGGCGAACACGAAATTATTGCGACACATTCAACAGGGCATAACTTTTTTACCATTGGGTAAAAATCAACCAAATTTTGCACACTTTCTCATTGATGTGTATTGTGTACATGCTGTCAAACTCGAAGTCGTGTTTTTCGATTCAACGAAAATGGAGGTGAACCAGCGCGAGTTGAGAGAACAAATTCTTTCCAAACACCTGGAATTTCCTGACCTGTCGCACCGGCAGTTGGGAAAAATGTTGAACATTCACCATTCAACCGTCTCCAGAGTGTTGAAGCGGTTCCAGGAGCGGTTGACGTTGGACCACGGCAAAGGAGCTGGAAGAAAACCGGGACCGGAGAACAAAAAGACGGAGGGAAAGGTGAAGCGGATGATTAAAGCAAATCCCAACGTCTCAAGCCGTGATTTGGCTAAAAAGATCGGCATGTCGCAGAGCTACGTCCAGAATGCAAAGAAGAGAGCTGGACTACATACATACAAGGTACAGAACTTCCCAAACCGCGATGAGCGGCAACAATCGACGGCTAAAACTCGGGCACGGAAGCTCTACGAGAAGATGCTGACAAAATATGGCTGCTGTGTGATGGACGACGAAACGTATATAAAAGCCGATTTTAAGCAAATTCCGGGGTTGGAGTTTTTCACCGGCAAGAGCAAGTTCGATGTGGACGACAAATTTAAGAAGAAGAAAATGTCGAAGTTCGCCTCCAAATATCTCATTTGGCAGGCCATCTGCTCTTGCGGACTGAGAAGTGAGCCTTTCGTGACAAAGGGCACAGTAAATGGCGAGATCTACAAATCTGAGTGCCTCGAGAAGCGGCTTTTGCCGTTCTTGCAGCAGCACGACGAAGCTCCGCTATTTTGGCCAGATTTGGCATCATGCCACTATTCTAAAAGTGTCCTGGAGTGGTATGAGGCCAATTCTGTCCATTTTGTTCCAAAGGACATGAATCCGCCAAACTGTCCGGAGCTGCGCCCGGTGGAGCAGTACTGGGCAATAATGAAGCGGGAACTTCGGAAGTGCAAGAAGACAGTCAAAGACGAGAAGGACATGTTAAGAAAATGGAAAAAAAAAACTGAGAAACTGGTACCGGATGACACTGTAAAGACTTTGAAGGAGGGCATCAAGCGAAAATGCGTTCAATTTTACACTGAAGGCTCCATCGATTAACTTTTCTTTTGATTTTTGAAGTAAATATATGTAAAAAACTACCCTAAAATTTTGGTTTGATTCTAAACATTATAAGAAAATTGGCATGACATTTTCGGTGTCGCAATAATTTCGTGTTCGCCCTTTAAACAAATGATTTGGATAATATTTCCTCTCAAAATCGGCTAGCACACTCTACATTGGTGGTGCATAAAAAGAGTCTTTAGAAATTCACGCGTTTTCAAATCCAACACACGAACGAGCTGTCACTGTTATAGACGGTCATAGTTATAGACCTGTCAATGAGCTGCCATGTTGAATACAAAACGAACATTTTTCATAGGATTTGACGGTTTGTTTGGATATGTCAACTCACGTTGGCCGGTCTATAACTTGACTGTATTTAGTCACTATCACTGAAAAACCCAAATGTGCGGAACCCAATGTGCTATCAGAATAACATTCAAGAGCGTCATATGGGAGAACATTTTAAACAAAATGGAGGTGGTTTCACTCAAATCGGTTCAGCCATCGTTGAGAAAAGTGAGTGAGTTTTGCTGAATAATTTCAAAGTTTCACTTTTTTGGCCATATCTTCGCAACCCAATGTGCGATCGAGATCAAATTCATTAGCGTCTTATAAGAGAACCAAACAAACAAAATAAAAGTAATTCCACTCAGATTCGGTTCATTTTGATTACATTTCAAAATTTCACCTTTTCGATCATAAATATGCACTTTTTCTCTTCCATAAATAAATTTCAATGATGTTTAATGGAAAATCAATATAAATACTTGCACTAATCATAATGTTGAGTTCCTTTTGATATGAGGTATCGCACAGGTATACATTTTGGTGCATGTCAGAATCTGTCCGCTTCCCGGGGGTTACCGGTACATCTGAAAGAGGCCATTGTGATCATTGGGTCTGAATATGTCCACCATTGATCTTAAAGTAAAATTCTAATGTGATTTGAGGTGTCGCATGATTAGTTTTTGATACGAATTCTCCAGTGAAATCTGGAATTCACATTTTTGTTCATATGTTCGGAACCATAATTCCGATAGGGAAAAAGTCAATAGCGATCTATGGGGATCTGAAACACATCTTCTGGAACTGGTTCCACTCAAATTGGTCCAGCCATTTCTGCGAAAATTTAGTGAGTTATACTCATACGAACCATACATACATATATACACTTAGGGTGGGACAAAATTCAAATTCCAGTTCCAGTATGATTTCCGGGGGCCTTCTGGGTCCTTGAATAACTGTGTAAAATTTCAGGTTGGTCGCTGGAACTATATTTTAGCGCCAGCGGTTTTAATTTTATATAGGATATTCTATGGGAAAACTTACTTTTTCAAATAAAAATCTGGTGAGGTCACCCATTGTCCTCTAAAAATAAATCAACCCAACAATACCCTAGGAAACAAGGGACAAGGAGACTTTTCTTCGAAGACCGCAAAACGATCCGAAGCTTGTGGAAAAAGTTATTTAGCCATTACTGATTGCTAACCAAATGAACTGCTCATTATTCTTTTTTTCTAGCAGCACTGCCAGCTGCCGCCTGCTGCTGTCTGCGCTAGGCAGTCACGTTGTGTGGGGGTTCACTCAGCATGGAGGAAAGCCGATATGCGCAAAGAATCTTCGATTTTGATGAAACTTTACACAGATTTCCGGTATAGTACAACAATTATGATTCACGGGGGTCATTTGGAAACAAGCGTGATTTTTCACAAGGGTGTATTTGATTTGGCGCACAATTTATTCAAACCTTATCAGTCGATGTGCTGCTGCTCAGACTTCAATATTTCATCGGCTTCATTTTGCGGTGGTACTCCACAACTTGCAGTAGGTATTCATGTTGTTCGGGATTCTTGGCGCCTTTCCGCCCTTTCCGCGACATCATTCACAACCCCAAAAGCTGGAACTCACTGCTGCGCTGTTAAGTAGAAAAGAACCACCGTCACTTTCAATAATTTTAAAGCACTTCTTTTTTTCAAAATCGAAACAATGTTTATGAAAATATATCACTCTCTTTCGGTTGGTAACAGTGAATACATTTTCATGAATATGACACATCAACAAAAAATAACTTTGATCCTGATGATTTCTTATATTTACACCTCTCAGATAATCTTGATTTAAATCCCAATGTTCAGGGTTTTCACCGAGAAAATCGGTGGAGATGTTCATTACTGTAAAAAACTCTCTTGAAGCTTCAGTAATTAAGTCAGAAAGGGTCGAATGGTCACTGATGTTAGTTGCTCTGACGAGAACTTTATCCTCGCTGAGTTTGCGTCGTTTTCCGGATTTTTCGATCGATGTTTTTGGTTCATTTAAAGCAGCTACCATCTCTACTTTTTCGTCTATTTCTACTTTTGAATCGAAAAAAGGAAGGGCCATGTTCCATTCCGATAAGTACCATAGATGATTTTGAAAGGCTTTCATGGCACATCCACGATTTAAAAATGTATATTCGCTACCCATCCATCTCAGCGGGCTGATGCTACCTGCCTTGTGGAATATTAATCCTTTTGGAGGAACTCCACCCAAAAACATTACGACCAATTCGAGGATCTCTTCGTAATCCTATCGTTGTTGCTTAATCAACAGCTGGTCGTCAGCGGCGCCGGTGGTGTAGTGGTAAGCGTGATTGCCTCTCACTCCAGCAGGCCTGGGTTCAATCCCAGTCGGCGCCGCCGGGATGTTCTGAGGCAAAACATCTCTGATTACGCCTTCCTTCGGAAGGGAAGTAAAGCCGTTGGTACCCGGTTCATGAGTTGATGGGTCGATAGGTAGGGTCCATGTGTGGGAGCTGCCTTCCTGGCGTCGGTAGCATTGGTGCTCAGCACGGAAAACAAGATCGACGGAAAACAAATCAAGGAAAAAAAACAACTGGTCGTTAAAAAATGCGATGATTCCGTCTCTCCATGGTTCAGTTAAGGTCCTCAGCTCCGGATTATCCAAAACGGTCCGGAATTTTCGGTTGCTCCGATTTTGGTTGAATTCTTTTTTGAATTCATGGAAAGAATCGAAATTGTTCGACTTCGACTTATCACCATATATTTCAAAAACGTGTTTGAATACAATTTCGGCGATGTGATGGCGACATGCCAATGGTAGCAAGTTTCTTTTCAGTAGAACTAGAAGACGGGTTATAATACCATTTTTTACGCCAGAGTTAACACTAGTTGTATCAAAGCTCATTCCAACTATGATTTGATAACTAGCAGAAGATACAAAATATTGTCAAAGTTAAACAAAAAATAGGATTCATTGTAGAAGCATATCACTAGAATAATAAGCACTTTCCGTATCGTATTCAGTTTCTTATAAAAGTTTTCAATAGTATTAAATTCCTAATCAAAGAATCAGAATTTGGTCGAAACCTTCATCAGCCGTAATCTCGGATTTCACAGGAAAATAATTGGGAATTTGATGGAGGTTGACTGCATTTTCAGCAACCGCAGTATCGTATAAACTTGCCATGTTCAGTCCGATATTATCAGAGCTGACGAAGTGTTGACCATCAGCCTTCTTTTGAGGATGTATCAGATGAACGACTGAATCAATGGGTTCATTCATCGGTACAAATGGTGGAATGGGCCATTGCTTATTTTTAAGGATTTTTGATAGTTTCCAGAAGGACTTTACACAATCTGGAAGAGAACGGATCTTATTGGCAAAATCGTTATCTCTGAGATCCACCATCCTACCTATATGAGCTTTGTTAATCGATTACTATTGTTCTTCAAGTTAGGCAGACCAGGACGCTGGTACTGCCTACGAATAGTGCTACGGAGCCTAATGATATCTTTGGTAGCACTGTCAATGTTCAGAGTGGCACGTGTTATTCCCTGACCCAGACAATTGCCTCCTCGATAGATTGCAGATACCGGTCAACGTCTTCGGACGTCTCCAGTTGGACATCGTAGTCGATGGTTGTGTCGACGCAGTATTGATATTGAGCCCAGTTGACACGATGGTAGTTGCGCCGTGAAGCTTCGAATCGGATCACCGAGAAACCAACTTCGGTCAACACCCGATAGTGATCCGAGCTAAGTTCTTGGTAGACAACTGGTTGTGAGACGTGGGCCATGTTGCCAATATAGATGTTGATGGTGGCGTGAGCACCGGACCGATTCAACCAGGTGGGAGTGTCCGGACTCAAGATGTTGTACTGCGCTTCCTGCAGGTCGCTGTTTAGTTAGGATGATGCCGTTTTGATAGCGTCGACTGTTGCCCCAAGCTTGATGTTTGGGTCACCAGCGATGATGAAGTTTTCCCGCCATCGTGTTAGCTTGACAATATATCTTGACAGGTTTGCTGCCGAGCCATCCCTGATGTTGATTTGTTTGGGGCAGTAAGCCGCAATGATGGTGATGGGGCCGACAGGAGTAAAAACTTGCACCTCTACCGCTTCGATGGTTTGCAGCTGGAAGCTCGGCAGCAGCCGACAGTCGATGTTCTTCCTTAAAGCGATGGCCACTCCTCCTCCCCAGGAGCTGATTTGATCCAGCCTCTGCCGGAAATCGGGAAGGAAGACGATAATCTCGACCTTCAGGCGCGTTTCGGTGATGATGGTGATATCGATGTCTTGTTCGTTAAGGTATCCAACTAACTCGATGCTCTTGCTCCTCTGCGAGCAAGCGTTCCTGTTTAGATTCTACATATATTTATGAATATTTCTATGCAAATAGATTGGAGAGGAAGTTTTTAATTACTGCGTAGGAGTTAATGAAATATTGAGCTTTTATTAAAAGCCTCGGTATTTCTTCAGTAAAACTTTTATGTGAGTGTTTAATAACATTGTATGTTTGGAGAAGTTTTTAATTGTATAAAATATCGCAAATTTGCTGAATACTATGACATACTATCAGATAAACCTGTGAATATGCAGTGATGAATACCTGTGCAAGAAGATGTCCATACAAAATGGTCAAATATAATTCATATTCTACCGTCTATTTTCAAATTGATTGTGTAAAGTTGTGCACTGTGCTTTTATAATGTTTCTAGTGCTAATGACTTCATATCAATAAAATTAAAAAAACGAACCTTGGAGCGTTTCATTTTTTCACTTGATTTGTTTTCCGTCGATTTTATTTTCCGTACTGAGCACCAATGCTAGCGACGCTAGGGATGCAGCTCCCACACCTGGACCCTACCTATCGACCCATCAACTCATGAACCGGGGACCAACGGCTTTACTTCCCTATCCATTGTAAATTCCTACCAAATGTAATACCAAGCTATTGATTTTCCGTTTGTTTATTTGTTACATCAAAATCAGCTAAGGTTAAAATCAGCCTTGATTTTCTGCTGTGTGATTTTGCTACTCTCAAGATCAGCTAAGATAAAATAGGCCGTGATCCTGTTTTTGAATTTTTTGTGATTTTGCTGATCTCAAGATCAGCAGTGATTTTCGGCCGTTCCTGATTTTGGATTTTTTTGATTTTCTTCATCACTGCTGGGCGCATTTGATATTAAAGTTGGGAGGATTTCCAACTCAAGTCAAGTGTCCATCTGGGTTGGCACATTTTGATCATGTTGGAAATTTGCACATATGTTCTCTATTCACAAAAAGGGATGCAAACGAGACGTAGCTAATTATCGAGGAATCAAATCCTTGACCTGCTCAGGATGCTTGAGTGAGTGAGTGCTTTACTTCCCTATCCAGTGTAAATTCCTAGTCCAAGGGCCGCCATATTGGATTTGGATCCACCATCTTGGATTCCAAAATTGCAGCGGATGTCAATTTTCCACTTCCCCTTATCAAGCCCATTCCGTAGATATCCATATTGCATGGGTTTAGAAGAATATTCCCTGTCCGGGAGCCGCCATATTGGATTTTGGTCCACCATCATGGATTCCAAAACGGCGGTGGATGTTGGCTTTTTACTTTGACTGTAATACCAAGCTATTGATTTTCCGTTTGTTTTTTTGTTACATCAAAATCAGCTAAGGTTAAAATCAGCCTTGATTTTCTGCTTTGTGATTTTGTCACTTTCAAGATCAGCTAAGATAATATCAGGCTTGATTTTCTGCTGTGTGATTCTGCTACTCTCAAGATCAGCTAAGATAAAATAAGCCGTGATTTTCTGTTTGTGATTTTGCTGATCTCAAGATCAGCAGTGATTTTCGGCCGTTCCTGATTTAGGATTTTTTGGTTTTCTTCATCACTGCTGGGCGCATTTGATATTAAAGTTGGGAGCAGGGCTGCCTTGCATCAACGTAGAGAGAGCAAAGTCAGTAATGAAAAATATTGTATTACTCTTCGTCGCACTCCAAGCAGCGCATGACAAATTCCGTATGAAGACAGTCCTCTTTTATTTATGTCGTGAAAAAAAAAACTAGCTCAGTACGTTCTCTCTCTCTCTCTCTCTTAGATCTGTCGGTTACTCGGAGAGGATTAAAAACTGCACGTTTTAGTCAGCCGCTCCGTATTGTTTGACAAAAAAATGATGATCGTTGGAAGCAACACAAAAAAACTTAAAATGGGTTCAAAACAGACTCGAACAACCAACGTTGAGATTAACAGGCTTGTAGTTTTACCACTGGTCTATCAACGCTTTGAAGAGTGGATAGGCTAAAGGAAAAGAAGAAGCGCTCATAGTGTGGTTACTAGTCTGCTCACATGCACGTTCAACGGTATTTGCTTTTTTATCCATCATGATACAAAAACGAGAAGTGAAGGTAAAAGATGCGATAGGATTTGGACAAAGGATGTATGGAAATGATGGTTTTTGTATCGCGACAATTTATTTTTGGTTTTCGTCAAACGTCACTGACCAAACTGACCGTTACCAACTCTGGTTGGGAGGATTTCCAACTCAAGTCAAGTGTCCATCTGGGTTGGCACATTTTGATCATGTTGGAAATTTGCACATATGATCTCTATTCACAAAAAGGGATGCAAACGAGACGTAGCTAATTATCGAGGAATCAAATCCTTGAGCCGCTCAGGATGCTTGAGTCAGTGAGTGCTTTTTTAGGTCTAATAGTATAATATAGGTCTAATAGTATGCGTATGCGTGCAAATCTGTTAAAAAGCGTTGTATTCTAATGCAGATACTTGCAATTAGTCAGTTTACCATTATCTGACATAAATAAATAAAAATGAGCTGCTGCCATCCTATTCTGCTTAAAAGAGTACATATTACAACAACCATCCCCGTGCAAAGAAGCCAAAATTGTAAGACAAAGTAGTCAGGCGTAAGATCAAGAGGATTACACGCCGCAGCCCTTTTAGCGGAAGAACGGGTCAAGGATCAAAACCGGAGTGCTGTAAACTTGTGCCGAGTCACATTTTATTTTCCGGCCAGTAATTCCATGGGAAAACACATTCCGTATGCCCTTTGAAATTGCAGCCGCTTACTTTGTGTGCATCATTTTTCGACCAGGACCAGCTCGTTCCTCTCATCCGCCAGTATCCAGTCGTCAGAGCACCCGTCCCTTAAACACGAAGCACACTAATGACCTTTTCCGTAGTTTTTATCATAAGTAAACTTTAAAGCTCATGTTTCTCCGGAGACAACTTAATAGGGTTTCCCTTGCGAAACGTGCGAAATAACGCTCCGATGCCAAGCTCACGGGTTACATTGCAATCCCTGTCGGCGAACGTTCCCAAGGCAAGGCGGATGGAAATGACAAAAAGTACACTCAGCTTATCCCTTTATCATTGTTTGGCTTCCGTTAATTAAACATTAAGACAATTATAAATTATGTTGTTAAGATGTTGTCATATTGTAAAAAGTGAAAAGAGTCAGAGCTCTAAATTTCGGCGTTCGCAAAAGGGGTGTATTTTTAGCATGTTGTTGCGTTCCGAAAAACACGGGCGTCGCGTTTAACGACATTTCGGGAGCTATAAAATCATTGCTTTCGCTATATAGATTTCTTTAAAAGCTTTTTATTGACGCATAAAACGGAGGTATAACATTTCACTTTTATCCATTGTTGTATGTTAAGGTCTGGAGCTGTCTGATGACTTGACATTTTGCTTCGATTCTGTTCAGTGAATGCTGCTAAGTAGAGGGTATTTTGTTGGATTAAAAATGCAGTGAATTACTGTGGATATTTTATAGCTCTCGTAACAAGAATACGTCGCCAAATTTCAGTGGTGTGTGATAAATCAAGAGTGGGAGTAAACTGAGTAAATCGCATATCAGTCCCATATGGAAAAAAAGTTATGGACTGTGCCCGAAGCCCAGCCGCATTATTGACATAGGACTACGATACTGTTTTTGTTGCTCAATTTATATCACTAATAATTTTTGTTGGTTGCATGCAAAACTGAACTGCTCCAAAAATGCAAAAAGTATGATAAAACTGCATGCACATTGCACCCAGATCTGATCCGTTGCGACAAATAAAATAGTTAGACAATAGATTTAGCAATGGATCGAGTCCGGATGCATTGTGCGTGGTAGATCACAAAATTAATTATTTATAATTTTAAATCCAAAATCAACAAGGATTCAATTAAATATTCACAGTTTTGAAATTGGGTGACCTTCAATACTGGTGATGAATTAGCCCAGAAATGGCTAAATATCACCGTTATGAATTAAAAAAAAGACATTCAATACCATTAATTAAAGATTAAAATCAAATTAGATTCCAAACACTTCCAATTGCAATTTCTATTAGTAGATTATAAAAACATGCAAAGTTGAGTCAATATTAAGTCATTCCATAGTTCATAAAAAAAGTGTATGCTTCAAAATATTATGTGTTGAAAGAAGTTGAATGAATTGCAGTCATCTAAAATTGAGGTTATTTTGTATTACTTGTTTATTTAACACATAGATCGTTCCAGAAAGATAATCACAAAAGTAACCGCAAGACAGTACGATTAGGATAAAAAATAAATTCAAAAAATCTATACATTTAAAATTAATGTATGTCTGTCTGTCTGTCTGTCTGACCCTTATAGACTCGGAAACTACTGAACCGATCGGCGTGAAAATTAGTATGCAGGGTTTTTGGGACAGGAAAAGGTTCTTATGATGGTTCGAGACCCCTCCTCTCTCTGTGAAGGGGGGCTCCCATAGAAATGAAACAGACATTTCTGCATAACTCGAGAATTAATCAAGCAAATAGAACCACATTTGGCATTTAGAGGTATGGGGATATTCTTAGATAAGAGGGGGGGCTACGTACAATATAGCATGCTTTTTTTAAATTGGCGCATAAACTCATGCTAATATTGAATCCCGAGCAAGGTCTGGCACACTCAGCTAGTAAACTATAAAACAACGTCACAGCTGTGTTTAGGCTTGCTTCTATTGAATTAAGAATGTTAGAAAACATATCGCATCATGAGATTTAACTAAAGACAGATTCTGATTTACCCTAGGAGCATTTCTAGCTCAAATCGTTAAAAAAAATGTCAATTTTGTCTCGACCCCTTCTGATTTGAATGAAACATTGCTCACGTGTTCGCTGCTACTAATGGTTGCATTTTTCATTTAAATATGATTTTTTCCTCCAGAGTAACTTTTGAAAAGGGCGTATAAAAAAATTGATTATTTTTTATTCAAAAAATCATAACTTGAAAACTATTGATCTGATCAAAACGGCATATGAGAAGAAGTTTTAGGTAATTAAATTATCTTTGCGGAAAAAATACACTGAAAGAAAAAACTTCGTAAATTAGTATTTAAAAAACGTAAAACGATGATTATCTCAAAACACCCCCCCTTCGATCTTTATAATTTTTTTTTTCAAAAAAATTGATGGAATACCCTTGAATTTCGTGAAAAATGTATGCTGGTAACTTCCTTAAAAAGAAATCTATAATTTTTTTAATTTTTGTTGATTTTTACAAGTTGATGAAAATGCATATTTTTTTGAAAAATAACAATTTATTTGGATTCTACGCATAATTTTCGATACCTTTGCATATAGAAACTTTTTTCCTAAGTCCAGCCGTTCTCAAGTTAATGCAAATTAAAAAAATATAATTATAACAATTTTCAACATTTTAGGCCATTTTCAAATGTTCGTCGAGATGTCCAGCAACGAGATTTTATTTCATGATTGTATATTAAAAAACAAACAATTCATTCTCAGATATGGTAGCTGTCAGACTTACCCGTTTCTATCTAGAGGCAGCGGAAGAGAAGCACGTTGATGTGGTCAAATGAAAGATTTGTTGAGATAAAAAACAGTATATATTTATTATTTTATTTTACAACTCATATTATTTGAATACATTGAATAATTTGGGTGTATCGTTTGAATTAGAGAATATTTTTACTGCAATTTGGTTGTTTGAAACTGGAATATAGCAATGATATTTTCGAGTTCCAGGAAT